>NW_027192697.1:695500-1391000 GCF_949987515.2 Delphinus delphis | reverse complement strand
AACGAGGTTCTTGTAAACAGAGCCGTTCCAAACTTTGGGGTGGCTGTGTCTTTTTGATTTTAATTTCCCTAAGCTATAGGACCATAAGTGGAAGTGCCCTAGGTTCTGTTGCTTTGTTTTTTAGATGTTTCAGGAAACACCATACACTTCTCCCGAGTGGTTGTTGGCAATTTACATCCCGCCCATCAGCATAACAAGGCTCCCAGTTCTCCATGGCCTGTTGCCTTTCTGGATTTTACACTTTTTTCAGATGGCCCTTTTGACCGGGGGGAAGTGAGACTTCATTGTAGTGCAGATTTCCTTTGCAAGCTTGCTTGGTTGGCCAAAAAGGGCGTATGCGTTTTTTCCTGAATATATTCAGGAAAAAACGCATACGCCCTTTTTGGCCAAGTGCATCATTGTGGACGTTCTGCCTCTTTTCCTATGCTTTCAATGCAATTCCAGTCTACCTCCTGAAATCGGTTTCCTGCAATTCTGCCCCGCTTTCAAGTCCTCTTGGCAGCCTTACTTCAGTCTATTTTTGGACGATAGCTGTCATTTATAAGTCTGCAGGTTTGTGAATTACAGTGTCCCTGAGCTCCTTTCTTCAACTCGCTTTCTTGTGACCTGGCCGCAACACCGCAGGATGGCTTCAGGCCCTAATCTGGTTCTGGCACGGCACGCTGAGCCTTTGGTTAATTCCTCTTCCTGGTGGGAAATGAGAGTTAAATTTGCCCGTCCAGACACCTCCAGCTAGTCTCTCATTGGTTCTCGCTATTCCTGTTCATCTTCCGCAGAAATTGCAAACTGGGCCAAACAGGAGGTTAAAGGGACTGACTCTCCAAGTCGGGAGAGTGTTAGTAAAGCGTCTGGAATGTTGCACCCGAGTACCAGGGGAGGAAAACTGAGACATATTTGAACACGTCTCCCGATCACATGGTTGATCATACTCTAGGTTCCACATGCATGTTTTAGCTGAAGGAAGAATACCTTAAACCTGGGTATTTGAAACCCTTGGAATGGGTACCATGCAATATGACTTCAAAGGGTCTTCATTTGCTCACCGAACATCTCCAATCCTATCACTGCTGCGTTTATGCCCCTGTACACACGCTTGATTCTCTTTCGGAGACATAGCAATCCATAGGTTTTACGATACTTACTAGTCAGGTACATTCTTAGGCGTTTAATATGTGGTGTTGAGTCCATTTCGTTGAGCAAGGAGTAGCTCTTGTCTATTCCATATTTGGCTTAAGGAACTTTATCTGTGCTCATTTCAATCTCTGGTTTTATGCAGCACCCCAACTCACCTTTCCCCTTAAGCAAGCATAAGTTGGTTTTCTAAATTTGAGACCCTGTTCTGTTCTGTAATTCAGTTCCTGTGTAGCCAAGTTTACATTCCGTGTATTACTGATATCTTATGATGTTTCTTTTTCTGTGTGACTTACTTCAGTTAGAATCATCATACCTGAATCCACTCATTGTGCTGCTAAGGGCCTGATGACACAGATTTCATTGCTGAGTGATATTGCTTTGTAAGTAAATACCACAACTTCTTTATCCATTTTTCACTTTCTGCGATGTTGAACTTGTACTGTAAACGAGGTTCTTGTAAACAGAGCCGTTCCAAACTTTGGGGTGGCTGTGTCTTTTTGATTTTAATTTCCCTAAGCTATAGGACCATAAGTGGAAGTGCCCTAGGTTCTGTTGCTTTGTTTTTTAGATGTTTCAGGAAACACCATACACTTCTCCCGAGTGGTTGTTGGCAATTTACATCCCGCCCATCAGCATAACAAGGTTCCCAGTTCTCCATGGCCTATCCTGCCTTTCTGGATTTTACACTTTTTTCAGATGGCCCTTTTGACCGGGGGGAAGTGAGACTTCATTGTAGTGCAGATTTCCTTTGCAAGCTTGCTTGGTTGGCCAAAAAGGGCGTATGCGTTTTTTCCTGAATATATTCAGGAAAAAACGCATACGCCCTTTTTGGCCAAGTGCATCATTGTGGACGTTCTGCCTCTTTTCCTATGCTTTCAATGCAATTCCAGTCTACCTCCTGAAATCGGTTTCCTGCAATTCTGCCCCGCTTTCAAGTCCTCTTGGCAGCCTTACTTCAGTCTATTTTTGGACGATACCTGTTTTTATAACTCTGCAGGTTTGTGAATTACAGTGCCCCTGAGCTCCTTTCTTCAACTCGCTTTCTTTTGAGCTGGCCGCAACACCGCAGGATGGCTTCAGGCCCTAATCTGGTTCCGGTACGGCACGCTGAGCCTTTGGTTATTTCCTCTTCCTGGTGGGAAATGAGAGTTAAATTTGCCCGTCCAGACACCTCCAGCTAGCCTCTCATTGGTTCTCGCTATTCCTGTTCATCTTCCGCAGAAATTGCAAACTGGGCCTAACAGGAGGTTAAAGGCGCTGACTCTCCAAGTGGGGAGAGTGTTAGTAAAGCATCTGGAATGTTGCACCCGAGTACCAGGGGAGGAAAACTGAGACATATTTGAACACGTCTCCCGTTCACATGGTTGATCATACTTGGGTTCCACATGCATGTTTTAGCTGAAGGAAGAATACCTTAAACCTGGAGAGTTGAGACCCGTGTAATGGGTACCGTGCAATATGACTTCAAAGGGTCTTCATTTGCTCACCAAACTTCTCCAATCCTATCACTGCTGCGTTTATGCCCCTGTACACACGCTTGATTCTCTTTTGGAGACATAGCAATCCATAGGTTTTAAGATACTTACTAGTCAGGTACATTCTTAGGCGTTTAATATGGGGTGTTGAGTCCATTTTGTTGAGCAAGGAGTAGCTCTTGACTATTCCATATTTGGCTTAAGGAACTTTATCTGTGCTCATTTCAATCTCTGGTTTTATGCAGCACCCCAACTCACCTTTACCCTTAAGCAAGCATAAGTTGGTTTTCTAAATTTGAGACACTGTCCTGTTTTGGAATTCAGTTCCTGTGTAGCCAAGTTTACATTCCGTGTATTAGTGATATCTTATGATGTTTCTTTTTCTGTGTGACTTATTTCAGTTAGAATCATCGCTCCTGAATTCACTCATTGTGCTGCTAAGGGCCTGATGACACAGATTTCATTGCTGAGTGATATTGCTTTGTAAGTAAATACCACAACTTCTTTATCCATTTTTCACTTTCTGCGATGTTGAACTTGTACTGTAAACGAGGTTCTTGTAAACAGAGGCGTCCCAAACTTTGGGGTGGCTGTGTCTTTTTGATTTTAATTTCCCTAAGCTATAGGACCATAAGTGGCAGTGCCCTAGGCTCTGTTGTTTTGTTTTTTAGATGTTTCAGGAAACACCATACACTTCTCCGGAGTGTCTGTTGGCAATTTACATCCCGCCCATCAGCATAACAAGGCTCCCAGTTCTCCATGGCCTGTCCTGCCTTTCTGGATTTTACACTTTTTTCAGATGGCCCTTTTGACCGGGGGGAAGTGAGACTTCATTGTAGTGCAGATTTCCTTTGCAAGCTTGCTTGGTTGGCCAAAAAGGGCGTATGCGGTTTTTCCTGAATATATTCAGGAAAAAACGCATACGCCCTTTTTGGCCAAGTGCATCATTGTGGACGTTCTGCCTCTTTTCCTATGCTTTCAATGCAATTCCAGTCTACCTCCTGAAATCGGTTTCCTGCAATTCTGCCCCGCTTTCAAGTCCTCTTGGCAGCCTTACTTCAGTCTATTTTTGGACGATAGCTGTCATTTATAACTCTGCAGGTTTGTGAATTACAGTGCCCCTGAGCTCCTTTCTTCAACTCGCTTTCTTGTGACCTGGCCGCAACACCGCAGGATGGCTTCAGGCCCTAATCTGGTTCCGGCACGGCACGCTGAGCCTTTGGTTAATTCCTCTTCCTGGTGGGAAATGAGAGTTAAATTTGCCCGTCCAGACACCTCCAGCTAGTCTCTCATTGGTTCTCGCTATTCCTGTTCATCTTCCGCAGAAATTGCAAACTGGGCCAAACAGGAGGTTAAAGGGACTGACTCTCCAAGTCGGAAGAGTGTTAGTAAAGCGTCTGGAATGTTGCACCCGAGTACCAGGGGAGGAAAACTGAGACATATTTGAACACGTCTCCCGTTCACATGGTTGATCATACTCTGGGTTCCACATGCATGTTTTAGCTGAAGGAAGAATACCTTAAACCTGGAGAGTTGAGACCCGTGTAATGGGTACCATGCAATATGACTTCAAAGGGTCTTCATTTGCTCACCGAACCTCTCCAATCCTATCACTGCTGCGTTTATGCCCCTGTACACACGCTTGATTCTCTTTTGGAGACATAGCAATCCATAGGTTTTAAGATACTTACTAGTCAGGTACATTCTTAGGCGTTTAATATGGGGTGTTGAGTCCATTTCGTTGAGCAAGGAGTAGCTCTTGTCTATTCCATATTTGGCTTAAGGAACTTTATCTGTGCTCATTTCAATCTCTGGTTTTATGCAGCACCCCAACTCACCTTTCCCCTTAAGCAAGCATAAGTTGGTTTTCTAAATTTGAGACCCTGTTCTGTTTTGGAATGCAGTTCCTGTGTAGCCAAGTTTACATTCCGTGTATTAGTGATATCTTATGATGTTTCTTTTTCTGTGTGACTTATTTCAGTTAGAATCATCGTACCTGAATCCACTCATTATGCTGCTACGGGCCTGATGACATAGATTTCATTGCTGAGTGATACTGCATTGTACGTAAGTACCACAAGTTCTTTATCCATTTTTCACTTTCTGTGATATTGAACTTGTATGGTAAACGAGGTTCTTGTAAATGGAGGCGTCCCAAACTTTGGGGTGGCTGTGTCTTTTTGATTTTAATTTCCCTAAGCTATAGGACCATAAGTGGAAGTGCCCTAGGCTCTGTTGTTTTGTTTTTTAGATGTTTCAGGAAACACCATACACTTCTCCCGAGTGGTTGTTGGCAATTTACATCCCGCCCATCAGCATAACAAGGCTCCCAGTTCTCCATGGCCTGTCCTGCCTTTCTGGATTTTACACTTTTTTCAGATGGCCCTTTTGACCGGGGGGAAGTGAGACTTCATTGTAGTGCAGATTTCCTTTGCAAGCTTGCTTGGTTGGCCAAAAAGGGCGTATGCGTTTTTTCCTGAATATATTCAGGAAAAAACGCATACGCCCTTTTTGGCCAAGTGCATCATTGTGGACGTTCTGCCTCTTTTCCTATGCTTTCAATGCAATTCCTGTCTACCTCCTGAAATCGGTTTCCTGCAATTCTGCCCCGCTTTCAAGTCCCCTTGGCAGCCTTACTTCAGTCTATTTTTGGACGATAGCTGTCATTTATAACTCTGCAGGTTTGTGAATTACAGTGCCCCTGAGCTCCTTTCTTCAACTCACTTTCTTGTGACCTGGCCACAACACCACAGGATGGCTTCAGGCCCTAATCTGGTTCCGGCACGGCACGCTGAGCCTTTGGTTAATTCCTCTTCCTGGTGGGAAATGAGAGTTAAATTTGCCCGTCCAGACACCTCCAGCTAGTCTCTCATTGGTTCTCGCTATTCCTGTTCATCTTCCGCAGAAATTGCAAACTGGGCCAAACAGGAGGTTAAAGGGACTGACTCTCCAAGTTGGAAGAGTGTTAGTAAATCGTCTGGAATGTTGCACCCGAGTACCAGGGGAGGAAAACTGAGACATATTTGAACACGTCTCCCGTTCACATGGTTGATCATACTCTGGGTTCCACATGCATGTTTTAGCTGAAGGAAGAATACCTTAAACCTGGAGAGTTGAGACCCGTGGAATGGGTACCATGCAATATGACTTCAAAGGGTCTTCATTTGCTCACCGAACCTCTCCAATCCTATCACTGCTGCGTTTATGCCCCTGTACACACGCTTGATTCTCTTTTGGAGACATAGCAATCCATAGGTTTTAAGATACTTACTAGTCAGGTACATTCTTAGGCGTTTAATATGGGGTGTTGAGTCCATTTCGTTGAGCAAGGAGTAGCTCTTGTCTATTCCATATTTGGCTTAAGGAACTTTATCTGTGCTCATTTCAATCTCTGGTTTTATGCAGCACCCCAACTCACCTTTCCCCTTAAGCAAGCATAAGTTGGTTTTCTAAATTTGAGACCCTGTTCTGTTTTGGAATGCAGTTCCTGTGTAGCCAAGTTTACATTCCATGTATTAGTGATATCTTATGATGTTTCTTTTTCTGTGTGACTTATTTCAGTTAGAATCATCGTACCTGAATCCACTCATTATGCTGCTACGGGCCTGATGACATAGATTTCATTGCTGAGTGATACTGCATTGTACGTAAGTACCACAAGTTCTTTATCCATTTTTCACTTTCTGTGATATTGAACTTGTACTGTAAACGAGGTTCTTGTAAACAGAGCCGTTCCAAACTTTGGGGTGGCTGTGTCTTTTTGATTTTAATTTCCCTAAGCTATAGGACCATAAGTGGAAGTGCCCTAGGTTCTGTTGCTTTGTTTTTTAGATGTTTCAGGAAACACCATACACTTCTCCCGAGTGGTTGTTGGCAATTTACATCCCGCCCATCAGCATAACAAGGCTCCCAGTTCTCCATGGCCTGTCCTGCCTTTCTGGATTTTACACTTTTTTCAGATGGCCCTTTTGACCGGGGGGAAGTGAGACTTCATTGTAGTGCAGATTTCCTTTGCAAGCTTGCTTGGTTGGCCAAAAAGGGCGTATGCGTTTTTTCCTGAATATATTCAGGAAAAAACGCATACGCCCTTTTTGGCCAAGTGCATCATTGTGGACGTTCTGCCTCTTTTCCTATGCTTTCAATGCAATTCCTGTCTACCTCCTGAAATCGGTTTCCTGCAATTCTGCCCCGCTTTCAAGTCCTCTTGGCAGCCCTACTTCAGTCTATTTTTGGACGATAGCTGTCATTTATAAGTCTGCAGGTTTGTGAATTACAGTGCCCCTGAGCTCCTTTCTTCAACTCGCTTTCTTTTGAGCTGGCCGCAACACCGCAGGGTGGCTTCAGGCCCTAATCTGGTTCCGGTACGGCACGCTGAGCCTTTGGTTATTTCCTCTTCCTGGTGGGAAATGAGAGTTAAATTTGCCCGTCCAGACACCTCCAGCTAGCCTCTCATTGGTTCTCGCTATTCCTGTTCATCTTCCGCAGAAATTGCAAACTGGGCCAAACAGGAGGTTAAAGGCGCTGACTCTCCAAGTGGGGAGAGTGTTAGTAAAGCGTCTGGAATGTTGCACCCGAGTACCAGGGGAGGAAAACTGAGACATATTTGGACACATCTCCCGTTCACATGGTTGATCATACTTGGGTTCCACATGCATGTTTTAGCTGAAGGAAGAATACCTTAAACCTGGAGAGTTGAGACCCGTGTAATGGGTACCATGCAATATGACTTCAAAGGGTCTTCATTTGCTCACCGAACCTCTCCAATCCTATCACTGCTGCGTTTATGCCCCTGTACACATGCTTGATTCTCTTTTGGAGACATAGCAATCCATAGGTTTTACGATACTTACTAGTCAGGTACATTCTTAGGCGTTTAATATGCGGTGTTGAGTCCATTTCGTTGAGCAAGGTGTAGCTCTTGTCTATTCCATATTTGACTTAAGGAACTTAATCTGTGCTCATTTCAATCTCTGGTTTTATGCAGCACCCCAACTCACCTTTACCCTTAAGCAAGCATAAGTTGGTTTTCTAAATTTGAGACCCTGTTCTGTTCTGTAATTCAGTTCCTGTGTAGCCAAGTTTACATTCCGTATATTACTGATATCTTATGATGTTTCTTTTTCTGTGTGACTTATTTCAGTTAGAATCATCATACCTGAATCCACTCATTGTGATGCTAAGGGCCTGATGACATAGATTTCATTGCTGAGTGATATTGCTTTGTAAGTAAATACCACAACTTCTTTATCCATTTTTCACTTTCTGCGATGTTGAACTTGTACTGTAAATGAGGTTCTTGTAAACAGAGGCATCCCAAACTTTGGGGTGGCTGTGTCTTTTTGATTTTAATTTCCCTAAGCTATAGGACCATAAGTGGCAGTGCCCTAGGCTCTGTTGCTTTGTTTTTTAGATGTTTCAGGAAACACCATACACTTCTCCCGAGTGTCTGTTGGCAATTTACATCCCGCCCATCAGCATAACAAGGCTCCCAGTTCTCCATGGCCTGTCCTGCCTTTCTGGATTTTACACTTTTTCCAGATGGCCCTTTTGACCGGGGGGAAGTGAGACTTCATTGTAGTGCAGATTTCCTTTGCAAGCTTGCTTGGTTGGCCAAAAAGGGCGTATGCGTTTTTTCCTGAATATATTCAGGAAAAAACGCATACGCCCTTTATGGCCAAGTGCATCATTGTGGACGTTCTGACTCTTTTCCTATGCTTTCAATGCAATTCCAGTCTACCTCCTGAAATCGGTTTCCTGCAATTCTGCCCCGCTTTCAAGTCCTCTTGGCAGCCTTACTTCAGTCTATTTTTGGACGATAGCTGTCATTTATAACTCTGCAGGTTTGTGAATTACAGTGCCCCTGAGCTCCTTTCTTCAACTCGCTTTCTTGTGACCTGGCCGCAACACCGCAGGATGGCTTCAGGCCCTAATCTGGTTCCGGCACGGCACGCTGAGCCTTTGGTTATTTCCTCTTCCTGGTGGGAAATGAGAGTTAAATTTGCCTGTCCAGACACCTCCAGCTAGTCTCTCATTGGTTCTCGCTAATCCTGTTCATCTTCCGCAGAAATTGCAAACTGGGCCAAACAGGAGGTTAAAGGTGCTGACTCTCCAAGTGGGGAGAGTGTTAGTAAAGCGTCTGGAATGTTGCACCCGAGTACCAGGGGAGGAAAACTGAGACATATTTGAACACGTCTCCCGTTCACATGGTTGATCATACTTGGGTTCCACATGCATGTTTTAGCTGAAGGAAGAATACCTTAAACCTGGAGAGTTAAGACCCGTGTAATGGGTACCATGCAATATGACTTCAAAGGGTCTTCATTTGCTCACCGAACCTCTCCAATCCTATCACTGCTGCGTTTATGCCCCTGTACACATGCTTGATTCTCTTTCGGAGACATAGCAATCCATAGGTTTTAAGATACTTACTAGTCAGGTACATTCTTAGGCGTTTAATATGCGGTGTTGAGTCCATTTCGTTGAGCAAGGAGTAGCTCTTGTCTATTCCATATTTGACTTAAGGAACTTTATCTGTGCTCATTTCAATCTCTGGTTTTATGCAGCACCCCAACTCACCTTTACCCTTAAGCAAGCATAAGTTGGTTTTCTAAATTTGAGACCCTGTTCTGTTCTGTAATTCAGTTCCTGTGTAGCCAAGTTTACATTCCGTGTATTACTGATATCTTATGATGTTTCTTTTTCTGTGTGACTTAGTTCAGTTAGAATCATCATACCTGAATCCACTCATTGTGATGCTAAGGGCCTGATGACGTAGATTTCATTGCTGAGTGATATTGCTTTGTAAGTAAATACCACAACTTTATCCATTTTTCACTTTCTGCAATGTTGAACTTGTACTGTAAACGAGGTTCTTGTAAACAGAGACGTCCCAAAGTTTGGGGTGGCTGTGTCTTTTTGATTTTAATTTCCCTAAGCTATAGGACCATAAGTGGCAGTTCCCTAGGCTGTGTTGCTTTGTTTTTTAGATGTTTCAGGAAACACCATACACTTCTCCTGAGTGTCTGTTGGCAATTTACATCCCGCCCATCAGCATAACAAGGCTCCCAGTTCTCCATGGCCTGTCCTGCCTTTCTGGATTTTACACTTTTTTCAGATGGCCCTTTTGACCAGGGGGAAGTGAGACTTCATTGTAGTGCAGATTTCCTTTGCAAGCTTGCTTGGTTGGCCAAAAAGGGCGTATGCGTTTTTTCCTGAATATATTCAGGAAAAAACGCATACGCCCTTTTTGGCCAAGTGCATCATTGTGGACGTTCTGCCTCTTTTCCTATGCTTTCAATGCAATTCCAGTCTACCTCCTGAAATCGGTTTCCTGCAATTCTGCCCCGCTTTCAAGTCCTCTTGGCAGCCTTACTTCAGTCTATTTTTGGATGATAGCTGTCATTTATAACTCTGCAGGTTTGTGAATTACAGTGCCCCTGAGCTCCTTTCTTCAACTCGCTTTCTTGTGACCTGGCCGCAACACCGCAGGATGGCTTCAGGCCTAATCTGGTTCCGGCCCGGCATGCTGAGCCTTTGGTTAATTCCTCTTCCTGGTGGGAAATGAGAGTTAAATTTGCCCGTCCAGACACCTCCAGCTAGCCTCTCATTGGTTCTCGCTATTCCTGTTCATCTTCCGCAGAAATTGCAAACTGGGCCAAACAGGAGGTTAAAGGGACTGACTCTCCAAGTGGGGAGAGTGTTAGTAAAGCGTCTGGAATGTTGCACCCGAGTACCAGGGGAGGAAAACTGAGACATATTTGAACACGTCTCCCGTTCACATGGTTGATCATACTCTGGGTTCCACATGCATGTTTTAGCTGAAGGAAGAATACCTGAAACCTGGGTAGTTGAGACCCGTGGAATGGGTACCATGCAATATGACTTCAAAGGGTCTTCATTTGCTCACCGAACCTCTCCAATCCTATCACTGCTGCGTTTATGCCCCTGTACACACGCTTGATTCTCTTTTGGAGACATAGCAATCCATAGGTTTTAAGATACTTACTAGTCAGGTACATTCTTAGGCGTTTAATATGGGGTGTTGAGTCCATTTCGTTGAGCAAGGAGTAGCTCTTGTCTATTCCATATTTGACTTAAGGAACTTTATCTGTGCTCATTTCAATCTCTGGTTTTATGCAGCACCCCAACTCACCTTTCCCCTTAAGCAAGCATAAGTTGGTTTTCTAAATTTGAGACCCTGTTCTGTTTTGGAATGCAGTTCCTGTGTAGCCAAGTTTACATTCCGTGTATTAGTGATATCTTATGATGTTTCTTTTTCTGTGTGACTTATTTCAGTTAGAATCATCGTACCTGAATCCACTCATTATGCTGCTACGGGCCTGATGACATAGATTTCATTGCTGAGTGATACTGCATTGTACGTAAGTACCACAAGTTCTTTATCCATTTTTCACTTTCTGTGATATTGAACTTGTACGGTAAACGAGGTTCTTGTAAACGGAGGCGTCCCAAACTTTGGGGTGGCTGTGTCTTTGATTTTAATTTCCCTAAGCTATAGGACCATAAGTGGAAGTGCCCTAGGCTCTGTTGCTTTGTTTTTTAGATGTTTCAGGAAACACCATACACTTCTCCCGAGTGGTTGTTGGCAATTTACATCCCGCCCATCAGCATAACAAGGCTCCCAGTTCTCCATGGCCTGTCCTGCCTTTCTGGATTTTACACTTTTTTCAGATGGCCCTTTGGACCGGGGGAAGTGAGACTTCATTGTAGTGCAGATTTCCTTTCCAAGCTTGCTTGGTTGGCCAAAAAGGGCGTATGCGTTTTTTCCTGAATATATTCAGGAAAAAACGCATACGCCCTTTTTGGCCAAGTGCATCATTGTGGACGTTCTGCCTCTTTTCCTATGCTTTCAATGCAATTCCAGTCTACCTCCTGAAATCGGTTTCCTGCAATTCTGCCCCGCTTTCAAGTCCTCTTGGCAGCCTTACTTCAGTCTATTTTTGGACGATAGCTGTCATTTATAACTCTGCAGGTTTGTGAATTACAGTGCCCCTGAGCTCCTTTCTTCAACTCGCTTTCTTTTGAGCTGGCCGCAACACCGCAGGATGGCTTCAGGCCCTAATCTGGTTCCGGTACGGCACGCTGAGCCTTTGGTTATTTCCTCTTCCTGGTGGGAAATGAGAGTTAAATTTGCCCGTCCAGACACCTCCAGCTAGCCTCTCATTGGTTCTCGCTATTCCTGTTCATCTTCCGCAGAAATTGCAAACTGGGCCAAACAGGAGGTTAAAGGCGCTGACTCTCCAAGTGGGGAGAGTGTTAGTAAAGCGTCTGGAATGTTGCACCCGAGTAACAGGGGAGGAAAACTGAGACATATTTGAACACGTCTCCCGTTCACATGGTTGATCATACTTGGGTTCCACATGCATGTTTTAGCTGAAGGAAGAATACCTTAAACCTGGAGAGTTAAGACCCGTGGAATGCGTACCATGCAATATGACTTCAAAGGGTCTTCATTTGCTCACCGAACCTCTCCAATCCTATCACTGCTGCGTTTATGCCCCTGTACACATGCTTGATTCTCTTTCGGAGACATAGCAATCCATAGGTTTTAAGATACTTACTAGTCAGGTACATTCTTAGGCGTTTAATATGCGGTGTTGAGTCCATTTCGTTGAGCAAGGAGTAGCTCTTGTCTATTCCATATTTGACTTAAGGAACTTTATCTGTGCTCATTTCAATCTCTGGTTTTATGCAGCACCCCAACTCACCTTTACCCTTAAGCAAGCATAAGTTGTTTTTCTAAATTTGAGTCCCTGTTCTGTTCTGTAATTCAGTTCCTGTGTAGCCAAGTTTACATTCCGTGTATTACTGATATCTTATGATGTTTCTTTTTCTGTGTGACTTACTTCAGTTAGAATCATCATACCTGAATCCACTCATTGTGATGCTAAGGGCCTGATGACACAGATTTCATTGCTGAGTGATATTGCTTTGTAAGTAAATACCACAACTTCTTTATCCATTTTTCACTTTCTGCGATGTTGAACTTGTACTGTAAACGAGGTTCTTGTAAACAGAGCCGTTCCAAACTTTGGGGTGGCTGTGTATTTTTGATTTTAATTTCCCTAAGCTATAGGACCATAAGTGGAAGTGCCCTAGGCTCTGTTGCTTTGTTTTTTAGATGTTTCAGGAAACACCATACACTTCTCCCGAGTGTCTGTTGGCAATTTACATCCCGCGCATCAGCATAACAAGGCTCCCAGTTCTCCATGGCCTGTTGCCTTTCTGGATTTTACACTTTTTTCAGATAGCCCTTTTGACCGGGGGGAAGTGAGACTTCATTGTAGTGCAGATTTCCTTTGCAAGCTTGCTTGGTTTGCCAAAAAGGGCGTATGCGTTTTTTCCTGAATATATTCAGGAAAAAACGCATACGCCCTTTTTGGCCAAGTGCATCATTGTGGACGTTCTGCCTCTTTTCCTATGCTTTCAATGCAATTCCAGTCTGCCTCCTGAAATCGGTTTCCTGCAATTCTGCCCCGCTTTCAAGTCCTCTTGGCAGCCTTACTTCAGTCTATTTTTGGACGATAGCTGTCATTTATAACTCTGCAGGTTTGTGAATTACAGTGCCCCTGAGCTCCTTTCTTCAACTCGCTTTCTTGTGACCTGGCCGCAACACCGCAGGATGGCTTCAGGCCCTAATCTGGTTCTGGCCCTGCATGCTGAGGCTTTGGTTAATTCCTCTTCCTGGTGGGAAATGAGAGTTAAATTTGCCCGTTCAGACACCTCCAGCTAGTCTCTCATTGGTTCTCGCTATTCCTGTTCATCTTCCGCAGAAATTGCAAACTGGGCCAAACAGGAGGTTAAAGGCGCTGACTCTCCAAGTGGGGAGAGTGTTAGTAAAGCGTCTGGAATGTTGCACCCGAGTACCAGGGGAGAAAAACTGAGACATATTTGAACACGTCTCCCGATCACATGGTTGATCATACTCTGGGTTCCACATGCATGTTTTAGCTGAAGGAAGAATACCTTAAACCTGGAGAGTTGAGACCCGTGGAATGGGTACCATGCAATATGACTTCAAAGGGTCTTCATTTGCTCACCGAACCTCTCCAATCCTATCACTGCTGCGTTTATGCCCCTGTACACATGCTTGATTCTCTTTTGGAGACATAGCAATCCATAGGTTTTAAGATACTTACTAGTCAGGTACATTCTTAGGCGTTTAATATGGGGTGTTGAGTCCATTTCGTTGAGCAAGGAGTAGCTCTTGTCTATTCTATATTTGGCTTAAGGAACTTTATCTGTGCTCATTTCAATCTCTGGTTTTATGCAGCACCCCAACTCACCTTTCCCCTTAAGCAAGCATAAGTTGGTTTTCTAAATTTGAGACCCTGTTCTGTTTTGGAATGCAGTTCCTGTGTAGCCAAGTTTACATTCCGTGTATTAGTGATATCTTATGATGTTTCTTTTTCTGTGTGACTTATTTCAGTTAGAATCATCGTACCTGAATCCACTCATTATGCTGCTACGGGCCTGATGACATAGATTTCATTGCTGAGTGATACTGCATTGTACGTAAGTACCACAAGTTCTTTATCCATTTTTCACTTTCTGTGATATTGAACCTGTACGGTAAACGAGGTTTTTGTAAACGGAGGCGTCCCAAACTTTGGGGTGGCTGTGTCTTTTTGATTTTAATTTCCCTAAGCTATAGGACCATAAGTGGAAGTGCCCTAGGCTCTGTTGCTTTGTTTTTTACATGTTTCAGGAAACACCATACACTTCTCCCGAGTGGTTGTTGGCAATTTACATCCCGCCCATCAGCATAACAAGGCTCCCAGTTCTCCATGGCCTGTCCTGCCTTTCTGGATTTTACACTTTTTTCAGATGGCCCTTTTGACCGGGGGGAAGTGAGACTTCATTGTAGTGCAGATTTCCTTTGCAAGCTTGCTTGGTTGGCCAAAAAGGGCGTATGCGTTTTTTCCTGAATATATTCAGGAAAAAATGCATACGCCCTTTTTGGCCAAGTGCATCATTGTGGACGTTCTGCCTCTTTTCCTATGCTTTCAATGCAATTCCAGTCTACCTCCTGAAATCGGTTTCCTGCAATTCTGCCCCGCTTTCAAGTCCTCTTGGCAGCCTTACTTCAGTCTATTTTTGGACGATAGCTGTCATTTATAACTCTGCAGGTTTGTGAATTACAGTGCCCCTGAGCTCCTTTCTTCAACTCGCTTTCTTTTGAGCTGGCCGCAACACCGCAGGATGGCTTCAGGCCCTAATCTGGTTCTGGCCCGGCATGCTGAGCCTTTGGTTAATTCCTCTTCCTGGTGGGAAATGAGAGTTAAATTTGCCCGTTCAGACACCTCCAGCTAGTCTCTCATTGGTTCTCGCTATTCCTGTTCATCTTCCGCAGAAATTGCAAACTGGGCCAAACAGGAGGTTAAAGGGACTGACTCTCCAAGTGGGGAGAGTGTTAGTAAAGTGTCTGGAATGTTGCACCCGAGTACCAGGGGAGGAAAACTGAGACATATTTGAACACGTCTCCCGTTCACATGGTTGATCATACTTGGGTTCCACATGCATGTTTTAGCTGAAGGAAGAATACCTTAAACCTGGAGAGTTGAGACCCGTGTAATGGGTACCATGCAATATGACTTCAAAGGGTCTTCATTTGCTCACCGAACCTCTCCAATCCTATCACTGCTGCGTTTATGCCCCTGTACACATGCTTGATTCTCTTTTGGAGACATAGCAATCCATAGGTTTTACGATACTTACTAGTCAGGTACATTCTTAGGCGTTTAATATGCGGTGTTGAGTCCATTTCGTTGAGCAAGGAGTAGCTCTTGTCTATTCCATATTTGACTTAAGGAACTTTATCTGTGCTCATTTCAATCTCTGGTTTTATGCAGCACCCCAACTCACCTTTACCCTTAAGCAAGCATAAGTTGGTTTTCTAAATTTGAGACCCTGTTCTGTTCTGTAATTCAGTTCCTGTGTAGCCAAGTTTACATTCCGTGTATTACTGATATCTTATGATGTTTCTTTTTCTGTGTGACTTATTTCAGTTAGAATCATCATACCTGAATCCACTCATTGTGCTGCTAAGGGCCTGATGACATAGATTTCATTGCTGAGTGATATTGCTTTGTAAGTAAATACCACAACTTCTTTATCCATTTTTCACTTTCTGCGATGTTGAACTTGTACTGTAAATGAGGTTCTTGTAAACAGAGGCGTCCCAAACTTTGGGGTGGCTGTGTCTTTTTTATTTTAATTTCCCTAAGCTATAGGACCATAAGTGGAAGTGCCCTAGGCTCTGTTGCTTTGTTTTTTAGATGTTTCAGGAAACACCATACACTTCTCCTGAGTGTCTGTTGGCAATTTACATCCCGCCCATCAGCATAACAAGGCTCCCAGTTCTCCATGGCCTGTCCTGCCTTTCTGGATTTTACACTTTTTTCAGATGACCCTTTTGACCGAGGGGAAGTGAGACTTCATTGTAGTGCAGATTTCCTTTGCAAGCTTGCTTGGTTGGCCAAAAAGGGCGTATGCGTTTTTTCCTGAATATATTCAGGAAAAAACGCATACGCCCTTTTTGGCCAAGTGCATCATTGTGGACGTTCTGCCTCTTTTCCTATGCTTTCAATGCAATTCCAGTCTGCCTCCTGAAATCGGTTTCCTGCAATTCTGCCCCGTTTTCAAGTCCTCTTGGCAACCTTACTTCAGTCTATTTTTGGACGATAGCTGTCATTTATAACTCTGCAGGTTTGTGAATTACAGTGCCCCTGAGCTCCTTTCTTCAACTCGCTTTCTTTTGAGCTGGCCGCAACACCGCAGGATGGCTTCAGGCCCTAATCTGGTTCTGGCCCGGCATGCTGAGCCTTTGGTTAATTCCTCTTCCTGGTGGGAAATGAGAGTTAAATTTGCCCGTTCAGACACCTCCAGCTAGTCTCTCATTGGTTCTCGCTATTCCTGTTCATCTTCCGCAGAAATTGCAAACTGGGCCAAACAGGAGGTTAAAGGGACTGACTCTCCAAGTCGGGAGAGTGTTAGTAAAGCGTCTGGAATGTTGCACCCGAGTACCAGGGGACGAAAACTGAGACATATTTGAACACGTCTCCCGTTCACACGGTTGATCATACTCTGGGTTCCACATGCATGTTTTAGCTGAAGGAAGAATACCTTAAACCTGGAGAGTTGAGACCCGTGGAATGGGTACCATGCAATATGACTTCAAAGGGTCTTCATTTGCTCACCGAACCTCTCCAATCCTATCACAGCTGCGTTTATGCCCCTGTACACACGCTTGATTCTCTTTTGGAGACATAGCAATCCATAGGTTTTAAGATACTTACTAGTCAGGTACATTCTTAGACGTTTAATATGGGGTGTTGAGTCCATTTCGTTGAGCAAGGAGTAGCTCTTGTCTATTCCATATTTGGCTTAAGGAACTTTATCTGTGCTCATTTCAATCTCTGGTTTTATGCAGCACCCCAACTCACCTTTCCCCTTAAGCAAGCATAAGTTGGTTTTCTAAATTTGAGACCCTGTTCTGTTTTGGAATGCAGTTCCTGTGTAGCCAAGTTTACATTCCGTGTATTAGTGATATCTTATGATGTTTCTTTTTCTGTGTGACTTATTTCAGTTAGAATCATCGTACCTGAATCCACTCATTATACTGCTACGGGCCTGATGACATAGATTTCATTGCTGAGTGATACTGCATTGTACGTAAGTACCACAAGTTCTTTATCCATTTTTCACATTCTGTGATATTGAACTTGTACGGTAAACGAGGTTCTTGTAAACGGAGGCGTCCCAAACTTTGGGGTGGCTGTGTCTTTTTGATTTTAATTTCCCTAAGCTATAGGACCATAAGTGGCAGTGCCCTAGGCTCTGTTGCTTTGTTTTTTAGATGTTTCAGGAAACACCATACACTTCTCCCGAGTGTCTGTTGGCAATTTACATCCCGCCCATCAGCATAACAAGGCTCCCAGTTCTCCATGGCCTGTCCTGCCTTTCTGGATTTTACACTTATTTCAGATGGCCCTTTTGACCGGGGGGAAGTGAGACTTCATTGTAGTGCAGATTTCCTTTGCAAGCTTGCTTGGTTGGCCAAAAAGGGCGTATGCGTTTTTTCCTGAATATATTCAGGAAAAAACGCATACGCCCTTTTTGGCCAAGTGCATCATTGTGGACGTTCTGCCTCTTTTCCTATGCTTTCAATGCAATTCCAGTCTACCTCCTGAAATGGGTTTCCTGCAATTCTGCCCCGCTTTCAAGTCCTCTTGGCAGCCTTACTTCAGTCTATTTTTGGACGATAGCTGTCATTTATAACTCTGCAGGTTTGTGAATTACAGTGCCCCTGAGCTCCTTTCTTCAACTCGCTTTCTTGTGACCTGGCCGCAACACCGCAGGATGGCTTCAGGCCCTAATCTGGTTCCGGCCCGGCATGCTGAGCCTTTGGTTAATTCCTCTTCCTGGTGGGAAATGAGAGTTAAATTTGCCCGTCCAGACACCTCCAGCTAGCCTCTCATTGGTTCTCGCTATTCCTGTTCATCTTCCGCAGAAATTGCAAACTGGGCCAAACAGGAGGTTAAAGGGACTGACTCTCCAAGTGGGGAGAGTGTTATTAAAGCGTCTGGAATGTTGCACCCCAGTACCAGGGGAGGAAAACTGAGACATATTTGAACACGTCTCCCGATCACATGGTTGATCATACTCTAGGTTCCACATGCATGTTTTAGCTGAAGGAAGAATACCTTAAACATGGGTAGTTGAAACCCGTGGAATGGGTACCATGCAATATGACTTCAAAGGGTCTTCATTTGCTCACCGAACCTCTCCAATCCTATCACTGCTGCGTTTATTCCCCTGTACACATGCTTGATTCTCTTTCGGAGACATAGCAATCCATAGGTTTTAAGATACTTACTAGTCAGGTACATTCTTAGGCGTTTAATATGCGGTGTTGAGTCCATTTCGTTGAGCAAGGAGTAGCTCTTGTCTATTCCATATTTGGCTTAAGGAACTTTATCTGTGCTCATTTCAATCTCTGGTTTTATGCAGCACCCCAACTCACCTTTACCCTTAAGCAAGCATAAGTTGGTTTTCTAAATTTGAGACCCTGTTCTGTTCTGTAATTCAGTTCCTGTGTAGCCAAGTTTACATTCCGTGTATTACTGATATCTTATGATGTTTCTTTTTCTGTGTGACTTACTTCAGTTAGAATCATCATACCTGAATCCACTCATTGTGCTGCTAAGGGCCTGATGACACAGATTTCATTGCTGAGTGATATTGCTTTGTAAATAAATACCACAACTTCTTTATCCATTTTTCACTTTCTGCGATGTTGAACTTGTACTGTAAACGAGGTTCTTGTAAACAGATCCGTTCCAAACTTTGGGGTGGCTCTGTCTTTTTGATTGTAATTTCCCTAAGCTATAGGACCATAAGTGCAAGTGCCCTAGGTTCTGTTGCTTTGTTTTTTAGATGTTTCAGGAAACACCATACACTTCTCCTGAGTGGTTGTTGGCAATTTACATCCTGCCCATCAGCATAACAAGGCTCCCAGTTCTCCATGGCCTGTCCTGCCTTTCTGGATTTTACACTTTTTTCAGATGTCCCTTTTGACCGGGGGGAAGTGAGACTTCATTGTAGTGCAGATTTCCTTTGCAAGCTTGCTTGGTTGGCCAAAAAGGGCGTATGCGTTTTTTCCTGAATATATTCAGGAAAAAACGCATACGCCCTTTTTGGCCAAGTGCATCATTGTGGACGTTCTGCCTCTTTTCCTATGCTTTCAATGCAATTCCAGTCTACCTCCTGAAATTGGTTTCCTGCAATTCTGCCCCGCTTTCAAGTCCTCTTGGCAGCCTTACTTCAGTCTATTTTTGGACGATAGCTGTCATTTATAACTCTGCAGGTTTGTGAATTACAGTGCCCCTGAGCTCCTTTCTTCAACTCGCTTTCTTTTGAGCTGGCCGCAACACCGCAGGATGGCTTCAGGCCCTAATCTGGTTCCGGTACGGCACGCTGAGCCTTTGGTTATTTCCTCTTCCTGGTGGGAAATGAGAGTTAAATTTGCCCGTCCAGACACCTCCAGCTAGCCTCTCATTGGTTCTCGCTATTCCTGTTCATCTTCCGCAGAAATTGCAAACTGGGCCAAACAGGAGGTTAAAGGCGCTGACTCTCCAAGTGGGGAGAGTGTTAGTAAAGCGTCTGGAATGTTGCACCCGAGTACCAGGGGAGGAAAACTGAGACATATTTGGACACGTCTCCCGTTCACATGGTTGATCATACTTGGGTTCCACATGCATGTTTTAGCTGAAGGAAGAATACCTTAAACCTGGAGAGTTGAGACCCGTGTAATGGGTACCATGCAATATGACTTCAAAGGGTCTTCATTTGCTCACCGAACCTCTCCAATCCTATCACTGCTGCGTTTATGCCCCTGTACACATGCTTGATTCTCTTTTGGAGACATAGCAATCCATAGGTTTTAGGATACTTACTAGTCAGGTACATTCTTAGGCGTTTAATATGCGGTGTTGAGTCCATTTCGTTGAGCAAGGAGTAGCTCTTGTCTATTCCATATTTGACTTAAGGAACTTTATCTATGCTCATTTCAATCTCTGGTTTTATGCAGCACCCCAACTCACCTTTACCCTTAAGCAAGCATAAGTTGGTTTTCGAAATTTGAGACCCTGTTCTGTTCTGTAATTCAGTTCCTGTGTAGCCAAGTTTCCATTCCGTGTATTACTGATATCTTATGATGTTTCTTTTTCTGTGTGACTTATTTCAGTTAGAATCATCATACCTGAATCCACTCATTATGCTGCTACGGGCCTGATGACATAGATTTCATTGCTGAGTGATACTGCATTGTACGTAAGTACCACAAGTTCTTTATCCATTTTTCACTTTCTGCGATGTTGAACTTGTATTGTAAATGAGGTTCTTGTAAACGGAGGCGTCCCAAACTTTGGGGTGGCTGTGTCTTTTTGATTTTAATTTCCCTAAGCTATAGGACCATAAGTGGAAGTGCCCTAGGCTCTGTTGCTTTGTTTTTTAGATGTTTCAGGAAACACCATACACTTCTCCCGAGTGGTTGTTGGCAATTTACATCCCGCCCATCAGCATAACAAGGCTCCCAGTTCTCCATGGCCTGTCCTGCCTTTCTGGATTTTACACTTTTTTCAGATGGCCCTTTTGACTGGGGGGAAGTGAGACTTCATTGTAGTGCAGATTTCCTTTGCAAGCTTGCTTGGTTGGCCAAAAAGGGCGTATGCGTTTTTTCCTGAATATATTCAGGAAAAAACGCATACGCCCTTTTTGGCCAAGTGCATCATTGTGGACGTTCTGCCTCTTTTCCTATGCTTTCAATGCAATTCCAGTCTACCTCCTGAAATCGGTTTCCTGCAATTCTGCCCCGCTTTCAAGTCCTCTTGGCAGCCTTACTTCAGTCTATTTTTGGACGATAGCTGTCATTTATAACTCTGCAGGTTTGTGAATTACAGTGCCCCTGAGCTCCTTTCTTCAACTCGCTTTCTTGTGACCTGGCCGCAACACCGCAGGATGGCTTCAGGCCCTAATCTGGTTCCGGCACGGCACGCTGAGCCTTTGGTTAATTCCTCTTCCTGGTGGGAAATGAGAGTTAAATTTGCCCATCCAGACACCTCCAGCTAGTCTCTCATTGGTTCTCGCTATTCCTGTTCATCTTCCACAGAAATTGCAAACTGGGCCAAACAGGAGGTTAAAGGGACTGACTCTCCAAGTGGGGAGAGTGTTAGTAAAGCGTCTGGAATGTTGCACCCGAGTATCAGGGTACGAAAACTGAGACATATTTGAACACGTCTCCCGATCACATGGTTGATCATACTCTAGGTTCCACATGCATGTTTTAGATGAAGGAAGAATACCTTAAACCTGGGTAGTTGAAACCCGTGGAATGGGTACCATGCAATATGACTTCAAAGGGTCTTCATTTGCTCACCAAACCTCTCCAATCCTATCAGTGCTGCGTTTATGCCCCTGTACACACGCTTGATTGTCTTTTGGAGACATAGCAATCCATAGGTTTTAAGATACTTACTAGTCAGGTACATTCTTAGGCGTTTAATATGGGGTGTTGAGTCCATTTCGTTGAGCAAGGAGTAGCTCTTGTCTATTGCATATTTGGCTTAAGGAACTTTATCTGTGCTCATTTCAATCTCTGGTTTTATGCAGCACCCCAACTCACCTTTCCCCTTAAGCAAGCATAAGTTGGTTTTCTAAATTTGAGACCCTGTTCTGTTTTGGAATGCAGTTCCTGTGTAGCCAAGTTTCCATTCCGTGTATTACTGATATCTTATGATGTTTCTTTTTCTGTGTGACTTATTTCAGTTAGAATCATCATACCTGAATCCACTCATTGTGCTGCTAAGGGCCTGATGACTTAGATTTCACTGCTGAGTGATATTGCTTTGTAAGTGAATACCACAACTTCTTTATCCATTTTTCACTTTCTGCGATGTTGAACTTGTACTGTAAACGAGGTTCTTGTAAACAGAGCCGTTCCAAACATTGGGGTGGCTGTGTCTTTTTGATTTTAATTTCCCTATGCTATAGGACCATAAGTGGAAGTGCCCTAGGCTCTGTTGCTTTGTGTTTTACATGTTTCAGGAAACAAAATACACTTCTCCCAAGTGTCTGTTGGCAATTTACATCCCGCCCATCAGCATAACAAGGCTCCCAGTTCTCAAAGGCATGTTGCCTTTCTGGATTTTACACTTTTTTCAGATGGCCCTTTTGACCGGGGGGAAGTGAGACTTCATTGTAGTGCAGATTTCCTTTGCAAGCTTGCTTGGTTGGCCAAAAAGGGCGTATGCGTTTTTTCCTGAATATATTCAGGAAAAAACGCATACGCCCTTTTTGGCCAAGTGCATCATTGTGGACGTTCTGCCTCTTTTCCTATGCTTTCAATGCAATTCCAGTCTACCTCCTGAAATCGGTTTCCTGCAATTCTGCCCCGCTTTCAAGTCCTCTTGGCAGCCTTACTTCAGTCTATTTTTGGACGATAGCTGTCATTTATAACTCTGCAGGTTTGTGAATTGCAGTGCCCCTGAGCTCGTTTCTTCAACTCGCTTTCTTGTGACCTGGCCACAACACCGCAGGATGGCTTAAGGCCCTAATCTGTTTCCGGCCCGGCATGCTGAGCCTTTGGTTAATTCCTCTTCCTGGTGGGAAATGAGAGTTAAATTTGCCCGTCCAGACACCTCCAGCTAGTCTCTCATTGGTTCTCGCTATTCCTGTTCATCTTCCGCAGAAATTGCAAACTGGGCCAAACAGGAGGTTAAAGGGACTGACTCTCCAAGTGGGGAGAGTGTTAGTAAAGCGTCTGGAATGTTGCACCCGAGTACCAGGGGAGGAAAACTGAGACATATTTGAACACGTCTCCCGTTCACATGGTTGATCATACTCTGGGTTCCACATGCATGTTTTAGATGAAGGAAGAATACCTTAAACCTGGAGAGTTGAGACCCGTGGAATGGGTACCATGCAATATGACTTCAAAGGGTCTTCATTTGCTCACTGAACCTCTCCAATCCTATCACTGCTGCGTTTATGCCCCTGTACACATGCTTGATTCTCTTTTGGAGACTTAGCAATCCATAGGTTTTAAGATACTTACTAGTCAGGTACATTCTTAGGCGTTTAATATGCGGTGTTGAGTCCATTTCGTTGAGCAAGGAGTAGCTCTTGTCTATTCCATATTTGGCTTAAGGAACTTTATCTGTGCTCATTTCAATCTCTGGTTTTATGCAGCACCCCAACTCACCTTTACCCTTAAGCAAGCATAAGTTGGTTTTCTAAATTTGAGACCCTGTTCTGTTCTGTAATTCAGTTCCTGTGTAGCCAAGTTTACATTCCGTGTATTACTGATATCTTATGATGTTTCTTTTTCTGTGTGACTTATTTCAGTTAGAATCATCGTACCTGAATCCACTCATTGTGCTGCTAAGGGCCTGATGACACAGATTTCATTGCTGAGTGATATTGCTTTGTAAGTAAATACCACAACTTTTTAATCCATTTTTCACTTTCTGCGATGTTGAACTTGTACTGTAAACGAGGTTCTTGTAAACAGAGCCGTTCGAAACTTTGGGGTGGCTGTGTCTTTTTGATTTTAAATTCCCTAAGCTATAGGACCATAAGTGGAAGTGCCCTAGGCTCTCTTGCTTTGTTTTTTAGATGTTTCAGGAAACACCATACACTTCTACCCAGTGTTTGTTGGCAATTTACATCCCGCCCTTCAGCATAACAAGGCTCCCAGTTCTCCATGGCCTGTCCTGCCTTTTTGGATTTTACACTTTTTTCAGATGGCCCTTTTGACCGGGGGGAAGTGAGACTTTATTGTAGTGCAGATTTCCTTTGCAAGCTTGCTTGGTTGGCCAAAAAGGGCGTATGCGTTTTTTCCTGAATATATTCAGGAAAAAACACATACGCCCTTTTTGGCCAAGTGCATCATTGTGGACGTTCTGCCTCTTTTCCTATGTTTCAATGCAATTCCAGTCTACCTCCTGAAATCGGTTTCCTGCAATTCTGCCCCGCTTTCAAGTCCTCTTGGCAGCCTTACTTCAGTCTATTTTTGGACGATAGCTGTCATTTATAACTCTGCAGGTTTGTGAATTACAGTGCCCCTGAGCTCATTTCTTCAACTCGCTTTCTTGTGACCTGGCCGCAACACCGCAGGATGGCTTCAGGCCCTAATCTGGTTCAGGCCCGGCATGCTGAGCCTTTGGTTAATTCCTTTTCCTGGTGGGAAATGAGAGTTAAATTTGCCCGTTCAGACACCTCCAGCTAGTCTCTCATTGGTTCTCGCTATTCCTGTTCATCTTCCGCAGAAATTGCAAACTGGGCCGAACAGGATGTTAAAGGGACTGACTCTCCAAGTGGGGAGAGTGTTAGTAAAGCGTCTGGAATGTTGCACCCGAGTACCAGGTGAGGAAAACTGAGACATATTTGAACACGTCTCCCGTTCACATGGTTGATCATACTCTGGGTTCCACATGCATGTTTTAGCTGAAGGAAGAATACCTAAAACCTGGGTAGTTGAAACCCGTGGAATG
This sequence comes from Delphinus delphis, assembly GCF_949987515.2. Lineage (NCBI taxonomy): Eukaryota > Metazoa > Chordata > Mammalia > Artiodactyla > Delphinidae > Delphinus > Delphinus delphis. Next base: position 1,366,318 of record NW_027192697.1, on the reverse strand, counting down.
GGTACCATGCAATATGACTTCAAAGGGTCTTCATTTGCTCACCGAACCTCTCCAACCCTATCACTGCTGCGTTTATGCCCCTGTACACACGCTTGATTCTCTTTTGGAGACATAGCAATCCATAGGTTTTAAGATACTTACTAGTCAGGTACATTCTTAGGCGTTTAATATGGGGTGTTGAGTCCATTTCATTGAGCAAGGAGTAGCTCTTGTCTATTCCATATTTGGCTTAAGGAACTTTATCTGTGCTCATTTCAATCTCTGGTTTTATGCAGCACCCCAACTCACCTTTCCCCTTAAGCAAGCATAAGTTGGTTTTCTAAATTTGAGACCCTGTTCTGTTTTGGAATGCAGTTCCTGTGTAGCCAAGGTTACATTCCGTGTATTACTGATATCTTATGATGTTTCTTTTTCTGTGTGACTTATTTCAGTTAGAATCATCGTACCTGAATCCACTCATTATGCTGCTACGGGCCTGATGACATAGATTTCATTGCTGAGTGATATTGGTTTGTAAGTGAGTACCACAACTTCTTTATCCATTTTTCACTTTCTGCGATGTTGAACTTGTACTGTAAACGATGTTCTTGTAAACAGAGCCGTTCCAAACTTTGGGGTGGCTGTGTCTTTTTGATTTTAATTTCCCTAAGCTATAGGACCATAAGTGGAAGTGCCCTAGGTTCTGTTGCTTTGTTTTTTAGATGTTTCAGGAAACACCATACACTTCTCCCAAGTGGTTGTTGGCAATTTACATCCCGCCCATCAGCATAACAAGGCTCCCAGTTCTCCATGGCCTGTCCTGCCTTTCTGGATTTTACACTTTTTTCAGATGTCCCTTTTGACCAGGGGGAAGTGAGACTTCATTGTAGTGCAGATTTCCTTTGCAAGCTTGCTTGGTTGGCCAAAAAGGGCGTATGCGTTTTTTCCTGAATATATTCAGGAAAAAACGCATACGCCCTTTTTGGCCAAGTGCATCATTGTGGACCTTAGGCCTCTTTTCCTATGCTTTCAATGCAATTCCAGTCTACCTCCTGAAATCGGTTTCCTGCAATTCTGCCCCGCTTTCAAGTCCTCTTGACAGCCTTACTTCAGTCTATTTTTGGACGATAGCTGTCATTTATAACTCTGCAGGTTTGTGAATTACAGTGCCCCTGAGCTCCTTTCTTCAACTCGCTTTCTTTTGAGCTGGCCGCAACACCGCAGGATGGCTTCAGGCCCTAATCTGGTTCCGGCACGGCACGCTGAGCCTTCGGTTAATTCCGCTTCCTGGTGGGAAATGAGAGTTAAATTTGCCCGTCCAGACACCTCCAGCTAGCCTCTCATTGGTTCTCGCTATTCCTGTTCATCTTCCGCAGAAATTGCAAACTGGGCCAAACAGGAGGTTAAAGGGACTGACTCTCCAAGTCGGGAGAGTGTTAGTAAAGCGTCTGGAATGTTGCACCCGAGTACCAGGGTAGGAAAACTGAGACATATTTGAACACGTCTCCCGTTCACATGGTTGATCATACTCTGGGTTCCACATGCATGTTTTAGCTGAAGGAAGAATACCTTAAACCTGGAGAGTTGAGACCCGTGGAATGGGTACCATGCAATATGACTTCAAAGGGTCTTCATTTGCTCACCGAACCTCTCCAATCCTATCACTGCTGCGTTTATGCCCCTGTACACACGCTTGATTCTCTTTTGGAGACATAGCAATCCATAGGTTTTAAGATACTTACTAGTCAGGTACATTCTTAGGCGTTTAATATGCGGTGTTGAGTCCATTTCGTTGAGCAAGGAGTAGCTCTTGTCTATTCCATATTTGGCTTAAGGAACTTTATCTGTGCTCATTTCAATCTCTGGTTTTATGCAGCACCCCAACTCACCTTTCCCCTTAAGCAAGCATAAGTTGGTTTTCTAAATTTGAGACCCTGTTCTGTTCTGTAATTCAGTTCCTGTGTAGCCAAGTTTACATTCCGTGTATTACTGATATCTTATGATGTTTCTTTTTCTGTGTGACTTATTTCAGTTAGAATCATCATACCTGAATCCACTCATTGTGCTGCTAAGGGCCTGATGACATAGATTTCATTGCTGAGTGATACTGCATTGTACGTAAGTACCACAACTTCTTTATCCATTTTTCACTTTCTGTGATATTGAACCTCTACGGTAAACGAGGTTCTTGTAAACGGAGGCGTCCCAAACTTTGGGGTGGCTGTGTCTTTTTGATTTTAATTTCCCTAAGCTATAGGACCATAAGTGGAAGTGCCCTAGGCTCTGTTGCTTTGTTTTTTAGATGTTTCAGGAAACACCATACACTTCTCCCGAGTGTCTGTTGGCAATTTACATCCCGCCCATCAGCATAACAAGGCTCCCAGTTCTCCATGGCCTGTCCTGCCTTTCTGGATTTTGCACTTTTTTCAGATGGCCCTTTTGACCGGGGGGAAGTGAGACTTCATTGTAGTGCATTTTTCCTTTGCAAGCTTGCTTGGTTGGCCAAAAAGGGCGTATGCGTTTTTTCCTGAATATATTCAGGAAAAAACGCATACGCCCTTTTTGGCCAAGTGCATCATTGTGGACGTTCTGCCTCTTTTCCTATGCTTTCAATGCAATTCCAGTCTACCTCCTGAAATCGGTTTCCTGCAATTCTGCCCCGCTTTCAAGTCCTCTTGGCAGCCTTACTTCAGTCTATTTTTGGACGATAGCTGTCATTTATAACTCTGCAGGTTTGTGAATTACAGTGCCCCTGAGCTCCTTTCTTCAACTCGCTTTCTTGTGACCTGGCCGCAACACCGCAGGATGGCTTCAGGCCCTAATCTGGTTCCGGCACGGCATGCTGAGCCTTTGGTTAATTCCTCTTCCTGGTGGGAAATGAGAGTTAAATTTGCCCGTCCAGACACCTCCAGCTAGTCTCTCATTGGTTCTCGCTATTCCTGTTCATCTTCCGCAGAAATTGCAAACTGGGCCAAACAGGAGGTTAAAGGGACTGACTCTCCAAGTCGGGAGAGTGTTAGTAAAGCGTCTGGAATGTTGCACCCGAGTACCAGGGTACGAAAACTGAGATATATTTGAACACGTCTCCCGATCACATGGTTGATCATACTCTGGGTTCCACATGCATGTTTTAGCTGAAGGAAGAATACCTTAAACCTGGGTAGTTGAAACCCATGGAATGGGTACCATGCAATATGACTTCAAAGGGTCTTCATTTGCTCACGAACCTCTCCAATCCTATCACTGCTGCGTTTATGCCCCTGTACACATGCTTGATTCTCTTTCGGAGACATAGCAATCCATAGGTTTTAAGATATTTACTAGTCAGGTACATTCTTAGGCGTTTAATATGGGGTGTTGAGTCCATTTCGTTGAGCAAGGAGTAGCTCTTGTCTATTCCATATTTGACTTAAGGAACTTTATCTGTGCTCATTTCAATCTCTGGTTTTATGCAGCACCACAACTCACCTTTACCCTTAAGCAAGCATAAGTTGGTTTTCTAAATTTGAGACCCTGTTCTGTTCTGTAATTCAGTTCCTGTGTAGCCAAGTTTACATTCCGTATATTACTGATATCTTATGATCTTTCTTTTTCTGTGTGACTTATTTCAGTTAGAATCATCATACCTGAATCCACTCATTGTGCTGCTAAGGGCCTGATGACATAGATTTCATTGCTGAGTGATATTGCTTTGTAAGTAAATACCACAACTTCTTTATCCATTTTTCACTTTCTGCGATGTTGAACTTGTACTGTAAACGAGGTTGTTGTAAACAGAGGCGTCCCAAACTTTGGGGTGGCTGTGTCTTTTTGATTTTGATTTCCCTAAGCTATAGGACCATAAGTGGCAGTGCCCTAGGCTCTGTTGCTTTGTTTTTTAGATGTTTCAGGAAACACCATACACTTCTCCCGAGTGGTTGTTGGCAATTTGCATCCCGCCCATCAGCATAACAAGGCTCCCAGTTCTCCATGGCCTGTCCTGCCTTTCTGGATTTTACACTTTTTTCAGATGGCCCTTTTGACCGGGGGGAAGTGAGACTTCATTGTAGTGCAGATTTCCTTTGCAAGCTTGCTTGGTTGGCCAAAAAGGGCGTATGCGTTTTTTCCTGAATATATTCAGGAAAAAACGCATACGCCCTTTTTGGCCAAGTGCATCATTGTGGATGTTCTGCCTCTTTTCCTATGCTTTCAATGCAATTCCAGTCTACCTCCTGAAATTGGTTTCCTGCAATTCTGCCCTGCTTTCAAGTCCTCTTGGCAGCCTTACTTCAGTCTATTTTTGGACGATAGCTGTCATTTATAACTCTGCAGGTTTGTGAATTACAGTGTCCCTGAGCTCCTTTCTTCAACTCGCTTTCTTGTGAGCTGGCCGCAACACCGCAGGATGGCTTCAGGCCCTAATCTGGTTCCGGCACGGCATGCTGAGCCTTTGGTTATTTCCTCTTCCTGGTGGGAAATGAGAGTTAAATTTGCCCGTCCAGACACCTCCAGCTAGTCTCTCATTGGTTCTCGCTATTCCTGTTCATCTTCCGCAGAAATTGCAAACTGGGCCAAACAGGAGGTTAAAGGCGCTGACTCTCCAAGTCGGGAGAGTGTTAGTAAAGCGTCTGGAATGTTGCACCCGAGTACCAGGGGAGGAAAACTGAGACATATTTGAACACGTCTCCCGTTCACACGGTTGATCATACTCTGGGTTCCACATGCATGTTTTAGCTGAAGGAAGAATACCTTAAACCTGGAGAGTTGAGACCCGTGTAATGGGTACCATGCAATATGACTTCAAAGGGTCTTCATTTGCTCACCGAACATCTCCAATCCTATCACTTCTGCCTTTATGCCCCTGTACACACGCTTGATTCTCTTTTGGAGACATAGCAATCCATAGGTTTTAAGATACTTACTAGTCAGGTACATTCTTAGGCGTTTAATATGGGGTGTTGAGTCGATTTCGTTGAGCAAGGAGTAGCTCTTGTCTATTCCATATTTGGCTTAAGGAACTTTATCTGTGCTCATTTCAATCTCTGGTTTTATGCAGCACCCCAACTCACCTTTCCCCTTAAGCAAGCATAAGTTGGTTTTCTAAATTTGCGACCCTGTTCTGTTTTGGAATTCAGTTCCTGTGTAGCCAGGTTTACATTCCGTGTATTAGTGATATCTTATGATGTTTCTTTTTCTGTGTGACTTATTTCAGTTAGAATCATCGTACCTGAATCCACTCATTGTGCTGCTAAGGGCCTGATGACACAGATTTCATTGCTGAGTGATATTGCTTTGTAAGTAAATACCACAACTTCTTTATCCACTTTTCACTTTCTGCGATGTTGAACTTGTACTGTAAACGAGGTTCTTGTAAACAGAGCCGTTCCAAACTTTGGGGTGGCTGTGTCTTTTTGATTTTAATTTCCCTAAGCTATAGGACCATAAGTGGAAGTGCCCTAGGTTCTGTTGCTTTGTTTTTTAGATGTTTCAGGAAACACCATTCACTTCTCCCGAGTGGTTGTTGGCAATTTACATCCCGCCCATCAGCATAACAAGGCTCCCAGTTCTCCATGGCCTGTCCTGCCTTTCTGGATTTTACACTTTTTTCAGATGGCCCTTTTGACTGGGGGGAAGTGAGACTTCATTGTAGTGCAGATTTCCTTTGCAAGCTTGCTTGGTTGGCCAAAAAGGGCGTATGCGTTTTTTCCTGAATATATTCAGGAAAAAACGCATACGCCCTTTTTGGCCAAGTGCATCATTGTGGACGTTCTGCCTCTTTTCCTATGCATTCAATGCAATTCCAGTCTACCTCCTAAAATCGGTTTCCTGCAATTCTGCCCCGCTTTCAAGTCCTCTTGGCAGCCTTACTTCAGTCTATTTTTGGACGATAGCTGTCATTTATAACTCTGCAGGTTTGTGAATTACAGTGCCCCTGAGCTCCTTTCTTCAACTCGCTTTCTTGTGAGCTGGCCGCAACACCGCAGGATGGCTTCAGGCCCTAATCTGGTTCCTGCACGGCACAGTGAGCCTTTGGTTATTTCCTCTTCCTGGTGGGAAATGAGAGTTAAATTTGCCCGTCCAGACACCTCCAGCTAGCCTCTCATTGGTTCTCGCTATTCCTGTTCATCTTCCGCAGAAATTGCAAACTGTGCCAAACAGGAGGTTAAAGGCGCTGACTCTCCAAGTGGGGAGAGTGTTAGTAAAGCGTCTGGAATGTTGCACCCGAGTACCAGGGGAGGAAAACTGAGACATATTTGAACACGTCTCCCGTTCACATGGTTGATCATACTTGGGTTCCACATGCATGTTTTAGCTGAAGGAAGAATACCTAAAACCTGGGTAGTTGAAACCCGTGGAATGGGTACCATGCAATATGACTTCAAAGGGTCTTCATTTGCTCACCGAACCTCCCCAATCCTATCACTGCTGCGTTTATGCCCCTGTACACATGCTTGATTCTCTTTCGGAGACATAGCAATCCATAGGTTTTAAGATACTTACTAGTCAGGTACATTCTTAGGCGTTTAATATGCGGTGTTGAGTCCATTTCGTTGAGCAAGGAGTAGCTCTTGTCTATTCCATATTTGGCTTAAGGAACTTTATCTGTGCTCATTTCAATCTCTGGTTTTATGCAGCACCCCAACTCCCCTTTCCCCTTAAGCAAGCATAAGTTGGTTTTCGAAATTTGAGACCCTGTTCTGTTCTGTAATTCAGTTCCTGTGTAGCCAAGTTTACATTCCATGTATTACTGATATCTTATGATGTTTCTTTTTCTGTGTGACTTATTTCAGTTAGAATCATCGTACCTGAATCCACTCATTGTGCTGCTAAGGGCCTGATGACACAGATTTCATTGCTGAGTGATATTGCTTTGTAAGTAAATACCACAACTTCTTTATCCATTTTTCACTTTCTGCGATGTTGAACTTGTACTGTAAACGAGGTTCTTGTAAACAGAGCCGTTCCAAACTTTGGGGTGGCTGTGTCTTTTTGATTTTAATTTCCCTAAGCTATAGGACCATAAGTGGAAGTGCCCTAGGTTCTGTTGCTTTGTTTTTTAGATGTTTCAGGAAACACCATACACTTCTCCCGAGTGGTTGTTGGCAATTTACATCCCGCCCATCAGCATAACAAGGCTCCCAGTTCTCCATGGCCTGTCCTGCCTTTCTGGATTTTACACTTTTTTCAGATGGCCCTTTTGACCGGGGGGAAGTGAGACTTCATTGTAGTGCAGATTTCCTTTGCAAGCTTGCTTGGTTGGCCAAAAAGGGCGTATGCGTTTTTTCCTGAATATATTCAGGAAAAAACGCATACGCCCTTTTTGGCCAAGTGCATCATTGTGTACGTTCTGCCTCTTTTCCTATGCTTTCAATGCAATTCCAGTCTACCTCCTGAAATCGGTTTCCTGCAATTCTGCCCCGCTTTCAAGTCCTCTTGGCAGCCTTACTTCAGTCTATTTTTGGACGATAGCTGTCATTTATAACTCTGCAGGTTTGTGAATTACAGTGCCCCTGAGCTCCTTTCTTCAACTCGCTTTCTTGTGAGCTGGCCGCAACACCGCAGGATGGCTTCAGGCCCTAATCTGGTTCCGGCATGGCACACTGAGCCTTTGGTTATTTCCTCTTCCTGGTGGGAAATGAGAGTTAAATTTGCCCGTCCAGACACCTCCAGCTAGCCTCTCATTGGTTCTCGCTATTCCTGTTCATCTTCCGCAGAAATTGCAAACTGGACCAAACAGGAGGTTAAAGGGACTGACTCTCCAAGTGGGGAGAGTGTTAGTAAAGCGTCTGGAATGTTGCACCCGAGTACCAGGGGAGGAAAACTGAGACATATTTGAACACGTCTCCCGTTCACACGGTTGATCATACTTGGGTTCCACATGCATGTTTTAGCTGAAGGAAGAATACCTAAAACCTGGGTAGTTGAAACCCGTGTAATGGGTACCATGCAATATGACTTCAAAGGGTCTTCATTTGCTCACCGAACCTCTCCAATCCTATCACTGCTGCGTTTATGCCTCTGTACACATGCTTGATTCTCTTTCGGAGACATAGCAATCCATAGGTTTTAAGATACTTACTAGTCAGGTACATTCTTAGGCGTTTAATATGCGGTGTTGAGTCCATTTCGTTGAGCAAGGAGTAGCTCTTGTCTATTCCATATTTGGCTTAAGGAACTTTATCTGTGCTCATTTCAATCTCTGGTTTTATGCAGCACCCCAACTCACCTTTCCCCTTAAGCAAGCATAAGTTGGTTTTCTAAATTTGAGACCCTGTTCTGTTCTGTAATTCAGTTCCTGTGTAGCCAAGTTTACATTCCGTGTATTACTGATATCTTATGATGTTTCTTTTTCTGTGTGACTTATTTCAGTTAGAATCATCATACCTGAATCCACTCATTGTGCTGCTAAGGGCCTGATGACACAGATTTCATTGCTGAGTGATATTGCTTTGTAAGTAAATACCACAACTTCTTTATCCATTTTTCACTTTCTGCGATGTTGAACTTGTACTGTAAACGAGGTTCTTGTAAACAGAGCCGTTCCAAACTTTGGGGTGGCTGTGTCTTTTTGATTTTAAATTCCCTAAGCTATAGGACCATAAGTGGAAGTGCCCTAGGCTCTGTTGCTTTGTTTTTTAGATGTTTCAGGAAACACCATACACTTCTCCCGAGTGGTTGTTGGCAATTTACATCCCGCCCATCAGCATAACAAGGCTCCCAGTTCTCCATGGCCTGTCCTGCCTTTCTGGATTTTACACTTTTTTCAGATGGCCCTTTTGACCGGGGGAAAGTGAGACTTCATTGTAGTGCAGATTTCCTTTGCAAGCTTGCTTGGTTGGCCAAAAAGTGCGTATGCGTTTTTTCCTGAATATATTCAGGAAAAAACGCATACGCCCTTTTTGGCCAAGTGCATCATTGTGGACGTTCTGCCTCTTTTCCTATGCATTCAATGCAATTCCAGTCTACCTCCTAAAATCGGTTTCCTGCAATTCTGCCCCGCTTTCAAGTCCTCTTGGCAGCCTTACTTCAGTCTATTTTTGGACGATAGCTGTCATTTATAACTCTGCAGGTTTGTGAATTACAGTGCCCCTGAGCTCCTTTCTTCAACTCGCTTTCTTGTGACCTGGCCGCAACACCGCAGGATGTCTTCAGGCCCTAATCTGGTTCCGGCACGGCACGCTGAGCCTTTGGTTAATTCCTCTTCCTGGTGGGAAATGAGAGTTAAATTTGCCCGTTCAGACACCTCCAGCTAGTCTCTCATTGGTTCTCGCTATTCCTGTTCATCTTCCGCAGAAATTGCAAACTGGGCCAAACAGGAGGTTAAAGGGACTGACTCTCCAGGTCTGGAGAGTGTTAGTAAAGCGTCTGGAATGTTGCACCCGAGTACCAGGGTACGAAAACTGAGACATATTTGAACACGTCTCCCGATCACGTGGTTGATCATACTCTAGGTTCCACATGCATGTTTTAGCTGAAGGAAGAATACCTTAAACCTGGGTAGTTGAAACCCGTGGAATGGGTACCATGCAATATGACTTCAAAGGGTCTTCATTTGCTCACCGAACCTCTCCAATCCTATCACTGCTGCGTTTATGCCCCTGTACACATGCTTGATTCTCTTTCAGAGACATAGCAATCCATAGGTTTTAAGATACTTACTAGTCAGGTACATTCTTAGGCGTTTAATATGCGGTGTTGAGTCCATTTCGTTGAGCAAGGAGTAGCTCTTGTCTATTCCATATTTGGCTTAAGGAACTTTATCTGTGCTCATTTCAATCTCTGGTTTTATGCAGCACCCCAACTCACCTTTCCCCTTAAGCAAGCATAAGTTGGTTTTCTAAATTTGAGACCCTGTTCTGTTTTGGAATTCAGTTCCTGTGTAGCCAAGTTTACATTCCGTGTATTAGTGATATCTTATGATGTTTCTTTTTCTGTGTGACTTATTTCAGTTAGAATCATCGTACCTGAATCCACTCATTGTGCTGCTAAGGGCCTGATGACACAGATTTCATTGCTGAGTGATATTGCTTTGTAAGTAAATACCACAACTTCTTTATCCATTTTTCACTTTCTGCGATGTTGAACTTGTACTGTAAACGAGGTTCTTGTAAACAGAGCCGTTCCAAACTTTGGGGTGGCTGTGTCTTTTTGATTTTAATTTCCCTAAGCTATAGGACCATAAGTGGAAGTGCCCTAGGTTCTGTTGCTTTGTTTTTTAGATGTTTCAGGAAACACCATACACTTCTCCCGAGTGGTTGTTGGCAATTTACATCCCGCCCATCAGCATAACAAGGCTCCCAGTTCTCCATGGCCTGTCCTGCCTTTCTGGATTTTACACTTTTTTCAGATGGCCCTTTTGACCGGGGGGAAGTGAGACTTCATTGTAGTGCAGATTTCCTTTGCAAGCTTGCTTGGTTGGCCAAAAAGGGCGTATGCGTTTTTTCCTGAATATATTCAGGAAAAAACGCATACGCCCTTTTTGGCCAAGTGCATCATTGTGGACGTTCTGCCTCTTTTCCTATGCATTCAATGCAATTCCAGTCTACCTCCTAAAATCGGTTTCCTGCAATTCTGCCCCGCTTTCAAGTCCTCTTGGCAGCCTTACTTCAGTCTATTTTTGGACGATAGCTGTCATTTATAACTCTGCAGGTTTGTGAATTACAGTGCCCCTGAGCTCCTTTCTTCAACTCGCTTTCTTGTGAGCTGGCCGCAACACCGCAGGATGGCTTCAGGCCCTAATCTGGTTCCTGCACGGCACAGTGAGCCTTTGGTTATTTCCTCTTCCTGGTGGGAAATGAGAGTTAAATTTGCCCGTCCAGACACCTCCAGCTAGCCTCTCATTGGTTCTCGCTATTCCTGTTCATCTTCCGCAGAAATTGCAAACTGTGCCAAACAGGAGGTTAAAGGCGCTGACTCTCCAAGTGGGGAGAGTGTTAGTAAAGCGTCTGGAATGTTGCACCCGAGTACCAGGGGAGGAAAACTGAGACATATTTGAACACGTCTCCCGTTCACATGGTTGATCATACTTGGGTTCCACATGCATGTTTTAGCTGAAGGAAGAATACCTAAAACCTGGGTAGTTGAAACCCGTGGAATGGGTACCATGCAATATGACTTCAAAGGGTCTTCATTTGCTCACCGAACCTCCCCAATCCTATCACTGCTGCGTTTATGCCCCTGTACACATGCTTGATTCTCTTTCGGAGACATAGCAATCCATAGGTTTTAAGATACTTACTAGTCAGGTACATTCTTAGGCGTTTAATATGCGGTGTTGAGTCCATTTCGTTGAGCAAGGAGTAGCTCTTGTCTATTCCATATTTGGCTTAAGGAACTTTATCTGTGCTCATTTCAATCTCTGGTTTTATGCAGCACCCCAACTCACCTTTCCCCTTAAGCAAGCATAAGTTGGTTTTCTAAATTTGAGACCCTGTTCTGTTCTGTAATTCAGTTCCTGCGTAGCCAAGTTTACATTCCGTGTATTACTGATATCTTATGATGTTTCATTTTCTGTGTGACTTATTTCAGTTAGAATCATCATACCTGAATCCACTCATTGTGCTGCTAAGGGCCTGATGACACAGATTTCATTGCTGAGTGATATTGCTTTGTAAGTAAATACCACAACTTCTTTATCCATTTTTCACTTTCTGCGATGTTGAACTTGTACTGTAAACGAGGTTCTTGTAAAGAGAGCCGTTCCAAACTTTGGGGTGGCTGTGTCTTTTTGATTTTAAATTCCCTAAGCTATAGGACCATAAGTGGAAGTGCCCTAGGCTCTGTTGCTTTGTTTTTTAGATGTTTCAGGAAACACCATACACTTCTCCCGAGTGGTTGTTGGCAATTTACATCCCGCCCATCAGCATAACAAGGCTCCCAGTTCTCCATGGCCTGTCCTGCCTTTCTGGATTTTACACTTTTTTCAGATGGCCCTTTTGACCGGGGGAAAGTGTGACTTCATTGTAGTGCAGATTTCCTTTGCAAGCTTGCTTGGTTGGCCAAAAAGTGCGTATGCGTTTTTTCCTGAATATATTCAGGAAAAAACGCATACGCCCTTTTTGGCCAAGTGCATCATTGTGGACGTTCTGCCTCTTTTCCTATGCATTCAATGCAATTCCAGTCTACCTCCTAAAATCGGTTTCCTGCAATTCTGCCCCGCATTCAAGTCCTCTTGGCAGCCTTACTTCAGTCTATTTTTGGACGATAGCTGTCATTTATAACTCTGCAGGTTTGTGAATTACAGTGCCCCTGAGCTCCTTTCTTCAACTCGCTTTCTTGTGACCTGGCCGCAACACCGCAGGATGTCTTCAGGCACTAATCTGGTTCCGGCACGGCACGCTGAGCCTTTGGTTAATTCCTCTTCCTGGTGGGAAATGAGAGTTAAATTTGCCCGTTCAGACACCTCCAGCTAGTCTCTCATTGGTTCTCGCTATTCCTGTTCATCTTCCGCAGAAATTGCAAACTGGGCCAAACAGGAGGTTAAAGGGACTGACTCTCCAGGTCGGGAGAGTGTTAGTAAAGCGTCTGGAATGTTGCACCCGAGTACCAGGGTACGAAAACTGAGACATATTTGAACACGTCTCCCGATCACGTGGTTGATCATACTCTAGGTTCCACATGCATGTTTTAGCTGAAGGAAGAATACCTTAAACCTGGGTAGTTGAAACCCGTGGAATGGGTACCATGCAATATGACTTCAAAGGGTCTTCATTTGCTCACCAAACCTCTCCAATCCTATCACTGCTGCGTTTATGCCCCTGTACACATGCTTGATTCTCTTTCGGAGACATAGCAATCCATAGGTTTTAAGATACTTACTAGTCAGGTACATTCTTAGGCGTTTAATATGCGGTGTTGAGTCCATTTCGTTGAGCAAGGAGTAGCTCTTGTCTATTCCATATTTGGCTTAAGGAACTTTATCTGTGCTCATTTCAATCTCTGGTTTTATGCAGCACCCCAACTCACCTTTCCCCTTAAGCAAGCATAAGTTGGTTTTCTAAATTTGAGACCCTGTTCTGTTTTGGAATTCAGTTCCTGTGTAGCCAAGTTTACATTCCGTGTATTAGTGATATCTTATGATGTTTCTTTTTCTGTGTGACTTATTTCAGTTAGAATCATCGTACCTGAATCCACTCATTGTGCTGCTAAGGGCCTGATGACACAGATTTCATTGCTGAGTGATATTGCTTTGTAAGTAAATACCACAACTTCTTTATCCATTTTTCACTTTCTGCGATGTTGAACTTGTACTGTAAACGAGGTTCTTGTAAACAGAGCCGTTCCAAACTTTGGGGTGGCTGTGTCTTTTTGATTTTAATTTCCCTAAGCTATAGGACCATAAGTGGAAGTGCCCTAGGTTCTGTTGCTTTGTTTTTTAGATGTTTCAGGAAACACCATACACTTCTCCCGAGTGGTTGTTGGCAATTTACATCCCGCCCATCAGCATAACAAGGCTCCCAGTTCTCCATGGCCTGTCCTGCCTTTCTGGATTTTACACTTTTTTCAGATGGCCCTTTTGACCGGGGGGAAGTGAGACTTCATTGTAGTGCAGATTTCCTTTGCAAGCTTGCTTGGTTGGCCAAAAAGGGCGTATGCGTTTTTTCCTGAATATATTCAGGAAAAAACGCATACGCCCTTTTTGGCCAAGTGCATCATTGTGGACGTTCTGCCTCTTTTCCTATGCATTCAATGCAATTCCAGTCTACCTCCTAAAATCGGTTTCCTGCAATTCTGCCCCGCTTTCAAGTCCTCTTGGCAGCCTTACTTCAGTCTATTTTTGGACGATAGCTGTCATTTATAACTCTGCAGGTTTGTGAATTACAGTGCCCCTGAGCTCCTTTCTTCAACTCGCTTTCTTGTGAGCTGGCCGCAACACCGCAGGATGGCTTCAGGCCCTAATCTGGTTCCTGCACGGCACAGTGAGCCTTTGGTTATTTCCTCTTCCTGGTGGGAAATGAGAGTTAAATTTGCCCGTCCAGACACCTCCAGCTAGCCTCTCATTGGTTCTCGCTATTCCTGTTCATCTTCCGCAGAAATTGCAAACTGGGCCAAACAGGAGGTTAAAGGGACTGACTCTCCAAGTGGGGAGAGTGTTAGTAAAGCGTCTGGAATGTTGCACCCGAGTACCAGGGGAGGAAAACTGAGACATATTTGAACACGTCTCCCGTTCACACGGTTGATCATACTTGGGTTCCACATGCATGTTTTAGCTGAAGGAAGAATACCTAAAACCTGGGTAGTTGAAACCCGTGGAATGGGTACCATGCAATATGACTTCAAAGGGTCTTCATTTGCTCACCGAACCTCTCCAATCCTATCACTGCTGCGTTTATGCCTCTGTACACATGCTTGATTCTCTTTCGGAGACATAGCAATCCATAGGTTTTAAGATACTTACTAGTCAGGTACATTCTTAGGCGTTTAATATGCGGTGTTGAGTCCATTTCGTTGAGCAAGGAGTAGCTCTTGTCTATTCCATATTTGGCTTAAGGAACTTTATCTGTGCTCATTTCAATCTCTGGTTTTATGCAGCACCCCAACTCACCTTTCCCCTTAAGCAAGCATAAGTTGGTTTTCGAAATTTGAGACCCTGTTCTGTTCTGTAATTCAGTTCCTGTGTAGCCAAGTTTACATTCCGTGTATTACTGATATCTTATGATGTTTCTTTTTCTGTGTGACTTATTTCAGTTAGAATCATCATACCTGAATCCACTCATTGTGCTGCTAAGGGCCTGATGACACAGATTTCATTGCTGAGTGATATTGCTTTGTAAGTAAATACCACAACTTCTTTATCCATTTTTCACTTTCTGCGATGTTGAACTTGTACTGTAAACGAGGTTCTTGTAAGCAGAGCCGTTCCAAACTTTGGGGTGGCTGTGTCTTTTTGATTTTAAATTCCCTAAGCTATAGGACCATAAGTGGAAGTGCCCTAGGCTCTGTTGCTTTGTTTTTTAGATGTTTCAGGAAACACCATACACTTCTCCCGAGTGGTTGTTGGCAATTTACATCCCGCCCATCAGCATAACAAGGCTCCCAGTTCTCCATGGCCTGTCCTGCCTTTCTGGATTTTACACTTTTTTCAGATGGCCCTTTTGACCGGGGGAAAGTGAGACTTCATTGTAGTGCAGATTTCCTTTGCAAGCTTGCTTGGTTGGCCAAAAAGTGCGTATGCGTTTTTTCCTGAATATATTCAGGAAAAAACGCATACGCCCTTTTTGGCCAAGTGCATCATTGTGGACGTTCTGCCTCTTTTCCTATGCATTCAATGCAATTCCAGTCTACCTCCTAAAATCGGTTTCCTGCAATTCTGCCCCGCTTTCAAGTCCTCTTGGCAGCCTTACTTCAGTCTATTTTTGGACGATAGCTGTCATTTATAACTCTGCAGGTTTGTGAATTACAGTGCCCCTGAGCTCCTTTCTTCAACTCGCTTTCTTGTGACCTGGCCGCAACACCGCAGCATGGCTTCAGGCCCTAATCTTGTTCTGGCACGGCACGCTGAGCCTTTGGTTAATTCCTCTTCCTGGTGGGAAATGAGAGTTAAATTTGCCCATCCAGACACCTCCAGCTAGTCTCTCATTGGTTCTCGCTATTCCTGTTCATCTTCCGCAGAAATTGCAAACTGGGCCAAACAGGAGGTTAAAGGGACTGACTCTCCAAGTCGGGACAGTGTTAGTAAAGCGTCTGGAATGTTGCACCCGAGTACCTGGGTACGAAAACTGAGACATATTTGAACACGTCTCCCGATCACATGGTTGATCATACTCTGGGTTCCACATGCATGTTTTAGCTGAAGGAAGAATACCTTAAACCTGGGTAGTTGAAACCCGTGGAATGGGTACCATGCAATATGACTTCAAAGGGTCTTCATTTGCTCACCGAACCTCTCCAATCCTATCACTGCTGCGTTTATGCCCCTGTACACATGCTTGATTCTCTTTCGGAGACATAGCAATCCATAGGTTTTAAGATACTTACTAGTCAGGTACATTCTTAGGCGTTTAATATGGGGTGTTGAGTCCATTTCGTTGAGCAAGGAGTAGCTCTTGTCTATTCCATATTTGGCTTAAGGAACTTTATCTGTGCTCATTTCAATCTCTGGTTTTATGCAGCACCCCAACTCACCTTTCCCCTTAAGCAAGCATAAGTTGGTTTTCTAAATTTGCGACCCTGTTCTGTTTTGGAATTCAGTTCCTGTGTAGCCAGGTTTACATTCCGTGTATTAGTGATATCTTATGATGTTTCTTTTTCTGTGTGACTTATTTCAGTTAGAATCATCGTACCTGAATCCACTCATTGTGCTGCTAAGGGCCTGATGACACAGATTTCATTGCTGAGTGATATTGCTTTGTAAGTAAATACCACAACTTCTTTATCCATTTTTCACTTTCTGCGATGTTGAACTTGTACTGTAAACGAGGTTCTTGTAAACAGAGCCGTTCCAAACTTTGGGGTGGCTGTGTCTTTTTGATTTTAATTTCCCTAAGCTATAGGACCATAAGTGGAAGTGCCCTAGGTTCTGTTGCTTTGTTTTTTAGATGTTTCAGGAAACACCATTCACTTCTCCCGAGTGGTTGTTGGCAATTTACATCCCGCCCATCAGCATAACAAGGCTCCCAGTTCTCCATGGCCTGTCCTGCCTTTCTGGATTTTACACTTTTTTCAGATGGCCATTTTGACTGGGGGGAAGTGAGACTTCATTGTAGTGCAGATTTCCTTTGCAAGCTTGCTTGGTTGGCCAAAAAGGGCGTATGCGTTTTTTCCTGAATATATTCAGGAAAAAACGCATACGCCCTTTTTGGCCAAGTGCATCATTGTGGACGTTCTGCCTCTTTTCCTATGCTTTCAATGCAATTCCAGTCTACCTCCTGAAATCGGTTTCCTGCAATTCTGCCCCGCTTTCAAGTCCTCTTGGCAGCCTTACTTCAGTCTATTTTTGGACGATAGCTGTCATTTATAACTCTGCAGGTTTGTGAATTACAGTGCCCCAGAGCTCCTTTCTTCAACTCGCTTTCTTGTGACCTGGCCGCAACACCGCAGGATGTCTTCAGGCCCTAATCTGGTTCTGGCATGGCACGCTGAGCCTTTGGTTAATTCCTCTTCCTGGTGGGAAATGAGAGTTAAATTTGCCCATCCAGACACCTCCAGGTAGTCTCTCATTGATTCTCGCTATTCCTGTTCATCTTCCGCAGAAATTGCAAACTGGGCCAAACAGGAGGTTAAAGGGACTGACTCTCCAAGTGGGGAGAGTGTTAGTAAGCGTCTGGAATGTTGCACCCGAGTACCAGGGTACGAAAACTGAGACATATTTGAACACGTCTCCCGGTCACATGGTTGATCATACTCTAGGTTCCACATGCATGTTTTATCTGAAGGAAGAATACCTTAAACCTGGGTAGTTGAAACCCGTGGAATGGGTACCATGCAATATGACTTCAAAGGGTCTTCATTTGCTCACGAACCTCTAAAGTCCTATAACTGCTGCGTTTATGCCCCTGTACACATGCTTGTTTCTCTTTCGGAGACATAGCAATCCATAGGTTTTAAGATACTTACTAGTCAGGTACATTCTTAGGCGTTTAATATGCGGTGTTGAGTCCATTTCGTTGAGCAAGGAGTAGCTCTTGTCTATTCCATATTTGGCTTAAGGAACTTTATCTGTGCTCATTTCAATCTCTGGTTTTATGCAGCACCCCAACTCACCTTTCCCCTTAAGCAAGCATAAGTTGGTTTTCTAAATTTGAGACACTGTTCTGTTCTGTAATTCAGTTCCTGTGTAGCCAAGTTTACATTCCGTGTATTACTGATATCTTATGATGTTTCTTTTTCTGTGTGACTTATTACAGTTAGAATCATCATACCTGAATCCACTCATTGTGCTGCTAAGGGCCTGATGACATAGATTTCACTGCTGAGTGATATTGCTTTGTAAGTGAATACCACAACTTCTTTATCCATTTTTCACTTTCTGCGATGTTGAACTTGTACTGTAAACGAGGTTCTTGTAAACAGAGCCGTTCCAAACATTGGGGTGGCTGTGTCTTTTTGATTTTAATTTCCCTATGCTATAGGACCATAAGTGGAAGTGCCCTAGGCTCTGTTGCTTTGTGTTTTACATGTTTCAGGAAACAAAATACACTTCTCCCAAGTGTCTGTTGGCAATTTACATCCCGCCCATCAGCAAAACAAGGCTCCCAGTTCTCCATGGCCTGTCCTGCCTTTCTGGATTTTACACTTTTTTCAGATGGCCCTTTTGACCGGGGGGAAGTGAGACTTCATTGTAGTGCAGATTTCCTTTGCAAGCTTGCTTGGTTGGCCAAAAAGGGCGTATGCGTTTTTTCCTGAATATATTCAGGAAAAAACGCATACGCCCTTTTTGGCCAAGTGCATCATTGTGGACGTTCTGCCTCTTTTCCTATGCTTTCAATGCAATTCCAGTCTACCTCCTGAAATCGGTTTCCTGCAATTCTGCCCCGCTTTCAAGTCCTCTTGGCAGCCTTACTTCAGTCTATTTTTGGACGATAGCTGTCATTTATAACTCTGCAGGTTTGTGAATTACAGTGCCCCTGAGCTCCTTTCTTCAACTCGCTTTCTTTTGAGCTGGCCGCAACACCGCAGGATGGCTTCAGGCCCTAATCAGGTTCTGGCACGGCACGCTGAGCCTTTGGTTAATTCCTCTTCCTGGTGGGAAATGAGAGTTAAATTTGCCCGTCCAGACACCTCCAGCTAGTCTCTCATTGGTTCTCACTATTCCTGTTCATCTTCCGCAGAAATTGCAAACTGGGCCAAACAGGAGGTTAAAGGGATTGACTCTCCAAGTCGGGAGAGTGTTAGTAAAGCGTCTGGAATGTTGCACCCGAGTACCTGGGTACGAAAACTGAGACATATTTGAACAAGTCTCCCGATCACATGGTTGATCATACTCTGGGTTCCACATGCATGTTTTAGCTGAAGGAAGAATACCTAAAACCTGGGTAGTTGAAACCCGTGGAATGGGTACCATGCAATATGACTTCAAAGGGTCTTCATTTGCTCACCGAACCTCTCCAATCCTATCACTGCTGCGTTTATGCCCCTGTACACATGCTTGATTCTCTTTCGGAGACATAGCAATCCATAGGTTTTAAGATACTTACTAGTCAGGTACATTCTTAGGCGTTTAATATGCGGTGTTGAGTCCATTTCGTTGAGCAAGGAGTAGCTCTTGTCTATTCCATATTTGGCTTAAGGAACTTTATCTGTGCTCATTTCAATCTCTGGTTTTATGCAGCACCCCAACTCACCTTTCCCCTTAAGCAAGCATAAGTTGGTTTTCTAAATTTGAGACCCTGTTCTGTTCTGTAATTCAGTTCCTGTGTAGCGAAGTTTACATTCCGTGTATTACTGATATCTTATGATGTTTCATTTTCTGTGTGACTTATTTCAGTTAGAATCATCATACCTGAATCCACTCATTGTGCTGCTAAGGGCCTGATGACACAGATTTCATTGCTGAGTGATATTGCTTTGTAAGTAAATACCACAACTTCTTTATCCATTTTTCACTTTCTGCGATGTTGAACTTGTACTGTAAACGAGGTTCTTGTAAACAGAGCCGTTCCAAACTTTGGGGTGGCTGTGTCTTTTTGATTTTAAATTCCCTAAGCTATAGGACCATAAGTGGAAGTGCCCTAGGCTCTGTTGCTTTGTTTTTTAGATGTTTCAGGAAACACCATACACTTCTCCCGAGTGGTTGTTGGCAATTTACATCCCGCCCATCAGCATAACAAGGCTCCCAGTTCTCCATGGCCTGTCCTGCCTTTCTGGATTTTACACTTTTTTCAGATGGCCCTTTTGACCGGGGGAAAGTGAGACTTCATTGTAGTGCAGATTTCCTTTGCAAGCTTGCTTGGTTGGCCAAAAAGTGCGTATGCGTTTTTTCCTGAATATATTCAGGAAAAAACGCATACGCCCTTTTTGGCCAAGTGCATCATTGTGGACGTTCTGCCTCTTTTCCTATGCATTCAATGCAATTCCAGTCTACCTCCTAAAATCGGTTTCCTGCAATTCTGCCCCGCTTTCAAGTCCTCTTGGCAGCCTTACTTCAGTCTATTTTTGGACGATAGCTGTCATTTATAACTCTGCAGGTTTGTGAATTACAGTGCCCCTGAGCTCCTTTCTTCAACTCGCTTTCTTGTGACCTGGCCGCAACACCGCAGCATGGCTTCAGGCCCTAATCTTGTTCTGGCACGGCACGCTGAGCCTTTGGTTAATTCCTCTTCCTGGTGGGAAATGAGAGTTAAATTTGCCCATCCAGACACCTCCAGCTAGTCTCTCATTGGTTCTCGCTATTCCTGTTCATCTTCCGCAGAAATTGCAAACTGGGCCAAACAGGAGGTTAAAGGGACTGACTCTCCAAGTCGGGAGAGTGTTAGTAAAGCGTCTGGAATGTTGCACCCGAGTACCTGGGTACGAAAACTGAGACATATTTGAACACGTCTCCCGATCACATGGTTGATCATACTCTGGGTTCCACATGCATGTTTTAGCTGAAGGAAGAATACCTTAAACCTGGGTAGTTGAAACCCGTGGAATGGGTACCATGCAATATGACTTCAAAGGGTCTTCATTTGCTCACCGAACCTCTCCAATCCTATCACTGCTGCGTTTATGCCCCTGTACACATGCTTGATTCTCTTTCGGAGACATAGCAATCCATAGGTTTTAAGATACTTACTAGTCAGGTACATTCTTTGGCGTTTAATATGGGGTGTTGAGTCCATTTCGTTGAGCAAGGAGTAGCTCTTGTCTATTCCATATTTGGCTTAAGGAACTTTATCTGTGCTCATTTCAATCTCTGGTTTTATGCAGCATCCCAACTCACCTTTCCCCTTAAGCAAGCATAAGTTGGTTTTCTAAATTTGAGACCCTTTTCTGTTTTGGAATGCAGTTCCTGTGTAGCCAAGTTTACATTCCGTGTATTACTGATATCTTATGATGTTTCTTTTTCTGTGTGACTTATTTCAGTTAGAATCATCGTACCTGAATCCACTCCTTATGCTGCTATGGGCCTGATGACATAGATTTCATTGCTGAGTGATACTGCATTGTACGTAAGTACCACAAGTTCTTTATCCATTTTTCACTTTCTGTGATATTGAACTTGTACGGTAAACGAGGTTCTTGTAAACGGAGGCGTCCCAAACTTTGGGGTGGCTGTGTCTTTTTGATTTTAATTTCCCTAAGCTATAGGACCATAAGTGGAAGTGCCCTAGGCTCTGTTGCTTTGTTTTTTAGATGTTTCAGGAAACACCATACACTTCTCCCGAGTGTCTGTTGGCAATTTACATCCCGCCCATCAGCATAACAAGGCTCCCAGTTCTCCATTACCTGTCCTGCCTTTCTGGATTTTACACTTTTTTCAGATGGCCCTTTTGACCGGGGGGGAAGTGAGACTTCATTGTAGTGCAGATTTCCTTTGCAAGCTTGCTTGGTTGGCCAAAAAGGGCGTATGCGTTTTTTCCTGAATATATTCAGGAAAAAACGCATACGCCCTTTTTGGCCAAGTGCATCATTGTGGACGTTCTGCCTCTTTTCCTATGCTTTCAATGCAATTCCAGTCTACCTCCTGAAATCGGTTTCCTGCAATTCTGCCCCGCTTTCAAGTCCTCTTGGCAGCCTTACTTCAGTCTATTTTTGGACGATAGCTGTCATTTATAACTCTGCAGGTTTGTGAATTACAGTGCCCCTGAGCTCCTTTCTTCAACTCGCTTTCTTGTGACCTGGCCGCAACACCGCAGGATGTCTTCAGGCCCTAATCTGGTTCTGGCATGGCACGCTGAGCCTTTGGTTAATTCCTCTTCCTGGTGGGAAATGAGAGTTAAATTTGCCCATCCAGACACCTCCAGGTAGTCTCTCATTGATTCTCGCTATTCCTGTTCATCTTCCGCAGAAATTGCAAACTGGGCCAAACAGGAGGTTAAAGGGACTGACTCTCCAAGTGGGGAGAGTGTTAGTAAAGCGTCTGGAATGTTGCACCCGAGTACCAGGGGACGAAAACTGAGACATATTTGAACACGTCTCCCGATCACATTGTTGATTGTACTCTAGGTTCCACATGCATCTTTTAGCTGAAGGAAGAATACCTTAAACCTGGGTAGTTGAAACCCGTGGAATGGGTACCATGCAATATGACTTCAAAGGATCTTCATTTGCTCACGAACCTCTAAAGTCCTATAACTGCTGCGTTTATGCCCCTGTACACATGCTTGATTCTCTTTCGGAGACATAGCAATCCATAGGTTTTAAGATACTTACTAGTCAGGTACATTCTTAGGCGTTTAATATGCGGTGTTGAGTCCATTTCGTTGAGCAAGGAGTAGCTCTTGTCTATTCCATATTTGGCTTAAGGAACTTTATCTGTGCTCATTTCAATCTCTGGTTTTATGCAGCACCCCAACTCACCTTTCCCCTTAAGCAAGCATAAGTTGGTTTTCTAAATTTGAGACACTGTTCTGTTCTGTAATTCAGTTCCTGTGTAGCCAAGTTTACATTCCGTGTATTACTGATATCTTATGATGTTTCTTTTTCTGTGTGACTTATTACAGTTAGAATCATCATACCTGAATCCACTCATTGTGCTGCTAAGGGCCTGATGACATAGATTTCACTGCTGAGTGATATTGCTTTGTAAGTGAATACCACAACTTCTTTATCCATTTTTCACTTTCTGCGATGTTGAACTTGTACTGTAAACGAGGTTCTTGTAAACAGAGCCGTTCCAAACATTGGGGTGGCTGTGTCTTTTTGATTTTAATTTCCCTATGCTATAGGACCATAAGTGGAAGTGCCCTAGGCTCTGTTGCTTTGTGTTTTACATGTTTCAGGAAACAAAATACACTTCTCCCAAGTGTCTGTTGGCAATTTACATCCCGCCCATCAGCAAAACAAGGCTCCCAGTTCTCCATGGCCTGTCCTGCCTTTCTGGATTTTACACTTTTTTCAGATGGCCCTTTTGACCGGGGGGAAGTGAGACTTCATTGTAGTGCAGATTTCCTTTGCAAGCTTGCTTGGTTGGCCAAAAAGGACGTATGCGTTTTTTCCTGAATATATTCAGGAAAAAACGCATACGCCCTTTTTGGCCAAGTGCATCATTGTGGACGTTCTGCCTCTTTTCCTATGCTTTCAATGCAATTCCAGTCTACCTCCTGAAATCGGTTTCCTGCAATTCTGCCCCGTTTTCAAGTCCTCTTGGCAGCCTTACTTCAGTCTATTTTTGGACGATAGCTGTCATTTATAACTCTGCAGGTTTGTGAGTTACAGTGCCCCTGAGCTCCTTTCTTCAACTCGTTTTCTTGTGAGCTGGCTGCAACACCGCTGGATGGCTTCAGGCCCTAATCTGGTTCCGGCACGGCACGCTGAGCCTTTGGTTAATTCCTCTTCCTGGTGGGAAATGAGAGTTAAATTTGCCCGTCCAGACACCTCCAGCTAGTCTCTCATTGGTTCTCCCTATTCCTGTTCATCTTCCGCAGAAATTGCAAACGGGGCCAAACAGGAGGTTAAAGGTGCTGACTCTCCAAGTGGGGAGAGTGTTAGTAAAGCGTCTGGAATGTTGCACCCGAGTACCAGGGGAGGAAAACTGAGACATATTTGAACACATCTCCCGATCACATGGTTGATCATACTCTAGGTTCCACATGCATGTTTTAGCTGAAGGAAGAATACCTTAAACCTGGGTAGTTGAAACCCGTGGAATGGGAACCATGCAATATGACTTCAAAGGGTCTTCATTTGCTCACCGAACCTCTCCAATCCTATCACTGCTGCGTTTATGCCCCTGTACACATGCTTGATTCTCTTTCGGAGACATAGCAATCCATAGGTTTTAAGATACTTACTAGTCAGGTACATTCTTAGGCGTTTAATATGCGGTGTTGAGTCCATTTCATTGAGCAAGGAGTAGCTCTTGTCTATTCCATATTTGGCTTAAGGAACTTTATCTGTGCTCATTTCAATCTCTGGTTTTATGCAGCACCCCAACTCACCTTTCCCCTTAAGCAAGCATAAGTTGGTTTTCTAAATTTGAGACCCTGTTCTGTTCTGTAATTCAGTTCCTGTGTAGCGAAGTTTACATTCCGTGTATTACTGATATCTTATGATGTTTCATTTTCTGTGTGACTTATTTCAGTTAGAATCATCATACCTGAATCCACTCATTGTGCTGCTAAGGGCCTGATGACACAGATTTCATTGCTGAGTGATATTGCTTTGTAAGTAAATACCACAACTTCTTTATCCATTTTTCACTTTCTGCGATGTTGAACTTGTACTGTAAACGAGGTTCTTGTAAACAGAGCCGTTCCAAACTTTGGGGTGGCTGTGTCTTTTTGATTTTAAATTCCCTAAGCTATAGGACCATAAGTGGAAGTGCCCTAGGCTCTGTTGCTTTGTTTTTTAGATGTTTCAGGAAACACCATACACTTCTCCCAAGTGGTTGTTGGCAATTTACATCCCGCCCATCAGCATAACAAGGCTCCCAGTTCTCCATGGCCTGTCCTGTCTTTCTGGATTTTACACTTTTTTCAGATGGCCCTTTTGACCGGGGGGAAGTGAGACTTCATTGTAGTGCAGATTTCCTTTGCAAGCTTGCTTGGTTGGCCAAAAAGGGCGTATGCGTTTTTTCCTGAATATATTCAGGAAAAAACGCATACGCCCTTTTTGGCCAAGTGCATCATTGTGGACGTTCTGCCTCTTTTCCTATGTTTTCAATGCAATTCCAGTCTACCTCCTGAAATCGGTTTCCTGCAATGCTGCCCCGCTTTCAAGTCCTCTTGGCAGCCTTACTTCAGTCTATTTTTGGATGATAGCTGTCATTTATAACTCTGCAGGTTTGTGAAATACAGTGCCCCTGAGCTCCTTTCTTCAACTCGCTTTCTTGTGACCTGGCCGCAACACCGCAGCATGGCTTCAGGCCCTAATCTGGTTCTGGCACGGCACGCTGAGCCTTTGGTTAATTCCTCTTCCTGGTGGGAAATGAGAGTTAAATTTGCCCATCCAGACACCTCCAGCTAGTCTCTCATTGGTTCTCGCTATTCCTGTTCATCTTCCGCAGAAATTGCAAACTGGGCCAAACAGGAGGTTAAAGGCGCTGACTCTCCAAGTCGGGAGAGTGTTAGTAAAGCGTCTGGAATGTTGCACCCGAGTACCTGGGTACGAAAACTGAGACATATTTGAACACGTCTCCCGATCACATGGTTGATCATACTCTGGGTTCCACATGCATGTTTTAGCTGAAGGAAGAATACCTTAAACCTGGGTAGTTGAAACCCGTGGAATGGTACCATGCAATATGACTTCAAAGGGTCTTCATTTGCTCACCGAACCTCTCCAATCCTATCACTGCTGCGTTTATGCCCCTGTACACATGCTTGATTCTCTTTCGGAGACATAGCAATCCATAGGTTTTAAGATACTTACTAGTCAGGTACATTCTTTGGCGTTTAATATGGGGTGTTGAGTCCATTTCGTTGAGCAAGGAGTAGCTCTTGTCTATTCCATATTTGGCTTAAGGAACTTTATCTGTGCTCATTTCAATCTCTGGTTTTATGGAGCACCCCAACTCACCTTTCCCCTTAAGCAAGCATAAGTTGGTTTTCTAAATTTGAGACCCTGTTCTGTTCTGTAATTCAGTTCCTGTGTAGCCAAGTTTACATTCCGTGTATTACTGATATCTTATGATGTTTCTTTTTCTGTGTGACTTATTTCAGTTAGAATCATCATACCTGAATCCACTCATTGTGCTGCTAAGGGCCTGATGACATAGATTTCATTGCTGAGTGATATTGCTTTGTAAGTAAATACCACAACTTCTTTATCCATTTTTCACTTTCTGCGATGTTGAACTTGTACTGTAAACGAGGTTCTTGTAAACAGAGCCGTCCCAAACTTTGGGGTGGCTGTGTCTTTTTGATTTTAATTTCCCTAAGCTATAGGACCATAAGTGGAAGTGCCCTAGGCTCTGTTGCTTTGTTTTTTCGATGTTTTAGGAAACACCATACACTTCTCCCGAGTGTCTGTTGGCAATTTACATCCCGCCCATCAGCAAAACAAGGCTCCCAGTTCTCCATGGCCTGTCCTGCCTTTCTGGATTTTACACTTTTTTCAGATGGCCCTTTTGACCGGGTGGAAGTGAGACTTCATTGTAGTGCAGATTTCCTTTGCAAGCTTGCTTGGTTGGCCAAAAAGGACGTATGCGTTTTTTCCTGAATATATTCAGGAAAAAACGCATACGCCCTTTTTGGCCAAGTGCATCATTGTGGACGTTCTGCCTCTTTTCCTATGCTTTCAATGCAATTCCAGTCTACCTCCTGAAATCGGTTTCCTGCAATTCTGCCCCGCTTTCAAGTCCTCTTGGCAGCCTTACTTCAGTCTATTTTTGGACGATAGCTGTCATTTATAACTCTGCAGGTTTGTGAGTTACAGTGCCCCTGAGCTCCTTTCTTCAACTCGTTTTCTTGTGAGCTGGCTGCAACACCGCTGGATGGCTTCAGGCCCTAATCTGGTTCCGGCACGGCACGCTGAGCCTTTGGTTAATTCCTCTTCCTGGTGGGAAATGAGAGTTAAATTTGCCCGTCCAGACACCTCCAGCTAGTCTCTCATTGGTTCTCCCTATTCCTGTTCATCTTCCGCAGAAATTGCAAACGGGGCCAAACAGGAGGTTAAAGGTGCTGACTCTCCAAGTGGGGAGAGTGTTAGTAAAGCGTCTGGAATGTTGCACCCGAGTACCAGGGGAGGAAAACTGAGACATATTTGAACACATCTCCCGATCACATGGTTGATCATACTCTAGGTTCCACATGCATGTTTTAGCTGAAGGAAGAATACCTTAAACCTGGGTAGTTGAAACCCGTGGAATGGGAACCATGCAATATGACTTCAAAGGGTCTTCATTTGCTCACCGAACCTCTCCAATCCTATCACTGCTGCGTTTATGCCCCTGTACACATGCTTGATTCTCTTTCGGAGACATAGCAATCCATAGGTTTTAAGATACTTACTAGTCAGGTACATTCTTAGGCGTTTAATATGCGGTGTTGAGTCCATTTCATTGAGCAAGGAGTAGCTCTTGTCTATTCCATATTTGGCTTAAGGAACTTTATCTGTGCTCATTTCAATCTCTGGTTTTATGCAGCACCCCAACTCACCTTTCCCCTTAAGCAAGCATAAGTTGGTTTTCTAAATTTGAGACCCTGTTCTGTTCTGTAATTCAGTTCCTGTGTAGCGAAGTTTACATTCCGTGTATTACTGATATCTTATGATGTTTCATTTTCTGTGTGACTTATTTCAGTTAGAATCATCATACCTGAATCCACTCATTGTGCTGCTAAGGGCCTGATGACACAGATTTCATTGCTGAGTGATATTGCTTTGTAAGTAAATACCACAACTTCTTTATCCATTTTTCACTTTCTGCGATGTTGAACTTGTACTGTAAACGAGGTTCTTGTAAACAGAGCCGTTCCAAACTTTGGGGTGGCTGTGTCTTTTTGATTTTAAATTCCCTAGGCTATAGGACCATAAGTGGAAGTGCCCTAGGCTCTGTTGCTTTGTTTTTTAGATGTTTCAGGAAACACCATACACTTCTCCCAAGTGGTTGTTGGCAATTTACATCCCGCCCATCAGCATAACAAGGCTCCCAGTTCTCCATGGCCTGTCCTGTCTTTCTGGATTTTACACTTTTTTCAGATGGCCCTTTTGACCGGGGGGAAGTGAGACTTCATTGTAGTGCAGATTTCCTTTGCAAGCTTGCTTGGTTGGCCAAAAAGGGCGTATGCGTTTTTTCCTGAATATATTCAGGAAAAAACGCATACGCCCTTTTTGGCCAAGTGCATCATTGTGGACGTTCTGCCTCTTTTCCTATGCTTTCAATGCAATTCCAGTCTACCTCCTGAAATCGGTTTCCTGCAATTCTGCCCCGCTTTCAAGTCCTCTTGGCAGCCTTACTTCAGTCTATTTTTGGACGATAGCTGTCATTTATAACTCTGCAGGTTTGTGAATTACAGTGCCCCTGAGCTCCTTTCTTCAACTCGCTTTCTTGTGACCTGGCCGCAACACTGCAGGATGGCTTCAGGCCCTAATCTGGTTCCGGTACGGCATGCTGAGCCTTTGGTTATTTCCTCTTCCTGGTGGGAAATGAGAGTTAAATTTGCCCGTCCAGACACCTCCAGCTAGCCTCTCATTGGTTCTCGCTATTCCTGTTCATCTTCCGCAGAAATTGCAAACTGGGCCAAACAGGAGGTTAAAGGCGCTGACTCTCCAAGTGGGGAGAGTGTTAGTAAAGTGTCTGGAATGTTGCACCCGAGTACCAGGGGAGGAAAACTGAGATATATTTGAACACGTCTCCCGTTCACATGGTTGATCATACTCTGGGTTCCACATGCATGTTTTAGCTGAAGGAAGAATACCTTAAACCTGGAGAGTTGAGACCCGTGTAATGGGTACCATGCAATATGACTTCAAAGGGTCTTCATTTGCTCACCGAACCTCTCCAATCCTATCACTGCTGCGTTTATGCCCCTGTACACATGCTTGATTCTCTTTTGGAGACATAGCAATCCATAGGTTTTAAGATACTTACTAGTCAGGTACATTCTTTGGCGTTTAATATGGGGTGTTGAGTCCATTTCGTTGAGCAAGGAGTAGCTCTTGTCTATTCCATATTTGGCTTAAGGAACTTTGTCTGTGCTCATTTCAATCTCTGGTTTTATGCAGCACCCCAACTCACCTTTCCCCTTAAGCAAGCATAAGTTGGTTTTCTAAATTTGAGACCCTGTTCTGTTTTGGAATGCAGTTCCTGTGTAGCCAAGTTTACATTCCGTGTATTAGTGATATCTTATGATGTTTCTTTTTCTGTGTGACTTATTTCAGTTAGAATCATCATACCTGAATCCACTCATTGTGCTGCTAAGGGCCTGATGACACAGATTTCATTGCTGAGTGATATTGCTTTGTAAGTAAATACCACAACTTCTTTATCCATTTTTCACTTTCTGCGATGTTGAACTTGTACTGTAAACGAGGTTCTTGTAAACAGAGCCATTCCAAACTTTGGGGTGGCTGTGTCTTTTTCATTTTAATTTCCCTAAGCTATAGGACCATAAGTGGAAGTGCCCTAGGTTCTGTTGCTTTGTTTTTTAGTTGTTTCAGGAAACACCATACACTTCTCCCAAGTGGTTCTTGGCAATTTACATCCCGCCCATCAGCATAACAAGGCTCCCAGTTCTCCATGGCCTGTCCTGCCTTTCTGGATTTTACACTTTTTTCAGATGGCCCTTTTGACCGGGGGGAAGTGAGACTTCATTGTAGTGCAGATTTCCTTTGCAAGCTTGCTTGGTTGGCCAAAAAGGGCGTATGCGTTTTTTCCTGAATATATTCAGGAAAAAACGCATACGCCCTTTTTGGCCAAGTGCATCATTGTGGACGTTCTGCCTCTTTTCCTATGCTTTCAATGCAATTCCAGTCTACCTCCTGAAATCGGTTTCCTGCAATTCTGCCCCGCTTTCAAGTCCTCTGGGCAGCCTTACTTCAGTCTATTTTTGGACGATAGCTGTCATTTATAACTCTGCAGGTTTGTGAATTACAGTGCCCCTGAGCTCGTTTCTTCAACTCGCTTTCTTGTGACCTGGCCGCAACACCGCAGGATGGCTTCAGTCCCTAATCTGGTTCCGGCACGGCACGCTGAGCCTTTGGTTATTTCCTCTTCCTGGTGGGAAATGAGAGTTAAATTTGCCCAACCAGACACCTCCAGCTATTCTTTCATTGGTTCTCGCTATTCCTGTTCATCTTCCACAGAAATTGCAAACTGGGCCAAACAGGAGGTTAAAGGGACTGACTCTCCAAGTCGGGAGAGTGTTAGTAAAGCGTCTGGAATGTTGCACCCGAGTACCAGGGTACGAAAACTGAGACATATTTGAACACGTCTCCCGATCACATGGTTGATCATACTCTAGGTTCCACATGCATGTTTTAGATGAAAGAAGTATACCTTAAACCTGTGTATTTGAAACCCGTGGAATGGGTACCATGCAATATGACTTCAAAGGGTCTTCATTTGCTCACGAACCTCTCCAATCCTATCACTGCTGCGTTTATGCCCCTGTACACATGTTTGATTCTCTTTCGGAGACATAGCAATCCATAGGTTTTAAGATACTTACTAGTCAGGTACATTCTTAGGCGTTTAATATGGGGTGTTGAGTCCATTTCGTTGAGCAAGGAGTAGCTCTTGTCTATTCCATATTTGGCTTAAGGAACTTTATCTGTGCTCATTTCAATCTCTGGTTTTATGCAGCACCCCAACTCACCTTTCCCCTTAAGCAAGCATAAGTTAGTTTTCTAAATTTGAGACCCTGTTCTGTTCTGTAATACAGTTCCTGTGTAGCCAAGTTTCCATTCCGTGTATTACTGATATCTTATGATGTTTCTTTTTCTGTGTGACTTACTTCAGTTAGAATCATCATACCTGAATCCACTCATTGTGCTGCTAAGGGCCTGATGACACAGATTTCATTGCTGAGTGATATTGCTTTGTAAGTAAATACCACAACTTCTTTATCCATTTTTCACTCTCTGCAATGTTGAACTTGTACTGTAACGGAGGTTCTTGTAAACAGAGGCGTCCCCAACTTTGGGGTGGCTGTGTCTTTTTGATTTTAATTTCCCTAAGCTATAGGACCATAAGTGGAAGTGCCCTAGGCTCTGTTGCTTTGTATTTTAGATGTTTCAGGAAACACCATACACTTCTCCCAAGTGGTTGTTGGCAATTTACATCCCGCCCATCAGCATAACAAGGCTCCCAGTTCTCCATGGCCTGTCCTGCCTTTCTGGATTTTACACTTTTTTCAGATGGCCCTTTTGACCGGGGGGAAGTGAGACTTCATCGTAGTGCAGATTTCCTTTGCAAGCTTGCTTGGTTGTCCAAAAAGGGCGTATGCGTTTTTTCCTGAATATATTCAGGAAAAAACGCATACGCCCTTTTTGGCCAAGTGCATCATTGTGGACGTTCTGCCTCTTTTCCTATGCTTTCAATGCAATTCCAGTCTACCTCCTGAAATCGGTTTCCTGCAATTCTGCCCTGCTTTCAAGTCCTCTTGGCAGCCTTACTTCAGTCTATTTTTGGACGATAGCTGTCATTTATAACTCTGCAGGTTTGTGAATTACAGTGCTCCTGAGCTCCTTTCTTTAACTCGCTTTCTTGTGACCTGGCCGCAACACCGCAGGATGTCTTCAGGCCCTAATCTGGTTCTGGCACGGCACACTGAGCCTTTGGTTAATTCCTCTTCCTGGTGGGAAATGAGAGTTAAATTTGCCCATCCAGACACCTCCAGCTAGTCTCTCATTGGTTCTCGCTATTCCTGTTCATCTTCCACAGAAATTGCAAACTGGGCCAAACAGGAGGTTAAAGGGACTGACTCTCCAAGTGGGGAGAGTGTTAGTAAAGCGTCTGGAATGTTGCACCCGAGTACCAGGGGAGGAAAACTGAGACATATTTGAACACGTCTCCCGTTCACATGGTTGATCATACTTGGGTTCCACATGCATGTTTTAGCTGAAGGAAGAATACCTTAAACCTGTGTATTTGAAACCCGTGGAATGGGTACCATGCAATATGACTTCAAAGGGTCTTCATTTGCTCACCGAACCTCTCCAATCCTATCACTGCTGCGTTTATGCCCCTGTACACATGCTTGATTCTCTTTCGGAGACATAGCAATCCATAGGTTTTAAGATACTTACTAGTCAGGTACATTCTTAGGCGTTTAATATGCGGTGTTGAGTCCACTTCGTTGAGCAAGGAGTAGCTCTTGTCTATTCCATATTTGGCTTAAGGAACTTTATCTGTGCTCATTTCAATCTCTGGTTTTATGCAGCACCCCAACTCACCTTTACCCTTAAGCAAGCATAAGTTGGTTTTCTAAATTTGAGACCCTGTTCTGTTCTGTAATTCATTTCCTGTGTAGCCAAGTTTACATTCCGTGTATTACTGATATCTTATGATGTTTCTTTTTCTGTGTGACTTATTTCAGTTAGAATCATCATACCTGAATCCACTCATTGTGCTGCTAAGGGCCTGATGACACAGATTTCATTGCTGAGTGATATTGCTTTGTAAGTAAATACAACAACTTTATTATCCATTTTTCACTTTCTGCGATGTTGAACTTGTACTGTAAACGAGGTTCTTGTAAACAGAGCCGTTCAAAACTTTGGGGTGGCTGTGTCTTTTTGATTTTAAATTCCCTAAGCTATAGGACCATAAGTGGCAGTGCCATAGGCTCTGTTGCTTTGTTTTTTAGATGTTTCAGGAAACACCATACACTTCTCCCGAGTGTTTGTTGGCAATTTACATCCCGCCCTTCAGCATAACAAGGCTCCCAGTTCTCCATGGCCTGTCCTGCCTTTCTGGATTTTACACTTTTTTCAGATGGCCCTTTTGACCGGGAGAAGTGAGACTTCATTGTAGTGCAGATTTCCTTTGCAAGCTTGCTTGGTTGGCCAAAAAGGGCGTATGCGTTTTTTCCTGAATATATTCAGGAAAAAACGCATACGCCCGTTTTGGCCAAGTGCATCATTGTGGACGTTCTGCCTCTTTTCCTATGCTTTCAATGCAATTCCAGTCTACCTCCTGAAATCGGTTTCCTGCAATTCTGCCCCGCTTTCAAGTCCTCTTGGCAGCCTTACTTCAGTCTATTTTTGGACGATAGCTGTCATTTATAACTCTGCAGGTTTGTGAATTACAGTGCCCCTGAGCTCCTTTCTTCAACTCGCTTTCTTGTGACCTGGCCGCAACACTGCAGGATGGCTTCAGGCCCTAATCTGGTTCCGGTACGGCACGCTGAACCTTTGGTTATTTCCTCTTCCTGGTGGGAAATGAGAGTTAAATTTGCCCGTCCAGACACCTCCAGCTAGCCTCTCATTGGTTCTCGCTATTCCTGTTCATCTTCCGCAGAAATTGCAAACTGGGCCAAACAGGAGGTTAAAGGCGCTGACTCTCCAAGTGGGGAGAGTGTTAGTAAAGTGTCTGGAATGTTGCACCCGAGTACCAAGGGAGGAAAACTGAGATATATTTGAACACGTCTCCCGTTCACATGGTTGATCATACTCTGGGTTCCACATGCATGTTTTAGCTGAAGGAAGAATACCTTAAACCTGGAGAGTTGAGACCCGTGTAATGGGTACCATACAATATGACTTCAAAGGGTCTTCATTTGCTCACCGAACCTCTCCAATCCTATCACTGCTGCGTTTATGCCCCTGTACACATGCTTGATTCTCTTTTGGAGACATAGCAATCCATAGGTTTTAAGATACTTACTAGTCAGGTACATTCTTAGGCGTTTAATATGGGGTTTTGAGTCCATTTCTTTGAGCAAGGAGTAGCTCTTGTCTATTCCATATTTGGCTTAAGGAACTTTATCTGTGCTCATTTCAATCTCTGGTTTTATGCAGCAATCCAACTCACCTTTCCCCTTAAGCAAGCATAAGTTGGTTTTCTAAATTTGAGAACCTGTTCTGTTTTGGAATTCGGTTCCTGTGTAGCCAAGTTTACATTCCGTGTATTAGTGATATCTTATGATGTTTCTTTTTCTGTGTGACTTATTTCAGTTAGAATCATCGTACCTGAATCCACTCATGATGCTGCTACGGGCCTGATGACATAGATTTCTTTGCTGAGTGATACTGCATTGTACGTAAGTACCACAAGTTCTTTATCCATTTTTCACTTTCTGTGATATTGAACTTGTACGGTAAACGAGGTTCTTGTAAACAGAGGCGTCCCAAACTTTGGGGTGGCTGTGTCTTTTTGATTTTAATTTCCCTAAGCTATAGGACCATAAGTGGAAGTGCCCTAGGCTCTGTTGCTTTGTTTTTTAGATGTTTCAGGAAACACCATACACTTCTCCCGAGTGTCTGTTGGCAATTTACATCCCGCCCATCAACATAACAAGCCTCCCAGTTCTCCATGGCCTGTCCTGCCTTTCTGGATTTTACACTTTTTTCAGATGGCCCTTTTGACCGGGGGGAAGTGAGACTTCATTGTAGTGCAGATTTCCTTTGCAAGCTTGCTTGGTTGGCCAAAAAGGGCGTATGCGTTTTTTCCTGAATATATTCAGGAAAAAACGCATACGCCCTTTTTGGCCAAGTGCATCATTGTGGACGTTCTGCCTCTTTTCCTATGCTTGAAATGCAATTCCAGTCTACCTCCTGAAATTGGTTTCCTGCAATTCTGCCCCGCTTTCAAGTCCTCTTGGCAGCCTTACTTCAGTCTATTTTTGGACGATAGCTGTCATTTATAACTCTGCAGGTTTGTGAATTACAGTGCCCCTGAGCTCCTTTCTTCAACTCGCTTTCTTGTGACCTGGCCGCAACACCGCAGGATGGCTTCAGGCCCTAATCTGGTTCCGGCACGGCACGCTGAGCCTTTGGTTAATTCCTCTTCCTGGTGGGAAATGAGAGTTAAATTTGCCCGTTCAGACACCTCCAGCTAGTCTCTCATTGGTTCTCGCTATTCCTGTTCATCTTCCACAGAAATTGCAAACTGGGCCAAACAGGAGGTTAAAGGGACTGACTCTCCAAGTCGGGAGAGTGTTAGTAAAGCATCTGGAATGTTGCACACGAGTACCAGGGTACGAAAACTGAGACATATTTGAACACGTCTCCCGATCACATGGTTGATCATACTCTAGGTTCCACATGCATGTTTTAGCTGAAGGAAGAATACCTTAAACCTGGGTAGGTGAAACCCGTGGAATGGGTACCATGCAATATGACTTCAAAGGGTCTTCATTTGCTCACCGAACCTCTCCAATCCTATCACTGCTGCGTTTATGCCCCTGTACACATGCTTGATTCTCTTTCGGAGACATAGCAATCCATAGGCTTTAAGATACTTACTAGTCAGGTACATTCTTAGGCGTTTAATATGCGGTGTTGAGTCCATTTCGTTGAGCAAGGAGTAGCTCTTGTCTATTCCATATTTGGCTTAAGGAACTTTATCTGTGCTCATTTCAATCTCTGGTTTTATGCAGCACCCCAACTCACCTTTCCCCTTAAGCAAGCATAAGTTGGTTTTCTAAATTTGAGACCCTGTTCTGTTCTGTAATTCAGTTCCTGTGTAGCCAAGTTTCCATTCCGTGTATTACTGATATCTTATGATGTTGCTTTTTCTGTGTGACTTATTTCAGTTAGAATCATCATACCTGAATCCACTCATTGTGCTGCTAAGGCCCTGATGACATAGATTTCATTGCTGCGTGATATTGCTTTGTAAGTAAATACCACAACTTCTTTATCCATTTTTCACTTTCTGCGATGTTGAACTTGTACTGTAAACGAGGTTCTTGTAAACAGAGGCGTCCCAAACTTTGGGGTGGCTGTGTCTTTTTGATTTTAATTTCCCTAAGCTATAGGACCATAAGTGGCAGTGCCATAGGCTCTGTTGCTTTGTTTTTTAGATGTTTAAGGAAACACCATACACTTCTCCCGAGTGTCTGTTGGCAATTTACATCCCGCCCATCAGCATAACAAGGCTCCCAGTTCTCCATGGCTTGTCCTGCCTTTCTGGATTTTACCCTTTTTTCAGATGGCCCTTTTGACCGGGGGGAAGTGAGACTTCATTGTAGTGCAGATTTCCTTTGCACGTTTGCTTGTTTGGCCAAAAAGGGCGTATGCGTTTTTTCCTGAATATATTCAGGAGAAAACACATACGCCATTTTTGTCCAAGTGCATCATTGTGGACGTTCTGCCTCTTTTCCTATGCTTTCAATGCAATTCCAGTCTACCTCCTGAAATCCGTTTCCTGCAATTCTGCCCCGCTTTCAAGTCCTCTTGGCAGCCTTACTTCAGTCTATTTTTGGACGATAGCTGTCATTTATAACTCTGCAGGTTTGTGAATTACAGTGCCCCTGAGCTCCTTTCTTCAACTCGCTTTCTTGTGACCTGGCCGCAACACCGCAGGATGTCTTCAGGCCCTAATCTGGTTCCGGCACGGGATGCTGAGCCTTTGGTTAATTCCTCTTCCTGGTGGGAAATGAGAGTTAAATTTGCCCATCCAGACACCTCCAGCTAGTCTGTCATTGGTTCTCGCTATTCCTGTTCATCTTCCACAGAAATTGCAAACTAGGCCAAACAGGAGGTTAAAGGGACTGACTCTCCAAGTCGGGAGAGTGTTAGTAAAGCGTCTGGAATGTTGCACCCGAGTACCAGGGTACGAAAACTGAGACATATTTGAACACGTCTCCCGTTCACATGGTTGATCATACTCTGGGTTCCACATGCATGTTTTAGCTGAAGGAAGAATACCTTAAACCTGGAGAGTTGAGACCCGTGTAATGGGTACCATACAATATGACTTCAAAGGGTCTTCATTTGCTCACCGAACCTCTCCAATCCTATCACTGCTGCGTTTATGCCCCTGTACACATGCTTGATTCTCTTTTGGAGACATAGCAATCCATAGGTTTTAAGATACTTACTAGTCAGGTACATTCTTAGGCGTTTAATATGGGGTTTTGAGTCTATTTCGTTGAGCAAGGAGTAGCTCTTGTCTATTCCATATTTGGCTTAAGGAACTTTATCTGTTCTCATTTCAATCTCTGGTTTTATGCAGCACCCCAACTCACCTTTCCCCTTAAGCAAGCATAAGTTGGTTTTCTAAATTTGACACCCTGTTCTGTTTTGGAATGCAGTTCCTGTGTAGCCAAGTTTACATTCCGTGTATTAGTGATATCTTATGATGTTTCTTTTTCTGTGTGACTTATTTCAGTTAGAATCATCATACCTGAATCCACTCATTGTGCTGCTAAGGGCCTGATGACACAGATTTTATTGCTGAGTGATATTGCTTTGTAAGTAAATACCACAACTTCTTTCTCCATTTTTCACTTTCTGCGATGTTGAACTTGTACTGTAAACGAGGTTCTTGTAAACAGAGGCGTCCCAAACTTTGGGGTGGCTGTGTCTTTTTGATTTTAATTTCCCTAAGCTATAGGACCATAAGTGGAAGTGCCCTAGGTTCTGTTGCTTTGTTTTTTAGATGTTTCAGGAAACACCATACACTTCTCCCGAGTGGTTGTTGGCAATTTACATCCCGCCCATCAGCATAACAAGGCTCCCAGTTCTCCATGGCCTGTCCTGGCATTCTGGATTTTACACTTTTTTCAGATGGCCCTTTTGACCGGGGGGAAGTGAGACTTCATTGTAGTGCAGATTTCCTTTGCAAGCTTGCTTGGTTGGCCAAAAAGGGCGTATGCGTTTTTTCCTGAATATATTCAGGAAAAAACGCATACGCCCTTTTTGGCCAAGTGCATCATTGTGGATGTTCTGCCTCTTTTCCTATGCTTTCAATGCAATTCCAGTCTACCTCCTGAAATCGGTTTCCTGCAATTCTGCCCCGCTTTCAAGTCCTCTTGGCAGCCTAACTTCAGCCTATTTTTGGACGATAGCTGTCATTTATAACTCTGCAGGTTTGTGAATTACAGTGCCCCTGATCTCCTTTCTTCAAGTCGCTTTCTTGTGAGCTGGCCGCAACACCGCAGGATGGCTTCAGGCCCTAATCTGGTTCCGGTAGGGCACACTGAGCCTTTGGTTATTTCCTCTTCCTGGTGGGAAATGAGAGTTAAATTTGCCCGTCCAGACACCTCCAGCTAGCCTCTCATTGGTTCTCGCTATTCCTGTTCATCTTCCGCAGAAATTGCAAACTGGGCCAAACAGGAGGTTAAAGGCGCTGACTCTCCAAGTGGGGAGAGTGTTAGTAAAGCGTCTGGAATGTTGCACCCGAGTACCAGGGTACGAAAACTGAGACATATTTGAACACGTCTCCCGATCACATGGTTGATCATACTCTGGGTTCCACATGCATGTTTTAGCTGAAGGAAGAATACCTAAAACCTGGGTAGTTGAAACCCGTGGAATGGGTACCATGCAATATGACTTCAAAGGGTCTTCATTTGCTCACCGAACCTCTCCAATCCTATCACTGCTGCGTTTATGCCCCTGTACACACACTTGATTCTCTTTTGGAGACATAGCAATCCATAGGTTTTAAGATACTTACTAGTCAGGTACATTCTTAGGCGTTTAATATGGGGTGTTGAGACCATTTCGTTGAGCAAGGAGTAGCTCTTGTCTATTCCATATTTGGCTTAAGGAACTTTATCTGTGCTCATTTCAATCTCTGGTTCTATGCAGCACCCCAACTCACCTTTACCCTTAAGCAAGCATAAGTTGGTTTTCTAAATTTGTGACCCTGTTCTGTTTTGGAATGCAGTTCCTGTGTAGCCAAGTTTCCATTCCGTGTATTAGTGATATCTTATGATGTTTCTTTTTCTGTGTGACTTATTTCAGTTAGAATCATCATACCTGAATCCACTCATTGTGCTGCTAAGGGCCTGATGACATAGATTTCATTGCTGAGTGATACTGCATTGTACGTAAATACCACAAGTTCTTTATCCATTTTTCACTTTCTGTGATATTGCACTTGTACGGTAAACGAGGTTCTTGTAAACGGAGGTGTCCCAAACTTTGGGGTGGCTGTGTCTTTTTGATTTTAATTTCCCTAAGCTGTAGGACCATAAGTGGAAGTGCCCTAGGCTCTGTTGCTTTGTTTTTTAGATGTTTCAGGAAACACCATACACTTCTCCTGAGTGTCTGTTGGCAATTTACATCCCGCCCATCAGCATAACAAGGCTCCCAGTTCTCCATGGCCTGTCCTGCCTTTCTGGATTTTACACTTTTTTCAGATGGCCCTTTTGACCGGGGGGAAGTGAGACTTCATTGTAGTGCAGATTTCCTTTGCAAGTTTGCTTGGTTGGCCAAAAAGTGCGTATGCGTTTTTTCCTGAATATATTCAGGAAAAAACGCATACGCCCTTTTTGGCCAAGTGCATCATTGTGGACGTTCTGCCTCTTTTCCTATGCTTTCAATGCAATTCCAGTCTACCTCCTGAAATCGGTTTCCTGCAATTCTGCCCCGCTTTCAAGTCCTCTTGGCAGCCTTACTTCAGTCTATTTTTGGACGATAGCTGTCATTTATAACTCTGCAGGTTTGTGAATTACAGTGCCCCTGAGCTCTTTCTTCAACTCGCTTTCTTGTGAGCTGGCCGCAACACCGCAGGATGGCTTCAGGCCCTAATCTGGTTCCGGCACGGCACGCTGAGCCTTTGGTTATTTCCTCTTCCTGGTGGGAAATGAGAGTTAAATTTGCCCGTCCAGACACCTCCAGCTAGTCTCTCATTGGTTCTCGCTATTCCTGTTCATCTTCCGCAGAAATTGCAAACTGGGCCAAACAGGAGGTTAAAGGCGCTGACTCTCCAAGTTGGGAGAGTGTTAGTAAAACGTCTTGAATGTTGCACCCGAGTACCAGGGGAAGAAAACTGAGACATATTTGAACACGTCTCCCGTTCACACGGATGATCATACTCTGGGTTCCACATGCATGTTTTAGCTGAAGGAAGAATACCTTAAACCTGGGTAGTTGAAACCCGTGGAATGGGTACCATGCAATATGACTTTAAAGGGTCTTCATTTGCTCACCGAACCTCTCCAATCCTATCACTGCTGCGTTTATGCCCCTGTACACACGCTTGATTCTCTTTTGGAGACATCGCAATCCATAGGTTTTAAGATACTTACTAGACAGGTGCATTCTTAGGCGTTTAATATGGGGTGTTGAGTCCATTTCGTTGAGCAAGGAGTAGCTCTTGTCTATTCCATATTTGGCTTAAGGAACTTTATCTGTGCTCATTTCAATCTCTGGTTTTATGCAGCACCCCAACTCACCTTTCCCCTTAAGCAAGCATATGTTGGTTTTCTAAACTTGAGACACTGTTCTGTTTTGTAATTCAGTTCATGTG
Source organism: Delphinus delphis (assembly GCF_949987515.2). Classification (NCBI taxonomy): domain Eukaryota; kingdom Metazoa; phylum Chordata; class Mammalia; order Artiodactyla; family Delphinidae; genus Delphinus; species Delphinus delphis. The sequence continues at coordinate 1,326,468 of NW_027192697.1, read as the reverse complement.
TAGCCAAGTCGACATTCTGTGTATTAATGATACCTTATGATGTTTCTTTTCTGTGTGACTTATTTCAGTTCGAATCATCATACCTGAATCCACTCATTATGCTGCTACGGGCCTGATTACATAGATTTCATTGCTCAGTGATATTGCATTGTACATAAGTACCACAAGTTCTTTATCCATTTTTCACTTTCTGCGATATTGAACTTGTACCGTAAACGAGGTTCTTGTAAACAGAGCCGTCCCAAACTTTGGGGTGGCTGTGTCTTTTTGATTTTAATTTCCCTAAGCTATAGGACCATAAGTGGAAGTGCCCTAGGCTCTGTTGCTTTGTTTTTTAGATGTTTCAGGAAACACCATACACTTCTCCAGAGTGGCTGTTGGCAATTTACATCCCGCCCATCAGCATAAGAAGGCTCCCAGTTCTCCATGGCCTGTCGTGCCTTTATGGATTTTACACTTTTTTCAGATGGCCTTTTTGACCGGGGGGAAGTGAGACTTCATTGTAGTGCAGATTTCCTTTGCAAGCTTGCTTGGTTGGCCAAAAAGTGCGTATGCGTTTTTTCCTGAATATATTCAGGAAAAAACGCATACGCCCTTTTTGGCCAAGTGCATCATTGTCGAGTTTCTGACTCTCTTCATATGCTTTCAATGCAATTCCAGTCTACCTCCTGAAATCGGTTTCCTGCAATTCTGCCTTGCTTTCAATGCCTCTTCATAGCCTTACCTCAATATATTTTTTAAAAATAGTTGGCCTTTATAACTCTGCAGGTTTTTGAATTGCAGTGGCCCTTAGCTCCATTTTTTAGCTCTTATTTTTGTGGTCTTGCCCCATAACCACAGGATTCCTTGAAGCCCTATTTTTCTTCTGGAGCACGTTGCTGTGCCTTTGGTTAATTCTTCTTACTGATGTGATATTAGAGTGACATGTGCCCATTGAAACTGCTACAGCTAGTTTCTCACTGGTTCCCCCTATTCCCGTTCATCCTCTGCACTAACTGCAGACTGTGCGATACCAGAACTTAAAGGCATTGACTCCATGTGGGGATGTTGTTAGTAAAGCGGCTGGAATGTCGATCCGGAGCCCCAGGAGAGGAAAAATGAGGTGCGTTTTAGAAACCTTTCCCGATCATATGGTATACCAGTCGCTGGGTTTCCCAAGCATGGTTTAGCTGTAGGAAGATTCCCTTCAACCTGGAGTGTTGGGACCCTTGGACTGAGTAGCATGAAGTATTGCATTAAACTTTCGGCAGTTGCTCACCAAAGCTCACCAATCCTGTCAGCCCCAAGTGTCCAGCCTTATGTCTTATCCAGCTGTGGGTTTATATGTGGTCAATCCAGGTTGCATCACAGCCCCTGAGCGAATTTTGTAAGAATTTTTCTCTCTTTCATTGTTTCAGCGTTTTGTTTTTAAAATTTATTTCTATAATGGGGTTTAACTCGTTTTCACTGCTGTGTTTGTGCCGCTCTGCACACACTTGATTCCCTTATGGAGATATATCAATACATGGGTTTTAAGATTCTTATTCCTCAGATATATTTCTCTGCGGTGTATAGGGTGTGTTGAGGCCAGTTCATTGAGCAAGGTGTAGATCTTGTCTAATACCTATTTGGTTTATTGAACGGTATCTGTGCTAATTTCAAACTCTGGTTTTATGCATCACCCCACCTCTCCTTTCCCCTTAAGCTGACATAAGTGTGTTTTCTAAATGTGAGACACTGTTCTGTTCTGTAATTCATTTCTTGTGCAGCCATATTTACCCTCCCTCTATAAGTGATATCTTATGATATGTTTCTTTTTCTGTTTGACTTATTTCAAGTAGTATTATCGGACCTAAATCCACTCTTTATCCTTCTACTAGCCTTATTACATTGATTTCATGGTGAAGAGATATTCCATTGTACATAAGTACCACATCTTCTTTATCCATTGTTCTCTTTCCTGGGATATTTAAGGTGTACTGAAGTTGAGGTTCTTGTAAACAGAGTAGCCCTAAACTGTGGTGTGCTTGTGTCTTGTTGATTTTTAGACTTCCCTAGATATACTCCCATGATTGGAAGTGTCCTATGCTCTGTAGCTCTGTTTTTTAGATGATTTAGGAACCACCATACACTTCTCCAGAGTGGCTCTCGGCAGTTCACACACTGCCCATCAGCGTATAAAGGCTCCCTGTTCTCCATGGCCTGTCCTGCATTTCTGGTTTTTACAATTTTTTAGGATGGCCCTTTTGACCGGTGGGAAGTGAGACTTCTTTGTTGTGCACATTTGCATTGCTTGCTTGCTTCGTTGCCCATAAAGTGCGTATGCGTTTTTTCCTGGATATAATCAGGAAAAAACGCATACGCCCTTTTGGGCCAACTGCATCATTGTCGAAATTCTGCCGCTTTTCATGTGCGTTAAAGACGAGTCCAATCTATCTCTTGAAATCTGTTTCTTGCAATTCTGTCTTGCATTCAGATCCTCTTCTTTGCCTTACCTCAACATATTTTTGGACGTTAGTTTTCATTTATAACTCTGCAGGTTTGTGAATTGCAGTGACCCTGAGCTCCATTTTTTAAGTTGCTCTTTTGTGAGCTGGCCTCAAACCCGCAGGATTGCTTCAGGCCCTATTTTGGCTCCGGCGAGGCAGGCTGAGCCTTTCTTTAATTCTTATTCTTAATGGGAAATTAGAGTGATATGTGCCCGTCCAAACCCCTACAACTCTTCTCTCATTGGTTCCCCCTCTTCCCGTTCATCCTCCTCACAATTTGCAAAATGTGTGAAACAGAAGTTTAAATGTGCTGATTCTCCAAGTGGGGAGATTCTAAGTAGCGTGGCTGGAATGGTGAACAGGAGCACCAGGAGAGGATAAATGAGGTGCATTTTAGACACATCTCCCGATCACATGGTGTACAGTCCTCTGGGTTTTCCATGCATGTTTTAGCTGTAGGAAGATCCCTTGAACCTGCAGATTTGGGACCCATTGAATGGGTACCAGGTAGTATTACTTTAAAGGGTGTGCATTTCCTCACCCAACCTCACATTTCTCTTAGCGCAAACAGTTTCCAGCCTTATGTCTCATCCTGCTGTGGGTCTAGATGTGTTCAATCCATGTTGCATCACCGTCCCTGAGGAAAAGTTGTAAGAGGTTTTCTCTGTCTCTCTGTCGTTTATTTTTTTCAATTTATTACTATATTGGTTACAGCTGATTTTCAAAGCTCTGTTTCTTGCTGCTGTACATCCACTTGATTCGCGTACAGAGAGACATCAATAAATTCTTTTTCAGATTCTTACCAGTCGTATATATTCTTTTCCGGTGACTTGAGTGTGCTGAGTGCAGTTCTTTTAGCTACCGTGTAGGCCTTGTTGATTATCAGTTTGGTATTTGGAATGGTATCTTTGCTAATTTCAACCTCCTGGATGATGCCTCACCCCTCCCCACCTTTCCCGTTTAGCAGCCTTATGCGTGTTTTCTACATATTTGACTATGTTTTTGTTTTGTAATTTATTTCATGTGTAGCCATTTTGGATTCCACCTTTAAGTGATATCTTATGATATGTGTCTTTTTCTTTTTGAATTCTGTCACTTAGAATGATCATACGTAACTCCTCCGGAGTTGTTACAACTGGCCATATTTCATTGATTTCCAGGCTGAATAATATTCCACTCTACCTAAGTACCACATCTCTATCCATTTTTCCCCTCCAGAGACATTTAAGTTATATCCTAGTCGAGGATCTTTTAAACAGAGAGGGGGTAAACATTGGGGTGCCTGTGTCCTCTCGATTTTTGTTTTTCCCAAGATATACGCCCATGAGTGCAAGTGCCCTATGCTCTGTAGCTCATTTTTTAGATGCTTTAGTAAACACAATACACTTCTCCAGAATGGCCGTTGGCAATATACATTTCCACTATAAGTCTCACAGGGCTCCCTCTTCTCGTTGCCCTGTCCTGCATTTCTGTTGTTTACGCTTTATGAGGATGGCTCTTCTGACTGATGCGAAGTGATATCTTTTGTAGTATTGACTTCCAGTGCCCACCTGTTTGGTTGGCTAAAAAAGTGTATGCCCTTTTCTTGAATATATACAGAAAAGAACGCATACACCCTTTTTGGCCAACTGCAATGTTGGCAATGTTGGCAATGTTCAGCTCCTTTTCTTGTGCTTAATGGCGAGTCCTTTCTACCTCCTCAAATCCCTTTCCTGCCATTCTCCCTTGCTTACAAGTCCTTTTCTCTGACTTTCCTCAAGACATTTTTCAGTGATGGATATTTTCAACTCTGCAGTTTTGTGAATTTTACTGCCCCTGAGTTCCATTGTTCAACTCGTGTTTATGGGAACTGGCCACAAAGCAGCGGGATTTCCTCAAGCCCTATACTGTTTCCATGGGCAACCCTAGCCTTTGGTCAATTCGTCTTCCTGATTGGAAATTAGAGTGACATGTGCCTGTCTGAACACCTAGGACTTGTCTCTCATTGTTCCTCATCCTTCCGCTTCATCCTCTGGACAAATTCCAAACTGTACGCAACAGGATGTTGACAGTGCTGACATCTCCAAGTGGGGAGACTGTTAGTAAAGACGCTGGAGGGGTGAACCCGAGCACCAGGAGATGAGGAGATGAGATGCCTTTTCCAAACTCTTCCCGATCAGACGGTATACCATCCTCTGGGTGTGACAGACATGTTTTAGCAGTAGGAAGAGTCCCATTCATGTAAGGAGAACACCAGGGCTTTTTCAAAATCAGTGTCTCCCCGAAACCCAAACTGGGGAAGTTTTTAAGCTACGGCTACACATATTTCATTAAGGGCCTTGGGAAGTAGGCAGAGTCCAAACTTTAGATGATTGAAGTCTTCAGGGTCAGAAGCACTCACCACCAGCTTCCCTTAGGCTACACTTTAACTGTCATTGATAGATGATGTCAATAAAAATATCTATTCTTTTTCAGATTATTTCCCCTTATAGGTTATTGCAAAATGTTGAGTGTAGTTCCCTGTGCTATACAGTAGTTCCTTGTTGATGATCTATTTTATACATAGCAGTGTGTATGTGTTCATTCCAAACTGTTAATTTATCCCTCCTCCCACCTTTCCCCTTTGGTAATAATAAATTATAAGATTTTATACTTCTCAGAAATGGGGGAGCCGAAAGAGAGGTATCATTTTCAATGGAAAAGCATTTAAAACAAGATTGAAGGTTTAACCAAGATTATTAGCTGTACATCCTTGGAAAGAAATCACTTCGTTTCTCTAATATTGACCTGACAAATAAGACAAACCTTTTCACTGAACTTGCTTATAAAAAGTGATGGAAATATCAAATGGAAGTGTTAAAAACATCTTATTTTACCCGAGCCTTATACACTGTTCTATGTTAACTACAGTTTGGCTCACACATCTGTTCATTGAGGTTACAATAGTCTCAATTTCTGTTACTGATCCTCCAGAGTGGACCCCAACAAGTGTCCCCCTGCCCAGTGTCATTGGGGCCAACAGATCGAGACTGAGTTTGGTTCACAAGCAAAGGAAACTTTATATTTTGATCAGAGAATGGAGAGGTGAGAGCATGCACTACCCCGTGGGCTGTGGGCTGGGCTGCTGTGTAGAGATCCTGTCAGAGTCAGTGGGAGGGAGGGAGGCGGCGGAGCTCTCGAGGGCCGGGTTGGCTGTAGCTCAGGCTCTATATCGTGGAGTCTGCACTGGGCCCCAGGAGCTGAGGTGTCGACCCAGCCATTCTGCACTAGGAAATCTGGTCTGAAGTGCCGGGTGTGGAACCTCTGCATGCGGGACCCTAGGAGCACGTGAAATTAGACAAAGCACAAAGGATAAAAAAGGTTAGACTTGACTTTATTGCCCAGATTCTATTTTTATCTCCCAGGGATTTTTAATGGGCTTTGCTGGGGACAAACCCCTCCTCTGCCTTTTGTCCCGTTCCTCATTCTTGGAGTGCTGAGGGTGCAGACCCTTCTTCTGTAACTGCTGAGTGCTGAGTTGGGAGCCCTCATACCCTGGGGCGAGGGTCAGAGCTTCTCCCCAGCAGCCTCCCGGTGACGTTGATTGTCCCCAGGACCCCTGCCTCCCTGCTCGTCCACCTGAGCACCAGCATTGGAAGTGTTATAGATTCTAATGACCTTTAAGGGTCCAGGAAAGAGATGTGCAGAGACGCTGTGGGGGCCGGTTTCACCCCGCCCCACATTTGTTCGGCCACCTTAGGCTGACCGTCTCTGCCAGCCTAGATGCTCTGACCAGTAGTCTGCGCTTTCTTCAATTAGGCCCCTGAATTAATGTACAAACAGCACCAGGTGTCAGAGCCCTGCCCGCTCAACTCCCAGACAGTCCAGGGTCAGTGGTGACCAAGGACCATGATGGCTACTGAGTCAACAGCCTTTTGAAGTAAACAGGAGTCCAGCCGGTCTTATTGGCCACCATCATCACGGTGTCTGTAGGCTTTTCTATGGTGACAGTGTGGTATACTGTTCCCCCGCCAAGATTATTAGCTCCCCTCTGGGTGCAGTAAGTCCTGCAAGCAGTAGTCTACTCTTTTGGGACACACTCTTGTTGTTTTATGAGAGAAACTCCAGGTCAAGTGATGTTCACACGAGTCGTCATGGTGCCCTGTTGCCCCCGGTTATCTCTCTGGATGTTGGAGTTGGAGGGCCTCCTCACTCGAGGTCGGTGTGCCCACGGAGCGAACCCTGCAACTTCAGGGCATGGTTGGTGGTTAGGATCACCACGTGGGGTCCTTTTCCCTTAGGAGGGAGGTGGCCTTTTGGGCTGCTGATTTCCAGGTTTTTAGATACCGCCAGTATCTTGGCCAGATGTGGCAGTGGGCCAAGCCCCTTAGTGACCGTAGTTTATCCTACCTGGATGGCATTCTTGCATTGTTCCATTTCAAGTGGTCCCAGTTTTTGCACTAATTCTCCAGTGGCGATTCACCTTTCACCGGGAATGTAAAGGTCAAAGGGTTTAGCTAAATTAGGGAGTTCCAGGGCAAGGGTCTGAATTGACTGCTCTTTCCATTCTTGAAAGGCCACTTCTGGATTCTATTCAAAAGGATCATCATCTTTTCCTTTCAGTGTTTCATATAGAGGCCCAGCTAGTAGACTGTAGCTAGGGATCCAGAAGCAGCAAACCCTGGCCTCCCCAGGAACCCCTAAGCTGTCTTCTAGTTTTAGAAAGGGGTAAGGCTGAAAATGGTTTCTTCCCTTTCCTGGGATGGGCTTCTCTGACCTTCTGTGAGAATGAAGCCCAGGCAGGTCACCGCAGTCTGTGATATTTGAGCTTTTTCTTGGACAACTTCTATCCTTTATTGGCTTGGTAGTTCAGAGGCCTCCTTAGTAGGGCTGGTGATCAGAATGTCGTCTGCATATTGAAGGAGGGTTTCCTTTTCCAGAGGTAGAACTTTTAGGTCTTTAGCTAAGCTTTCCCCAAAGATGGTGTGGGAATTTTTGCACCCTTGGGGCCAGACGGCCCGGAAGTATTGTTTTAGTTGTATGTTGAGTCCTGCCACTCACAAGCCAAAATTTCTTGTGACTCTGGGACTAATGGAATACAAAAGAAGGCATCATTGAAGACTAATACAGAATACCATGTCCTGGTGGTTGGTAGAATGACCAGCAGGGTGTAGGAATTAGGAGCAACTGGAGGTATATCCTCGGTGGCTTCACTGACTGTCCTGACATCCTTTACCAGGTCCCCAGCAGCCCATGGGGCTCTCGTGGTCAGACCAATCCCAGAATATGGAGCTCACCTGGGCAGGTACCCCACCCCCACCCCAGCCCACGGGGCTCTCGTGGTCAGGCCCCTCCCAGGATACAGAGCTACCCTTGCAGGTACCGTGGCAGGGCTGGGCACACAGGAACCGTGCACATAGCCCTCATTGCAGAGCACCCCCAGCTCACCTGTCGCTCAGAGCTGACACAGAGCACCTCAGAGCAGGACTTGAACTAACAAACAGCAGCTGCGACAGGTCTGTGACCCTGGGCATCACTCCGTGAGGCCTCCCTCCACCTGGTCTTCCAGAGACTTCCACTGCACCCGGGGCACCAGGCCTCTGTCTCCAACCACCACCCACCCCTCCTCTGCCTGACTCCTGGGTTCCTCTCATTAGGAGAGGGTTTTCTTGAAGTTGTCTCCCACTCATGGGCCAGATAAAATGATTAGAAAACAAGCCAAAGCTGCAGCCCCTTGTCTATCCTGACTCTCAGGAGCCCACACCTGTTCCTTGGACCTGGCCGGTTCAGCAAGTTCCATTTTCTGCAACTGTGAGCCCCTGAGGGGTGATGATTGGCTGACCTGGGCAGCCTTACCGTGCCGGCCAGCCCTCCCCAGGTGTGCCTGGGTTGAGATCAATATAAATACCACTCCAGGCAGCAAGAGCCCCTGCAGCCGTGCCTGACGCCATTTTCTCTGCCCTGTCAGCAGTCTCGGGGCTGGGCTGGTGGGAGGGAGTGAGAGGCCACGGCTTTGTGGGTGGCCCAGTGTGAGTGGGGCTCTGCTGGACTTTCTGCAGCAGTTGCCAGGCTGCCACCTGCTAAAGAAGAGGATGTGTCACCCATACCTGCTGCTGGAATTTCTCCCTGGGCAGAGGTGAGGAAGGAAAAAAGCAGTGGGGGCAGGGACAGGACGGGTATCTCAGGCAGGGAAATGGAAATCTTCCAGAAGAGCACCCAGGGCCAGGACCATCCTGGCTGGCCTGCAGGCACCAAGTCGGCCGGCATGCTGTCACTCGTGTGGCTCTATGGCCCTTCCTCTAGGCTTTCAAGTCCTTGTATATATTCAGGTGTTTTACCTGGGACGGGTGGGAATAGTTCAGCAGCAACTGGCCTGGGGCTCAGCTCACGTTTACTCACAGATGCCTCGGCACGGTGCCCCAGCTTTGCAATGAGGACGCTTGTTGCGTGGGGGCTGCTGGCTGAATGGGAGACGATTCCCCACCACTGACCAACTTCAGAATTGTTTACAACTGGAGCAAGTGCCCTGATACGGTTTTCCTCTGTGTAACTGGTGGGTTCTGTGTTTTTTTTCTCTTTTTCGTTTTTGGTTCAAGGTAGATTTTATTCCTCTTTTTTGTATTTACAGATATAAGCATGGAAATAATTTATTCATATAAATACATGTATGTGCAGGGAATAATTTTTTTTGTTTTTTCTGTTTTATTTTTTAAATTTTACTTCTTTTTAATTTTGAATTTTATTTTATATTTTTATACAGCAGGTTCTTATTGGTTATCTATTTTATACATATAAATGTATACATGCCAATCCCAGTCTCTCAACTCCTCCCACCACCACCCCCCCAACAGCTTTCCCCCCTTGTTGTCCATACGTTTGTTGTCTACATCTGTTGCTCTGTTTATGCCTTGCAAAATGGTTAATCTGTACAGTTTTTCTAGGTTCCACATATATGCATGAATATACAAGATTTGTTTTTCTCTTTCTGACTTACTTCACTCTGTATGACAGTCTCTAGATCCATCGACGTCTCTACAAATGACCCAATTTCATTCCTTTTCATGGCTTAGTAATATTCCATTTTATATATGTACCACAGCTTTATGCATTCGTCTGTCTGTGGGCATTTAGGTTGCTTCCATTACCTCGATATTGTAAATAGTGATGCAATGAACATTGCGGTGAATGACTCTTTTTGATTTATGGTTTTGTCTGGGTATATGTCCAGTACTGGGATTGCTGTATCATATGGTAATTCTATTGTTAGTTTCTTAAGAAATTCCATATTGTTCTCCATAATGACTGTATCAATTTATATTCCCAACAATAGTGGAAGAGGGTTCCTTTTCTCCACACCCTTTCCAGCATTTTTTGTTTGTAGATTTTCAATGATGCCTATTCTACCAGGTGTGAGGTGATACCTCATTGTTGAATCCATTTCGTTGAGCAAGGGGTAGCTCTTGTCTATTACATATTTGGCTTATGGAACGGTATCTGTGCTAATTTCAAACTCTGCTTTTATGCAGCACCCCAACTCACCTTCCCCCTTAAGCAGGCATAAGTTGGTTTTCTAAACTTGAGACCCTGTTCTGTTTTGTAATTCAGTTCATGTGTAGCCAAGTTCACATTCCGTGTATTAGTGATACCTTATGATGTTTCTTTTTCTGTGTGACTTATTTCACTTAGAATCATCGTGCCTCAATCCACTCATTATGCTGGTACGGGCCTGGTGACATAGATTTCATTGCTGAGTGGTATTCTGTTGTACAGAAGTACCGCAACTTCTTTATCCATTATTTGCTCTCTGGGATATTTAACTTGTGCCGTAGAAGAGATTCCTGTAAAAAGAGCCGTCCCAAATTTTGGGGTTGCTGTGTCTTTTTGATATTAATTTCCCTAAGCTATAGGACCATAAGTGGAAGTGCCCTAGGCTCTGTTGCTTTGTTTTTTAGATGTTTCAGGAAACACCATACACTTCTCCCGAGTGTCTGTTGGCAATTTACATCCCGCCCATCAGCATAACAAGGCTCCCAGTTCTCCATGGCCTGTCCTGCCTTTCTGGATTTTACACTTTATTCTGATGGCCCTTTTGACCGGGGGGCAGTGAGACTTCATTGTAGTGCAGATTTCCTTTGCAAGCTTGCTTGGTTGGCCAAAAAGGGCGTATGCGTTTTTTCCTGAATATATTCAGGAAAAAACGCATATGCCCTTTTGGCAAAGTGCATCATTGTGGACGTTCTGCCTCTTTTCCTACGCTTTCAATGCAATTCCAGTCTAACTCCTGAAATTGGTATCCTGCAATTCTGCCCCGCTTTCAAGTCCTCTTGGCAGCCTTACTTCAGTCTATTTTTGGACGATAGCTGTCATTTATAACTCTGCAGGTTTGTGAATTACAGAGCCCCTGAGCTCCTTTCTTCAACTCGCTTTCTTGTGAGCTGGCCGCAACACCGCAGGATGGCTTCAGGCCCTAATCTGGTTCCGGCACGGCACGCTGAGCCTTTGGTTAATTCCTCATGCTGGTGGGAAATTAGAGTTAAATTTGCCCGTCCAGACACCTCCCGCTTGTCTCTCATTGGTTCTCCCTATTCCTGTACATCTTCCGCAGAAATTGCAAACTGGGCCAAACAGGAGGTTAAAGGCACTGACTCTCCAAGTGGGGAGAGTGTTAGTAAAGCGTCTGGAATGTTGCACCCGAGTACCAGGGTATGAAAACTGAGACATATTTGAACACGTCTCCCGATCACATGGTTGATCATACTCTGGGTTCCACATGCATGTTTTAGCTGAAGGAAGAATACCTTAAACCTGGGTAGTTGAAACCCGTGGAATGGGTACCATGCAATATGACTTCAAAGGATCTTCATTTGCTCACCGAACCTCTGCAATCCTATCACTGCTGCGTTTATGCCCGTGTACACATGATTGATTCTCTTTCGGAGACATAGCAATCCATAGGTTTTAAGATACTTACTAGTCAGGTACATTCTTAGGCGTTTAATATGGGGTGTTGAGTCCATTTCGTTGAGCAAGGAGTAGCTCTTGTCTATTCCATATTTGGCTTAAGGAACTTTATCTGTGCTCATTTCAATCTCTGGTTTTATGCAGCACCCCAACTCACCTTTACCCTTAAGCAAGCATAAGTTGGTTTTCTAAATTTGAGACCCTGTTCTGTTCTTTAATTCAGTTCCTGTGTAGCCAAGTTTACATTCCGTGTATTACTGATATCTTATGATGTTTCATTTTCTGTGTGACTTATTTCAGTTAGAATCATCATACCTGAATCCACTCATTGTGCTGCTAAGGGCCTGGTGACATAGATTTCATTGCTGAGTGATATTGCTTTGTAAGTAAATACCGCAACTTCTTTATCCATTTTTCACTTTCTGAGATGTTGAACTTGTACTGAAAACGAGGATCTTGTAAACAGAGCCGTTCCAAACTTTGGGGTGGCTGTGTCTTTTTGATTTTAATTTCCCTAAGCTATAGGACCATAAGTGGAAGTGCCCTAGGCTCTGTTGCTTTGTTTTTTAGATGTTTCAGGAAACACCATACACTTCTCCCCAGTGGCTGTTGGCAATTTACATCCCGCCCATCAGCATAACAAGGCTCCCAGTTCTCCATGGCCTGTCCTGCCTTTCTGGATTTTACACTTTTTTCAGATGGCCCTTTTGACCAGGGGGAAGTGAGACTTCATTGTAGTGCAGATTTCCTTTGCAAGCTTGCTTGGTTGGCCAAAAAGGGCGTATGCGTTTTTTCCTGAATATATTCAGGAAAAACGCATACGCCCTTTTTGGCCAAGTGCATCATTGTGGACGTTCTGCCTCTTTTCCTATGCTTTCAATGCAATTCCAGTCTACCTCCTGAAATCGGTTTCCTGCAATTCTGCCCCGCTTTCAAGTCCTCTTGGCAGCCTTACTTCAGTCTATTTTTGGACGATAGCTGTCATTTATAACTCTGCAGGTTTGTGAATTACAGTGCCCCTGAGCTCCTTTCTTCCACTCGCTTTCTTGTGACCTGGCCGCAACACCGCAGGATGGCTTCAGGCCCTAATCTGGTTCCGGCACGGCACACTGAGCCTTTGGTTAATTCCTCTTCCTGGTGGGAAATGAGAGTTAAATTTGCCCGTCCAGACACCTCCAGCTAGTCTCTCATTGGTTCTCCCTATTCCTGTTCATCTTCCGCAGAAATTGCAAACTTGGCCAAACAGGAGGTTAAAGGCGCTGACTCTCCAAGTGGGGAGAGTGTTAGTAAAGCGTCTGGAATGTTGCACCCGAGTACCAGGGGAGGAAAACTGAGACATATTTGAACACGTCTCCCGTTCACACGGTTGATCATACTCTGGGTTCCACATGCATGTTTTAGCTGAAGAAAGAATACCTTAAACCTGGAGAGTTGAGACCCGTGGAATGGGTACCATGCAATATGACTTCAAAGGATCTTCATTTGCTCACCGAATCTCTCCAATCCTATCACTGCTGCGTTTATGACCCTTGTACACATGCTTGATTCTCTTTTGGAGACATAGCAATCCATAGGTTTTAAGATACTGACTAGTCAGGTATATTCTTAGGCGTTTAATATGCGGTGTTGAGTCCATTTCGTTGAGCAAGGAGTAGCTCTTGTCTATTCCATATTTGGCTTAAGGAACTTTATCTGTGCTCATTTCAATCTCTGGTTTTATGCAGCACCCCAACTCACCTTTCCACTTAAGCCAGCATAAGTTGGTTTTCTAAATTTGAGACCCTGTTCTGTTCTGTAATTCAGTTCCTGTGTAGCCAAGTTTACATTCCGTGTATTACTGATATCTTATGATGTTTCTTTTTCTGTGTGACTTATTTCAGTTAGAATCATCATACCTGAATCCACTCATTGTGCAGCTACGGGCCTGATGACACAGATTTCATTGCTGAGTGATATTGCTTTGTAAGTAAATATCACAATTTCTTTCTCCATTTTTCACTTTCTGCGATGTTGAACTTGTACTGTAAACGAGGTTCTTGTAAACAGAGCCGTTCCAAACTTTGGGGTGGCTGTGTCTTTTTGATTTTAATTTCCCTAAGCTATAGGACCATAAGTGGAAGTGCCCTAGGTTCTGTTGCTTTGTTTTTTACATGTTTCAGGAAACACCATACACTTCTCCCGAGTGGTTGTTGGCAATTTACATCCCGCCCATCAGCATAACAAGGCTCCCAGTTCTCCATGGCCTGTCCTGCCTTTCTGGATTTTACACTTTTTTCAGATGGCCCTTTTGACCGGGGGGAAGTGAGACTTCATTGTAGTGCAGATTTCCTTTGCAAGCTTGCTTGGTTGGCCAAAAAGGGCGTATGCGTTTTTTCCTGAATATATTCAGGAAAAAACGCATACGCCCTTTTTGGCCAAGTGCATCATTGTGGACGTTCTGCCTCTTTTCCTATGCTTTCAATGCAATTCCAGTCTACCTCCTGAAATCGGTTTCCTGCAATTCTGCCCCGCTTTCAAGTCCTCTTGGCAGCCTTCCTTCAGTCTATTTTTGGACGATAGCTGTCATTTATAACTCGGCAGGTTTGTGAATTACAGTGCCCCTGAGCTCCTTTCTTCAACTCGCTTTCTTGTGAGCTGGCCGCAACACCGCAGGATGGCTTCAGGCCCTAATCTGGTTCCGGCACGGCACGCTGAGCCTTTGGTTAATTCCTCTTCCTGGTGGGAAATGAGAGTTAAATTTGCCCGTCCAGACACCTCCAGCTATTCTCTCATTGGTTCTCGCTATTCCTGTTCATCTTCCGCAGAAATTGCAAACTGGGCCAAACAGGAGGTTAAAGGGACTGACTCTCCAAGTCGGGAGAGTGTTAGTAAAGCGTCTGGAATGTTGCACCAGAGTACCAGGGTACGAAAACTGAGACATATTTGAACACGTCTCCCGATCACATGGTTGATCATACTCTAGGTTCCACATGCATGTTTTAGCTGAAGGAAGAATACCTTAAACCTGGAGAGTTCAGACCCGTGGAATGGGTACCATGCAATATGACTTCAAAGGGTCTTCATTTGCTCACCGAACCTCTCCAATCCTATCACTGCTGCGTTTATGCCCCTGTACACACGCTTGATTCTCTTTCGGAGACATAGCAATCCATAGGTTTTAAGATACTTACTAGTCAGGTACATTCTTAGGCGTTTAATATGCGGTGTTGAGTCCATTTCGTTGAGCAAGGAGTAGCTCTTGTCTATTCCATATTTGGCTTAAGGAACTTTATCTGTGCTCATTTCAATCTCTGGTTTTATGCAGCACCCCAACTCACCTTCCCCCTTAAGCAAGCGTAAGTTGGTTTTCTAAACTTGAGACACTGTTCTGTTTTGTAATTCAGTTCATGTGTAGCCAAGTTCACATTCTGTGTATTAGTGATACCTTATGATGTTTCTTTTCTGTATGACTTATTTCAGTTAGAATCATCATACCTGAATCCACTCATTGTGCTGCTAAGGGCCTGATGACACAGATTTCATTGCTGAGTGATATTGCTTTGTAAGTAAATACCACACCTTCTTTATCCATTTTTCACTTTCTGCGATGTTGAACTTGTACTGTAAACGAGGTTCTTGTAAACAGAGCCGTTCCAAACTTTGGGGTGGCTGTGTCTTTTTGATTTTAATTTCCCTAAGCTATAGGACCATAAGTGGAAGTGCCCTAGGCTCTGTTGCTTTGTTTTTTAGATGTTTCAGGAAACACCATACACTTCTCCTGAGTGGTTGTTGGCAATTTACATCCCGCCCATCAGCATAACAAGGCTCCCAGTTCTCCATGGCCTGTCGTGCCTTTCTGGATTTTACACTTTTTTCAGATGGCCCTTTTGACCGGGGGGAAGTGAGACTTCATTGTAGTGCAGATTTCCTTTGCAAGCTTGCTTGGTTGGCCAAAAAGGGCATATGCGTTTTTCCCTGAATATATTCAGGAAAAAACGCATACGCCCTTTTTGGCCAAGTGCATCATTGTGGACGTTCTGCCTCTTTTCCTATGCTTTCAATGCAATTCCAGTCTACCTCCTGAAATCGGTTTCCTGCAATTCTGCCCCGCTTTCAAGTCCTCTTGGCAGCCTTACTTCAGTCTATTTTTGGACGATAGCTGTCATTTATAACTCTGCAGGTTTGTGAATTACAGTGCCCCTGAGCTCCTTTCTTCAACTCGCTTTCTTTTGAGCTGGCCGCAACACTGCAGGATGGCTTCAGGCCCTAATCTGGTCCGGCACGGCACACTGAGCCTTTGGTTATTTCCTCTTCCTGGTGGGAAATGAGAGTTAAATTTGCCCGTCCAGACACCTCCAGCTAGCCTCTCATTGGTTCTCGGTATTCCTGTTCATCTTCCGCAGAAATTGCAAACTGGGCCAAACAGGAGGTTAAAGGCGCTGACTTTCCAAGTGGGGAGAGTGTTAGTAAAGCGTCTGGAATGTTGCACCCGAGGACCAGGGCACGAAAACTGAGACATATTTGAACACATCTCCCATTCACATGGTTGATCATACTTGGGTTCCACATGCATGTTTTAGCTGAGGTAGAATACCTAAAACCTGGGTAGTTGAAACCCGTGGAATGGGTACCATGCAATATGACTTCAAAGGGTCTTCATTTGCTCACCGAACCTCTCCAATCCTATCACTGCTGCGTTTATGCCCCTGTACACATGCTTGATTCTCTTTCGGAGACATAGCAATCCATAGGTTTTAAGATACTTACTAGTCAGGTACATTCTTAGGCGTTTAATATGGGGTGTTGAGTCCATTTCGTTGAGCAAGGAGTAGCTCTTGTCTATTCCATATTTGGCTTAAGGAACTTTATCTGTGCTCATTTCAATCTCTGGTTTTATGCAGCACCCCACCTCACCTTTCCCCTTAAGCAAGCATAAGTTGGTTTTCTAAATTTGAGACCCTGTTCTGTTCTGTAATTCAGTTCCTGTGTAGCCAAGTTTCCATTCCGTGTATTACTGATATCTTATGATGTTTCTTTTTCTGTGTGACTTATTTCAGTTAGAATCATCATACCTGAATCCACTCATTGTGCTGCTAAGGGCCTGATGACACAGATTTCATTGCTGAGTGATATTGCTTTGTAAGTAAATACCACAACTTCTTTATCCATTTTTCAATTTCTGCGATGTTGAACTTGTACTGTAAAGAGGTTCTTGTAAACAGAGGCGTCCCAAACTTTGGGGTGGCTGTGTCTTTTTGATTTTAATTTCCCTAAGCTATAGGACCATAAGTGGCAGTGCCCTAGGCTCTGTTGCTTTGTTTTTTAGATGTTTCAGGAAACACCATACACTTCTCCTTAGTGTCTGTTGGTAATTTACATCCCGCCCATCAGCATAACAATGCTCCCAGTTCTCCATGGCCTGTCGTGCCTTTCTGGATTTTACACTTTTTTCAGATGGCCCTTTTGACCGGGTGGAAGTGAGACTTCATTGTAGTGCAGATTTCCTTTGCAAGCTTGCTTGGTTGGCCAAAAAGGGCGTATGCGTTTTTTCCTGAATATATTCAGGAAAAAACGCATACGCCCTTTTTGGCCAAGTGCATCATTGTGGACGTTCTGCCTCTTTTCCTATGCTTTCAATGCAATTCCAGTCTACCTCCTGAAATCGGTTTCCTGCAATTCTGCCCCGCTTTCAAGTCCTCTTGGCAGCCTTACTTCAGTCTATTTTTGGACGATAGCTGTCATTTATATCTCTGCTGGTTTGTCAATTGCAGTGCCCCTGAGCTCCTTTCTTCAACTCGCTTTCTTGTGACCTCGCCGCAACACCGCAGGATGGCTTCAGGCCCTAATCTGGTTCCGGCCCGGCATGCTGAGCCTTTGGTTAATTCCTCTTCCTGGTGGGAAATGAGAGTTAAATTTGCCCGTCCAGACACCTCCAGCTAGCCTCTCATTGGTTCTCGCTATTCCTGTTCATCTTCCGCAGAAATTGCAAACTGGGCCAAACAGGAGGTTAAAGGGACTGACTTTCCAAGTGGGGAGAGTGTTAGTAAAGGGTCTGGAATGTTGCACCCGAGTACCAGGGTAGGAAAACTGAGATATATTTGAACACGTCTCCCGTTCACATGGTTGATCATCCTCTGGGTTCCACATGCATGTTTTAGCTGAAGGAAGAATACCTTAAACCTGGAGAGTTGAGACCCGTGTAATGGGTACCATGCAATATGACTTCAAAGGGTCTTCATTTGCTCACCGAACCTCTCCAATCCTATCACTGCTGCGTTTATGCCCCTGTACACATGCTTTATTCTCTTTTAGAGGCATAGCAATCCATAGGTTTTAAGATACTTACTAGTCAGGTACATTCTTAGGCATTTAGTATGGGGTTTTGAGTCCATTTCGTTGAGCAAGGAGTAGCTCTTGTCTGTTCCATATTTGGCTTAAGG
This sequence comes from Delphinus delphis, assembly GCF_949987515.2. Classification (NCBI taxonomy): domain Eukaryota; kingdom Metazoa; phylum Chordata; class Mammalia; order Artiodactyla; family Delphinidae; genus Delphinus; species Delphinus delphis. Next base: position 1,308,662 of record NW_027192697.1, on the reverse strand, counting down.
AACTTTATCTGTGCTCATTTCAATCTCTGGTTTTATGCAGCACCCCAACTCACCTTTCCCCTTAAGCAAGCATATGTTGGTTTTCTAAATTGGAGACCCTGTTCTGTTCTGTAATTCAGTTCCTGTGTAGCCAAGTTTCCATTCCGTGTATTACTGATATCTTATGATGTTTCTTTTTCTGTGTGACTTATTTCAGTTAGAATCATCGTACCTGAATCCACTCATTATGCTGCTACGGGCCTGATGACATAGATTTCATTGCTGAGTGATACTGCATTGTACGTAAGTACCACAAGTTCTTTATCCATTTTTCACTTTCTGCGATGTTGAACTTGTACTGTAAACGAGGTTCTTGTAAACAGAGCCGTTCCAAACTTTGGGGTGGCTGTGTCTTTTTGATTTTAATTTCCCTAAGCTATAGGACCATAAGTGGAAGTGCCCTAGGCTCTGTTGCTTTGTTTTTTAGATGTTTCAGGAAACACCATACACTTCTCCAGAGTGGCTGTTGGCAATTTACATCCCGCCCATCAGCATAAGAAGGCTCCCAGTTCTCCATGGCCTGTCGTGCCTTTATGGATTTTACACTTTTTTCAGATGGCCCTTTTGACCGGGTGGAAGTGAGACTTCATTGTAGTGCAGATTTCCTTTGCAAGCTTGCTTGGTTGGCCAAAAAGTGCGTATGCGTTTTTTCCTGAATATATTCAGGAAAAAACGCATATGCCCTTTTTGGCCAAGTGCATCATTGTCGAGTTTCTGACTCTCTTCATATGCTTTCAATGCAATTCCAGTCTACCTCCTGAAATCGGTTTCCTGCAATTCTGCCTTGCTTTCAATGCCTCTTCATAGCCTTACCTCAATATATTTTTAAAAATAGTTGGCCTTTATAACTCTGCAGGTTTTTGAATTGCAGTGGCCCTTAGCTCCATTTTTTAGCTGTTATTTTTGTGGTCTTGCCCCGTAACCACAGGATTCCTTGAAGCCCTATTTTTCTTCTGGGGCACCTTGCTGTGCCTTTGGTTAATTCTTCTTACTGATGTGATATTAGAGTGACATGTGCCCATTGAAACCGCTACAGCTAGTTTCTCACTGGTTCCCCCTATTCCCATTCATCCTCTGCACTAACTGCAGACTGTGCGATACCAGAACTTAAAGGCATTGACTCCATGTGGGGATGTTGTTAGTAAAGCGGCTGGAATGTCGATCCGGAGCCCCAGGAGAGGAAAAATGAGGTGCGTTTTAGAAACCTTTCCCGATCATATGGTATACCAGTCGCTGGGTTTCCCAAGCATGGTTTAGCTGTAGGAAGATTCCCTTCAACCTGGAGTGTTGGGACCCTTGGACTGAGTAGCATGAAGTATTGCATTAAACTTTCGGCAGTTGCTCACCAAAGCTCACCAATCCTGTCAGCCCCAAGTGTCCAGCCTTATGTCTTATCCAGCTGTGGGTTTATATGTGGTCAATCCAGGTTGTATCACAGCCCCTGAGCGAATTTTGTAAGAATTTTTCTCTCTTTCATTGTTTCAGCGTTTTGTTTTTAAAATTTATTTCTATAATGGGGTTTAGCTCCTTTTCACTGCTGTGTTTGTGCCGCTCTGCACACACTTGATTCCCTTATGGAGATATATCAATACATGGGTTTTAAGATTCTTATTCCTCAGATATATTTCTCTGCGGTGTATAGGGTGTGTTGAGGCCAGTTCATTGAGCAAGGTGTAGATCTTGTCTAATACCTATTTGGTTTATTGAACGGTATCTGTGCTAATTTCAAACTCTGGTTTTATGCATCACCCCACCTCTCCTTTCCCCTTAAGCTGACATAAGTGTGTTTTCTAAATGTGAGACACTGTTCTGTTCTGTAATTCATTTCTTGTGCAGCCATATTTACCCTCCCTCTATAAGTGATATCTTATGATATGTTTCTTTTTCTGTTTGACTTATTTCAAGTAGTATTATCGGACCTAAATCCACTCTTTATCCTTCTACTAGCCTTATTACATTGATTTCATGGTGAAGAGATATTCCATTGTACATAAGTACCACATCTTCTTTATCCATTGTTCTCTTTCCTGGGATATTTAAGGTGTACTGAAGTTGAGGTTCTTGTAAACAGAGTAGCCCTAAACTGTGGTGTGCTTGTGTCTTGTTGATTTTTAGACTTCCCTAGATATACTCCCATGATTGGAAGTGTCCTATGCTCTGTAGCTCTGTTTTTTAGATGATTTAGGAACCACCATACACTTCTCCAGAGTGGCTCTCGGCAGTTCACACACTGCCCATCAGCGTATAAAGGCTCCCTGTTCTCCATGGCCTGTCCTGCATTTCTGGTTTTTACAATTTTTTAGGATGACCCTTTTGACCGGTGGGAAGTGAGACTTCTTTGTTGTGCACATTTGCATTGCTTGCTTGCTTCGTTGCCCATAAAGTGCGTATGCGTTTTTTCCTGGATATAATCAGGAAAAAACGCATACGCCCTTTTGGGCCAACTGCATCATTGTCGAAATTCTGCCGCTTTTCATGTGCGTTAAAGACGAGTCTAATCTATCTCTTGAAATCTGTTTCTTGCAATTCTGTCTTGCATTCAGATCCTCTTCTTTGCCTTACCTCAACATATTTTTGGACGTTAGTTTTCATTTATAACTCTGCAGGTTTGTGAATTGCAGTGACCCTGAGCTCCATTTTTTAAGTTGCTCTTTTGTGAGCTGGCCTCAAACCCGCAGGATTGCTTCAGGCCCTATTTTGGCTCCGGCGAGGCAGGCTGAGCCTTTCTTTAATTCTTATTCTTAATGGGAAATTAGAGTGATATGTGCCCGTCCAAACCCCTACAACTCTTCTCTCATTGGTTCCCCCTCTTCCCGTTCATCCTCCTCACAATTTGCAAAATGTGTGAAACAGAAGTTTAAATGTGCTGATTCTCCAAGTGGGGAGATTCTAAGTAGCGTGGCTGGAATGGTGAACAGGAGCACCAGGAGAGGATAAATGAGGTGCATTTTAGACACATCTCCCGATCACATGGTGTACAGTCCTCTGGGTTTTCCATGCATGTTTTAGCTGTAGGAAGATCCCTTGAACCTGCAGATTTGGGACCCATTGAATGGGTACCAGGTAGTATTACTTTAAAGGGTGTGCATTTCCTCACCCAACCTCACATTTCTCTTAGCGCAAACAGTTTCCAGCCTTATGTCTCATCCTGCTGTGGGTCTAGATGTGTTCAATCCATGTTGCATCACCGTCCCTGAGGAAAAGTTGTAAGAGGTTTTCTCTGTCTCTCTGTCGTTTATTTTTTTCAATTTATTACTATATTGGTTACAGCTGATTTTCAAAGCTCTGTTTCTTGCTGCTGTACATCCACTTGATTCGCGTACAGAGAGACATCAATAAATTCTTTTTCAGATTCTTACCAGTCGTATATATTCTTTTCCGGTGACTTGAGTGTGCTGAGTGCAGTTCTTTTAGCTACCGTGTAGGCCTTGTTGATTATCAGTTTGGTATTTGGAATGGTATCTTTGCTAATTTCAACCTCCTGGATGATGCCTCACCCCTCCCCACCTTTCCCGTTTAGCAGCCTTATGCGTGTTTTCTACATATTTGACTATGTTTTTGTTTTGTAATTTATTTCATGTGTAGCCATTTTGGATTCCACCTTTAAGTGATATCTTATGATATGTGTCTTTTTCTTTTTGAATTCTGTCACTTAGAATGATCATACGTAACTCCTCCGGAGTTGTTACAACTGGCCATATTTCATTGATTTCCAGGCTGAATAATATTCCACTCTACCTAAGTACCACATCTCTATCCATTTTTCCCCTCCAGAGACATTTAAGTTATATCCTAGTCGAGGATCTTTTAAACAGAGAGGGGGTAAACATTGGGGTGCCTGTGTCCTCTCGATTTTTGTTTTTCCCAAGATATACGCCCATGAGTGCAAGTGCCCTATGCTCTGTAGCTCATTTTTTAGATGTTTTAGTAAACACAATACACTTCTCCAGAATGGCCGTTGGCAATATACATTTCCACTATAAGTCTCACAGGGCTCCCTCTTCTCGTTGCCCTGTCCTGCATTTCTGTTGTTTACGCTTTATGAGGATGGCTCTTCTGACTGATGCGAAGTGATATCTTTTGTAGTATTGACTTCCAGTGCCCACCTGTTTGGTTGGCTAAAAAAGTGTATGCCCTTTTCTTGAATATATACAGAAAAGAACGCATACACCCTTTTTGGCCAACTGCAATGTTGGCAATGTTCAGCTCCTTTTCTTGTGCTTAATGGCGAGTCCTTTCTACCTCCTCAAATCCCTTTCCTGCCATTCTCCCTTGCTTACAAGTCCTTTTCTCTGACTTTCCTCAAGACATTTTTCAGTGATGGATATTTTCAACTCTGCAGTTTTGTGAATTTTACTGCCCCTGAGTTCCATTGTTCAACTCGTGTTTATGGGAACTGGCCACAAAGCAGCGGGATTTCCTCAAGCCCTATACTGTTTCCATGGGCAACCCTAGCCTTTGGTCAATTCGTCTTCCTGATTGGAAATTAGAGTGACATGTGCCTGTCTGAACACCTAGGACTTGTCTCTCATTGTTCCTCATCCTTCCGCTTCATCCTCTGGACAAATTCCAAACTGTACGCAACAGGATGTTGACAGTGCTGACATCTCCAAGTGGGGAGACTGTTAGTAAAGACGCTGGAGGGGTGAACCCGAGCACCAGGAGATGAGGAGATGAGATGCCTTTTCCAAACTCTTCCCGATCAGACGGTATACCATCCTCTGGGTGTGACAGACATGTTTTAGCAGTAGGAAGAGTCCCATTCATGTAAGGAGAACACCAGGGCTTTTTCAAAATCAGTGTCTCCCCGAAACCCAAACTGGGGAAGTTTTTAAGCTACGGCTACACATATTTCATTAAGGGCCTTGGGAAGTAGGCAGAGTCCAAACTTTAGATGATTGAAGTCTTCAGGGTCAGAAGCACTCACCACCAGCTTCCCTTAGGCTACACTTTAACTGTCATTGATAGATGATGTCAATAAAAATATCTATTCTTTTTCAGATTATTTCCCCTTATAGGTTATTGCAAAATGTTGAGTGTAGTTCCCTGTGCTATACAGTAGTTCCTTGTTGATGATCTATTTTATACATAGCAGTGTGTATGTGTTCATTCCAAACTGTTAATTTATCCCTCCTCCCACCTTTCCCCTTTGGTAATAATAAATTATAAGATTTTATACTTCTCAGAAATGGGGGAGCTGAAAGAGAGGTATCATTTTCAATGGAAAAGCATTTAAAACAAGATTGAAGGTTTAACCAAGATTATTAGCTGTACATCCTTGGAAAGAAATCACTTCGTTTCTCTAATATTGACCTGACAAATAAGACAAACCTTTTCACTGAACTTGCTTATAAAAAGTGATGGAAATATCAAATGGAAGTGTTAAAAACATCTTATTTTACCCGAGCCTTATACACTGTTCTATGTTAACTACAGTTTGGCTCACACATCTGTTCATTGAGGTTACAATAGTCTCAATTTCTGTTACTGATCCTCCAGAGTGGACCCCAACAAGTGTCCCCCTGCCCAGTGTCATTGGGGCCAACAGATCGAGACTGAGTTTGGTTCACAAGCAAAGGAAACTTTATATTTTGATCAGAGAATGGAGAGGTGAGAGCATGCACTACCCCGTGGGCTGTGGGCTGGGCTGCTGTGTAGAGATCCTGTCAGAGTCAGTGGGAGGGAGGGAGGCGGCGGAGCTCTCGAGGGCCGGGTTGGCTGTAGCTCAGGCTCTATATCGTGGAGTCTGCACTGGGCCCCAGGAGCTGAGGTGTCGACCCAGCCATTCTGCACTAGGAAATCTGGTCTGAAGTGCCGGGTGTGGAACCTCTGCATGCGGGACCCTAGGAGCACGTGAAATTAGACAAAGCACAAAGGATAAAAAAGGTTAGACTTGACTTTATTGCCCAGATTCTATTTTTATCTCCCAGGGATTTTTAATGGGCTTTGCTGGGGACAAACCCCTCCTCTGCCTTTTGTCCCGTTCCTCATTCTTGGAGTGCTGAGGGTGCAGACCCTTCTTCTGTAACTGCTGAGTGCTGAGTTGGGAGCCCTCATACCCTGGGGCGAGGGTCAGAGCTTCTCCCCAGCAGCCTCCCGGTGACGTTGATTGTCCCCAGGACCCCTGCCTCCCTGCTCGTCCACCTGAGCACCAGCATTGGAAGTGTTATAGATTCTAATGACCTTTAAGGGTCCAGGAAAGAGATGTGCAGAGACGCTGTGGGGGCCGGTTTCACCCCGCCCCACATTTGTTCGGCCACCTTAGGCTGACCGTCTCTGCCAGCCTAGATGCTCTGACCAGTAGTCTGCGCTTTCTTCAGTTAGGCCCCTGAATTAACGTACAAACAGCACCAGGTGTCAGAGCCCTGCCCGCTCAACTCCCAGACAGTCCAGGGTCAGTGGTGACCAAGGACCATGATGGCTACTGAGTCAACAGCCTTTTGAAGTAAACAGGAGTCCAGCCGGTCTTATTGGCCACCATCATCACGGTGTCTGTAGGCTTTTCTATGGTGACAGTGTGGTATACTGTTCCCCCGCCAAGATTATTAGCTCCCCTCTGGGTGCAGTAAGTCCTGCAAGCAGTAGTCTACTCTTTTGGGACACACTCTTGTTGTTTTATGAGAGAAACTCCAGGTCAAGTGATGTTCACACGAGTCGTCATGGTGCCCTGTTGCCCCCGGTTATCTCTCTGGATGTTGGAGTTGGAGGGCCTCCTCACTCGAGGTCGGTGTGCCCACGGAGCGAACCCTGCAACTTCAGGGCATGGTTGGTGGTTAGGATCACCACGTGGGGTCCTTTTCCCTTAGGAGGGAGGTGGCCTTTTGGGCTGCTGATTTCCAGGTTTTTAGATACCGCCAGTATCTTGGCCAGATGTGGCAGTGGGCCAAGCCCCTTAGTGACCGTAGTTTATCCTACCTGGATGGCATTCTTGCATTGTTCCATTTCAAGTGGTCCCAGTTTTTGCACTAATTCTCCAGTGGCGATTCACCTTTCACCGGGAATGTAAAGGTCAAAGGGTTTAGCTAAATTAGGGAGTTCCAGGGCAAGGGTCTGAATTGACTGCTCTTTCCATTCTTGAAAGGCCACTTCTGGATTCTATTCAAAAGGATCATCATCTTTTCCTTTCAGTGTTTCATATAGAGGCCCAGCTAGTAGACTGTAGCTAGGGATCCAGAAGCAGCAAACCCTGGCCTCCCCAGGAACCCCTAAGCTGTCTTCTAGTTTTAGAAAGGGGTAAGGCTGAAAATGGTTTCTTCCCTTTCCTGGGATGGGCTTCTCTGACCTTCTGTGAGAATGAAGCCCAGGCAGGTCACCGCAGTCTGTGATATTTGAGCTTTTTCTTGGACAACTTCTATCCTTTATTGGCTTGGTAGTTCAGAGGCCTCCTTAGTAGGGCTGGTGATCAGAATGTCGTCTGCATATTGAAGGAGGGTTTCCTTTTCCAGAGGTAGAACTTTTAGGTCTTTAGCTAAGCTTTCCCCAAAGATGGTGTGGGAATTTTTGCACCCTTGGGGCCAGACGGCCCGGAAGTATTGTTTTAGTTGTATGTTGAGTCCTGCCACTCACAAGCCAAAATTTCTTGTGACTCTGGGACTAATGGAATACAAAAGAAGGCATCATTGAAGACTAATACAGAATACCATGTCCTGGTGGTTGGTAGAATGACCAGCAGGGTGTAGGAATTAGGAGCAACTGGAGGTATATCCTCGGTGGCTTCACTGACTGTCCTGACATCCTTTACCAGGTCCCCAGCAGCCCATGGGGCTCTCGTGGTCAGACCAATCCCAGAATATGGAGCTCACCTGGGCAGGTACCCCACCCCCACCCCAGCCCACGGGGCTCTCGTGGTCAGGCCCCTCCCAGGATACAGAGCTACCCTTGCAGGTACCGTGGCAGGGCTGGGCACACAGGAACCGTGCACATAGCCCTCATTGCAGAGCACCCCCAGCTCACCTGTCGCTCAGAGCTGACACAGAGCACCTCAGAGCAGGACTTGAACTAACAAACAGCAGCTGCGACAGGTCTGTGACCCTGGGCATCACTCCGTGAGGCCTCCCTCCACCTGGTCTTCCAGAGACTTCCACTGCACCCGGGGCACCAGGCCTCTGTCTCCAACCACCACCCACCCCTCCTCTGCCTGACTCCTGGGTTCCTCTCATTAGGAGAGGGTTTTCTTGAAGTTGTCTCCCACTCATGGGCCAGATAAAATGATTAGAAAACAAGCCAAAGCTGCAGCCCCTTGTCTATCCTGACTCTCAGGAGCCCACACCTGTTCCTTGGACCTGGCCGGTTCAGCAAGTTCCATTTTCTGCAACTGTGAGCCCCTGAGGGGTGATGATTGGCTGACCTGGGCAGCCTTACCGTGCCGGCCAGCCCTCCCCAGGTGTGCCTGGGTTGAGATCAATATAAATACCACTCCAGGCAGCAAGAGCCCCTGCAGCCGTGCCTGACGCCATTTTCTCTGCCCTGTCAGCAGTCTCGGGGCTGGGCTGGTGGGAGGGAGTGAGAGGCCACGGCTTTGTGGGTGGCCCAGTGTGAGTGGGGCTCTGCTGGACTTTCTGCAGCAGTTGCCAGGCTGCCACCTGCTAAAGAAGAGGATGTGTCACCCATACCTGCTGCTGGAATTTCTCCCTGGGCAGAGGTGAGGAAGGAAAAAAGCAGTGGGGGCAGGGACAGGACGGGTATCTCAGGCAGGGAAATGGAAATCTTCCAGAAGAGCACCCAGGGCCAGGACCATCCTGGCTGGCCTGCAGGCACCAAGTCGGCCGGCATGCTGTCACTCGTGTGGCTCTATGGCCCTTCCTCTAGGCTTTCAAGTCCTTGTATATATTCAGGTGTTTTACCTGGGACGGGTGGGAATAGTTCAGCAGCAACTGGCCTGGGGCTCAGCTCACGTTTACTCACAGATGCCTCGGCACGGTGCCCCAGCTTTGCAATGAGGACGCTTGTTGCGTGGGGGCTGCTGGCTGAATGGGAGACGATTCCCCACCACTGACCAACTTCAGAATTGTTTACAACTGGAGCAAGTGCCCTGATACGGTTTTCCTCTGTGTAACTGGTGGGTTCTGTGTTTTTTTTCTCTTTTTCGTTTTTGGTTCAAGGTAGATTTTATTCCTCTTTTTTGTATTTACAGATATAAGCATGGAAATAATTTATTCATATAAATACATGTATGTGCAGGGAATAATTTTTTTTGTTTTTTCTGTTTTATTTTTTAAATTTTACTTCTTTTTAATTTTGAATTTTATTTTATATTTTTATACAGCAGGTTCTTATTGGTTATCTATTTTATACATATAAATGTATACATGCCAATCCCAGTCTCTCAACTCCTCCCACCACCACCCCCCCAACAGCTTTCCCCCCTTGTTGTCCATACGTTTGTTGTCTACATCTGTTGCTCTGTTTATGCCTTGCAAAATGGTTAATCTGTACAGTTTTTCTAGGTTCCACATATATGCATGAATATACAAGATTTGTTTTTCTCTTTCTGACTTACTTCACTCTGTATGACAGTCTCTAGATCCATCGACGTCTCTACAAATGACCCAATTTCATTCCTTTTCATGGCTTAGTAATATTCCATTTTATATATGTACCACAGCTTTATGCATTCGTCTGTCTGTGGGCATTTAGGTTGCTTCCATTACCTCGATATTGTAAATAGTGATGCAATGAACATTGCGGTGAATGACTCTTTTTGATTTATGGTTTTGTCTGGGTATATGTCCAGTACTGGGATTGCTGTATCATATGGTAATTCTATTGTTAGTTTCTTAAGAAATTCCATATTGTTCTCCATAATGACTGTATCAATTTATATTCCCAACAATAGTGGAAGAGGGTTCCTTTTCTCCACACCCTTTCCAGCATTTTTTGTTTGTAGATTTTCAATGATGCCTATTCTACCAGGTGTGAGGTGATACCTCATTGTTGAATCCATTTCGTTGAGCAAGGGGTAGCTCTTGTCTATTACATATTTGGCTTATGGAACGGTATCTGTGCTAATTTCAAACTCTGCTTTTATGCAGCACCCCAACTCACCTTCCCCCTTAAGCAGGCATAAGTTGGTTTTCTAAACTTGAGACCCTGTTCTGTTTTGTAATTCAGTTCATGTGTAGCCAAGTTCACATTCCGTGTATTAGTGATACCTTATGATGTTTCTTTTTCTGTGTGACTTATTTCACTTAGAATCATCGTGCCTCAATCCACTCATTATGCTGGTACGGGCCTGGTGACATAGATTTCATTGCTGAGTGGTATTCTGTTGTACAGAAGTACCGCAACTTCTTTATCCATTATTTGCTCTCTGGGATATTTAACTTGTGCCGTAGAAGAGATTCCTGTAAAAAGAGCCGTCCCAAATTTTGGGGTTGCTGTGTCTTTTTGATATTAATTTCCCTAAGCTATAGGACCATAAGTGGAAGTGCCCTAGGCTCTGTTGCTTTGTTTTTTAGATGTTTCAGGAAACACCATACACTTCTCCCGAGTGTCTGTTGGCAATTTACATCCCGCCCATCAGCATAACAAGGCTCCCAGTTCTCCATGGCCTGTCCTGCCTTTCTGGATTTTACACTTTATTCTGATGGCCCTTTTGACCGGGGGGCAGTGAGACTTCATTGTAGTGCAGATTTCCTTTGCAAGCTTGCTTGGTTGGCCAAAAAGGGCGTATGCGTTTTTTCCTGAATATATTCAGGAAAAAACGCATATGCCCTTTTGGCAAAGTGCATCATTGTGGACGTTCTGCCTCTTTTCCTACGCTTTCAATGCAATTCCAGTCTAACTCCTGAAATTGGTATCCTGCAATTCTGCCCCGCTTTCAAGTCCTCTTGGCAGCCTTACTTCAGTCTATTTTTGGACGATAGCTGTCATTTATAACTCTGCAGGTTTGTGAATTACAGAGCCCCTGAGCTCCTTTCTTCAACTCGCTTTCTTGTGAGCTGGCCGTAACACCGCAGGATGGCTTCAGGCCCTAATCTGTTTCCGCCACGGCACGCTGAGCCTTTGGTTAATTCCTCTTCCTAGTGGGAAATGAGAGTTAAATTTGCCCGTCCAGACACCTCCAGCTAGTCTCTCATTGGTTCTCCCTATTCCTGTTCATCTTCCGCAGAAATTGCAAACTGGGCCAAACAGGAGGTTAAAGGCACTGACTGTCCAAGTCGGGAGAGTGTTAGTAAAGCGTCTGGAATGTTGCACCCGAGTACCAGGGTATGAAAACTGAGACATATTTGAACACGTCTCCCGATCACACGGTTGATCATACTCTGGGTTCCACATGCATGTTTTAGCTGAAGGAAGAATACCTTAAACCTGGGTAGTTGAAACCCGTGGAATGGGTACCATGCAATATGACTTCAAAGGGTCTTCATTTGCTCACCGAACCTCTCCAATCCTATCACTGCTGCGTTTATGCCCCTGTACACATGCTTGATTCTCTTTCGGAGACATAGCAATCCATAGGTTTTAAGATACTTACTAGTCAGGTACATTCTTAGGCGTTTAATATGCGGTGTTGAGTCCATTTCGTTGAGCAAGGAGTAGCTCTTGTCTATTCCATATTTGGCTTAAGGAACTTTATCTGTGCTCATTTCAATCTCTGGTTTTATGCAGCACCCCAACTCACCTTTACCCTTAAGCAAGCATAAGTTGGTTTTCTAAATTTGAGACCCTGTTCTGTTCTGTAATTCAGTTCCTGTGTAGCCAAGTTTACATTCCGTGTATTAGTGATATCTTTTGATGTTTCTTTTTCTGTGTGACTTATTTCAGTTAGAATCATCGTACCTGAATCCACTCATTATGCTGCTACGGGCCTGATGACATAGATTTTTTTGCTGAGTGATATTGCATTGTACGTAAGTACCACAAGTTCTTTATCCATTTTTCACTTTCTGTGATATTGAACTTGTACGGTAAACGAGGTTCTTGTAAACAGAGGCGTCCCAAACTTTGGGGTGGCTGTGTCTTTTTTATTTTAATTTCCCTAAGCTATAGGACCATAAGTGGAAGTGCACTAGGCTGTGTTGCTTTGTTTTTTAGATGTTTCAGGAAACACCATACACTTCTCCAGAGTGGCTGTTGGCAATTTACATCCCGCCCATCAGCATAACAAGGCTCCCAGTTCTCCATGGCCTGTCCTGCCTTTCTGGATTTTACACTTTTTTCAGATGGCCCTTTTGACCGGGGGGAAGTGAGACTTCATTGTAGTGCAGATTTCCTTTGCAAGCTTGCTTGGTTGGCCAAAAAGGGCGTATGCGCTTTTTCCTGCATATATTCAGGAAAAAACGCATACGCCCTTTTTGGCCAAGTGCATCACTGTGGACGTTCTGCCTCTTTTCCTATGCTTGAAATGCAATTCCTGTCTACCTCCTGAAATCGGTTTCCTGCAATTCTGCCCCGCTTTCAAGTCCTCTTGGCAGCCTTACTTCAGTCTATTTTTGGATGATAGCTGTCATTTATAACTCTGCAGGTTTGTGAATTACAGTGCCCCTGAGCTCCTTTCTTCAACTCGCTTTCTTGTGACCTGGCGGGAACACCGCAGGATGTCTTCAGGCCCTAATGTGGTTCCGGCATGGCACGCTGAGCCTTTGGTTATTTCCTCTTCCTGGTGGGAAATGAGAGTTAAATTTGCCCATCCAGACATCTCCAGCTAGTCTTTCATTGGTTCTCGCTATTCCTGTTCATCTTCCACAGAAATTGCAAACTGGGCCAAACAGGAGGTTAAAGGGACTGACTCTCCAAGTCGGGAGAGTGTTAGTAAAGCGTCTGGAATGTTGCACCCGAGTACCAGGGTACGAAAACTGAGACATATTTGAACACGTCTCCCGATCACATGGTTGATCATACTCTAGGTTCCACATGCATGTTTTAGATGAAGGAAGAATACCTTAAACCTTGGTAGTTGAAACCTGTGGAATGGGTACCATGCAACATGACTTCAAAGGGTCTTCATTTGCTCACGTACCTCTCCAATCCTATCACTGCTGCGTTTATGCCCCTGTACACATGCTTGATTCTCTTTCGGAGACATAGCAATCCATAGGTTTTAAGATACTTACTAGTCAGGTACATTCTTAGGCGTTTAATATGCGGTGTTGAGTCCATTTCGTTGAGCAAGGAGTAGCTCTTGTCTATTCCATATTTGGCTTAAGGAACTTTATCTGTGCTCATTTCAATCTCTGGTTTTATGCAGCACCCCAACTCACCTTTCCCCTTAAGCAAGCATAAGTTGGTTTTCTAAATTTGAGACCCTGTTCTGTTCTGTAATTCAGTTCCTGTGTAGCCAAGTTCCATTCCGTGTATTACTGATATCTTATGATGTTTCTTTTTCTGTGTGACTTATTTCAGTTAGAATCATCATACCTGAATCCACTCATTGTGCTGCTAAGGGCCTGATGACACAGATTTCATTGCTGAGTGATATTGCTTTGTAAGTAAATACCACCACTTCTTTATCCATTTTTCACTTTCTGCGATGTTGAACTTGTACTGTAAACGAGGTTCTTGTAAACAGAGCCGTTCCAAACTTTGGGTTGGCTGTGTCTTTTTGATTTTAATTTCCCTAAGCTATAGGACCATAAGTGGCAGTGCCCTAGGCTCTGTTGCTTTGTTTTTTAGATGTTTCAGGAAACACCATACACTTCTCCCGAGTGGTTGTTGGCAATTTACATCCCGCCCATCAGCATAACAAGGCTCCCAGTTCTCCATGGCCTGTCCTGCCTTTCTGGATTTTACACTTTTTTCAGATGGCCCTTTTGACCGGGGGGAAGTGAGACTTCATTGTAGTGCAGATTTCCTTTGCAAGCTTGCTTGGTTGGCCAAAAAGGGCGTATGCGTTTTTTCCTGAATATATTCAGGAAAAAAGGCATACGCCCTTTTTGGCCAAGTGCATCATTGTGGACGTTCTGCCTCTTTTCCTATGCTTTCAATGCAATTCCAGTCTACCTCCTGAAATCGGTATCCTGCAATTCTGCCCCGCTTTCAAGTCCTCTTGGCAGCCTTACTTCAGTCTATTTTTGGACGATAGCTGTCATTTATAACTCTGCAGGTTTGTGAATTACAGTGCCCCTGAGCTCCTTTCTTCAACTCGCTTTCTTTTGAGCTGGCCGCAACACTGCAGGATGGCTTCAGGCCCTAATCTGGTCTGGCACGGCACACTGAGCCTTTGGTTATTTCCTCTTCCTGGTGGAAAATGAGAGTTAAATTTGCCCGTCCAGACACCTTCAGCTAGCCTCTCATTGGTTCTCGCTATTCCTGTTCATCTTCCGCAGAAATTGCAAACTGGGCCAAACAGGAGGTTAAAGGCGCTGACTTTCCAAGTGGGGAGAGTGTTAGTAAAGCGTCTGGAATGTTGCACCCGAGTACCAGGGGAGGAAAACTGAGACATATTTGAACACGTCTCCCATTCACATGGTTGATCATACTTGGGTTCCACATGCATGTTTTAGCTGAGGAAGAATACCTAAAACCTGGGTAGTTGAAACCCGTGGAATGGGTACCATGCAATATGACTTCAAAGGGTCTTCATTTGCTCACCGAACCTCTCCAATCCTATCACTGCTGCGTTTATGCCCCTGTACACATGCTTGATTCTCTTTCGGAGACATAGCAATCCATAGGTTTTAAGATACTTACTAGTCAGGTACATTCTTAGGCGTTTAATATGGGGTGTTGAGTCCATTTCGTTGAGCAAGGAGTAGCTCTTGTCTATTCCATATTTGGCTTAAGGAACTTTATCTGTGCTCATTTCAATCTCTGGTTTTATGCAGCACCCCAACTCACCTTTCCCCTTAAGCAAGCATAAGTTGGTTTTCTAAATTTGAGACCCTGTTCTGTTCTGTAATTCAGTTCCTGTCTAGCCAGGTTTACATTCCGTGTATTACTGATATCTTATGATGTTTCTTTTTCTGTGTGACTTATTTCAGTTAGAATCATCATACCTGAATCCACTCATTGTGCTGCTAAGGGCCTGATGACACAGATTTCATTGCTGAGTGATATTGCTTTGTAAGTAAATACCACAACTTCTTTATCCATTTTTCAATTTCTGCGATGTTGAACTTGTACTGTAAAGAGGTTCTTGTAAACAGAGGCGTCCCAAACTTTGGGGTGGCTGTGTCTTTTTGATTTTAATTTCCCTAAGCTATAGGACCATAAGTGGAAGTGCACTAGGTTCTGTTGCTTTGCTTTTTAGATGTTTCAGGAAACACCATACAGTTCTCCCGAGTGGTTGTTGGCAATTTACATCCCGCCCATCAGCATAACAATGCTCCCAGTTCTCCATGGCCTGTCCTGCCTTTCTGGATTTTACACTTTTTTCAGATGGCCCTTTTGACTGGGGGGAAGTGAGACTTCATTGTAGTGCAGATTTCCTTTGCAAGCTTGCTTGGTTGGTCAAAAAGTGCGTATGCTTTTTTTCCTGAATATATTCAGGAAAAAACGCATACGCCCTTTTTGGCCAAGTGCATCATTGTGGACGTTCTGCCTCTTTTCCTATGCTTTCAATGCAATTCCAGTCTACCTCCTGAAATCGGTTTCCTGCAATTCTGCCCCACTTTCAAGTCCTCTTGGCAGCCTTAGTTCAGTCTATTTTTGGACGATAGCTGTCATTTATAACTCTGCAGGTTTGTGAATTACAGTGCCCCTGAGCTCCTTTCTTCAACTCGCTTTCTTGTGACCTGGCCGCAACACCGCAGGATGGCTTCAGGCCCTAATCTGGTTCCGGCACGGCACGCTGAGCCTTTGGTTATTTCCTCTTCCTGGTGGGAAATGAGAGTTAAATTTGCCCATCCAGACACCTCCAGCTAGTCTCTCATTGGTTCTCGCTATTCCTGTTCATCTTCCACAGAAATTGCAAACTGGGCCAAACAGGAGGTTAAAGGCGCTGACTCTCCAAGTGGGGAGAGTGTTAGTAAAGCGTCTGGAATGTTGCACCCGAGTACCAGGGGAGGAAAACTGAGACATATTTGAACACGTCTCCCATTCACATGGTTGATCATACTCTGGGTTCCACATGCATGTTTTAGCTGAAGGAAGAATACCTTAAACCTGGAGAGTTGAGAGCCGTGTAATGGGTACCATGCAATATGTCTTCAAAGGGTCTTCATTTGCTCACCGAACCTCTCCAATCGTATCACTGCTGCGTTTATGCCCCTGTACACATGCTTTATTCTCTTTTGGAGGCATAGCAATCCATAGGTTTTAAGATACTTACTAGTCAGGTACATTCTTAGGCATTTAATATGGGGTGTTGAGTCCATTTCGTTGAGCAAGGAGTAGCTCTTGTCTATTCCATATTTGGCTTAAGGAACTTTATCTGTGCTCATTTCAATCTCTGGTTTTATGCAGCACCCCAACTCACATTTACCCTTAAGCAAGCATAAGTTGGTTTTCTAAATTTGAGACCCTGTTCTGTTTTGGAATTCAGTTCCTGTGTAGCCAAGTTTACATTCCGTGTATTAGTGATATCTTATGATGTTTCTTTTTCTGTGTGACTTATTTCAGTTAGAATCATCGTACCTGAATCCACTCATTATGCTGCTACGGGCCTGATGACATAGATTTCATTGCTGAGTGATACTGCATTGTACGTAAGTACCACAAGTTCTTTATCCATTTTTCACTTTCTGCGATGTTGAACTTGTACTGTAAACGAGGTTCTTGTAAACAGAGCCGTTCCAAACTTTGGGGTGGCTGTGTCTTTTTGATTTTAATTTCCCTAAGCTATAGGACCATAAGTGGCAGTGCCCTAGGTTCTGTTGCTTTGTTTTTTAGATGTTTCAGGAAACACCATACACTTCTCCCGAGTGGTTGTTGGCAATTTACATCCCGCCCATCAGCATAACAAGGCTCCCAGTTCTCCATGGCCTGTCCTGCCTTTCTGGATTTTACACTTTTTTCAGATGGCCCTTTTGACTGGGGGGAAGTGAGACTTCATTGTAGTGCAGATTTCCTTTGCAAGCTTGCTTGGTTGGCCAAAAAGGGCGTATGCGTTTTTTCCTGAATATATTCAGGAAAAAACGCATACGCCCTTTTTGGCCAAGTGCATCATTGTGGACGTTCTGCCTCTTTTCCTATGCTTTCAATGCAATTCCAGTCTACCTCCTGAAATCGGTTTCCTGCAATTCTGCCCCGCTTTCAAGTCTTCTTGGCAGCCTTACTTCAGTCTATTTTTGGACGATAGCTGTCATTTATAACTCTGCAGGTTTTTGAATTACAGTGCCCCTGAGCTCCTTTCTTCAACTCGCTTTCTTGTGAGCTGGCCGCAACACCGCAGGATGGCTTCAGGCCCTAATCTGGTTCCGGCACGGCACGCTGAGCCTTTGGTTAATTCCTCTTCCTGGTGGGAAATGAGAGTTAAATTTGCCCGTCCAGACACCTCCATCTAGTCTCTCATTGGTTCTCGCTATTCCTGTTCATCTTCCGCAGAAATTGCAAACTGGGCCAAACAGGGGGTTAAAGGGACTGACTCTCCAAGTCGGGAGAGTGTTAGTAAAGCGTCTGGAATGTTGCACCCGAGTACCAGGGTATGAAAACTGAGACATATTTGAACACGTCTCCCGATCACATGGTTGATCATACTCTAGGTTCCACATGCATGTTTTAGCTGAAGGAAGAATACCGTAAACCTGGGTATTTGAAACCCGTGGAATGGGTACCATGCAATATGACTTCAAAGGATCTTCATTTGCTCACCGAACCTCTCCAATCCTATCACTGCTGCGTTTATGCCCCTGTACACATGCTTGATTCTCTTTCGGAGACATAGCAATCCATAGGTTTTAAGATACTTACTAGTCAGGTACATTCTTAGGCGTTTAATATGCGGTGTTGAGTCCATTTCGTTGAGCAAGGAGTAGCTCTTGTCTATTCCATATTTGGCTTAAGGAACTTTATCTGTGCTCATTTCAATCTCTGGTTTTATGCAGCACCCCAACTCACCTTTCCCCTTAAGCAAGCATAAGTTGGTTTTCTAAATTTGAGACCCTGTTCTGTTCTGTAATTCAGTTCCTGTGTAGCCAAGTTTACATTCCGTGTATTACTGATATCTTATGATGTTTCTTTTTCTGTGTGACTTATTTCAGTTAGAATCATCATACCTGAATCCACTCATTGTGCTGCTAAGGGCCTGATGACACAGATTTCATTGCTGAGTGATATTGCTTTGTAAGTAAATACCACAACTTCTTTATCCATTTTTCAATTTCTGCGATGTTGAACTTGTACTGTAAACGAGGTTCTTGTAAACAGAGCCGTTCCAAACTTTGGGGTGGCTGTGTCTTTTTGATTTTAAATTCCCTAAGCTATAGGACCATAAGTGGAAGTGCCCTAGGCTCTGTTGCTTTGTATTTTAGATGTTTCAGGAAACACCATACACTTCTCCCAAGTGGTTCTTGGCAATTTACATCCCGCCCATCAGCATAACAAGGCTCCCAGTTCTCCATGGCCTGTCCTGCCTTTCTGGATTTTACACTTTTTTCAGATGGCCCTTTTGACCCGGGGGAAGTGAGACTTCATTGTAGTGTAGATTTCCTTTGCAAGCTTGCTTGGTTGGCCAAAAAGGGCGTATGCGTTTTTTCCTGAATATATTCAGGAAAAAACGCATACGCACTTTTTGGCCAAGTGCATCATTGTGGACGTTCTGCCTCTTTTCCTATGCTTTCAATGCAATTCCAGTCTACCTCCTGAAATCGGTTTCCTGCAATTCTGCCCCGCTTTCAAGTCCTCTTGGCAGCCTTACTTCAGTATATTTTTGGACGATAGCTGTCATTTATAACTCTGCAGGTTTGTGAATTACAGTGCTCCTGAGCTCCTTTCTTTAACTCGCTTTCTTGTGACCTGGCCGCAACACCGCAGGATGTCTTCAGGCCCTAATCTGGTTCTGGCACGGCACACTGAGTCTTTGGTTAATTCCTCTTCCTGGTGGGAAATGAGAGTTAAATTTGCCCATCCAGACACCTCCAGCTAGTCTCTCATTGGTTCTCGCTATTCCTGTTCATCTTCCACAGAAATTGCAAACTGGGCCAAACAGGAGGTTAAAGGGACTGACTCTCCAAGTCGGGAGAGTGTTAGTAAAGCGTCTGGAATGTTGCACCCGAGTACCAGGGGAGGAAAACTGAGACATATTTGAACACGTCTCCCGTTCACATGGTTGATCGTACTTGGGTTCCACATGCATGTTTTAGCTGAAGGAAGAATACCTTAAACCTGGGTATTTGAAACCCGTGGAATGGGTACCATGCAATATGACTTCAAAGGGTCTTCATTTGCTCACCGAACCTCTCCAATCCTATCACTGCTGCGTTTATGCCCCTGTACACATGCTTGATTCTCTTTCGGAGACATAGCAATCCATAGGTTGTAAGATACTTACTAGTCAGGTACATTCTTAGGCGTTTAATATGCGGTGTTGAGTCCATTTCGTTGAGCAAGGAGTAGCTCTTGTCTATTCCATATTTGGCTTAAGGAACTTTATCTGTGCTCATTTCAATCTCTGGTTTTATGCAGCACCCCAACTCACCTTTCCCCTTAAGCAAGCATAAGTTGGTTTTCGAAATTTGAGACCCTGTTCTGTTCTGTAATTCAGTTCCTGTGTGGCCAAGTTTACATTCCGTGTATTACTGATATCTTATGATGTTTCTTTTTCTGTGTGACTTATTTCAGTTAGAATCATCGTACCTGAATCCACTCATTATGCTGCTACGGGCCTGATGACATAGATTTTTTTGCTGAGTGATATTGCATTGTACGTAAGTACCACAAGTTCTTTATCCATTTTTCACTTTCTGTGATATTGAACTTGTACGGTAAACGAGGTTCTTGTAAACAGAGGCGTCCCAAACTTTGGGGTGGCTGTGTCTTTTTGATTTTAATTTCCCTAAGCTATAGGACCATAAGTGGAAGTGCCCTAGGCTCTGTTGCTTTGTTTTTTAGATGTTTCAGGAAACACCATACACTTCTCCCGAGTGGTTGTTGGCAATTTACATCCCGCCCATCAGCATAACAAGGCTCCCAGTTCTCCATGGCCTGTCCTGCCTTTCTGGATTTTACACTTTTTTCAGATGGCCCTTTTGACCGGGGGGAAGTGAGACTTCATTGTAGTGCAGATTTCCTTTGCAAGCTTGCTTGGTTGGCCAAAAAGGGCGTATGCGTTTTTTCCTGAATATATTCAGGAAAAAACGCATACGCCCTTTTTGGCCAAGTGCATCATTGTGGACGTTCTGCCTCTTTTCCTATGCTTTCAATGCAATTCCAGTCTACCTCCTGAAATCGGTTTCCTGCAATTCTGCCCCGCTTTCAAGTCCTCTTGGCAGCCTTACTTCAGTCTATTTTTGGACGATAGCTGTCATTTAGAACTCTGCAGGTTTGTGAATTACAGTGCCCCTGAGCTCCTTTCTTCAACTCGCTTTCTTGTGAGCTGGCCGCAACACTGCAGGATGGCTTCAGGCCCTAATCTGGTCCGGCACGGCACACTGAGCCTTTGGTTATTTCCTCTTCCTGGTGGGAAATGAGAGTTAAATTTGCCCGTCCAGACACCTCCAGCTAGCCTCTCATTGGTTCTCGCTATTCCTGTTCATCTTCCGCAGAAATTGCAAACTGGGCCAAACAGGAGGTTAAAGGCGCTGACTTTCCAAGTGGGGAGAGTGTTAGTAAAGCGTCTGGAATGTTGCACCCGAGGACCAGGGTACGAAAACTGAGACATATTTGAACACGTCTCCCATTCACATGGTTGATCATACTTGGGTTCCACATGCATGTTTTAGCTGAGGAAGAATACCTAAAACCTGGGTAGTTGAAACCCGTGGAATGGGTACCATGCAATATGACTTCAAAGGGTCTTCATTTGCTCACCGAACCTCTCCAATCCTATCACTGCTGCGTTTATGCCCCTGTACACATGCTTGATTCTCTTTCGGAGACATAGCAATCCATAGGTTTTAAGATACTTACTAGTCAGGTACATTCTTAGGCGTTTAATATGGGGTGTTGAGTCCATTTCGTTGAGCAAGGAGTAGCTCTTGTCTATTCCATATTTGGCTTAAGGAACTTTATCTGTGCTCATTTCAATCTCTGGTTTTATGCAGCACCCCAACTCACCTTTCCCCTTAAGCAAGCATAAGTTGGTTTTCTAAATTTGAGACCCTGTTCTGTTCTGTAATTCAGTTCCTGTCTAGCCAGGTTTACATTCCGTGTATTACTGATATCTTATGATGTTTCTTTTTCTGTGTGACTTATTTCAGTTAGAATCATCATACCTGAATCCACTCATTGTGCTGCTAAGGGCCTGATGACACAGATTTCATTGCTGAGTGATATTGCTTTGTAAGTAAATACCACAACTTCTTTATCCATTTTTCAATTTCTGCGATGTTGAACTTGTACTGTAAAGAGGTTCTTGTAAACAGAGGCGTCCCAAACTTTGGGGTGGCTGTGTCTTTTTGATTTTAATTTCCCTAAGCTATAGGACCATAAGTGGAAGTGCACTAGGTTCTGTTGCTTTCTTTTTAGATGTTTCAGGAAACACCATACAATTCTCCCGAGTGGTTGTTGGCAATTTACATCCCGCCCATCAGCATAACAATGCTCCCAGTTCTCCATGGCCTGTCCTGCCTTTCTGGATTTTACACTTTTTTCAGATGGCCCTTTTGACTGGGGGGAAGTGAGACTTCATTGTAGTGCAGATTTCCTTTGCAAGCTTGCTTGGTTGGCCAAAAAGTGCGTATGCTTTTTTTCCTGAATATATTCAGGAAAAAACGCATATGCCCTTTTTGGCCAAGTGCATCATTGTGGACGTTCTGCCTCTTTTCCTATGCTTTCAATGCAATTCCAGTCTACCTCCTGAAATCGGTTTCCTGCAATTCTGCCCCACTTTCAAGTCCTCTTGGCAGCCTTAGTTCAGTCTATTTTTGGACGATAGCTGTCATTTATAACTCTGCAGGTTTGTGAATTACAGTGCCCCTGAGCTCCTTTCTTCAACTCGCTTTCTTGTGACCTGGCCGCAACACCGTAGGATGGCTTCAGGCCCTAATCTGGTTCCGGCACGGCACGCTGAGCCTTTGGTTATTTCCTCTTCCTGGTGGGAAATGAGAGTTAAATTTGCCCATCCAGACACCTCCAGCTAGTCTCTCATTGGTTCTCGCTATTCCTGTTCATCTTCCACAGAAATTGCAAACTGGGCCAAACAGGAGGTTAAAGGCGCTGACTCTCCAAGTGGGGAGAGTGTTAGTAAAGCGTCTGGAATGTTGCACCCGAGTACCAGGGGAGGAAAACTGAGACATATTTGAACACGTCTCCCGTTCACATGGTTGATCATACTCTGGGTTCCACATGCATGTTTTAGCTGAAGGAAGAATACCTTAAACCTGGAGAGTTGAGACCCGTGTAATGGGTACCATGCAATATGTCTTCAAAGGGTCTTCATTTGCTCACCGAACCTCTCCAATCCTATCACTGCTGTGTTTATGCCCCTGTACACATGCTTTATTCTCTTTTGGAGGCATAGCAATCCATAGGTTTTAAGATACTTACTAGTCAGGTACATTCTTAGGCATTTAATATGGGGTGTTGAGTCCATTTCGTTGAGCAAGGAGTAGCTCTTGTCTATTCCATATTTGGCTTAAGGAACTTTATCTGTGCTCATTTCAATCTCTGGTTTTATGCAGCACCCCAACTCACCTTTACCCTTAAGCAAGCATAAGTTGGTTTTCTAAATTTGAGACCCTGTTCTGTTTTGGAATTCAGTTCCTGTGTAGCCAAGTTTACATTCCGTGTATTAGTGATATCTTATGATGTTTCTTTTTCTGTGTGACTTATTTCAGTTAGAATCATCGTACCTGAATCCACTCATTATGCTGCTACGGGCCTGATGACATAGATTTCATTGCTGAGTGATACTGCATTGTACGTAAGTACCACAAGTTCTTTATCCATTTTTCACTTTCTGCGATGTTGAACTTGTACTGTAAACGAGGTTCTTGTAAACAGAGCCGTTCCAAACTTTGGGGTGGCTGTGTCTTTTTGATTTTAATTTCCCTAAGCTATAGGACCATAAGTGGCAGTGCCCTAGGCTCTGTTGCTTTGTTTTTTAGATGTTTCAGGAAACACCATACACTTCTCCCGAGTGGTTGTTGGCAATTTACATCCCGCCCATCAGCATAACAAGGCTCCCAGTTCTCCATGGCCTGTCCTGCCTTTCTGGATTTTACACTTTTTTCAGATGGCCCTTTTGACTGGGGGGAAGTGAGACTTCATTGTAGTGCAGATTTCCTTTGCAAGCTTGCTTGGTTGGCCAAAAAGGGCGTATGCGTTTTTTCCTGAATATATTCAGGAAAAAACGCATACGCCCTTTTTGGCCAAGTGCATCATTGTGGACGTTCTGCCTCTTTTCCTATGCTTTCAATGCAATTCCAGTCTACCTCCTGAAATCGGTTTCCTGCAATTCTGCCCCGCTTTCAAGTCTTCTTGGCAGCCTTACTTCAGTCTATTTTTGGACGATAGCTGTCATTTATAACTCTGGAGGTTTTTGAATTACAGTGCCCCTGAGCTCCTTTCTTCAACTCGCTTTCTTGTGACCTGGCCGCAACACCGCAGGATGGCTTCAGGCCCTAATCTGGTTCTGGTACGGCACGCTGAGCCTTTGGTTATTTCCTCTTCCTGGTGGGAAATGAGAGTTAAATTTGCCCGTCCAGACACCTCCAGCTAGTCTCTCATTGGTTCTCGCTATTCCTGTTCATCTTCCGCAGAAATTGCAAACTGGGCCAAACAGGAGGTTAAAGGCGCTGACTCTCCAAGTGGGGAGAGTGTTAGTAAAGCGTCTGGAATGTTGCACCCGAGTACCAGGGTAGGAAAACTGAGATATATTTGAACAAGTCTCCCGTTCACATAGTTGATCATACTTGGGTTCCACATGCATGTTTTACCTGAAGTAAGAATACCTTAAACCTGTGTATTTGAAACCCGTGGAATGGGTACCATGCAATATGACTTCAAAGGGTCTTCATTCGCTCACCGAACCTCTCCAATCCTATCACTGCTGCGTTTATGCCCCTGTACACATGCTTGATTCTCTTTCGGAGACATAGCAATCCATAGGTTTTAAGATACTTACTAGTCAGGTACATTCTTAGGCCTTTAATATGCGGTGTTGAGTCCATTTCGTTGAGCAAGGAGTAGCTCTTGTCTATTCCATATTTGGCTTAAGGAACTTTATCTGTGCTCATTTCAATCTCTGGTTTTATGCAGCACCCCAACTCACCTTTCCCCTTAAGCAAGCATAAGTTGGTTTTCTAAATTTGAGACCCTGTTCTGTTCTGTAATTCAGTTCCTGTGTAGCCAAGTTTACATTCCGTGTATTACTGATATCTTATGATGTTTCTTTTTCTGTGTGACTTATTTCAGTTAGAATCATCATACCTGAATCCACTCATTGTGCTGCTAAGGGCCTGATGAGATAGATTTCATTGCTGAGTGATATTGCTTTGTAAGTAAATACCACAACTTCTTTATCCATTTTTCAATTTCTGCGATGTTGAACTTGTACTGTAAACGAGGTTCTTGTAAACAGAGGCGTCCCAAACTTTGGGGTGGCTGTGTCTTTTTGATTTTAATTTCCCTAAGCTATAGGACCATAAGTGGCAGTGCCCTAGGCTCTGTTGCTTTGTTTTTTAGATGTTTCAGGAAACACCATACACTTCTCCTGAGTGTCTGTTGGTAATTTACATCCCGCCCATCAGCATAACAAGGCTCCCAGTTCTCCATGGCCTGTCCTGCCTTTCTGGATTTTACACTTTTTTCAGATGGCCCTTTTGACCGGGGGGAAGTGAGACTTCATTGTAGTGCAGATTTCCTTTGCAAGCTTGCTTGGTTGGCCAAAAAGGGCGTATGCGTTTTTTCCTGAATATATTCAGGAAAAAACGCATACGCCCTTTTTGGCCAAGTGCATCATTGTGGACGTTCTGCCTCTTTTCCTATGCTTTCAATGCAATTCCAGTCTACCTCCTGAAATTGGTTTCCTGCAATTCTGCCCCGCTTTCAAGTCCTCTTGGCAGCCTTACTTCAGTCTATTTTTGGACGATAGCTATCATTTATAACTCTGCAGGTTTGTGAATTACAGTGCTCCTGAGCTCCTTTCTTTAACTCGCTTTCTTGTGACCTAGCCGCAACCCCGCAAGATGTCTTCAGGCCCTAATGTGGTTCCGGCACGGCACGCTGAGCCTTTGGTTATTTCCTCTTCCTGGTGGGAAATGAGAGTTAAATTTGCCCATCCAGACACCTCCAGCTAGTCTCTCATTGGTTCTCACTATTCCTGTTCATCTTCCACAGAAATTGCAAACTGGGCCAAACAGGAGGTTAAAGGGACTGACTCTCCAAGTGGGGAGAGTGTTAGTAAAGCGTCTGGAATGTTGCACCCGAGTACCAGGGTACAAAAACTGAGACATATTTGAACACGTCTCCCGATCACATGGTTGATCATACTCTAGGTTCCACATGCATGTTTTAGCTGAAGGAAGAATACCTTAAACCTGGGTATTTGAAACCCGTGGAATGGGTACCATGCAATATGACTTCAAAGGGTCTTCATTTGCTCACCGAACCTCTCCAATCCTATCACTGCTGCGTTTATGCCCCTGTACACATGCTTGATTCTCTTTCGGAGACATAGCAATCCATAGGTTTTAAGATACTTACTAGTCAGGTACATTCTTAGGCGTTTAATATGCGGTGTTGAGTCCATTTCGTTGAGCAAGGAGTAGCTCTTGTCTATTCCATATTTGGCTTAAGGAACTTTATCTGTGCTCATTTTAATCTCTGGTTTTATGCAGCACCCCAACTCACCTTTCCCCTTAAGCAAGCATAAGTTGGTTTTCTAAATTTGAGACCCTGTTCTGTTCTGTAATTCATTTCCTGTGTAGCCAAGTTTACAATCCGTGTATTACTGATATCTTATGATGTTTCTTTTTCTGTGTGACTTATTTCAGTTAGAATCATCATACCTGAATCCACTCATTGTGATGCTAAGGGCCTGATGACACAGATTTCATTGCTGAGTGATATTGCTTTGTAAGTAAATACCACAACTTCTTTATCCATTTTTCAATTTCTGCGATGTTGAACTTGTACTGTAAATGAGGTTCTTGTAAACAGAGCCGTTCCAAATTTTGGGGTGGCTGTGTCTTTTTGATTTTAAATTCCCTAAGCTATAGGACCATAAGTGGAAGTCCCCTAGGCTCTGTTGCTTTGTATTTTAGATGTTTCAGGAAACACCATACACTTCTCCCTAGTGGTTGTTGGCAATTTACATCCCGCCCATCAGCATAACAAGGCTCCCAGTTCTCCATGGCCTGTCCTGCCTTTCTGGATTTTACACTTTTTTCAGATGGCCCTTTTGACCGGGGGGAAGTGAGACTTCATTGTAGTGCAGATTTCCTTTGCAAGCTTGCTTGGTTGGCCAAAAAGGGCGTATGCGTTTTTTCCTGAATATATTCAGGAAAAAACGCATACACCCTTTTTGGCCAAGTGCATCATTGTGGACGTTCTGCCTCTTTTCCTATGCTTTCAATGCAATTCCAGTCTACCTCCTGAAATCGGTTTCCTGCAATTCTGCCCCGCTTTCAAGTCCTCTTGGCAGCCTTACTTCAGTCTATTTTTGGACGATAGCTGTCATTTATAACTCTGCAGGTTTGTGAATTACAGTGCCCCTGAGCTCCTTTCTTCAACTCGCTTTCTTTTGAGCTCGCCGCAACACTGCAGGATGGCTTCAGGCCCTAATCTGGTCCGGCACGGCACACTGAGCCTTTGGTTATTTCCTCTTCCTGGTGGGAAATGAGAGTTAAATTTGCCCGTCCAGACACCTCCCGCTAGCCTCTCATTGGTTCTCGCTATTCCTGTTCATCTTCCGCATAAATTGCAAACTGGGCCAAACAGGAGGTTAAAGGCGCTGACTTTCCAAGTGGGGAGAGTGTTAGTAAAGCGTCTGGAATATTGCACCCGAGTACCAGTGGAAGAAAACTGAGACATATTTGAACACGTCTCCCATTCACATGGTTGATCATACTTGGGTTCCACATGCATGTTTTAGCTGAAGGAAGAATACCTAAAACCTGGGTATTTGAAACCCGTGGAATGGGTACCATGCAATATGACTTCAAAGGGTCTTCATTTGCTCACCGAACCTCTCCAATCCTATCACTGCTGCGTTTATGCCCCTGTACACATGCTTGATTCTCTTTCGGAGACATAGCAATCCATAGGTTTTAAGATACTTACTAGTCAGGTACATTCTTAGGCGTTTAATATGCGGTGTTGAGTCCATTTCGTTGAGCAAGGAGTAGCTCTTGTCTATTCCATATTTGGCTTAAGGAATTTATCTGTGCTCATTTCAATCTCTGGTTTTATGCAGCACCCCAACTCACCTTTACCCTTAAGCAAGCATAAGTTGGTTTTCTAAATTTGAGAACCTGTTCTGTTTTGGAATTCAGTTCCTGTGTAGCCAAGTTTACATTCCGTGTATTAGTGATACCTTATGATGTTTCTTTTTCTGTGTGACTTACTTCAGTTAGAATCATCGTACCTGAATCTGCTCATTATGCTGCTACGGGCCTGATGACATAGATTTCATTGCTGAGTGATACTGCATTGTACGTAAGTACCACAAGTTCTTTATCCATTTTTCACTTTCTGCGATGTTGAACTTGTACTGTAAACGAGGTTCTTGTAAACAGAGCCGTTCCAAACTTTGGGGTGGTTGTGTGTTTTTGATTTTAATTTCCCTAAGCTATAGGACCATAAGTGGAAGTGCCCTAGGCTCTGTTGCTTTGTTTTTTAGATGTTTCAGGAAACACCATACACTTCTCCCGAGTGTCTGTTGGCAATTTACATCCCGCCCCTCAGCATAACAAGGCTCCCAGTTCTCAATGGCCTGTTGCCTTTCTGGATTTTACACTTTTTTCAGATGGCCCTTTTGACCGAGGGGAAGTGAGACTTCATTGTAGTGCAGATTTCGTTTGCAAGCTTGCTTGGTTGGCCAAAAAGGGCGTATGCGTTTTTTCCTGAATATATTCAGGAAAAAACGCATACGCCCTTTTTGGCCAAGTGCATCATTGTGGACGTTCTGCCTCTTTTCCTATGCTTTCAATGCAATTCCAGTCTACCTCCTGAAATCGGTTTCCTGCAATTCTGCCCCGCTTTCAAGTCCTCTTGGCAGCCTTACTTCAGTCTATTTTTGGACGATAGCTGTCATTTATAACTCTGCAGGTTTGTGAATTACAGTGCTCCTGAGCTCCTTTCTTCAACTCGCTTTCTTGTGACCTGGCCGCAACACCTCAGGATGGCTTCAGGCCCTAATCTGGTTCCGGACCGGCATGCTGAGCCTTTGGTTAATTCCTCTTCATGGTGGGAAATGAGAGATAAATTTGCCCGTCCAGACACCTCCAGCTAGCCTCTCATTTGTTCTCGCTATTCCTGTTCATCTTCCGCAGAAATTGCAAACTGGGCCAAACAGGAGGTTAAAGGGACTGACTCTCCAAGTCGGGAGAGTGTTAGTAAAGCGTCTGGAATGTTGCACCCGAGTACCAGGGGAGGAAAACTGAGACATATTTGAACACGTCTCCGGTTGACATGGTTGATCATACTCTGGGTTCCACATGCATGTTTTAGCTGAAGGAAGAATACCTTAAACCTGGAGAGTTGAGACCCGTGGAATGGGTACCATGCAATATGACTTCAAAGGATCTTCATTTGCTCACCGAACCTCTCCAATCCTATCACTGCTGCGTTTATGCCCCTGTACACATGCTTGATTCTCTTTCGGAGACATAGCAATCCATAGGTTTTAAGATACTTACTAGTCAGGTACATTCTTAGGCGTTTAATATGCGGTGTTGAGTCCATTTCGTTGAGCAAGGAGTAGCTCTTGTCTATTCCATATTTGGCTTAAGGAACTTTATCTGTGCTCATTTCAATCTCTGGTTTTATGCAGCACCCCAACTCACCTTTCCCCTTAAGCAAGCATAAGTTGGTTTTCTAAATTTGAGACCCTGTTCTGTTCTGTAATTCAGTTCCTGTGTAGCCAAGTTTACATTCCGTGTATTACTGATATCTTATGATGTTTCTTTTTCTGTGTGACTTATTTCAGTTAGAATCATCATACCTGAATCCACTCATTGTGCTGCTAAGGGCCTGATGACACAGATTTCATTGCTGAGTGATATTGCTTTGTAAGTAAATACCACAACTTCTTTATCCATTTTTCAATTTCTGCGATGTTGAACTTGTACTGTAAACGAGGTTCTTGTAAACAGAGCCGTTCCAAACTTTGGGGTGGCTGTGTCTTTTTGATTTTAAATTCCCTAAGCTATAGGACCATAAGTGGAAGTGCCCTAGGCTCTGTTGCTTTGTATTTTAGATGTTTCAGGAAACACCATACACTTCTCCCGAGTGGTTGTTGGCAATTTACATCCCGCCCATCAGCATAACAAGGCTCCCAGTTCTCCATGGCCTGTCCTGCCTTTCTGGATTTTACACTTTTTTCAGATGGCCCTTTTGACCGGGGGGAAGTGAGACTTCATTGTAGTGCAGATTTCCTTTGCAAGCTTGCTTGGTTGGCCAAAAAGGGCGTATGCGTTTTTTCCTGAATATATTCAGGAAAAAACGCATACGCCCTTTTTGGCCAAGTGCATCATTGTGGACGTTCTGCCTCTTTTCCTATGCTTTCAATGCAATTCCAGTCTACCTCCTGAAATCGGTTTCCTGCAATTCTGCCCCACTTTCAAGTCCTCTTGGCAGCCTTACTTCAGTCTATTTTTGGACGATAGCTGTCATTTAGAACTCTGCAGGTTTGTGAATTACAGTGCCCCTGAGCTCCTTTCTTCAACTCGCTTTCTTGTGAGCTGGCCGCAACACTGCAGGATGGCTTCAGGCCCTAATCTGGTCCGGCACGGCACACTGAGCCTTTGGTTATTTCCTCTTCCTGGTGGGAAATGAGAGTTAAATTTGCCCGTCCAGACACCTCCAGCTAGCCTCTCATTGGTTCTCGCTATTCCTGTTCATCTTCCGCAGAAATTGCAAACTGGGCCAAACAGGAGGTTAAAGGCGCTGACTTTCCAAGTGGGGAGAGTGTTAGTAAAGCGTCTGGAATGTTGCACCCGAGGACCAGGGTACGAAAACTGAGACATATTTGAACACGTCTCCCATTCACATGGTTGATCATACTTGGGTTCCACATGCATGTTTTAGCTGAGGAAGAATACCTAAAACCTGGGTAGTTGAAACCCGTGGAATGGGTACCATGCAATATGACTTCAAAGGGTCTTCATTTGCTCACCGAACCTCTCCAATCCTATCACTGCTGCGTTTATGCCCCTGTACACATGCTTGATTCTCTTTCGGAGACATAGCAATCCATAGGTTTTAAGATACTTACTAGTCAGGTACATTCTTAGGCGTTTAATATGGGGTGTTGAGTCCATTTCGTTGAGCAAGGAGTAGCTCTTGTCTATTCCATATTTGGCTTAAGGAACTTTATCTGTGCTCATTTCAATCTCTGGTTTTATGCAGCACCCCAACTCACCTTTCCCCTTAAGCAAGCATAAGTTGGTTTTCTAAATTTGAGACCCTGTTCTGTTCTGTAATTCAGTTCCTGTCTAGCCAGGTTTACATTCCGTGTATTACTGATATCTTATGATGTTTCTTTTTCTGTGTGACTTATTTCAGTTAGAATCATCATACCTGAATCCACTCATTGTGCTGCTAAGGGCCTGATGACACAGATTTCATTGCTGAGTGATATTGCTTTGTAAGTAAATACCACAACTTCTTTATCCATTTTTCAATTTCTGCGATGTTGAACTTGTACTGTAAAGAGGTTCTTGTAAACAGAGGCGTCCCAAACTTTGGGGTGGCTGTGTCTTTTTGATTTTAATTTCCCTAAGCTATAGGACCATAAGTGGAAGTGCACTAGGTTCTGTTGCTTTGCTTTTTAGATGTTTCAGGAAACACCATACACTTCTCCCGAGTGGTTGTTGGCAATTTACATCCCGCCCATCAGCATAACAATGCTCCCAGTTCTCCATGGCCTGTCCTGCCTTTCTGGATTTTACACTTTTTTCAGATGGCCCTTTTGACTGGGGGGAAGTGAGACTTCATTGTAGTGCAGATTTCCTTTGCAAGCTTGCTTGGTTGGCCAAAAAGTGCGTATGCTTTTTTTCCTGAATATATTCAGGAAAAAACGCATATGCCCTTTTTGGCCAAGTGCATCATTGTGGACGTTCTGCCTCTTTTCCTATGCTTTCAATGCAATTCCAGTCTACCTCCTGAAATCGGTTTCCTGCAATTCTGCCCCACTTTCAAGTCCTCTTGGCAGCCTTAGTTCAGTCTATTTTTGGACGATAGCTGTCATTTATAACTCTGCAGGTTTGTGAATTACAGTGCCCCTGAGCTCCTTTCTTCAACTCGCTTTCTTGTGACCTGGCCGCAACACCGTAGGATGGCTTCAGGCCCTAATCTGGTTCCGGCACGGCACGCTGAGCCTTTGGTTATTTCCTCTTCCTGGTGGGAAATGAGAGTTAAATTTGCCCATCCAGACACCTCCAGCTAGTCTCTCATTGGTTCTCGCTATTCCTGTTCATCTTCCACAGAAATTGCAAACTGGGCCAAACAGGAGGTTAAAGGCGCTGACTCTCCAAGTGGGGAGAGTGTTAGTAAAGCGTCTGGAATGTTGCACCCGAGTACCAGGGGAGGAAAACTGAGACATATTTGAACACGTCTCCCGTTCACATGGTTGATCATACTCTGGGTTCCACATGCATGTTTTAGCTGAAGGAAGAATACCTTAAACCTGGAGAGTTGAGACCCGTGTAATGGGTACCATGCAATATGTCTTCAAAGGGTCTTCATTTGCTCACCGAACCTCTCCAATCCTATCACTGCTGTGTTTATGCCCCTGTACACATGCTTTATTCTCTTTTGGAGGCATAGCAATCCATAGGTTTTAAGATACTTACTAGTCAGGTACATTCTTAGGCATTTAATATGGGGTGTTGAGTCCATTTCGTTGAGCAAGGAGTAGCTCTTGTCTATTCCATATTTGGCTTAAGGAACTTTATCTGTGCTCATTTCAATCTCTGGTTTTATGCAGCACCCCAACTCACCTTTACCCTTAAGCAAGCATAAGTTGGTTTTCTAAATTTGAGACCCTGTTCTGTTTTGGAATTCAGTTCCTGTGTAGCCAAGTTTACATTCCGTGTATTAGTGATATCTTATGATGTTTCTTTTTCTGTGTGACTTATTTCAGTTAGAATCATCGTACCTGAATCCACTCATTATGCTGCTACGGGCCTGATGACATAGATTTCATTGCTGAGTGATACTGCATTGTACGTAAGTACCACAAGTTCTTTATCCATTTTTCACTTTCTGCGATGTTGAACTTGTACTGTAAACGAGGTTCTTGTAAACAGAGCCGTTCCAAACTTTGGGGTGGCTGTGTCTTTTTGATTTTAATTTCCCTAAGCTATAGGACCATAAGTGGCAGTGCCCTAGGTTCTGTTGCTTTGTTTTTTAGATGTTTCAGGAAACACCATACACTTCTCCCGAGTGGTTGTTGGCAATTTACATCCCGCCCATCAGCATAACAAGGCTCCCAGTTTTCCATGGCCTGTCCTGCCTTTCTGGATTTTACACTTTTTTCAGATGGCCCTTTTGACTGGGGGGAAGTGAGACTTCATTGTAGTGCAGATTTCCTTTGCAAGCTTGCTTGGTTGGCCAAAAAGGGCGTATGCGTTTTTTCCTGAATATATTCAGGAAAAAACGCATACGCCCTTTTTGGCCAAGTGCATCATTGTGGACGTTCTGCCTCTTTTCCTATGCTTTCAATGCAATTCCAGTCTACCTCCTGAAATCGGTTTCCTGCAATTCTGCCCCGCTTTCAAGTCTTCTTGGCAGCCTTACTTCAGTCTATTTTTGGACGATAGCTGTCATTTATAACTCTGGAGGTTTTTGAATTACAGTGCCCCTGAGCTCCTTTCTTCAACTCGCTTTCTTGTGACCTGGCCGCAACACCGCAGGATGGCTTCAGGCCCTAATCTGGTTCTGGTACGGCACGCTGAGCCTTTGGTTATTTCCTCTTCCTGGTGGGAAATGAGAGTTAAATTTGCCCGTCCAGACACCTCCAGCTAGTCTCTCATTGGTTCTCACTATTCCTGTTCATCTTCCACAGAAATTGCAAACTGGGCCAAACAGGAGGTTAAAGGGACTGACTCTCCAAGTGGGGAGAGTGTTAGTAAAGCGTCTGGAATGTTGCACCCGAGTACCAGGGTACAAAAACTGAGACATATTTGAACACGTCTCCCGATCACATGGTTGATCATACTCTAGGTTCCACATGCATGTTTTAGCTGAAGGAAGAATACCTTAAACCTGGGTATTTGAAACCCGTGGAATGGGTACCATGCAATATGACTTCAAAGGGTCTTCATTTGCTCACCGAACCTCTCCAATCCTATCACTGCTGCGTTTATGCCCCTGTACACATGCTTGATTCTCTTTCGGAGACATAGCAATCCATAGGTTTTAAGATACTTACTAGTCAGGTACATTCTTAGGCATTTAATATGCGGTGTTGAGTCCATTTCGTTGAGCAAGGAGTAGCTCTTGTCTATTCCATATTTGGCTTAAGGAACTTTATCTGTGCTCATTTTAATCTCTGGTTTTATGCAGCACCCCAACTCACCTTTCCCCTTAAGCAAGCATAAGTTGGTTTTCTAAATTTGAGACCCTGTTCTGTTCTGTAATTCATTTCCTGTGTAGCCAAGTTTACAATCCGTGTATTACTGATATCTTATGATGTTTCTTTTTCTGTGTGACTTATTTCAGTTAGAATCATCATACCTGAATCCACTCATTGTGATGCTAAGGGCCTGATGACACAGATTTCATTGCTGAGTGATATTGCTTTGTAAGTAAATACCACAACTTCTTTATCCATTTTTCAATTTCTGCGATGTTGAACTTGTACTGTAAATGAGGTTCTTGTAAACAGAGCCGTTCCAAATTTTGGGGTGGCTGTGTCTTTTTGATTTTAAATTCCCTAAGCTATAGGACCATAAGTGGAAGTCCCCTAGGCTCTGTTGCTTTGTATTTTAGATGTTTCAGGAAACACCATACACTTCTCCCTAGTGGTTGTTGGCAATTTACATCCCGCCCATCAGCATAACAAGGCTCCCAGTTCTCCATGGCCTGTCCTGCCTTTCTGGATTTTACACTTTTTTCAGATGGCCCTTTTGACCGGGGGGAAGTGAGACTTCATTGTAGTGCAGATTTCCTTTGCAAGCTTGCTTGGTTGGCCAAAAAGGGCGTATGCGTTTTTTCCTGAATATATTCAGGAAAAAACGCATACACCCTTTTTGGCCAAGTGCATCATTGTGGACGTTCTGCCTCTTTTCCTATGCTTTCAATGCAATTCCAGTCTACCTCCTGAAATCGGTTTCCTGCAATTCTGCCCCGCTTTCAAGTCCTCTTGGCAGCCTTACTTCAGTCTATTTTTGGACGATAGCTGTCATTTATAACTCTGCAGGTTTGTGAATTACAGTGCCCCTGAGCTCCTTTCTTCAACTCGCTTTCTTTTGAGCTCGCCGCAACACTGCAGGATGGCTTCAGGCCCTAATCTGGTCCGGCACGGCACACTGAGCCTTTGGTTATTTCCTCTTCCTGGTGGGAAATGAGAGTTAAATTTGCCCGTCCAGACACCTCCCGCTAGCCTCTCATTGGTTCTCGCTATTCCTGTTCATCTTCCGCATAAATTGCAAACTGGGCCAAACAGGAGGTTAAAGGCGCTGACTTTCCAAGTGGGGAGAGTGTTAGTAAAGCGTCTGGAATATTGCACCCGAGTACCAGTGGAAGAAAACTGAGACATATTTGAACACGTCTCCCATTCACATGGTTGATCATACTTGGGTTCCACATGCATGTTTTAGCTGAAGGAAGAATACCTAAAACCTGGGTATTTGAAACCCGTGGAATGGGTACCATGCAATATGACTTCAAAGGGTCTTCATTTGCTCACCGAACCTCTCCAATCCTATCACTGCTGCGTTTATGCCCCTGTACACATGCTTGATTCTCTTTCGGAGACATAGCAATCCATAGGTTTTAAGATACTTACTAGTCAGGTACATTCTTAGGCGTTTAATATGCGGTGTTGAGTCCATTTCGTTGAGCAAGGAGTAGCTCTTGTCTATTCCATATTTGGCTTAAGGAATTTATCTGTGCTCATTTCAATCTCTGGTTTTATGCAGCACCCCAACTCACCTTTACCCTTAAGCAAGCATAAGTTGGTTTTCTAAATTTGAGAACCTGTTCTGTTTTGGAATTCAGTTCCTGTGTAGCCAAGTTTACATTCCGTGTATTAGTGATACCTTATGATGTTTCTTTTTCTGTGTGACTTACTTCAGTTAGAATCATCGTACCTGAATCTGCTCATTATGCTGCTACGGGCCTGATGACATAGATTTCATTGCTGAGTGATACTGCATTGTACGTAAGTACCACAAGTTCTTTATCCATTTTTCACTTTCTGCGATGTTGAACTTGTACTGTAAACGAGGTTCTTGTAAACAGAGCCGTTCCAAACTTTGGGGTGGTTGTGTGTTTTTGATTTTAATTTCCCTAAGCTATAGGACCATAAGTGGAAGTGCCCTAGGCTCTGTTGCTTTGTTTTTTAGATGTTTCAGGAAACACCATACACTTCTCCCGAGTGTCTGTTGGCAATTTACATCCCGCCCCTCAGCATAACAAGGCTCCCAGTTCTCAATGGCCTGTTGCCTTTCTGGATTTTACACTTTTTTCAGATGGCCCTTTTGACCGAGGGGAAGTGAGACTTCATTGTAGTGCAGATTTCGTTTGCAAGCTTGCTTGGTTGGCCAAAAAGGGCGTATGCGTTTTTTCCTGAATATATTCAGGAAAAAACGCATACGCCCTTTTTGGCCAAGTGCATCATTGTGGACGTTCTGCCTCTTTTCCTATGCTTTCAATGCAATTCCAGTCTACCTCCTGAAATCGGTTTCCTGCAATTCTGCCCCGCTTTCAAGTCCTCTTGGCAGCCTTACTTCAGTCTATTTTTGGACGATAGCTGTCATTTATAACTCTGCAGGTTTGTGAATTACAGTGCTCCTGAGCTCCTTTCTTCAACTCGCTTTCTTGTGACCTGGCCGCAACACCTCAGGATGGCTTCAGGCCCTAATCTGGTTCCGGACCGGCATGCTGAGCCTTTGGTTAATTCCTCTTCATGGTGGGAAATGAGAGATAAATTTGCCCGTCCAGACACCTCCAGCTAGCCTCTCATTTGTTCTCGCTATTCCTGTTCATCTTCCGCAGAAATTGCAAACTGGGCCAAACAGGAGGTTAAAGGGACTGACTCTCCAAGTCGGGAGAGTGTTAGTAAAGCGTCTGGAATGTTGCACCCGAGTACCAGGGGAGGAAAACTGAGACATATTTGAACACGTCTCCGGTTTACATGGTTGATCATACTCTGGGTTCCACATGCATGTTTTAGCTGAAGGAAGAATACCTTAAACCTGGAGAGTTGAGACCCGTGGAATGGGTACCATGCAATATGACTTCAAAGGATCTTCATTTGCTCACCGAACCTCTCCAATCCTATCACTGCTGCGTTTATGCCC
Source organism: Delphinus delphis (assembly GCF_949987515.2). Taxonomy (NCBI): domain Eukaryota; kingdom Metazoa; phylum Chordata; class Mammalia; order Artiodactyla; family Delphinidae; genus Delphinus; species Delphinus delphis. Next base: position 1,271,955 of record NW_027192697.1, on the reverse strand, counting down.
CTGTACACATGCTTGATTCTCTTTCGGAGACATAGCAATCCATAGGTTTTAAGATACTTACTAGTCAGGTACATTCTTAGGCGTTTAATATGCGGTGTTGAGTCCATTTCGTTGAGCAAGGAGTAGCTCTTGTCTATTCCATATTTGGCTTAAGGAACTTTATCTGTGCTCATTTCAATCTCTGGTTTTATGCAGCACCCCAACTCACCTTTCCCCTTAAGCAAGCATAAGTTGGTTTTCTAAATTTGAGACCCTGTTCTGTTCTGTAATTCAGTTCCTGTGTAGCCAAGTTTACATTCCGTGTATTACTGATATCTTATGATGTTTCTTTTTCTGTGTGACTTATTTCAGTTAGAATCATCATACCTGAATCCACTCATTGTGCTGCTAAGGGCCTGATGACACAGATTTCATTGCTGAGTGATATTGCTTTGTAAGTAAATACCACAACTTCTTTATCCATTTTTCAATTTCTGCGATGTTGAACTTGTACTGTAAACGAGGTTCTTGTAAACAGAGCCGTTCCAAACTTTGGGGTGGCTGTGTCTTTTTGATTTTAAATTCCCTAAGCTATAGGACCATAAGTGGAAGTGCCCTAGGCTCTGTTGCTTTGTATTTTAGATGTTTCAGGAAACACCATACACTTCTCCCGAGTGGTTGTTGGCAATTTACATCCCGCCCATCAGCATAACAAGGCTCCCAGTTCTCCATGGCCTGTCCTGCCTTTCTGGATTTTACACTTTTTTCAGATGGCCCTTTTGACCGGGGGGAAGTGAGACTTCATTGTAGTGCAGATTTCCTTTGCAAGCTTGCTTGGTTGGCCAAAAAGGGCGTATGCGTTTTTTCCTGAATATATTCAGGAAAAAACGCATACGCCCTTTTTGGCCAAGTGCATCATTGTGGACGTTCTGCCTCTTTTCCTATGCTTTCAATGCAATTCCAGTCTACCTCCTGAAATCGGTTTCCTGCAATTCTGCCCCACTTTCAAGTCCTCTTGGCAGCCTTACTTCAGTCTATTTTTGGACGATAGCTGTCATTTAGAACTCTGCAGGTTTGTGAATTACAGTGCCCCTGAGCTCCTTTCTTCAACTCGCTTTCTTGTGAGCTGGCCGCAACACTGCAGGATGGCTTCAGGCCCTAATCTGGTCCGGCACGGCACACTGAGCCTTTGGTTATTTCCTCTTCCTGGTGGGAAATGAGAGTTAAATTTGCCCGTCCAGACACCTCCAGCTAGCCTCTCATTGGTTCTCGCTATTCCTGTTCATCTTCCGCAGAAATTGCAAACTGGGCCAAACAGGAGGTTAAAGGCGCTGACTTTCCAAGTGGGGAGAGTGTTAGTAAAGCGTCTGGAATGTTGCACCCGAGGACCAGGGTACGAAAACTGAGACATATTTGAACACGTCTCCCATTCACATGGTTGATCATACTTGGGTTCCACATGCATGTTTTAGCTGAGGAAGAATACCTAAAACCTGGGTAGTTGAAACCCGTGGAATGGGTACCATGCAATATGACTTCAAAGGGTCTTCATTTGCTCACCGAACCTCTCCAATCCTATCACTGCTGCGTTTATGCCCCTGTACACATGCTTGATTCTCTTTCGGAGACATAGCAATCCATAGGTTTTAAGATACTTACTAGTCAGGTACATTCTTAGGCGTTTAATATGGGGTGTTGAGTCCATTTCGTTGAGCAAGGAGTAGCTCTTGTCTATTCCATATTTGGCTTAAGGAACTTTATCTGTGCTCATTTCAATCTCTGGTTTTATGCAGCACCCCAACTCACCTTTCCCCTTAAGCAAGCATAAGTTGGTTTTCTAAATTTGAGACCCTGTTCTGTTCTGTAATTCAGTTCCTGTCTAGCCAGGTTTACATTCCGTGTATTACTGATATCTTATGATGTTTCTTTTTCTGTGTGACTTATTTCAGTTAGAATCATCATACCTGAATCCACTCATTGTGCTGCTAAGGGCCTGATGACACAGATTTCATTGCTGAGTGATATTGCTTTGTAAGTAAATACCACAACTTCTTTATCCATTTTTCAATTTCTGCGATGTTGAACTTGTACTGTAAAGAGGTTCTTGTAAACAGAGGCGTCCCAAACTTTGGGGTGGCTGTGTCTTTTTGATTTTAATTTCCCTAAACTATAGGACCATAAGTGGAAGTGCACTAGGTTCTGTTGCTTTGCTTTTTAGATGTTTCAGGAAACACCATACACTTCTCCCGAGTGGTTGTTGGCAATTTACATCCCGCCCATCAGCATAACAATGCTCCCAGTTCTCCATGGCCTGTCCTGCCTTTCTGGATTTTACACTTTTTTCAGATGGCCCTTTTGACTGGGGGGAAGTGAGACTTCATTGTAGTGCAGATTTCCTTTGCAAGCTTGCTTGGTTGGCCAAAAAGTGCGTATGCTTTTTTTCCTGAATATATTCAGGAAAAAACGCATATGCCCTTTTTGGCCAAGTGCATCATTGTGGACGTTCTGCCTCTTTTCCTATGCTTTCAATGCAATTCCAGTCTACCTCCTGAAATCGGTTTCCTGCAATTCTGCCCCACTTTCAAGTCCTCTTGGCAGCCTTAGTTCAGTCTATTTTTGGACGATAGCTGTCATTTATAACTCTGCAGGTTTGTGAATTACAGTGCCCCTGAGCTCCTTTCTTCAACTCGCTTTCTTGTGACCTGGCCGCAACACCGTAGGATGGCTTCAGGCCCTAATCTGGTTCCGGCACGGCACGCTGAGCCTTTGGTTATTTCCTCTTCCTGGTGGGAAATGAGAGTTAAATTTGCCCATCCAGACACCTCCAGCTAGTCTCTCATTGGTTCTCGCTATTCCTGTTCATCTTCCACAGAAATTGCAAACTGGGCCAAACAGGAGGTTAAAGGCGCTGACTCTCCAAGTGGGGAGAGTGTTAGTAAAGCGTCTGGAATGTTGCACCCGAGTACCAGGGGAGGAAAACTGAGACATATTTGAACACGTCTCCCGTTCACATGGTTGATCATACTCTGGGTTCCACATGCATGTTTTAGCTGAAGGAAGAATACCTTAAACCTGGAGAGTTGAGACCCGTGTAATGGGTACCATGCAATATGTCTTCAAAGGGTCTTCATTTGCTCACCGAACCTCTCCAATCCTATCACTGCTGTGTTTATGCCCCTGTACACATGCTTTATTCTCTTTTGGAGGCATAGCAATCCATAGGTTTTAAGATACTTACTAGTCAGGTACATTCTTAGGCATTTAATATGGGGTGTTGAGTCCATTTCGTTGAGCAAGGAGTAGCTCTTGTCTATTCCATATTTGGCTTAAGGAACTTTATCTGTGCTCATTTCAATCTCTGGTTTTATGCAGCACCCCAACTCACCTTTACCCTTAAGCAAGCATAAGTTGGTTTTCTAAATTTGAGACCCTGTTCTGTTTTGGAATTCAGTTCCTGTGTAGCCAAGTTTACATTCCGTGTATTAGTGATATCTTATGATGTTTCTTTTTCTGTGTGACTTATTTCAGTTAGAATCATCGTACCTGAATCCACTCATTATGCTGCTACGGGCCTGATGACATAGATTTCATTGCTGAGTGATACTGCATTGTACGTAAGTACCACAAGTTCTTTATCCATTTTTCACTTTCTGCGATGTTGAACTTGTACTGTAAACGAGGTTCTTGTAAACAGAGCCGTTCCAAACTTTGGGGTGGCTGTGTCTTTTTGATTTTAATTTCCCTAAGCTATAGGACCATAAGTGGCAGTGCCCTAGGTTCTGTTGCTTTGTTTTTTAGATGTTTCAGGAAACACCATACACTTCTCCCGAGTGGTTGTTGGCAATTTACATCCCGCCCATCAGCATAACAAGGCTCCCAGTTCTCCATGGCCTGTCCTGCCTTTCTGGATTTTACACTTTTTTCAGATGGCCCTTTTGACTGGGGGGAAGTGAGACTTCATTGTAGTGCAGATTTCCTTTGCAAGCTTGCTTGGTTGGCCAAAAAGGGCGTATGCGTTTTTTCCTGAATATATTCAGGAAAAAACGCATACGCCCTTTTTGGCCAAGTGCATCATTGTGGACGTTCTGCCTCTTTTCCTATGCTTTCAATGCAATTCCAGTCTACCTCCTGAAATCGGTTTCCTGCAATTCTGCCCCGCTTTCAAGTCTTCTTGGCAGCCTTACTTCAGTCTATTTTTGGACGATAGCTGTCATTTATAACTCTGGAGGTTTTTGAATTACAGTGCCCCTGAGCTCCTTTCTTCAACTCGCTTTCTTGTGACCTGGCCGCAACACCGCAGGATGGCTTCAGGCCCTAATCTGGTTCTGGTACGGCACGCTGAGCCTTTGGTTATTTCCTCTTCCTGGTGGGAAATGAGAGTTAAATTTGCCCGTCCAGACACCTCCAGCTAGTCTCTCATTGGTTCTCGCTATTCCTGTTCATCTTCCGCAGAAATTGCAAACTGGGCCAAACAGGAGGTTAAAGGCGCTGACTCTCCAAGTGGGGAGAGTGTTAGTAAAGCGTCTGGAATGTTGCACCCGAGTACCAGGGTAGGAAAACTGAGATATATTTGAACAAGTCTCCCGTTCACATAGTTGATCATACTTGGGTTCCACATGCATGTTTTACCTGAAGTAAGAATACCTTAAACCTGTGTATTTGAAACCCGTGGAATGGGTACCATGCAATATGACTTCAAAGGGTCTTCATTCGCTCACCGAACCTCTCCAATCCTATCACTGCTGCGTTTATGCCCCTGTACACATGCTTGATTCTCTTTCGGAGACATAGCAATCCATAGGTTTTAAGATACTTACTAGTCAGGTACATTCTTAGGCCTTTAATATGCGGTGTTGAGTCCATTTCGTTGAGCAAGGAGTAGCTCTTGTCTATTCCATATTTGGCTTAAGGAACTTTATCTGTGCTCATTTCAATCTCTGGTTTTATGCAGCACCCCAACTCACCTTTCCCCTTAAGCAAGCATAAGTTGGTTTTCTAAATTTGAGACCCTGTTCTGTTCTGTAATTCAGTTCCTGTGTAGCCAAGTTTACATTCCGTGTATTACTGATATCTTATGATGTTTCTTTTTCTGTGTGACTTATTTCAGTTAGAATCATCATACCTGAATCCACTCATTGTGCTGCTAAGGGCCTGATGAGATAGATTTCATTGCTGAGTGATATTGCTTTGTAAGTAAATACCACAACTTCTTTATCCATTTTTCAATTTCTGCGATGTTGAACTTGTACTGTAAACGAGGTTCTTGTAAACAGAGGCGTCCCAAACTTTGGGGTGGCTGTGTCTTTTTGATTTTAATTTCCCTAAGCTATAGGACCATAAGTGGCAGTGCCCTAGGCTCTGTTGCTTTGTTTTTTAGATGTTTCAGGAAACACCATACACTTCTCCTGAGTGTCTGTTGGTAATTTACATCCCGCCCATCAGCATAACAAGGCTCCCAGTTCTCCATGGCCTGTCCTGCCTTTCTGGATTTTACACTTTTTTCAGATGGCCCTTTTGACCGGGGGGAAGTGAGACTTCATTGTAGTGCAGATTTCCTTTGCAAGCTTGCTTGGTTGGCCAAAAAGGGCGTATGCGTTTTTTCCTGAATATATTCAGGAAAAAACGCATACGCCCTTTTTGGCCAAGTGCATCATTGTGGACGTTCTGCCTCTTTTCCTATGCTTTCAATGCAATTCCAGTCTACCTCCTGAAATTGGTTTCCTGCAATTCTGCCCCGCTTTCAAGTCCTCTTGGCAGCCTTACTTCAGTCTATTTTTGGACGATAGCTATCATTTATAACTCTGCAGGTTTGTGAATTACAGTGCTCCTGAGCTCCTTTCTTTAACTCGCTTTCTTGTGACCTAGCCGCAACCCCGCAAGATGTCTTCAGGCCCTAATGTGGTTCCGGCACGGCACGCTGAGCCTTTGGTTATTTCCTCTTCCTGGTGGGAAATGAGAGTTAAATTTGCCCATCCAGACACCTCCAGCTAGTCTCTCATTGGTTCTCACTATTCCTGTTCATCTTCCACAGAAATTGCAAACTGGGCCAAACAGGAGGTTAAAGGGACTGACTCTCCAAGTGGGGAGAGTGTTAGTAAAGCGTCTGGAATGTTGCACCCGAGTACCAGGGTACAAAAACTGAGACATATTTGAACACGTCTCCCGATCACATGGTTGATCATACTCTAGGTTCCACATGCATGTTTTAGCTGAAGGAAGAATACCTTAAACCTGGGTATTTGAAACCCGTGGAATGGGTACCATGCAATATGACTTCAAAGGGTCTTCATTTGCTCACCGAACCTCTCCAATCCTATCACTGCTGCGTTTATGCCCCTGTACACATGCTTGATTCTCTTTCGGAGACATAGCAATCCATAGGTTTTAAGATACTTACTAGTCAGGTACATTCTTAGGCGTTTAATATGCGGTGTTGAGTCCATTTCGTTGAGCAAGGAGTAGCTCTTGTCTATTCCATATTTGGCTTAAGGAACTTTATCTGTGCTCATTTTAATCTCTGGTTTTATGCAGCACCCCAACTCACCTTTCCCCTTAAGCAAGCATAAGTTGGTTTTCTAAATTTGAGACCCTGTTCTGTTCTGTAATTCATTTCCTGTGTAGCCAAGTTTACAATCCGTGTATTACTGATATCTTATGATGTTTCTTTTTCTGTGTGACTTATTTCAGTTAGAATCATCATACCTGAATCCACTCATTGTGATGCTAAGGGCCTGATGACACAGATTTCATTGCTGAGTGATATTGCTTTGTAAGTAAATACCACAACTTCTTTATCCATTTTTCAATTTCTGCGATGTTGAACTTGTACTGTAAATGAGGTTCTTGTAAACAGAGCCGTTCCAAATTTTGGGGTGGCTGTGTCTTTTTGATTTTAAATTCCCTAAGCTATAGGACCATAAGTGGAAGTCCCCTAGGCTCTGTTGCTTTGTATTTTAGATGTTTCAGGAAACACCATACACTTCTCCCTAGTGGTTGTTGGCAATTTACATCCCGCCCATCAGCATAACAAGGCTCCCAGTTCTCCATGGCCTGTCCTGCCTTTCTGGATTTTACACTTTTTTCAGATGGCCCTTTTGACCGGGGGGAAGTGAGACTTCATTGTAGTGCAGATTTCCTTTGCAAGCTTGCTTGGTTGGCCAAAAAGGGCGTATGCGTTTTTTCCTGAATATATTCAGGAAAAAACGCATACACCCTTTTTGGCCAAGTGCATCATTGTGGACGTTCTGCCTCTTTTCCTATGCTTTCAATGCAATTCCAGTCTACCTCCTGAAATCGGTTTCCTGCAATTCTGCCCCGCTTTCAAGTCCTCTTGGCAGCCTTACTTCAGTCTATTTTTGGACGATAGCTGTCATTTATAACTCTGCAGGTTTGTGAATTACAGTGCCCCTGAGCTCCTTTCTTCAACTCGCTTTCTTTTGAGCTCGCCGCAACACTGCAGGATGGCTTCAGGCCCTAATCTGGTCCGGCACGGCACACTGAGCCTTTGGTTATTTCCTCTTCCTGGTGGGAAATGAGAGTTAAATTTGCCCGTCCAGACACCTCCCGCTAGCCTCTCATTGGTTCTCGCTATTCCTGTTCATCTTCCGCATAAATTGCAAACTGGGCCAAACAGGAGGTTAAAGGCGCTGACTTTCCAAGTGGGGAGAGTGTTAGTAAAGCGTCTGGAATATTGCACCCGAGTACCAGTGGAAGAAAACTGAGACATATTTGAACACGTCTCCCATTCACATGGTTGATCATACTTGGGTTCCACATGCATGTTTTAGCTGAAGGAAGAATACCTAAAACCTGGGTATTTGAAACCCGTGGAATGGGTACCATGCAATATGACTTCAAAGGGTCTTCATTTGCTCACCGAACCTCTCCAATCCTATCACTGCTGCGTTTATGCCCCTGTACACATGCTTGATTCTCTTTCGGAGACATAGCAATCCATAGGTTTTAAGATACTTACTAGTCAGGTACATTCTTAGGCGTTTAATATGCGGTGTTGAGTCCATTTCGTTGAGCAAGGAGTAGCTCTTGTCTATTCCATATTTGGCTTAAGGAATTTATCTGTGCTCATTTCAATCTCTGGTTTTATGCAGCACCCCAACTCACCTTTACCCTTAAGCAAGCATAAGTTGGTTTTCTAAATTTGAGAACCTGTTCTGTTTTGGAATTCAGTTCCTGTGTAGCCAAGTTTACATTCCGTGTATTAGTGATACCTTATGATGTTTCTTTTTCTGTGTGACTTACTTCAGTTAGAATCATCGTACCTGAATCTGCTCATTATGCTGCTACGGGCCTGATGACATAGATTTCATTGCTGAGTGATACTGCATTGTACGTAAGTACCACAAGTTCTTTATCCATTTTTCACTTTCTGCGATGTTGAACTTGTACTGTAAACGAGGTTCTTGTAAACAGAGCCGTTCCAAACTTTGGGGTGGTTGTGTGTTTTTGATTTTAATTTCCCTAAGCTATAGGACCATAAGTGGAAGTGCCCTAGGCTCTGTTGCTTTGTTTTTTAGATGTTTCAGGAAACACCATACACTTCTCCCGAGTGTCTGTTGGCAATTTACATCCCGCCCCTCAGCATAACAAGGCTCCCAGTTCTCAATGGCCTGTTGCCTTTCTGGATTTTACACTTTTTTCAGATGGCCCTTTTGACCGAGGGGAAGTGAGACTTCATTGTAGTGCAGATTTCGTTTGCAAGCTTGCTTGGTTGGCCAAAAAGGGCGTATGCGTTTTTTCCTGAATATATTCAGGAAAAAACGCATACGCCCTTTTTGGCCAAGTGCATCATTGTGGACGTTCTGCCTCTTTTCCTATGCTTTCAATGCAATTCCAGTCTACCTCCTGAAATCGGTTTCCTGCAATTCTGCCCCGCTTTCAAGTCCTCTTGGCAGCCTTACTTCAGTCTATTTTTGGACGATAGCTGTCATTTATAACTCTGCAGGTTTGTGAATTACAGTGCTCCTGAGCTCCTTTCTTCAACTCGCTTTCTTGTGACCTGGCCGCAACACCTCAGGATGGCTTCAGGCCCTAATCTGGTTCCGGACCGGCATGCTGAGCCTTTGGTTAATTCCTCTTCATGGTGGGAAATGAGAGATAAATTTGCCCGTCCAGACACCTCCAGCTAGCCTCTCATTGGTTCTCGCTATTCCTGTTCATCTTCCGCAGAAATTGCAAACTGGGCCAAACAGGAGGTTAAAGGGACTGACTCTCCAAGTCGGGAGAGTGTTAGTAAAGCGTCTGGAATGTTGCACCCGAGTACCAGGGGAGGAAAACTGAGACATATTTGAACACGTCTCCGGTTTACATGGTTGATCATACTCTGGGTTCCACATGCATGTTTTAGCTGAAGGAAGAATACCTTAAACCTGGAGAGTTGAGACCCGTGGAATGGGTACCATGCAATATGACTTCAAAGGATCTTCATTTGCTCACCGAACCTCTCCAATCCTATCACTGCTGCGTTTATGCCCCTGTACACATGCTTGATTCTCTTTCGGAGACATAGCAATCCATAGGTTTTAAGATATTTACTAGTCAGGTACATTCTTAGGCGTTTAATATGTGGTGTTGAGTCCATTTCGTTGAGCAAGGAGTAGCTCTTGTCTATTCCATATTTGACTTAAGGAACTTTATCTGTGCTCATTTCAATCTCTGGTTTTATGCAGCACCCCAACTCACCTTTCCCCTTAAGCAAGCATAAGTTGGTTTTCTAAATTTGAGACCCTGTTCTGTTCTGTAATTCAGTTCCTGTGTAGCCAAGTTTACATTCCGTGTATTACTGATATCTTATGATGTTTCTTTTTCTGTGTGACTTACTTCAGTTAGAATCATCATACCTGAATCCACTCATTGTGACGCTAAGGGCCTGATGACACAGATTTCATTGCTGAGTGATATTGCTTTGTAAGTAAATACCACAACTTCTTTATCCATTTTTCACTTTCTGTGATGTTGAGCTTGTACTGTAAACGAGGTTCTTGTAAACAGAGCCGTTCCAAACTTTGGGGTGGCTGTGTCTTTTTGATTTTAATTTCCTAAGCTATAGGACCATAAGTGGAAGTGCCCTAGGCTCTGTTGCTTTGTTTTTTAGATGTTTCAGGAAACACCATACACTTCTCCCGAGTGGTTGTTGGCAATTTACATCCCGCCCATCAGCATAACAAGGCTCCCAGTTCTCCATGGCCTGTCCTGCCTTTCTGGATTTTACACTTTTTTCAGATGGCCCTTTTGACCGGGGGGAAGTGAGACTTCATTGTAGTGCAGATTTCCTTTGCAAGCTTGCTTGGTTGGCCAAAAAGGGCGTATGCGTTTTTTCCTGAATATATTCAGGAAAAAACGCATACGCCCTTTTTGGCCAAGTGCATCATTGTGGACGTTCTGCCTCTTTTCCTATGCTTTCAATGCAATTCCAGTCTACCTCCTGAAATCGGTTTCCTGCAATTCTGCCCCGCTTTCAAGTCCTCTTGGCAGCCTTACTTCAGTCTATTTTTGGACGATAGCTGTCATTTATAACTCTGCAGGTTTGTGAATTACAGTGCCCCTGAGCTCCTTTCTTCAACTCGCTTTCTTTTGAGCTGGCCGCAACACCGCAGGATGGCTTCAGGCCCTAATCTGGCTCCGGTACGGCACGCTGAGCCTTTGGTTATTTCCTCTTCCTGGTGGGAAATGAGAGTTAAATTTGCCCGTCCAGACACCTCCCGCTAGCCTCTCATTGGTTCTCGCTATTCCTGTTCATCATCCGCAGAAATTGCAAACTGGGCCAAACAGGAGGTTAAAGGCGCTGACTCTCCAAGTGGGGAGAGTGTTAGTAAAGCGTCTGGAATGTTGCACCCGAGTACCAGGGGAGGAAAACTGAGACATATTTGAACACGTCTCCCGTTCACATGGTTGATCATACTTGGGTTCCACATGCATGTTTTAGCTGAAGGAAGAATACCTTAAACCTGGGTAGTTGAAACCCGTGGAATGGGTACCATGCAATATGACTTCAAAGGGTCTTCATTTGCTCACCGAACCTCTCCAATCCTATCACTGCTGCGTTTATGCCCCTGTACACATGCTTGATTCTCTTTCGGAGACATAGCAATCCATAGGTTTTAAGATACTTACTAGTCAGGTACATTCTTAGGCGTTTAATATGGGGTGTTGAGTCCATTTCGTTGAGCAAGGAGTAGCTCTTGTCTATTCCATATTTGGCTTAAGGAACTTTATCTGTGCTCATTTCAATCTCTGGTTTTATGCAGCACCCCAACTCACCTTTCCCCTTAAGCAAGAATAAGTTGGTTGTCTAAATTTGAGACCCTGTTCTGTTCTGTAATTCAGTTCCTGTGTAGCCAAGTTTACATTCCGTGTATTACTGATATCTTATGATGTTTCTTTTTCTGTGTGACTTACTTCAGTTAGAATCATCATACCTGAATCCACTCATTGTGCTGCTAAGGGCCTGATGACACAGATTTCATTGCTGAGTGATATTGCTTTGTAAGTAAATACCACAACTTCTTTCTCCATTTTTCACTTTCTGCGATGTTGAACTTGTACTGTAAACGAGGTTCTTGTAAACAGAGCCGTTCCAAACTTTGGGGTGGCTGTGTCTTTTTGATTTTAATTTCCCTAAGCTATAGGACCATAAGTGGCAGTGCCCTAGGTTCTGTTGCTTTGTTTTTTAGATGTTTCAGGAAACACCATACACTTCTCCTGAGTGTCTGTTGGTAATTTACATCCCGCCCATCAGCATAACAAGGCTCCCAGTTCTCCATGGCCTGTCCTGCCTTTCTGGATTTTACACTTTTTTCAGATGGCCCTTTTGACCGGGGGGAAGTGAGACTTCATTGTAGTGCAGATTTCCTTTGCAAGCTTGCTTGGTTGGCCAAAAAGGGCGTATGCGTTTTTTCCTGAATATATTCAGGAAAAAACGCATACGCCCTTTTTGGCCAAGTGCATCATTGTGGACGTTCTGCCTCTTTTCCTATGCTTTCAATGCAATTCCAGTCTACCTCCTGAAATCGGTTTCCTGCAATTCTGCCCCGCTTTCAAGTCTTCTTGGCAGCCTTACTTCAGTATATTTTTGGACGATAGCTGTCATTTATAACTCTGCAGGTTTGTGAATTACAGTGCCCCTGAGCTCCTTTCTTCAACTCGCTTTCTTGTGACCTGGCCGCAACACCGCAGGATGGCTTCAGGCCCTAATCTGGTTCCGGCCCGGCACGCTGAGCCTTTGGTTAATTCCTCTTCCTGGTGGGAAATGAGAGTTAAATTTGCCCATCCAGACACCTCCAGTTAGCCTCTCATTGGTTCTCGCTATTCCTGTACATCTTCCGCAGAAATTGCAAACTGGGCCAAACAGGAGGTTAAAGGGACTGACTCTCCAAGTCGGGAGAGTGTTAGTAAAGCGTCTGGAATGTTGCACCCGAGTACCAGGGGAGGAAAACTGAGACATATTTGAACACGTCTCCCGTTCACATGGATGATCATACTCTGGGTTCCACATGCATGTTTTAGCTGAAGGAAGAATACCTTAAACCTGGAGAGTTGAGACCCGTGTAATGGGTACCATACAATATGACTTCAAAGGGTCTTCATTTGCTCACCGAACCTCTCCAATCCTATCACTGCTTCGTTTATGCCCCTGTACACATGCTTGATTCTCTTTTGGAGACATAGCAATCCATAGGTTTTAAGATACTTACTAGTCAGGTACATTCTTAGGCATTTAATATGGGGTTTTGAGTCCATTTCGTTGAGCAAGGAGTAGCTCTTGTCTATTCCATATTTGGCTTAAGGAACTTTATCTGTTCTCATTTCAATCTCTGGTTTTATGCAGCACCCCAACTCACCTTTCCCCTTAAGCAAGCATAAGTTGGTTTTCTAAATTTGAGACCCTGTTCTGTTTTGGAATGCAGTTCCTGTGTAGCCAAGTTTACATTCCGTGTATTAGTGATATCTTATGATGTTTCTTTTTCTGTGTGACTTATTTCAGTTAGAATCATCATACCTGAATCCACTCATTGTGCTGCTAAGGGCCTGATGACACAGATTTCATTGCTGAGTGATATTGCTTTGTAAGTAAATACCACAACTTCTTTATCCATTTTTCACTTTCTGCGATGTTGAACTTGTACTGTAAACGAGGTTCTTGTAAACAGAGCCGTTCCAAACTTTGGGGTGGCTGTGTCTTTTTCATTTTAATTTCCCTAAGCTATAGGACCATAAGTGGAAGTGCCCTAGGTTCTGTTGCTTTGTTTTTTAGTTGTTTCAGGAAACACCATACACTTCTCCCAAGTGGTTCTTGGCAATTTACATCCCGCCCATCAGCATAACAAGGCTCCCAGTTCTCCATGGCCTGTCCTGCCTTTCTGGATTTTACACTTTTTTCAGATGGCCCTTTTGACCGGGGGGAAGTGAGACTTCATCGTAGTGCAGATTTCCTTTGCAAGCTTGCTTGGTTGGCCAAAAAGGGCGTATGCCTTTTTTCCTGAATATATTCAGGAAAAAACGCATACGCCCTTTTTGGCCAAGTGCATCATTGTGGACGTTCTGCCTCTTTTCCTATGCTTTCAATGCAATTCCAGTCTACCTCCTGAAATCGGTTTCCTGCAATTCTGCCCCGCTTTCAAGTCCTCTTGGCAGCCTTACTTCAGTCTATTTTTGGACGATAGCTCTCATTTATAACTCTGCAGGTTTGTGAATTACAGTGCCCCTGAGCTCGTTTCTTCAACTCGCTTTCTTGTGACCTGGCCGCAACACCGCAGGATGGCTTCAGGCCCTAATCTGGTTCCGGCACGGCACACTGAGCCTTTGGTTATTTCCTCTTCCTGGTGGGAAATGAGAGTTAAATTTGCCCAACCAGACACCTCCAGCTATTCTTTCATTGGTTCTCGCTATTCCTGTTCATCTGCCACAGAAATTGCAAACGAGGCCAAACAGGAGGTTAAAGGGACTGACTTTCCAAGTTGGGAGAGTGTTAGTAAAGCGTCTGGAATGTTGCACCCGAGTACCAGGGTACGAAAACTGAGACATATTTGAACACGTCTCCCGATCACATGGTTGATCATACTCTAGGTTCCACATGCATGTTTTAGATGAAGGAAGAATACCTTAAACCTGGGTAGTTGAAACCCGTGGAATGGGTACCATGCAATATGACTTCAAAGGGTCTTCATTTGCTCACGAACCTCTCCAATCCTATCACTGCTGCGTTTATGCCCCTGTACACATGCTTGATTCTCTTTCGGAGTCATAGCAATCCATAGGTTTTAAGATACTTACTAGTCAGGTACATTCTTAGGCGTTTAATATGGGGTGTTGAGTCCATTTCGTTGAGCAAGGAGTAGCTCTTGTCTATTCCATATTTGGCTTAAGGAACTTTATCTGTGCTCATTTCAATCTCTGGTTTTATGCAGCACCCCAACTCACCTTTCCCCTTAAGCAAGCATAAGTTAGTTTTCTAAATTTGAGACCCTGTTCTGTTCTGTAATACAGTTCCTGTGTAGCCAAGTTTCCATTCCGTGTATTACTGATATCTTATGATGTTTCTTTTTCTGTGTGACTTATTTCAGTTAGAATCATCATACCTGAATCCACTCATTGTGCTGCTAAGGGCCTGATGACACAGATTTCATTGCTGAGTGATATTGCTTTGTAAGTAAATACCACAACTTTTTTATCCATTTTTCACTTTCTGCGATGTTGAACTTGTACTGTAAACGAGGTTCTTGTAAACAGAGGCGTCCCAAACTTTGGGGTGGCTGTGTCTTTTTGATTTTAATTTCCCTAAGCTATAGGACCATAAGTGGAAGTGCCCTAGGCTCTGTTGCTTTGTATTTTAGATGTTTCAGGAAACACCATACACTTCTCCCGAGTGTCTGTTGGCAATTTACATCCCGCCCATCAGCATAACAAGGCTCCCAGTTCTCCATGGCCTGTCCTGCCTTTCTGGATTTTACACTTTTTTCAGATGGCCCTTTTGACCGGGGGGAAGTGAGACTTCATCGTAGTGCAGATTTCCTTTGCAAGCTTGCTTGGTTGGCCAAAAAGGGCGTATGCGTTTTTTCCTGAATATATTCAGGAAAAAACGCTTACGCCCTTTTTGGCCAAGTGCATCATTGTGGACGTTCTGCCTCTTTTCCTATGCTTTCAATGCAATTCCAGTCTACCTCCTGAAATCGGTTTCCTGCAATTCTGCCCCGTTTTCAAGTCCTCTTGGCAGCCTTACTTCAGTCTATTTTTGGACGATAGCTGTCATTTATAACTCTGCAGGTTTGTGAATTACAGTGCTCCTGAGCTCCTTTCTTTAACTCGCTTTCTTGTGACCTGGCCGCAACACCGCAGGATGTCTTCAGGCCCTAATCTGGTTCTGGCACGGCACACTGAGCCTTTGGTTAATTCCTCTTCCTGGTGGGAAATGAGATTTAAATTTGCCCATCCAGACACCTCCAGCTAGTCTCTCATTGGTTCTCGCTATTCCTGTTCATCTTCCACAGAAATTGCAAACTGGGCCAAACAGGAGGTTAAAGGGACTGACTCTCCAAGTGGGGAGAGTGTTAGTAAAGCGTCTGGAATGTTGCACCCGAGTACCAGGGTACGAAAACTGAGACATATTTGAACACGTCTCCCGATCACATGGTTGATCATACTCTAGGTTCCACATGCATGTTTTAGCTGAAGGAAGAATACCTTAAACCTGGGTAGTTGAAACCCGTTGAATGGGTACCATGCAATATGATTTCAAAGGGTCTTCATTTGCTCACCGAACCTCTCCAATCCTATCACTGCTGTGTTTATGCCCCTGTACACACGCTTGATTCTCTTTTGGAGACATAGCAATCCATAGGTTTTAAGATACTTACTAGTCAGGTACATTCTTAGGCGTTTAATATGGGGTGTTGAGTCCATTTCGTTGAGCAAGGAGTAGCTCTTGTCTATTCCATATTTGGCTTAAGGAACTTTATCTGTGCTCTTTTCAATCTCTGGTTTTATGCAGCACCCCAACTCACCTTTCCCCTTAAGCAAGCATAAGTTGGTTTTCTAAATTTGAGACCCTGTTCTGTTTTGGAATGCAGTTCCTGTGTAGCCAAGTTTACATTCCGTGTATTAGTGATATCTTATGATGTTTCTTTTTCTGTGTGACTTATTTCAGTTAGAATCATCGTACCTGAATCCACTAATTATGCTGCTACGGGCCTGATGACATAGATTTCATTGCTGAGTGATACTGCATTGTACGTAAGTACCACAAGTTCTTTATCCATTTTTCACTTTCTGTGATATTGAACTTGTACTGTAAACGAGGTTCTTGTAAACAGAGGCGTCCCAAACTTTGGGGTGGCTGTGTCTTTTTGATTTTAATTTCCCTAAGCTATAGGACCATAAGTGGCAGTGCCCTAGGCTCTGTTGCTTTGTTTTTTAGATGTTTCAGGAAACACCATACACTTCTCCCGAGTGGTTGTTGGCAATTTACATCCCGCCCATCAGCATAACAAGGCTCCCAGTTCTCCATGGCCTGTCCTGCCTTTCTGGATTTTACACTTTTTTCAGATGGCCCTTGTGACCGGGGGGAAGTGAGACTTCATTGTAGTGCAGATTTCCTTTGCAAGCTTGCTTGGTTGGCCAAAAAGGGCGTATGCGTTTTTTCCTGAATATATTCAGGAAAAAACGCATACGCCCTTTTTGGCCAAGTGCATCATTGTGGACGTTCTGCCTCTTTTCCTATGCTTTCAATGCAATTCCAGTCTACCTCCTGAAATTGGTTTCCTGCAATTCTGCCCCGCTTTCAAGTCCTCTTGGCAGCCTTACTTCAGTCTATTTTTGGACGATAGCTGTCATTTATAACTCTGCAGGTTTGTGAATTACAGTGCCCCTGAGCTCCTTTCTTCAACTCGCTTTCTTGTGACCTGGCCGCAACACCGCAGGATGGCTTCAGGCCCTAATCTGGTTCCGGCACGGCACGCTGAGCCTTTGGTTAATTCCTCTTCCTGGTGGGAAATGAGAGTTAAATTTGCCCGTTCAGACACCTCCAGCTAGTCTCTCATTGGTTCTCGCTATTCCTGTTCATCTTCCACAGAAATTGCAAACTGGGACAAACAGGAGGTTAAAGGGACTGACTCTCCAAGTCGGGAGAGTGTTAGTAAAGCATCTGGAATGTTGCACACGAGTACCAGGGTACGAAAACTGAGACATATTTGAACACGTCTCCCGATCACATGGTTGATCATACTCTAGGTTCCACATGCATGTTTTAGCTGAAGGAAGAATACCTTAAACCTGGGTAGGTGAAACCCGTGGAATGGGTACCATGCAATATGACTTCAAAGGGTCTTCATTTGCTCACCGAACATCTCCAATCCTATCACTGCTGCGTTTATGCCCCTGTACACATGCTTGATTCTCTTTCGGAGACATAGCAATCCATAGGTTTTAAGGTACTTACTAGTCAGGTACATTCTTAGGCGTTTAATATGGGGTGTTGAGTCCATTTCGTTGAGCAAGGAGTAGCTCTTGTCTATTCCATATTTGGCTTAAGGAACTTTATCTGTGCTCATTTCAATCTCTGGTTTTATGCAGCACCCCAACTCACCTTTCCCCTTAAGCAAGCATAAGTTGGTTTTCTAAATTTGAGACCCTGTTCTGTTTTGGAATGCAGTTCCTGTGTAGCCAAGTTTACATTCCGTGTATTAGTGATATCTTATGATGTTTCTTTTTCTGTGTGACTTATTTCAGTTAGAATCATCGTACCTGAATCCACTCATTATGCTGCTACGGGCCTGATGACATAGATTTCATTGCTGAGTGATACTGCATTGTACGTAAGTACCACAAGTTCTTTATCCATTTTTCACTTTCTGTGATATTGAACTTGTACGGTAAACGAGGTTCTTGTAAACAGAGGCGTCCCAAACTTTGGGGTGGCTGTGTCTTTTTGATTTTAATTTCCCTAAGCTATAGGACCATAAGTGGAAGTGCCCTAGGTTCTGTTGCTTTGTTTTTTAGATGTTTCAGGAAACACCATACACTTCTCCCGAGTGGTTGTTGGCAATTTACATCCCGCCCTTCAGCATAACAAGGCTCCCAGTTCTCCATGGCCTGTCCTGCCTTTCTGGATTTTACACTTTTTTCAGATGGCCCTTTTGACCGGGGGGAAGTGAGACTTCATTGTAGTGCAGATTTCCTTTGCAAGCTTGCTTGGTTGGCCAAAAAGGGCGTATGCGTTTTTTCCTGAATATATTCAGGAAAAAACGCATACGCCCTTTTTGGCCAAGTGCATCATTGTGGACGTTCTGCCTCTTTTCCTATGCTTTCAATGCAATTCCAGTCTACCTCCTGAAATCGGTTTCCTGCAATTCTGCCCCGCTTTCAAGTCCTCTTGGCAGCCTTACTTCAGTCTATTTTTGGACGATAGCTGTCATTTATAACTCTGCAGGTTTGTGAATTACAGTGCCCCTGAGCTCCTTTCTTCAACTCGCTTTCTTGTGACCTGGCCGCAACACCGCAGGATGGCTTCAGGCCCTAATCTGGTTCCGGCACGGCACGCTGAGCCTTTGGTTAATTCCTCTTCCTGGTGGGAAATGAGAGTTAAATTTGCCCATCCAGACACCTCCAGTTAGCCTCTCATTGGTTCTCGCTATTCCTGTTCATCTTCCGCAGAAATTGCAAACTGGGCCAAACAGGAGGTTAAAGGGACTGACTCTCCAAGTCGGGAGAGTGTTAGTAAAGCGTCTGGAATGTTGCACCCGAGTACCAGGGGAGGAAAACTGAGACATATTTGAACACGTCTCCCGTTCACATGGATGATCATACTCTGGGTTCCACATGCATGTTTTAGCTGAAGGAAGAATACCTTAAACCTGGAGAGTTGAGACCCGTGTAATGGGTACCATACAATATGACTTCAAAGGGTCTTCATTTGCTCACCGAACCTCTCCAATCCTATCACTGCTGCGTTTATGCCCCTGTACACATGCTTGATTCTCTTTTGGAGACATAGCAATCCATAGGTTTTAAGATACTTACTAGTCAGGTACATTCTTAGGCGTTTAATATGGGGTTTTGAGTCCATTTCGTTGAGCAAGGAGTAGCTCTTGTCTATTCCATATTTGGCTTAAGGAACTTTATCTGTTCTCATTTCAATCTCTGGTTTTATGCAGCACCCCAACTCACCTTTCCCCTTAAGCAAGCATAAGTTGGTTTTCTAAATTTGAGACCCTGTTCTGTTTTGGAATGCAGTTCCTGTGTAGCCAAGTTTACATTCCGTGTATTAGTGATATCTTATGATGTTTCTTTTTCTGTGTGACTTATTTCAGTTAGAATCATCATACCTGAATCCACTCATTGTGCTGCTAAGGGCCTGATGACACAGATTTCATTGCTGAGTGATATTGCTTTGTAAGTAAATACCACAACTTCTTTATCCATTTTTCACTTTCTGCGATGTTGAACTTGTACTGTAAACGAGGTTCTTGTAAACAGAGGCGTCCCAAACTTTGGGGTGGCTGTGTCTTTTTGATTTTAATTTCCCTAAGCTATAGGACCATAAGTGGAAGTGCCCTAGGCTCTGTTGCTTTGTATTTTAGATGTTTCAGGAAACACCATACACTTCTCCCGAGTGTCTGTTGGCAATTTACATCCCGCCCATCAGCATAACAAGGCTCCCAGTTCTCCATGGCCTGTCCTGCCTTTCTGGATTTTACACTTTTTTCAGATGGCCCTTTTGACCGGGGGGAAGTGAGACTTCATCGTAGTGCAGATTTCCTTTGCAAGCTTGCTTGGTTGGCCAAAAAGGGCGTATGCGTTTTTTCCTGAATATATTCAGGAAAAAACGCTTACGCCCTTTTTGGCCAAGTGCATCATTGTGGACGTTCTGCCTCTTTTCCTATGCTTTCAATGCAATTCCAGTCTACCTCCTGAAATCGGTTTCCTGCAATTCTGCCCCGTTTTCAAGTCCTCTTGGCAGCCTTACTTCAGTCTATTTTTGGACGATAGCTGTCATTTATAACTCTGCAGGTTTGTGAATTACAGTGCTCCTGAGCTCCTTTCTTTAACTCGCTTTCTTGTGACCTGGCCGCAACACCGCAGGATGTCTTCAGGCCCTAATCTGGTTCTGGCACGGCACACTGAGCCTTTGGTTAATTCCTCTTCCTGGTGGGAAATGAGATTTAAATTTGCCCATCCAGACACCTCCAGCTAGTCTCTCATTGGTTCTCGCTATTCCTGTTCATCTTCCACAGAAATTGCAAACTGGGCCAAACAGGAGGTTAAAGGGACTGACTCTCCAAGTGGGGAGAGTGTTAGTAAAGCGTCTGGAATGTTGCACCCGAGTACCAGGGTACGAAAACTGAGACATATTTGAACACGTCTCCCGATCACATGGTTGATCATACTCTAGGTTCCACATGCATGTTTTAGCTGAAGGAAGAATACCTTAAACCTGGGTAGTTGAAACCCGTTGAATGGGTACCATGCAATATGACTTCAAAGGGTCTTCATTTGCTCACCGAACCTCTCCAATCCTATCACTGCTGTGTTTATGCCCCTGTACACACGCTTGATTCTCTTTTGGAGACATAGCAATCCATAGGTTTTAAGATACTTACTAGTCAGGTACATTCTTAGGCGTTTAATATGGGGTGTTGAGTCCATTTCGTTGAGCAAGGAGTAGCTCTTGTCTATTCCATATTTGGCTTAAGGAACTTTATCTGTGCTCTTTTCAATCTCTGGTTTTATGCAGCACCCCAACTCACCTTTCCCCTTAAGCAAGCATAAGTTGGTTTTCTAAATTTGAGACCCTGTTCTGTTTTGGAATGCAGTTCCTGTGTAGCCAAGTTTACATTCCGTGTATTAGTGATATCTTATGATGTTTCTTTTTCTGTGTGACTTATTTCAGTTAGAATCATCGTACCTGAATCCACTCATTATGCTGCTACGGGCCTGATGACATAGATTTCATTGCTGAGTGATACTGCATTGTACGTAAGTACCACAAGTTCTTTATCCATTTTTCACTTTCTGTGATATTGAACTTGTACTGTAAACGAGGTTCTTGTAAACAGAGGCGTCCCAAACTTTGGGGTGGCTGTGTCTTTTTGATTTTAATTTCCCTAAGCTATAGGACCATAAGTGGCAGTGCCCTAGGCTCTGTTGCTTTGTTTTTTAGATGTTTCAGGAAACACCATACACTTCTCCCGAGTGGTTGTTGGCAATTTACATCCCGCCCATCAGCATAACAAGGCTCCCAGTTCTCCATGGCCTGTCCTGCCTTTCTGGATTTTACACTTTTTTCAGATGGCCCTTTTGACCGGGGGGAAGTGAGACTTCATTGTAGTGCAGATTTCCTTTGCAAGCTTGCTTGGTTGGCCAAAAAGGGCGTATGCGTTTTTTCCTGAATATATTCAGGAAAAAACGCATACGCCCTTTTTGGCCAAGTGCATCATTGTGGACGTTCTGCCTCTTTTCCTATGCTTTCAATGCAATTCCAGTCTACCTCCTGAAATTGGTTTCCTGCAATTCTGCCCCGCTTTCAAGTCCTCTTGGCAGCCTTACTTCAGTCTATTTTTGGACGATAGCTGTCATTTATAACTCTGCAGGTTTGTGAATTACAGTGCCCCTGAGCTCCTTTCTTCAACTCGCTTTCTTGTGACCTGGCCGCAACACCGCAGGATGGCTTCAGGCCCTAATCTGGTTCCGGCACGGCACGCTGAGCCTTTGGTTAATTCCTCTTCCTGGTGGGAAATGAGAGTTAAATTTGCCCGTTCAGACACCTCCAGCTAGTCTCTCATTGGTTCTCGCTATTCCTGTTCATCTTCCACAGAAATTGCAAACTGGGACAAACAGGAGGTTAAAGGGACTGACTCTCCAAGTCGGGAGAGTGTTAGTAAAGCATCTGGAATGTTGCACACGAGTACCAGGGTACGAAAACTGAGACATATTTGAACACGTCTCCCGATCACATGGTTGATCATACTCTAGGTTCCACATGCATGTTTTAGCTGAAGGAAGAATACCTTAAACCTGGGTAGGTGAAACCCGTGGAATGGGTACCATGCAATATGACTTCAAAGGGTCTTCATTTGCTCACCGAACCTCTCCAATCCTATCACTGCTGCGTTTATGCCCCTGTACACATGCTTGATTCTCTTTCGGAGACATAGCAATCCATAGGTTTTAAGATACTTACTAGTCAGGTACATTCTTAGGCGTTTAATATGGGGTGTTGAGTCCATTTCGTTGAGCAAGGAGTAGCTCTTGTCTATTCCATATTTGGCTTAAGGAACTTTATCTGTGCTCATTTCAATCTCTGGTTTTATGCAGCACCCCAACTCACCTTTCCCCTTAAGCAAGCATAAGTTGGTTTTCTAAATTTGAGACCCTGTTCTGTTTTGGAATGCAGTTCCTGTGTAGCCAAGTTTACATTCCGTGTATTAGTGATATCTTATGATGTTTCTTTTTCTGTGTGACTTATTTCAGTTAGAATCATCGTACCTGAATCCACTAATTATGCTGCTACGGGCCTGATGACATAGATTTCATTGCTGAGTGATACTGCATTGTACGTAAGTACCACAAGTTCTTTATCCATTTTTCACTTTCTGTGATATTGAACTTGTACGGTAAACGAGGTTCTTGTAAACAGAGGCGTCCCAAACTTTGGGGTGGCTGTGTCTTTTTGATTTTAATTTCCCTAAGCTATAGGACCATAAGTGGAAGTGCCCTAGGTTCTGTTGCTTTGTTTTTTAGATGTTTCAGGAAACACCATACACTTCTCCCGAGTGGTTGTTGGCAATTTACATCCCGCCCTTCAGCATAACAAGGCTCCCAGTTCTCCATGGCCTGTCCTGCCTTTCTGGATTTTACACTTTTTTCAGATGGCCCTTTTGACCGGGGGGAAGTGAGACTTCATTGTAGTGCAGATTTCCTTTGCAAGCTTGCTTGGTTGGCCAAAAAGGGCGTATGCGTTTTTTCCTGAATATATTCAGGAAAAAACGCATACGCCCTTTTTGGCCAAGTGCATCATTGTGGACGTTCTGCCTCTTTTCCTATGCTTTCAATGCAATTCCAGTCTACCTCCTGAAATCGGTTTCCTGCAATTCTGCCCCGCTTTCAAGTCCTCTTGGCAGCCTTACTTCAGTCTATTTTTGGACGATAGCTGTCATTTATAACTCTGCAGGTTTGTGAATTACAGTGCTCCTGAGCTCCTTTCTTCAACTCGCTTTCTTGTGACCTGGCCGCAACACCGCAGGATGGCTTCAGGCCCTAATCTGGTTCCGGCATGGCACACTGAGCCTTTGGATATTTCCTCTTCCTGGTGGGAAATGAGAGTTAAATTTGCCCGTCCAGACACCTCCAGCTAGTCTCTCATTGGTTCTCGCTATTCCTGTTCATCTTCCACAGAAATTGCAAACTGGGCCAAACAGGAGGTTAAAGGGACTGACTCTCCAAGTCGGGAGAGTGTTAGTAAAGCGTCTGGAATGTTGCACCCGAGTACCAGGGTAGGAAAACTGAGACATATTTGAACACGTCTCCCGTTCACATGGTTGATCATACTCTGGGTTCCACATGCATGTTTTAGCTGAAGGAAGAATACCTAAAACCTGGGTAGTTGAAACCCGTGGAATGGGTACCATGCAATATGACTTCAAAGGGTCTTCATTTGCTCACCGAACCTCTCCAATCCTATCACTGCTGCGTTTATACCCCTGTACACATGCTTGATTCTCTTTCAGAGACATAGCAATCCATAGGTTTTAAGATACTTACTAGTCAGGTACATTCTTAGGCGTTTAATATGGGGTGTTGAGTCCATTTCGTTGAGCAAGGAGTAGCTCTTGTCTATTCCATATTTGGCTTAAGGAACTTTATCTGTGCTCATTTCAATCTCTGGTTTTATGCAGCACCCCAACTCACCTTTCCCCTTAAGCAAGCATAAGTTGGTTTTCTAAATTTGAGACCCTGTTCTGTTCTGTAATTCAGTTCCTGTGTAGCCAAGTTTCCATTCCGTGTATTACTGATATCTTATGATGTTTCTTTTTCTGTGTGACTTATTTCAGTTAGAATCATCATACCTGAATCCACTCATTGTGCTGCTAAGGCCCTGATGACATAGATTTCATTGCTGAGTGATATTGCTTTGTAAGTAAATACCACAACTTCTTTATCCATTTTTCACTTTCTGCGATGTTGAACTTGTACTGTAAACGAGGTTCTTGTAAACAGAGGCGTCCCAAACTTTGGGGTGGCTGTGTCTTTTTGATTTTAATTTCCCTAAGCTATAGGACCATAAGTGGCAGTGCCATAGGCTCTGTTGCTTTGTTTTTTAGATGTTTAAGGAAACACCATACACTTCTCCGGAGTGTCTGTTGGCAATTTACATCCCGCCCATCAGCATAACAAGGCTCCCAGTTCTCCATGGCTTGTCCTGCCTTTCTGGATTTTACCCTTTTTTCAGATGGCCCTTTTGACCGGGGGGAAGTGAGACTTCATTGTAGTGCAGATTTCTTTTGCAAGTTTGCTTGGTTGGCCAAAAAGTGCGTATGCGTTTTTTCCTGAATATATTCAGGAAAAAACACATACGCCATTTTTGTCCAAGTGCATCATTGTGGACGTTCTGCCTCTTTTCCTATGCTTTCAATGCAATTCCAGTCTACCTCCTGAAATCGGTTTCCTGCAATTCTGCCCCGCTTTCAAGTCCTCTTGACAGCCTTACTTCAGTGTATTTTTGGACGATAGCTGTCATTTACAACTCTGCAGGTTTGTGAATTACAGTGCCCCTGAGCTCCTTTCTTCAACTCGCTTTCTTGTGACCTGGCCGCAACACCGCATGATGTCTTCAGGCCCTAATCTGGTTCCGGCACGGCACGCTGAGCCTTTGGTTAATTCCTCTTACTGGTGGGAAATGAGAGTTAAATTTGCCCATCCAGACACCTCCATCTAGTCTCTCATTGGTTCTCGCTATTCCTGTTCATCTTCCACAGAAATTGCAAACTAGGCCAAACAGGAGGTTAAAGGGACTGACTCTCCAAGTCGGGAGAGTGTTAGTAAAGCGTCTGGAATGTTGCACCCGAGTACCAGGGTACGAAAACTGAGACATATTTGAACACGTCTCCCGTTCACATGGTTGATCATACTCTGGGTTCCACATGCATGTTTTAGCTGAAGGAAGAATACCTTAAACCTGGAGAGTGGAGACCCGTGTAATGGGTACCATACAATATGACTTCAAAGGGTCTTCATTTGTCCTGCCTTTCTGGATTTTACACTTTTTTTTTCCTGAATATATTCAGGAAAAAACGCATATGCCCTTTTTGGCCAAGTGCATCATTGTGGACGTTCTGCCTCTTTTCCTATGCTTTCAATGCAATTCCAGTCTACCTCCTGAAATCGGTTTCCTGCAATTCTGCCCCGCTTTCAAGTCCTCTTGGCAGCCTTACTTCAGTCTATTTTTGGACGATAGCTGTCATTTGTAACTCTGCAGGTTTGTGAAATACAGTGCCCCTGAGCTCCTTTCTTCAACTCGCTTTCTTTTGAGCTGGCCGCAACACCGCAGGATGGCTTCAGGCCCTAATCTGGTTCCGGCACGGCACGCTGAGCCTTTGGTTAATTCCTCTTCCTGGTGGGAAATGAGAGTTAAATTTGCCCGTCCAGACACCTCCAGCTAGCCTCTCATTGGTTCTCGCTATTCCTGTTCATCTTCCGCAGAAATTGCAAACTGGGCCAAACAGGAGGTTAAAGGGACTGACTCTCCAAGTCGGGAGAGTGTTAGTAAAGCATCTGGAATGTTGCACCCGAGTACCAGGGTACGAAAACTGGGACATATTTGAACACGTCTCCCGATCACATGGTTGAATATACTCTAGGTTCCACATGCATGTTTTAGCTGAAGGAAGAATACCTTAAACCTGGGTAGTTGAAACCCGTGGAATGGGTACCATGCAATATGACTTCAAAGGGTCTTCATTTGCTCACCGAACCTCTCCAATCCTATCACTGCTGCGTTTATGCCCCTGTACACATGCTTGATTCTCTTTCGGAGACATAGCAATCCATAGGTTTTAAGATACTTACTAGTCAGGTACATTCTTAGGCGTTTAATATGGGGTGTTGAGTCCATTTCGTTGAGCAAGGAGTAGCTCTTGTCTATTCCATATTTGGCTTAAGGAACTTTATCTGTGCTCATTTCAATCTCTGGTTTTATGCAGCACCCCAACTCACCTTTCCCCTTAAGCAAGCATAAGTTGGTTTTCTAAATTTGAGACCCTGTTCTGTTCTGTAATTCAGTTCCTGTGTAGCCAAGTTTCCATTCCGTGTATTACTGATATCTTATGATGGTTCTTTTTCTGTGTGACTTATTTCAGTTAGAATCATCATACCTGAATCCACTCATTGTGCTGCTAAGGGCCTGATGACATAGATTTCATTGCTGAGTGATATTGCTTTGTAAGTAAATACCACAACTTCTTTATCCATTTTTCACTTTCTGCGATGTTGAACTTGTACTGTAAACGAGGTTCTTGTAAACAGAGCCGATCCAAACTTTGGGGTGGCTGTGTCTTTTTGATTTTAATTTCCCTAAGCTATAGGACCATAAGTGGAAGTGCCCTAGGTTCTGTTGCTTTGTTTTTTAGATGTTTCAGGAAACACCATACACTTCTCCCAAGTGTCTGTTGGCAATTTACATCCCGCCCATCAGCATAACAAGGCTCCCAGTTCTCCATGGCCTGTCCTGCCTTTCTGGATTTTACACTTTTTTCAGATGGCCCTTTTGACCGGGGGGAAGTGAGACTTCATTGTAGTGCAGATTTCCTTTGCAAGCTTGCTTGGTTGGCCAAAAAGGGCGTATGTGTTTTTTCCTGAATATATTCAGGAAAAAACGCATACGCCTTTTATGGCCAAGTGCATCATTGTGGACGTTCTGCCTCTTTTCCTATGCTTTCAATGCAATTCCAGTCTACCTCCTGAAATCGGTTTCCTGCAATTCTGCCCCGTTTTCAAGTCCTCTTGGCAGCCTTACTTCAGTCTATTTTTGGACGATAGCTGTCATTTATAACTCTGCAGGTTTGTGAATTACAGTGCTCCTGAGCTCCTTTCTTTAACTCGCTTTCTTGTGACCTGGCCGCAACACCGCAGGATGTCTTCAGGCCCTAATCTGGTTCTGGCACGGCACACTGAGCCTTTGGTTAATTCCTCTTCCTGGTGGGAAATGAGATTTAAATTTGCCCATCCAGACACCTCCAGCTAGTCTCTCATTGGTTCTCGCTATTCCTGTTCATCTTCCACAGAAATTGCAAACTGGGCCAAACAGGAGGTTAAAGGGACTGACTCTCCAAGTGGGGAGAGTGTTAGTAAAGCGTCTGGAATGTTGCACCCGAGTACCAGGGTACGAAAACTGAGACATATTTGAACACGTCTCCCGATCACATGGTTGATCATACTCTAGGTTCCACATGCATGTTTTAGCTGAAGGAAGAATACCTTAAACCTGGGTAGTTGAAACCCGTTGAATGGGTACCATGCAATATGACTTCAAAGGGTCTTCATTTGCTCACCGAACCTCTCCAATCCTATCACTGCTGTGTTTATGCCCCTGTACACACGCTTGATTCTCTTTTGGAGACATAGCAATCCATAGGTTTTAAGATACTTACTAGTCAGGTACATTCTTAGGCGTTTAATATGGGGTGTTGAGTCCATTTCGTTGAGCAAGGAGTAGCTCTTGTCTATTCCATATTTGGCTTAAGGAACTTTATCTGTGCTCTTTTCAATCTCTGGTTTTATGCAGCACCCCAACTCACCTTTCCCCTTAAGCAAGCATAAGTTGGTTTTCTAAATTTGAGACCCTGTTCTGTTTTGGAATGCAGTTCCTGTGTAGCCAAGTTTACATTCCGTGTATTAGTGATATCTTATGATGTTTCTTTTTCTGTGTGACTTATTTCAGTTAGAATCATCGTACCTGAATCCACTCATTATGCTGCTACGGGCCTGATGACATAGATTTCATTGCTGAGTGATACTGCATTGTACGTAAGTACCACAAGTTCTTTATCCATTTTTCACTTTCTGTGATATTGAACTTGTACTGTAAACGAGGTTCTTGTAAACAGAGGCGTCCCAAACTTTGGGGTGGCTGTGTCTTTTTGATTTTAATTTCCCTAAGCTATAGGACCATAAGTGGCAGTGCCCTAGGCTCTGTTGCTTTGTTTTTTAGATGTTTCAGGAAACACCATACACTTCTCCCGAGTGGTTGTTGGCAATTTACATCCCGCCCATCAGCATAACAAGGCTCCCAGTTCTCCATGGCCTGTCCTGCCTTTCTGGATTTTACACTTTTTTCAGATGGCCCTTTTGACCGGGGGGAAGTGAGACTTCATTGTAGTGCAGATTTCCTTTGCAAGCTTGCTTGGTTGGCCAAAAAGGGCGTATGCGTTTTTTCCTGAATATATTCAGGAAAAAACGCATACGCCCTTTTTGGCCAAGTGCATCATTGTGGACGTTCTGCCTCTTTTCCTATGCTTTCAATGCAATTCCAGTCTACCTCCTGAAATTGGTTTCCTGCAATTCTGCCCCGCTTTCAAGTCCTCTTGGCAGCCTTACTTCAGTCTATTTTTGGACGATAGCTGTCATTTATAACTCTGCAGGTTTGTGAATTACAGTGCCCCTGAGCTCCTTTCTTCAACTCGCTTTCTTGTGACCTGGCCGCAACACCGCAGGATGGCTTCAGGCCCTAATCTGGTTCCGGCACGGCACGCTGAGCCTTTGGTTAATTCCTCTTCCTGGTGGGAAATGAGAGTTAAATTTGCCCGTTCAGACACCTCCAGCTAGTCTCTCATTGGTTCTCGCTATTCCTGTTCATCTTCCACAGAAATTGCAAACTGGGACAAACAGGAGGTTAAAGGGACTGACTCTCCAAGTCGGGAGAGTGTTAGTAAAGCATCTGGAATGTTGCACACGAGTACCAGGGTACGAAAACTGAGACATATTTGAACACGTCTCCCGATCACATGGTTGATCATACTCTAGGTTCCACATGCATGTTTTAGCTGAAGGAAGAATACCTTAAACCTGGGTAGGTGAAACCCGTGGAATGGGTACCATGCAATATGACTTCAAAGGGTCTTCATTTGCTCACCGAACCTCTCCAATCCTATCACTGCTGCGTTTATGCCCCTGTACACATGCTTGATTCTCTTTCGGAGACATAGCAATCCATAGGTTTTAAGATACTTACTAGTCAGGTACATTCTTAGGCGTTTAATATGGGGTGTTGAGTCCATTTCGTTGAGCAAGGAGTAGCTCTTGTCTATTCCATATTTGGCTTAAGGAACTTTATCTGTGCTCATTTCAATCTCTGGTTTTATGCAGCACCCCAACTCACCTTTCCCCTTAAGCAAGCATAAGTTGGTTTTCTAAATTTGAGACCCTGTTCTGTTTTGGAATGCAGTTCCTGTGTAGCCAAGTTTACATTCCGTGTATTAGTGATATCTTATGATGTTTCTTTTTCTGTGTGACTTATTTCAGTTAGAATCATCGTACCTGAATCCACTAATTATGCTGCTACGGGCCTGATGACATAGATTTCATTGCTGAGTGATACTGCATTGTACGTAAGTACCACAAGTTCTTTATCCATTTTTCACTTTCTGTGATATTGAACTTGTACGGTAAACGAGGTTCTTGTAAACAGAGGCGTCCCAAACTTTGGGGTGGCTGTGTCTTTTTGATTTTAATTTCCCTAAGCTATAGGACCATAAGTGGAAGTGCCCTAGGTTCTGTTGCTTTGTTTTTTAGATGTTTCAGGAAACACCATACACTTCTCCCGAGTGGTTGTTGGCAATTTACATCCCGCCCTTCAGCATAACAAGGCTCCCAGTTCTCCATGGCCTGTCCTGCCTTTCTGGATTTTACACTTTTTTCAGATGGCCCTTTTGACCGGGGGGAAGTGAGACTTCATTGTAGTGCAGATTTCCTTTGCAAGCTTGCTTGGTTGGCCAAAAAGGGCGTATGCGTTTTTTCCTGAATATATTCAGGAAAAAACGCATACGCCCTTTTTGGCCAAGTGCATCATTGTGGACGTTCTGCCTCTTTTCCTATGCTTTCAATGCAATTCCAGTCTACCTCCTGAAATCGGTTTCCTGCAATTCTGCCCCGCTTTCAAGTCCTCTTGGCAGCCTTACTTCAGTCTATTTTTGGACGATAGCTGTCATTTATAACTCTGCAGGTTTGTGAATTACAGTGCTCCTGAGCTCCTTTCTTCAACTCGCTTTCTTGTGACCTGGCCGCAACACCGCAGGATGGCTTCAGGCCCTAATCTGGTTCCGGCATGGCACACTGAGCCTTTGGATATTTCCTCTTCCTGGTGGGAAATGAGAGTTAAATTTGCCCGTCCAGACACCTCCAGCTAGTCTCTCATTGGTTCTCGCTATTCCTGTTCATCTTCCACAGAAATTGCAAACTGGGCCAAACAGGAGGTTAAAGGGACTGACTCTCCAAGTCGGGAGAGTGTTAGTAAAGCGTCTGGAATGTTGCACCCGAGTACCAGGGTAGGAAAACTGAGACATATTTGAACACGTCTCCCGTTCACATGGTTGATCATACTCTGGGTTCCACATGCATGTTTTAGCTGAAGGAAGAATACCTAAAACCTGGGTAGTTGAAACCCGTGGAATGGGTACCATGCAATATGACTTCAAAGGGTCTTCATTTGCTCACCGAACCTCTCCAATCCTATCACTGCTGCGTTTATACCCCTGTACACATGCTTGATTCTCTTTCAGAGACATAGCAATCCATAGGTTTTAAGATACTTACTAGTCAGGTACATTCTTAGGCGTTTAATATGGGGTGTTGAGTCCATTTCGTTGAGCAAGGAGTAGCTCTTGTCTATTCCATATTTGGCTTAAGGAACTTTATCTGTGCTCATTTCAATCTCTGGTTTTATGCAGCACCCCAACTCACCTTTCCCCTTAAGCAAGCATAAGTTGGTTTTCTAAATTTGAGACCCTGTTCTGTTCTGTAATTCAGTTCCTGTGTAGCCAAGTTTCCATTCCGTGTATTACTGATATCTTATGATGTTTCTTTTTCTGTGTGACTTATTTCAGTTAGAATCATCATACCTGAATCCACTCATTGTGCTGCTAAGGCCCTGATGACATAGATTTCATTGTTGAGTGATATTGCTTTGTAAGTAAATACCACAACTTCTTTATCCATTTTTCACTTTCTGCAATGTTGAACTTGTACTGTAAACGAGGTTCTTGTAAACAGAGGCGTCCCAAACTTTGGGGTGGCTGTGTCTTTTTGATTTTAATTTCCCTAAGCTATAGGACCATAAGTGGCAGTGCCATAGGCTCTGTTGCTTTGTTTTTTAGATGTTTAAGGAAACACCATACACTTCTCCGGAGTGTCTGTTGGCAATTTACATCCCGCCCATCAGCATAACAAGGCTCCCAGTTCTCCATGGCTTGTCCTGCCTTTCTGGATTTTACCCTTTTTTCAGATGGCCCTTTTGACCGGGGGGAAGTGAGACTTCATTGTAGTGCAGATTTCTTTTGCAAGTTTGCTTGGTTGGCCAAAAAGTGCGTATGCGTTTTTTCCTGAATATATTCAGGAAAAAACACATACGCCATTTTTGTCCAAGTGCATCATTGTGGACGTTCTGCCTCTTTTCCTATGCTTTCAATGCAATTCCAGTCTACCTCCTGAAATCGGTTTCCTGCAATTCTGCCCCGCTTTCAAGTCCTCTTGACAGCCTTACTTCAGTGTATTTTTGGACGATAGCTGTCATTTACAACTCTGCAGGTTTGTGAATTACAGTGCCCCTGAGCTCCTTTCTTCAACTCGCTTTCTTGTGACCTGGCCGCAACACCGCATGATGTCTTCAGGCCCTAATCTGGTTCCGGCACGGCACGCTGAGCCTTTGGTTAATTCCTCTTACTGGTGGGAAATGAGAGTTAAATTTGCCCATCCAGACACCTCC
Source organism: Delphinus delphis (assembly GCF_949987515.2). NCBI lineage: Eukaryota > Metazoa > Chordata > Mammalia > Artiodactyla > Delphinidae > Delphinus > Delphinus delphis. The sequence goes on along the minus strand of NW_027192697.1, from coordinate 1,239,995 downwards.
ATCTAGTCTCTCATTGGTTCTCGCTATTCCTGTTCATCTTCCACAGAAATTGCAAACTAGGCCAAACAGGAGGTTAAAGGGACTGACTCTCCAAGTCGGGAGAGTGTTAGTAAAGCGTCTGGAATGTTGCACCCGAGTACCAGGGTACGAAAACTGAGACATATTTGAACACGTCTCCCGTTCACATGGTTGATCATACTCTGGGTTCCACATGCATGTTTTAGCTGAAGGAAGAATACCTTAAACCTGGAGAGTGGAGACCCGTGTAATGGGTACCATACAATATGACTTCAAAGGGTCTTCATTTGTCCTGCCTTTCTGGATTTTACACTTTTTTTTTCCTGAATATATTCAGGAAAAAACGCATATGCCCTTTTTGGCCAAGTGCATCATTGTGGACGTTCTGCCTCTTTTCCTATGCTTTCAATGCAATTCCAGTCTACCTCCTGAAATCGGTTTCCTGCAATTCTGCCCCGCTTTCAAGTCCTCTTGGCAGCCTTACTTCAGTCTATTTTTGGACGATAGCTCTCATTTATAACTCTGCAGGTTTGTGAAATACAGTGCCCCTGAGCTCCTTTCTTCAACTCGCTTTCTTTTGAGCTGGCCGCAACACCGCAGGATGGCTTCAGGCCCTAATCTGGTTCCGGCACGGCACGCTGAGCCTTTGGTTAATTCCTCTTCCTGGTGGGAAATGAGAGTTAAATTTGCCCGTCCAGACACCTCCAGCTAGCCTCTCATTGGTTCTCGCTATTCCTGTTCATCTTCCGCAGAAATTGCAAACTGGGCCAAACAGGAGGTTAAAGGGACTGACTCTCCAAGTCGGGAGAATGTTAGTAAAGCGTCTGGAATGTTGCACCCGAGTACCAGGGTACGAAAACTGGGACATATTTGAACACGTCTCCCGATCACATGGTTGAATATACTCTAGGTTCCACATGCATGTTTTAGCTGAAGGAAGAATACCTTAAACCTGGGTAGTTGAAACCCGTGGAATGGGTACCATGCAATATGACTTCAAAGGGTCTTCATTTGCTCACCGAACCTCTCCAATCCTATCACTGCTGCGTTTATGCCCCTGTACACATGCTTGATTCTCTTTCAGAGACATAGCAATCCATAGGTTTTAAGATACTTACTAGTCAGGTACATTCTTAGGCGTTTAATATGGGGTGTTGAGTCCATTTCGTTGAGCAAGGAGTAGCTCTTGTCTATTCCATATTTGGCTTAAGGAACTTTATCTGTGCTCATTTCAATCTCTGGTTTTATGCAGCACCCCAACTCACCTTTCCCCTTAAGCAAGCATAAGTTGGTTTTCTAAATTTGAGACCCTGTTCTGTTCTGTAATTCAGTTCCTGTGTAGCCAAGTTTCCATTCCGTGTATTACTGATATCTTATGATGGTTCTTTTTCTGTGTGACTTATTTCAGTTAGAATCATCATACCTGAATCCACTCATTGTGCTGTTAAGGGCCTGATGACATAGATTTCATTGCTGAGTGATATTGCTTTGTAAGTAAATACCACAACTTCTTTATCCATTTTTCACTTTCTGCGATGTTGAACTTGTACTGTAAACGAGGTTCTTGTAAACAGAGCCGATCCAAACTTTGGGGTGGCTGTGTCTTTTTGATTTTAATTTCCCTAAGCTATAGGACCATAAGTGGAAGTGCCCTAGGTTCTGTTGCTTTGTTTTTTAGATGTTTCAGGAAACACCATACACTTCTCCCAAGTGTCTGTTGGCAATTTACATCCCGCCCATCAGCATAACAAGGCTCCCAGTTCTCCATGGCCTGTCCTGCCTTTCTGGATTTTACACTTTTTTCAGATGGCCCTTTTGACCGGGGGGAAGTGAGACTTCATTGTAGTGCAGATTTCCTTTGCAAGCTTGCTTGGTTGGCCAAAAAGGGCGTATGTGTTTTTTCCTGAATATATTCAGGAAAAAACGCATACGCCTTTTATGGCCAAGTGCATCATTGTGGACGTTCTGCCTCTTTTCCTATGCTTTCAATGCAATTCCAGTCTACCTCCTGAAATCGGTTTCCTGCAATTCTGCCCCGCTTTCAAGTCCTCTTGGCAGCCTTACTTCAGTCTATTTTTGGACGATAGCTCTCATTTATAACTCTGCAGGTTTGTGAATTACAGTGCCACTGAGCTCCTTTCTTCAACTCGCTTTCTTTTGAGCTGGCCGCAACACCGCAGGATGGCTTCAGGCCCTAATCTGATTCTGGTACGGCACGCTGAGCCTTTGGTTATTTCCTCTTCCTGGTGGGAAATGAGAGTTAAATTTGCCCGTCCAGACACCTCCAGCTAGTCTCTCATTGGTTCTCGCTATTCCTGTTCATCTTCCGCAGAAATTGCAAACTGGGCCAAACAGGAGGTTAAAGGGACTGACTCTCCAAGTCGGGAGAGTGTTAGTAAAGCGTCTGGAATGTTGCACCCAAGTACCAGGGTACGAAAACTGAGACATATTTGAACACGTCTCCCGATCACATGGTTGATCATACTCTAGGTTCCACATGCATGTTTTAGCTGAAGGAAGAATACCTTAAACCTGGGTATTTGAAACCCGTGGAATGGGTACCATGCAATATGACTTCAAAGGGTCTTCATTTGCTCACCGAACATCTCCAATCCTATCACTGCTGCGTTTATGCCCCTGTACACATGCTTGATTCTCTTTCGGAGACATAGCAATCCATAGGTTTTAAGATACTTACTAGTCAGGTACATTCTTAGGCGTTTAATATGCGGTGTTGAGTCCATTTCGTTGAGCAAGGAGTAGCTCTTGTCTATTCCATATTTGGCTTAAGGAACTTTATCTGTGCTCATTTCAATCTCTGGTTTTATGCAGCAATCCAACTCACCTTTCCCCTTAAGCAAGCATAAGTTGGTTTTCTAAATTTGAGAACCTGTTCTGTTTTGTAATTCAGTTCCTGTGTAGCCAAGGTTACATTCCGTGTATTAGTGATATCTTATGATTTTTCTTTTAATGTGTGACTTATTTCAGTTAGAATCATCGTACCTGAATCCACTCATGATGCTGCTACGGGCCTGATGACATAGATTTCATTGCTGAGTGATACTGCATTGTACGTAAGTACCACAAGTTCTTTATCCATTTTTCACTTTCTGTGATATTGAACTTGTACGGTAAACGAGGTTCTTGTAAACAGAGGCGTCCCAAACTTTGGGGTGGCTGTGTCTTTTTGATTTTAATTTCCCTAAGCTATAGGACCATAAGTGGAAGTGCCCTAGGCTCTGTTGCTTTGTTTTTTAGATGTTTCAGGAAACACCATACACTTCTCCCGAGTGGTTGTTGGCAATTTACATCCCGCCCATCAGCATAACAAGGCTCCCAGTTCTCCATGGCCTGTCCTGCCTTTCTGGATTTTACACTTTTTTCAGATGGCCCTTTTGACCGGGGGGAAGTGAGACTTCATTGTAGTGCAGATTTCCTTTGCAAGCTTGCTTGGTTGGCCAAAAAGTGCGTATGCGTTTTTTCCTGAATATATTCAGGAAAAAACGCATACGCCCTTTTTGGCCAAGTGCATCATTGTGGACGTTCTGCCTCTTTTCCTATGCTTTCAATGCAATTCCAGTCTACCTCCTGAAATCGGTTTCCTGCAATTCTGCCCTGCTTTCAAGTCCTCCTGGCAGCCTTACTTCAGTATATTTTTGGACGATAGCTGTCATTTATAACTCTGCAGGTTTGTGAATTACAGTGCCCCTGAGCTCCTTTCTTCAACTCGCTTTCTTTTGAGCTGGCCGCAACACCGCAGGATGGCTTCAGGCCCTAATCTGATACTGGTACGGCACGCTGAGCCTTTGGTTATTTCCTCTTCCTGGTGGGAAATGAGAGTTAAATTTGCCCGTCCAGACACCTCCAGCTAGTCTCTCATTGGTTCTCGCTATTCCTGTTCATGTTCCGCAGAAATTGCAAAATGCGCCAAACAGGAGGTTAAAGGGACTGACTCTCCAAGTCGGGAGAGTGTTAGTAAAGCGTCTGGAACGTTGCACCCAAGTACCAGGGTACGAAAACTGAGACATATTTGAACACGTCTCCCGATCACATGGTTGATCATACTCTAGGTTCCACATGCATGTTTTAGCTGAAGGAAGAATACCTTAAACCTGGGTATTTGAAACTCGTGGAATGGGTACCATGCAATATGACTTCAAAGGGTCCTCATTTGCTCACCGAACCTCTCCAATCCTATCACTGCTGCGTTTATGCCCCTGCACACATGCTTGATTCTCTTTCGGAGACATAGCAATCCATAGGTTTTAAGATACTTACTAGTCAGGTACATTCTTAGGCGTTTAATATGGGGTGTTGAGTCCATTTCGTTGAGCAAGGAGTAGCTCTTGTCTATTCCATATTTGGCTTAAGGAACTTTATCTGTGCTCATTTCAATCTCTGGTTTTATGCAGCACCCCAACTCACCTTTCCCCTTAAGCAAGCATAAGTTGTTTTTCTAAATTTGAGACCCTGTTCTGTTCTGTAATTCAGTTCCTGTGTAGCCAAGTTTACATTCCGTGTATTACTGATATCTTATGATGTTTCTTTTTCTGTGTGACTTATTTCAGTTAGAATCATCATACCTGAATCCACTCATTGTGCTGCTAAGGGCCTGATGACATAGATTTCATTGCTGAGTGATATTGCTTTGTAAGTAAGTACCACAACTTCTTTATCCATTTTTCACTTTCTGCGATGTTGAACTTGTACGGTAAACGAGGTTCTTGTAAACAGAGGCGTCCCAAACTTTGGGGTGGCTGTGTCTTTTTGATTTTAATTTCCCTAAGCTATAGGACCATAAGTGGAAGTGCCCTAGGCTCTGTTGCTTTGTTTTTTAGATGTTTCAGGAAACACCATACACTTCTCCTGAGTGGTTGTTGGCAATTTACATCCCGCCCATCAGCATAACAAGGCTCCCTATTCTTCATGGCCTGTCCGGCCTTTCTGTATTTTACACTTTTCTCAGATGGCCCTTTTGACCGGGGGGAAGTGAGACTTCATTGTAGTGCAGATTTCCTTTGCAAGTTTGCTTGGTTGGCCAAAAACGGCGTATGCGTTTTTTCCTGAATATATTCAGGAAAAAACGCATACGCCCTTTTTGGCCAAGTGCATCATTGTGGACGTTCTGCCTCTTTTCCTATGCTTTCAATGCAATTCCAGTCTACCTCCTGAAATCGGTTTCCTGCAATTCTGCCCCGCTTTCAGGTCCTCTTGGCAGCCTTACTTCAGTATATTTTTGGACCATAGCTGTCATTTATAACTCTGCAGGTTTGTGAATTACAGTGCCCCTGAGCTCCTTTCTTCAACACGCTTTCTTGTGAGCTGGCCGAAACACCGCATGATGGCTTCAGGCCCTAATCTGGTTCCGGCCCGGCATGCTGAGCCTTTGGTTAATTCCTCTTCCTGGTGGGTAATGAGAGTTAAATTTGCCCGTCCAGACACCTCCAGCTAGTCTCTCATTCGTTCTCGCTATTCCTGTTCATCTTCCGCAGAAATTGCAAACTGGGCCAAACAGGAGGTTAAAGGGACTGACTCTCCAAGTCGGGAGAGTGTTAGTAATGCGTCTGGAATGTTGCACCCGAGTACCAGGGTAAGAAAACTGAGACATATTTGAACACGTCTCCCGATCACATGGTTGATCATACTCTAGGTTCCACATGCATGTTTTAGCTGAAGGAAGAATACCTTAAACCTGGGTAGCTGAAACCCGTGGAATGGGTACCATGCAATATGACTTCAAAGGGTCTTCATTTGCTCACCGAACCTCTCCAATCCTATCACTGCTGCGTTTATGGCCCTGTACACATGCTTGATTCTCTTTCAGAGACATAGCAATCCATAGGTTTTAAGATACTTACTAGTCAGGTACATTCTTAGGTGTTTAATATGCAGTGTTGAGTCCATTTCGTTGAGCAAGGAGTAGCTCTTGTCTATTCCATATTTGGCTTAAGGAACTTTATCTGTGCTCATTTCAATCTCTGGTTTTATGCAGCACCCCAACTCACCTTTACCCTTAAGTAAGCATAAGTTGGTTTTCTAATTTGAGACCCTGTTCTATTCTGTAATTGTGTTCCTGTGTAGCCAAGTTTACATTCCGTGTATTACTGATATCTTATGATGTTTCTTTTTCTGTGTGACTTATTTCAGTTAGAATCATCATACCTGAATCCACTCATTGTGCTGCTAAGGGCCTGAAGACATAGATTTCATTGCTGAGTGATATTGCTTTGTAAGTAAATACCACAACTTCTTTATCCATTTTTCACTTTCTGCAATGTTGAACTTGTACTGTAAACGAGGTTCTTGTAAACAGAGGCGTACCAAACTTTGGGGTGGCTGTGTCTTCTTGATTTTAATTTCCCTAAGCTATAGGACCATAAGTGGAAGTGCCCTAGGCTCTGTTGCTTTGTTTTTTAGATGTTTCAGGAAACACCATACACTTCTCCTGAGTGTCTGTTGGCAATTTACATCCCGCCCATCAGCATAACAAGGCTCCCAGTTCTCAATGGCCTGTTGCCTTTCTGGATTTTACACTTTTTTCAGATGGCCCTTTTGACCGGGGGGAAGTGAGACTTCATTGTAGTGCAGATTTCCTTTGCAAGCTTGCTTGGTTTGCCAAAAACGGCGTATGCGTTTTTTCCTGAATATATTCAGGAAAAAACGCATACGCCCTTTTTGGCCAAGTGCATCATTGTGGACGTTCTGCCTCTTTTCCTATGCTTTCAATGCAATTCCAGTCTACCTCCTGAAATCGGTTTCCTGCAATTCTGCCCCGCTTTCAAGTCCTCTTGGCAGCCTTACTTCAGTCTATTTTTGGACGATAGCTGTCATTTATAACTCTGCAGGTTTGTGAATTACAGTGCCCCTGAGCTCCTTTCTTCAACTCGCTTTCTTGTGACCTGGCCGCAACACCGCAGGATGGCTTCAGGCCCTAATCTGGTTCCGGCACGAAACGCTGGGCCTTTGGTTAATTCCTCTTCCTGGTGGAAAATGAGAGTTAAATTTGCCCGTCCAGACACCTCCAGCTAGTCTCTCATTGGTTCTCACTATTCCTGTTCATCTTCCGCAGAAATTGCAAACTGGGCCAAACAGGAGGTTATAGGCACTGACTCTCCAAGTCAGGAGAGTGTTAGTAAAGCGTCTGGAATGTTGCACCCGAGTACCAGGGTACGAAAACTGAGACATATTTGAACACATCTCCCGTTCACATGGTTGATCATACTCTGGGTTCCACATGCATGTTTTAGCTGAAGGAAGAATACCTTAAACCTGGGTAGTTGAAACCCGTGGAATGGGTAGCATGCAATATGACTTCAAAGGGTCTTCATTTGCTCACCGAACCTCTCCAATCCTATCACTGCTGCGTTTATGCCCCTGTACACATGCTTGATTCTCTTTCGGAGACATAGCAATCCATAGATTTAAAGATACTTACTAGTCAGGTACATTCATAGGCGTTTATTATGCGGTGTTGAGTCCATTTCGTTGAGCAAGGAGCAGCTCTTGTCTATTCCATATTTGGCTTAAGGAACTTTATCTGTGCTCATTTCAATCTCTGGTATTATGCAGCACCCCAACTCACCTTTACCCTTAAGCAAGCATAAGTTGGTTTTCTCAATTTGAGACCCTGTTCTGTTCTGTAATTCAGTTCCTGTGTAGCCAAGTTTACATTCCGAATATTACTCATATCTTATGATGTTTCTTTTTCTGTGTGACTTATTTCAGTTAGAATCATCATACCTGAATCCACTTATTGTGCTGCTAAGGGCCTGATGACATAGATTTCACTGCTGAGTGATATTGCTTTGTAATTAAATACCACAACTTCTTTATCCATTTTTCACTTTCTGCGATGTTGAACGTGTACTGTAAACGAGTTTCCTGTAAACAGAGCTGTTCCAAACTTTGGGGTGGCTGTGTCTTTTTGATTTTAATTTCCCTAAGCTATAGGACCATAAGTGGAAGTGCCCTAGGCTCTGTTGCTTTGTTTTTTAGATGTTTCAGGAAACACCATACACTTCTCCAGAGTGGCTGTTGGCAATTTACATCCCGCCCATCAGCATAAGAAGGCTCCCAGTTCTCCATGGCCTGTCGTGCCTTTATGGATTCTACACTTTTTTCAGATGGCCCTTTTGACCAGGTGGAAGTGAGACTTCATTGTAGTGCAGATTTTCTTTGCAAGCTTGCTTGGTTGGCCAAAAAGTGCGTATGCGTTTTTTCCTGAATATATTCAGGAAAAAACGCATACGCCCTTTTTGGCCAAGTGCATCATTGTCGAGGTTCTGACTCTCTTCATATGTTTTCAATGCAATTCCAGTCTACCTCCTGAAATCGGTTTCCTGCAATTCTGCCTTGCTTTCAATGCCTCTTCATAGCCTTACCTCAATATATTTTTTGAAAATAGTTGGCCTTTATAACTCTGCAGGTTTTTGAATTGCATTGGTCCTTAGCTCCATTTTTTAGCTCTTATTTTTGTGGTCTTGCCCCGTAACCACAGGATTCCTTGAAGCCCTATTTTTCTTCTGGGGCACCTTGTTGTGCCTTTGGTTAATTCTTCTTACTGATGTGATATTAGAGTGACATGTGCCCATTGAAACCGCTACAGCTAGTTTCTCACTGGTTCCCCCTATTCCCATTCATCCTCTGCACTAACTGCAGACTGTGCGATACCAGAACTTAAAGGCATTGACTCCATGTGGGGATGTTGTTAGTAAAGCGGCTGGAATGTCGATCCGGAGCCCCAGGAGAGGAAAAATGAGGTGCGTTTTAGAAACCTTTCCCGATCATATGGTATACCAGTCGCTGGGTTTCCCAAGCATGGTTTAGCTGTAGGAAGATTCCCTTCAACCTGGAGTGTTGGGACCCTTGGACTGAGTAGCATGAAGTATTGCATTAAACTTTCGGCAGTTGCTCACCAAAGCTCACCAATCCTGTCAGCCCCAAGTGTCCAGCCTTATGTCTTATCCAGCTGTGGGTTTATATGTGGTCAATCCAGGTTGCATCACAGCCCCTGAGCGAATTTTGTAAGAATTTTTCTCTCTTTCATTGTTTCAGCGTTTTGTTTTTAAAATTTATTTCTATAATGGGGTTTAGCTCCTTTTCACTGCTGTGTTTGTGCCGCTCTGCACACACTTGATTCCCTTATGGAGATATATCAATACATGGGTTTTAAGATTCTTATTCCTCAGATATATTTCTCTGCGGTGTATAGGGTGTGTTGAGGCCAGTTCATTGAGCAAGGTGTAGATCTTGTCTAATACCTATTTGGTTTATTGAACGGTATCTGTGCTAATTTCAAACTCTGGTTTTATGCATCACCCCACCTCTCCTTTCCCCTTAAGCTGACATAAGTGTGTTTTCTAAATGTGAGACACTGTTCTGTTCTGTAATTCATTTCTTGTGCAGCCATATTTACCCTCCCTCTATAAGTGATATCTTATGATATGTTTCTTTTTCTGTTTGACTTATTTCAAGTAGTATTATCGGACCTAAATCCACTCTTTATCCTTCTACTAGCCTTATTACATTGATTTCATGGTGAAGAGATATTCCATTGTACATAAGTACCACATCTTCTTTATCCATTGTTCTCTTTCCTGGGATATTTAAGGTGTACTGAAGTTGAGGTTCTTGTAAACAGAGTAGCCCTAAACTGTGGTGTGCTTGTGTCTTGTTGATTTTTAGACTTCCCTAGATATACTCCCATGATTGGAAGAGTCCTATGCTCTGTAGCTCTGTTTTTTAGATGATTTAGGAACCACCATACACTTCTCCAGAGTGGCTCTCGGCAGTTCACACACTGCCCATCAGCGTATAAAGGCTCCCTGTTCTCCATGGCCTGTCCTGCATTTCTGGTTTTTACAATTTTTTAGGATGGCCCTTTTGACCGGTGGGAAGTGAGACTTCTTTGTTGTGCACATTTGCATTGCTTGCTTGCTTCGTTGCCCATAAAGTGCGTATGCGTTTTTTCCTGGATATAATCAGGAAAAAACGCATACGCCCTTTTGGGCCAACTGCATCATTGTCGAAATTCTGCCGCTTTTCATGTGTGTTAAAGACGAGTCCAATCTATCTCTTGAAATCTGTTTCTTGCAATTCTGTCTTGCATTCAGATCCTCTTCTTTGCCTTACCTCAACATATTTTTGGACGTTAGTTTTCATTTATAACTCTGCAGGTTTGTGAATTGCAGTGACCCTGAGCTCCATTTTTTAAGTTGCTCTTTTGTGAGCTGGCCTCAAACCCGCAGGATTGCTTCAGGCCCTATTTTGGCTCCGGCGAGGCAGGCTGAGCCTTCCTTTAATTCTTACTCTTAATGGGAAATTAGAGTGATATGTGCCCGTCCAAACCCCTACAACTCTTCTCTCATTGGTTCCCCCTCTTCCCGTTCATCCTCCTCACAATTTGCAAAATGTGTGAAACAGAAGTTTAAATGTGCTGATTCTCCAAGTGGGGAGATTCTAAGTAGCGTGGCTGGAATGGTGAACAGGAGCACCAGGAGAGGATAAATGAGGTGCATTTTAGACACATCTCCCGATCACATGGTGTACAGTCCTCTGGGTTTTCCATGCATGTTTTAGCTGTAGGAAGATCCCTTGAACCTGCAGATTTGGGACCCATTGAATGGGTACCAGGTAGTATTACTTTAAAGGGTGTGCATTTCCTCACCCAACCTCACATTTCTCTTAGCGCAAACAGTTTCCAGCCTTATGTCTCATCCTGCTGTGGGTCTAGATGTGTTCAATCCATGTTGCATCACCGTCCCTGAGGAAAAGTTGTAAGAGGTTTTCTCTGTCTCTCTGTCGTTTATTTTTTTCAATTTATTACTATATTGGTTACAGCTGATTTTCAAAGCTCTGTTTCTTGCTGCTGTACATCCACTTGATTCACGTACAGAGAGACATCAATAAATTCTTTTTCAGATTCTTACCAGTCGTATATATTCTTTTCCGGTGACTTGAGTGTGCTGAGTGCAGTTCTTTTAGCTACCGTGTAGGCCTTGTTGATTATCAGTTTGGTATTTGGAATGGTATCTTTGCTAATTTCAACCTCCTGGATGATGCCTCACCCCTCCCCACCTTTCCCGTTTAGCAGCCTTATGCGTGTTTTCTACATATTTGACTATGTTTTTGTTTTGTAATTTATTTCATGTGTAGCCATTTTGGATTCCACCTTTAAGTGATACCTTATGATATGTGTCTTTTTCTTTTTGAATTCTGTCACTTAGAATGATCATACGTAACTCCTCCGGAGTTGTTACAACTGGCCATATTTCATTGATTTCCAGGCTGAATAATATTCCACTCTACCTAAGTACCACATCTCTATCCATTTTTCCCCTCCAGAGACATTTAAGTTATATCCTAGTCGAGGATCTTTTAAACAGAGAGGGGGTAAACATTGGGGTGCCTGTGTCCTCTCGATTTTTGTTTTTCCCAAGATATACGCCCATGAGTGCAAGTGCCCTATGCTCTGTAGCTCATTTTTTAGATGCTTTAGTAAACACAATACACTTCTCCAGAATGGCCGTTGGCAATATACATTTCCACTATAAGTCTCACAGGGCTCCCTCTTCTCGTTGCCCTGTCCTGCATTTCTGTTGTTTACGCTTTATGAGGATGGCTCTTCTGACTGATGCGAAGTGATATCTTTTGTAGTATTGACTTCCAGTGCCCACCTGTTTGGTTGGCTAAAAAAGTGTATGCCCTTTTCTTGAATATATACAGAAAAGAACGCATACACCCTTTTTGGCCAACTGCAATGTTGGCAATGTTCAGCTCCTTTTCTTGTGCTTAATGGCGAGTCCTTTCTACCTCCTCAAATCCCTTTCCTGCCATTCTCCCTTGCTTACAAGTCCTTTTCTCTGACTTTCCTCAAGACATTTTTCAGTGATGGATATTTTCAACTCTGCAGTTTTGTGAATTTTACTGCCCCTGAGTTCCATTGTTCAACTCGTGTTTATGGGAACTGGCCACAAAGCAGCGGGATTTCCTCAAGCCCTATACTGTTTCCATGGGCAACCCTAGCCTTTGGTCAATTCGTCTTCCTGATTGGAAATTAGAGTGACATGTGCCTGTCTGAACACCTAGGACTTGTCTCTCATTGTTCCTCATCCTTCCGCTTCATCCTCTGGACAAATTCCAAACTGTACGCAACAGGATGTTGACAGTGCTGACATCTCCAAGTGGGGAGACTGTTAGTACAGACGCTGGAGGGGTGAACCCGAGCACCAGGAGATGAGGAGATGAGATGCCTTTTCCAAACTCTTCCCGATCAGATGGTATACCATCCTCTGGGTGTGACAGACATGTTTTAGCAGTAGGAAGAGTCCCATTCATGTAAGGAGAACACCAGGGCTTTTTCAAAATCAGTGTCTCCCCGAAACCCAAACTGGGGAAGTTTTTAAGCTACAGCTACACATATGTTCATTAAGGGCCTTGGGAAGTAGGCAGAGTCCAAACTTTAGATGATTGAAGTCTTCAGGGTCAGAAGCACTCACCACCAGCTTCCCTTAGGCTACACTTTAACTGTCATTGATAGATGATGTCAATAAAAATATCTATTCTTTTTCAGATTATTTCCCCTTATAGGTTATTGCAAAATGTTGAGTGTAGTTCCCTGTGCTATACAGTAGTTCCTTGTTGATGATCTATTTTATACATAGCAGTGTGTATGTGTTCATTCCAAACTGTTAATTTATCCCTCCTCCCACCTTTCCCCTTTGGTAATAATAAATTATAAGATTTTATACTTCTCAGAAATGGGGGAGCTGAAAGAGAGGTATCATTTTCAATGGAAAAGCATTTAAAACAAGATTGAAGGTTTAACCAAGATTATTAGCTGTACATCCTTGGAAAGAAATCACTTCGTTTCTCTAATATTGACCTGACAAATAAGACAAACCTTTTCACTGAACTTGCTTATAAAAAGTGATGGAAATATCAAATGGAAGTGTTAAAAACATCTTATTTTACCCGAGCCTTATACACTGTTCTATGTTAACTACAGTTTGGCTCACACATCTGTTCATTGAGGTTACAATAGTCTCAATTTCTGTTACTGATCCTCCAGAGTGGACCCCAACAAGTGTCCCCCTGCCCAGTGTCATTGGGGCCAACAGATCGAGACTGAGTTTGGTTCACAAGCAAAGGAAACTTTATATTTTGATCAGAGAATGGAGAGGTGAGAGCATGCACTACCCCGTGGGCTGTGGGCTGGGCTGCTGTGTAGAGATCCTGTCAGAGTCAGTGGGAGGGAGGGAGGCGGCGGAGCTCTCGAGGGCCGGGTTGGCTGTAGCTCAGGCTCTATATCGTGGAGTCTGCACTGGGCCCCAGGAGCTGAGGTGTCGACCCAGCCATTCTGCACTAGGAAATCTGGTCTGAAGTGCCGGGTGTGGAACCTCTGCATGCGGGACCCTAGGAGCACGTGAAATTAGACAAAGCACAAAGGATAAAAAAGGTTAGACTTGACTTTATTGCCCAGATTCTATTTTTATCTCCCAGGGATTTTTAATGGGCTTTGCTGGGGACAAACCCCTCCTCTGCCTTTTGTCCCGTTCCTCATTCTTGGAGTGCTGAGGGTGCAGACCCTTCTTCTGTAACTGCTGAGTGCTGAGTTGGGAGCCCTCATACCCTGGGGCGAGGGTCAGAGCTTCTCCCCAGCAGCCTCCCGGTGACGTTGATTGTCCCCAGGACCCCTGCCTCCCTGCTCGTCCACCTGAGCACCAGCATTGGAAGTGTTATAGATTCTAATGACCTTTAAGGGTCCAGGAAAGAGATGTGCAGAGACGCTGTGGGGGCCGGTTTCACCCTGCCCCACATTTGTTCGGCCACCTTAGGCTGACCGTCTCTGCCAGCCTAGATGCTCTGACCAGTAGTCTGCGCTTTCTTCAGTTAGGCCCCTGAATTAACGTACAAACAGCACCAGGTGTCAGAGCCCTGCCCGCTCAACTCCCAGACAGTCCAGGGTCAGTGGTGACCAAGGACCATGATGGCTACTGAGTCAACAGCCTTTTGAAGTAAACAGGAGTCCAGCCGGTCTTATTGGCCACCATCATCACGGTGTCTGTAGGCTTTTCTATGGTGACAGTGTGGTATACTGTTCCCCCGCCAAGATTATTAGCTCCCCTCTGGGTGCAGTAAGTCCTGCAAGCAGTAGTCTACTCTTTTGGGACACACTCTTGTTGTTTTATGAGAGAAACTCCAGGTCAAGTGATGTTCACACGAGTCGTCATGGTGCCCTGTTGCCCCCGGTTATCTCTCTGGATGTTGGAGTTGGAGGGCCTCCTCACTCGAGGTCGGTGTGCCCACGGAGCGAACCCTGCAACTTCAGGGCATGGTTGGTGGTTAGGATCACCACGTGGGGTCCTTTTCCCTTAGGAGGGAGGTGGCCTTTTGGGCTGCTGATTTCCAGGTTTTTAGATACCGCCAGTATCTTGGCCAGATGTGGCAGTGGGCCAAGCCCCTTAGTGACCGTAGTTTATCCTACCTGGATGGCATTCTTGCATTGTTCCATTTCAAGTGGTCCCAGTTTTTGCACTAATTCTCCAATGGCGATTCACCTTTCACCGGGAATGTAAAGGTCAAAGGGTTTAGCTAAATTAGGGAGTTCCAGGGCAAGGGTCTGAATTGACTGCTCTTTCCATTCTTGAAAGGCCACTTCTGGATTCTATTCAAAAGGATCATCATCTTTTCCTTTCAGTGTTTCATATAGAGGCCCAGCTAGTAGACTGTAGTTAGGGATCCAGAAGCAGCAAACCCTGGCCTCCCCAGGAACCCCTAAGCTGTCTTCTAGTTTTAGAAAGGGGTAAGGCTGAAAATGGTTTCTTCCCTTTCCTGGGATGGGCTTCTCTGACCTTCTGTGAGAATGAAGCCCAGGCAGGTCACCGCAGTCTGTGATATTTGAGCTTTTTCTTGGACAACTTCTATCCTTTATTGGCTTGGTAGTTCAGAGGCCTCCTTAGTAGGGCTGGTGATCAGAATGTCGTCTGCATATTGAAGGAGGGTTTCCTTTTCCAGAGGTAGAACTTTTAGGTCTTTAGCTAAGCTTTCCCCAAAGATGGTGTGGGAATTTTTGCACCCTTGGGGCCAGACGGCCCGGAAGTATTGTTTTAGTTGTATGTTGAGTCCTGCCACTCACAAGCCAAAATTTCTTGTGACTCTGGGACTAATGGAATACAAAAGAAGGCATCATTGAAGACTAATACAGAATACCATGTCCTGGTGGTTGGTAGAATGACCAGCAGGGTGTAGGAATTAGGAGCAACTGGAGGTATATCCTCGGTGGCTTCACTGACTGTCCTGACATCCTTTACCAGGTCCCCAGCAGCCCATGGGGCTCTCGTGGTCAGACCAATCCCAGAATATGGAGCTCACCTGGGCAGGTACCCCACCCCCACCCCAGCCCACGGGGCTCTCGTGGTCAGGCCCCTCCCAGGATACAGAGCTACCCTTGCAGGTACCGTGGCAGGGCTGGGCACACAGGAACCGTGCACATAGCCCTCATTGCAGAGCACCCCCAGCTCACCTGTCGCTCAGAGCTGACACAGAGCACCTCAGAGCAGGACTTGAACTAACAAACAGCAGCTGCGACAGGTCTGTGACCCTGGGCATCACTCCGTGAGGCCTCCCTCCACCTGGTCTTCCAGAGACTTCCACTGCACCCGGGGCACCAGGCCTCTGTCTCCAACCACCACCCACCCCTCCTCTCCCTGACTCCTGGGTTCCTCTCATTAGGAGAGGGTTTTCTTGAAGTTGTCTCCCACTCATGGGCCAGATAAAATGATTAGAAAACAAGCCAAAGCTGCAGCCCCTTGTCTATCCTGACTCTCAGGAGCCCACACCTGTTCCTTGGACCTGGCCGGTTCAGCAAGTTCCATTTTCTGCAACTGTGAGCCCCTGAGGGGTGATGATTGGCTGACCTGGGCAGCCTTACCGTGCCAGCCAGCCCTCCCCAGGTGTGCCTGGGTTGAGATCAATATAAATACCACTCCAGGCAGCAAGAGCCCCTGCAGCCGTGCCTGACACCATTTTCTCTGCCCTGTCAGCAGTCTCGGGGCTGGGCTGGTGGGAGGGAGTGAGAGGCCACGGCTTTGTGGGTGGCCCAGTGTGAGTGGGGCTCTGCTGGACTTTCTGCAGCAGTTGCCAGGCTGCCACCTGCTAAAGAAGAGGATGTGTCACCCATACCTGCTGCTGGAATTTCTCCCTGGGCAGAGGTGAGGAAGGAAAAAAGCAGTGGGGGCAGGGACAGGACGGGTATCTCAGGCAGGGAAATGGAAATCTTCCAGAAGAGCACCCAGGGCCAGGACCATCCTGGCTGGCCTGCAGGCACCAAGTCGGCCGGCATGCTGTCACTCGTGTGGCTCTATGGCCCTTCCTCTAGGCTTTCAAGTCCTTGTATATATTCAGGTGTTTTACCTGGGACGGGTGGGAATAGTTCAGCAGCAACTGGCCTGGGGCTCAGCTCACGTTTACTCACAGATGCCTCGGCACGGTGCCCCAGCTTTGCAATGAGGACGCTTTTTGCGTGGGGGCTGCTGGCTGAATGGGAGACGATTCCCCACCACTGACCAACTTCAGAATTGTTTACAACTGGAGCAAGTGCCCTGATACGGTTTTCCTCTGTGTAACTGGTGGGTTCTGTGTTTTTTTTTCTCTTTTTCGTTTTTGGTTCAAGGTAGATTTTATTCCTCTTTTTTGTATTTACAGATATAAGCATGGAAATAATTTATTCATATAAATACATGTATGTGCAGGGAATAATTGTTTTTTCTGTTTTATTTTTTAAATTTTACTTCTTTTTAATTTTGAATTTTATTTTATATTTTTATACAGCAGGTTCTTATTGGTTATCTATTTTATACATATAAATGTATACATGCCAATCTCAGTCTCTCAACTCCTCCCACCACCACCACCCCAACAGCTTTCCCCCCTTGTTGTCCATACGTTTGTTGTCTACATCTGTCGCTCTGTTTATGCCTTGCAAAATGGTTAATCTGTACAGTTTTTCTAGGTTCCACATATATGCATGAATATACAAGATTTGTTTTTCTCTTTCTGACTTACTTCACTCTGTATGACAGTCTCTAGATCCATCGACGTCTCTACAAATGACCCAATTTCATTCCTTTTCATGGCTGAGTAATATTCCATTTTATATATGTACCACAGCTTTATGCATTCGTCTGTCTGTGGGCATTTAGGTTGCTTCCGTTACCTCGATATTGTAAATAGTGATGCAATGAACATTGCGGTGAATGACTCTTTTTGATTTATGGTTTTGTCTGGGTATATGTCCAGTACTGGGATTGCTGTATCATATGGTAATTCTATTGTTAGTTTCTTAAGAAATTCCATATTGTTCTCCATAATGACTGTATCAATTTATATTCCCAACAATAGTGGAAGAGGGTTCCTTTTCTCCACACCTTTTCCAGCATTTTTTGTTTGTAGATTTTCAATGATGCCTATTCTACCAGGTGTGAGGTGATACCTCATTGTTGAATCCATTTCGTTGAGCAAGGGGTAGCTCTGGTCTATTACATATTTGGCTTATGGAACGGTATCTGTGCTAATTTCAAACTCTGCTTTTATGCAGCACCCCAACTCACCTTCCCCCTTAAGCAGGCATAAGTTGGTTTTCTAAACTTGAGACCCTGTTCTGTTTTGTAATTCAGTTCATGTGTAGCCAAGTTCACATTCCGTGTATTAGTGATACCTTATGATGTTGCTTTTTCTGTGTGACTTATTTCACTTAGAATCATCGTGCCTCAATCCACTCATTATGCTGGTACGGGCCTGGTGACAAAGATTTCATTGCTGAGTGGTATTCTGTTGTACAGAAGTACCGCAACTTCTTTATCCATTATTTGCTCTCTGGGATATTTAACTTGTGCCGTAGAAGAGATTCCTGTAAAAAGAGCCGTCCCAAATTTTGGGGTTGCTGTGTCTTTTTGATATTAATTTCCCTAAGCTATAAGACCATAAGTGGAAGTGCCCTAGGCTATGTTGCTTTGTTTTTTAGATGTTTCAGGAAACACCATACACTTCTCCCGAGTGTCTGTTGGCAATTTACATCCCGCCCATCAGCATAACAAGGCTCCCAGTTCTCCATGGCCTGTCCTGCCTTTCTGGATTTTACACTTTATTCTGATGGCCCTTTTGACCGGGGGGAAGTGAGACTTCATTGTAGTGCAGATTTCCTTTGCAAGCTTGCTTGGTTGGCCAAAAAGGGCATATGCGTTTTTGCCTGAATATATTCAGGAAAAAACGCATATGCCCTTTTGGCAAAGTGCATCATTGTGGACGTTCTGCCTCTTTTCCTACGCTTTCAATGCAATTCCAGTCTACCTCCTGAAATCGGTTTCCTGCAATTCTGCCCCGCTTTCAAGTCCTCTTGGCAGCCTTACTTCAGTGTATTTTTGGATGATAGCTGTCATTTATAACTCTGCAGGTTTGTGAATTACAGTGCCCCTGAGCTCCTTTCTTCAACTCGCTTTCTTGTGACCTGGCCGCAACACCGCAGGATGGCTTCAGGCCCTAATCTGGTTCCGGCACGGCACGCTGAGCCTTTGGTTAATTCCTCATCCTGGTGGGAAATTAGAGTTAAATTTGTCAATCCAGACACCTCCCGCTTGTCTCTCATTGGTTCTCCCTATTCCTGTACATCTTCCGCAGAAATTGCAAACTGGGCCAAACAGGAGGTTAAAGGCACTGACTCTCCAAGTGGGGAGAGTGTTAGTAAAGCGTCTGGAATGTTGCACCGAAGTACCAGGGGACGAAAACAGACATATTTGAACATGTCTCCCGATCACACGGTTGATCATACTCTGGGTTCCACATGCATGTTTTAGCTGAAGAAAGAATACCTTAAACCTGGAGAGTTGAGACCCGTGGAATGGGTACCATGCAATATGACTTCAAAGGGTCTTCATTTGCTCACCGAATCTCTCCAATCCTATCACTGCTGCGTTTATGACCCTTGTACACACGCTTGATTCTCTTTTGGAGACATAGCACTCCATAGGTTTTAAGATACTTACTAGTCTGGTATATTCTTAGGCGTTTAATATGGGGTGTGGAGTCCATTTCGTTGAGCAAGGAGTAGCTCTTGTCTATTCCATATTTGGCTTAAGGAACTTTATCTGTGCTCATTTCAGTCTCTGGTTTTATGCAACACCCCAACTCACATTTCCACTTAAGCAAGCATAAGTTGGTTTTCTAAATTTGAGACCCTGTTCTGTTTTGTAATTCAGTTCCTCTGTAGCCAAGTTTAAATTCAATGTATTAGTGATATTTTTTGATGTTTCTTTTTCTGTTAGACTTATTTCAGTTAGAATCACCATACCCGAATCCACTCATTATGCTGCTACGGGCCTGGTGACATAGATTTCATTGCTGAGTGATATTGCTTTGTACATGAGTACCACAACTTCTTTATCCATTTTTCACTTTCTGCGATGTTGAACTTGTATGGTAAACGAGGTTCTTGTAAACAGAGGCGTCCCAAACTTTGGGGTGGCTGTGTCTTTTTGATTTTAATTTCCCTAAGCTATAGGACCATAAGCGGAAGTGCACTAGGCTCTGTTGCTTTGTTTTTTAGATGTTTCAGGAAACGCCATACACTTCTCCCGAGTGGTTGTTGGCAATTTACATCCCGCCCATCAGCATAACAAGGCTCCCAGTTCTCCATGGCCTGTCCTGCCTTTCTGGATTTTACACTTTTTTCAGATGGCCCTTTTGACCGGGGGGAAGTGAGACTTCATTGTAGTGCAGATTTCCTTTGCAAGCTTGCTTGGTTGGCCAAAAAGGGCGTATGCGTTTTTTCCTGAATATATTCAGGAAAAAACGCATACGCCCTTTTTGGCCAAGTGCATCACTGTGGACGTTCTGCCTCTTTTCCTGTGCTTGAAATGCAATTCCTGTCTACCTCCTGAAATCGGGTTCCTGCAATTCTGCTCCGCTTTCAAGTCCTCTTGGCAGCCTTACTTCAGTCTATTTTTGGACGATAGCTGTCATTTATAACTCTGCAGGTTTGTGAATTACAGTGCCCCTGAGCTCCTTTCTTCAACTCGCTTTCTTTTGAGCTGGCCGCAACACCGCAGGATGGCTTCCGGCCCTAATCTGGTTCCGGTACGGCACGCTGAGCCTTTGGTTATTTCCTCTTCCTGGTGGGAAATGAGAGTTAAATTTGCCCGTCCAGACACCTCCAGCTAGCCTCTCATTGGTTCTCGCTATTCCTGTTCATCTTCCGCAGAAATTGCAAACTGTGCCAAACAGGAGGTTAAAGGCGCTGACTCTCCAAGTGGGGAGAGTGTTAGTAAAGCGTCTGGAATGTTGCACCCGAGTACCAGGGGAGGAAAACTGAGACATATTTGAACACGTCTCCCGATCACATGGTTGATCATACTCTAGGTTCCACATGCATGTTTTAGCTGAAGGAAGAATACTTAAAACCTGGGTAGTTGAAACCCGTGTAATGGATACCATGCAATATGACTTCAAAGGGTCTTCATTTGCTCACCGAACCTCTCCAATCCTATCACTGCTGCGTTTATGCCCCTGTACACATGCTTGATTCTCCTTTGGAGACATAGCAATCCATAGGTTTTAAGATACTTACTAGTCAGGTACATTCTTAGGCGTTTAATATGCGGTGTTGAGTCCATTTCGTTGAGCAAGGAGTAGCTCTTGTCTATTCCATATTTGGCTTAAGGAACTTTATCTGTGCTCATTTCAATATCTGGTTTTATGCAGCACCCCAACTCACCTTTCCCCTTAAGCAAGCATAAGTTGGTTTTCTAAATTTGAGACCCTGTTCTGTTCTGTAATTCAGTTCCTGTGTAGCCAAGTTTCCATTCCGTGTATTACTGATATCTTATGATGTTTCTTTTTCTGTGTGACTTATTTCAGTTAGAATCATCGTACCTGAATCCACTCATTATGCTGCTACGGGCCTGATGACATAGATTTCATTGCTGAGTGATACTGCATTGTACGTAAGTACCACAAGTTCTTTATCCATTTTTCAATTTCTGCGATGTTGGACTTGTACTGTAAACGAGGTTCTTGTAAACAGAGCCGTTCCAAACTTTGGGGTGGCTGTGTCTTTTTGATTTTATTTTCCCTAAGCTATAGGACCATAAGTGGAAGTGCCCTAAGTTCTGTTGCTTTGTTTTTTAGATGTTTCAGGAAACACCATACACTTCTCCCGAGTGTCTGTTGGCAATTTACATCCCGCCCATCAGCATAACAAGGCTCCCAGTTCTCCATGGCCTGTCCTGCCTTTCTGGATTTTACACTTTTTTCAGATTGCCCTTTTGACCGGGGGGAAGTGAGACTTCATTGTAGTGCAGATTTCCTTTGCAAGCTTGCTTGGTTGGCCAAAAAGGGCGTATGCGTTTTTTCCTGAATATATTCAGGAAAAAACGCATACGCCCTTTTTGGCCAAGTGCATCATTGTGGACGTTCTGCCTCTTTTCCTATGCTTTCAATGCAATTCCAGTCTACCTCCTGACATCGGTTTCCTGCAATTCTGCCCCGCTTTCAAGTCCTCTTGGCAGCCTTACTTCAGTCTATTTTTGGACGATAGCTGTCATTTATAACTCTGCAGGTTTGTGAATTACAGTGCCGCTGAGCTCCTTTCTTCAACTCGCTTTCTTGTGACCTGGTCGCAACACCGCAGGATGGCTTCAGGCCCTAATCTGGTTCCGGCACGGCACGCTGAGCCTTTGGTTATTTTCTCTTCCTGGCGGGAAATGAGAGTTAAATTTGCCCGTCCAGACACCTCCAGCTAGTCTCTCATTGGTTCTCGCTATTCCTGTTCATCTTCCGCAGAAATTGCAAACTGGGCCAAACAGGAAGTTAAAGGGACTGACTCTCCAAGTGGGGAGAGTGTTAGTAAAGCGTCTGGAATGTTGCACCCGAGTACCAGGGGAGGAAAACTGAGACATATTTGAACACGTCTCCCGTTCACATAGTTGATCATACTTGGGTTCCACATGCATCTTTTAGCTGAAGGAAGAATACCTTAAACCTGGGTAGTTGAAACCCGTGGAATGGGTACCATGCAATATGACTTCAAAGGGTCTTCATTTGCTCACCGAACCTCTCCAATCCTATCACTGCTGCGTTTATGCCCCTGTACACATGCTTCATTCTCTTTCGGAGACATAGCAATCCATAGGTTTTAAGATAGTTACTAGTCAGGTACATTCTTAGGCGTTTAATATGCGGTGTTGAGTCCATTTCGTTGAGCAAGGAGTAGCTCTTGTGTATTCCATATTTGGCTTAAGGAACTTTATCTGTGCTCATTTCAATCTCTGGTTTTATGCAGCACCCCAACTCACCTTTCCCCTTAAGCAAGCATAAGTTGGTTTTCTAAATTTGAGACCCTGTTCTGTTCTGTAATTCAGTTCCTGTGTAGCCAAGGTTACATTCCGTGTATTACTGATATCTTATGATGTTTCTTTTTCTGTGTGACTTATTTCAGTTAGAATCATCATACCTGAATCCACTCATTGTGCTGCTAAGGGCCTGATGACACAGATTTCATTGCTGAGTGATATTGCTTTGTAAGTAAATACCACAACTTCTTTATCCATTTTTCACTTTCTGTGATGTTGAACTTGTACTGTAAACGAGGTTCTTGTAAACAGAGGCGTCCCAAACTTTGGGGTGGCTGTGTCTTTTTGATTTTAAATTCCCTAAGCTATAGGACCATAAGTGGCAGTGCCCTAGGCTCTGTTGCTTTGTTTTTTAGATGTTTCAGGAAACACCATACACTTCTACCAAGTGTTTGTTGGCAATTTACATCCCGCCCTTCAGCGTAACAAGGCTCCCAGTTCTCCATGGCCTGTCCTGCCTTTCTGGATTTTACACTTTTTTCAGATGGCCCTTTTGACCGGGGGGAAGTGAGACTTCATTGTATTGCAGATTTCCTTTGCAAGCTTGCTTGTTTGGCCAAAAAGGGCGTATGCGTTTTTTCCTGAATATATTCAGGAAAAAACGCATACGCCCTTTTTGGCCAAGTGCATCATTGTGGACGTTCTGCCTCTTTTCCTATGCTTTCAATGCAATTCCAGTCTACCTCCTGAAATCGGTTTCCTGCAATTCTGCCCCGCTTTCAAGTCCTCTTGGCAGCCTTACTTCAGTGTATTTTTGGACGATAGCTGTCATTTATAACTCTGCAGGTTTGTGAATTACAGTGCCCCTGAGCTCCTTTCTTCAACTCGCTTTCTTTTGAGCTGGCCGCAACACTGCAGGATGGCTTCAGGCCCTAATCTGGTTCCAGCACGGCACACTGAGCCTTTGGTTATTTCCTCTTCCTGGTGGGAAATGAGAGTTAAATTTGCCCGTCCAGACACCTCCAGCTAGCCTCTCATTGGTTCTCGCTATTCCTGTTCATCTTCCGCAGAAATTGCAAACTGGGCCAAACAGGAGGTTAAAGGCGCTGACTTTCCAAGTGGGGAGAGTGTTAGTAAAGGGTCTGGAATGTTGCACCCGAGTACCAGGGGAGGAAAACTGAGACATATTTGAACACATCTCCCGTTCACATGGTTGATCATACTCTGGGTTCCACATGCATGTTTTAGCTGAAGGAAGAATACCTTAAACCTGGAGAGTTGAGACCCGTGTAATGGGTACCATGCAATATGACTTCAAAGGGTCTTCATTTGCTCACCGAACATCTCCAATCCTATCACTGCTGTGTTTATGCCCCTGTACACATGCTTTATTCTCTTTTGGAGGCATAGTAATCCATAGGTTTTAAGATACTTACTAGTCAGGTACATTCTTAGGCATTTAATATGGGGTTTTGAGTCCATTCGTTGAGCAAGGAGTAGCTCTTGTCTATTCCATATTTGGCTTAAGGAACTTTATCTGTGCTCATTTCAATCTCTGGTTTTATGCAGCACCCCAACTCACCTTTCCCCTTAAGCAAGCATAAGTTGGTTTTCTAAATTTGAGACCCTGTTCTGTTCTGTAATTCAGTTCCTGTGTAGCCAAGGTTACATTCCGTGTATTACTGATATCTTATGATGTTTCTTTTTCTGTGTGACTTATTTCAGTTAGAATCATCGTACCTGAATCCACTCATTATGGTGCTATGGGCCTGATGACATAGATTTCATTGCTGAGTGATACTGCATTGTACGTAAGTACCACAAGTTCTTTATCCATTTTTCAATTTCTGCGATGTTGAACTTGTACTGTAAACGAGGTTCTTGTAAACAGAGCCGTTCCAAACTTTGGGGTGGCTGTGTCTTTTTGATTTTAATTTCCCTAAGCTATAGGACCATAAGTGGAAGTGCACTAGGTACTGTTGCTTTGCTTTTTAGATGTTTCAGGAAACACCATACACTTCTCCCGAGTGGTTGTTGGCAATTTACATCCCGCCCATCAGCATAACAAGGCTCCCAGTTCTCCATGGCCTGTCCTGCCTTTCTGGATTTTACACTTTTTTCAGATGGCCCTTTTGACCGGGGGGAAGTGAGACTTCATTGTAGTGCAGATTTCCTTTGCAAGCTTGCTTGGTTGGCCAAAAAGTGCGTATGCGTTTTTTCCTGAATATATTCAGGAAAAAACGCATACGCCCTTTTTGGCCAAGTGCATCATTGTGGACGTTCTGCCTCTTTTCCTATGCTTTCAATGCAATTCCAGTCTACCTCCTGAAATCGGTTTCCTGCAATTCTGCCCCGCTTTCAAGTCCTCTTGGCAGCCTTACTTCAGTCTATTTTTGGACGATAGCTGTCATTTATAACTCTGCAGGTTTGTGAATTACAGTGCCCCTGAGCTCCTTTCTTCAACTCGCTTTCTTGTGACCTGGCCGCAACACCGCAGGATGGCTTCAGGCCCTAATCTGGTTCCGGCATGGCACGCTGAGCCTTTGGTTATTTCCTCTTCCTGGTGGGAAATGAGAGTTAAATTTGCCCGTCCAGACACCTCCAGCTAGTCTCTCATTGGTTCTCGCTATTCCTGTTCATCTTCCGCAGAAATTGCAAACTGGGCCAAACAGGAGGTTAAAGGCGCTGACTCTCCAAGTGGGGAGAGTGTTAGTAAAGCGTCTGGAATGTTGCACCCGAGTACCAGGGGAGGAAAACTGAGACATATTTGAACACGTCTCCCGTTCACATAGTTGATCATACTTGGGTTCCACATGCATCTTTTAGCTGAAGGAAGAATACCTTAAACCTGTGTATTTGAAACCCGTGGAATGGGTACCATGCAATATGACTTCAAAGGGTCTTCATTTGCTCACCGAACCTCTCCAATCCTATCACTGCTGCGTTTATGCCCCTGTATACATGCTTCATTCTCTTTCGGAGACATAGCAATCCATAGGTTTTAAGATAGTTACTAGTCAGGTACATTCTTAGGCGTTTAATATGGGGTGTTGAGTCCATTTCTTTGAGCAAGGAGTAGCTCTTGTCTATTCCATATTTGGCTTAAGGAACTTTATCTGTGCTCATTTCAATCTCTGGTTTTATGCAGCACCCCAACTCACCTTTCCCCTTAAGCAAGCATAAGTTGGTTTTCTAAATATGAGACCCTGTTCTGTTCTGTAATTCAGTTCCTGTGTAGCCAAGTTTACATTCCGTGTATTACTGATATCTTATGATGTTTCTTTTTCTGTGTGACTTATTTCAGTTAGAATCATCATACCTGAATCCACTCATTGTGCTGCTAAGGGCCTGATGACACAGATTTCATTGCTGAGTGATATTGCTTTGTAAGTAAATACCACAACTTCTTTATCCATTTTTCAATTTCTGCGATGTTGAACTTGTACTGTAAACGAGGTTCTTGTAAACAGAGGCGTCCCAAACTTTGGGGTGGCTGTGTCTTTTTGATTTTAATTTCCCTAAGCTATAGGACCATAAGTGGCAGTGCCCTAGGCTCTGTTGCTTTGTTTTTTAGATGTTTCAGGAAACACCATACACTTCTCCTGAGTGTCTGTTGGCAATTTACATCCCGCCCATCAGCATAACAAGGCTCCCAGTTCTCCATGGCCTGTCCTGCCTTTCTGGATTTTACACTTTTTTCAGATGGCCCTTTTGACCGGGGGGAAGTGAGACTTCATTGTAGTGCAGATTTCCTTTGCAAGCTTGCTTGGTTGGCCAAAAAGGGCGTATGCGTTTTTTCCTGAATATATTCAGGAAAAAACGCATACGCCCTTTTTGGCCAAGTGCATCATTGTGGACGTTCTGCCTCTTTTCCTATGCTTTCAATGCAATTCCAGTCTACCTCCTGAAATCGGTTTCCTGCAATTCTGCCCCGCTTTCAAGTCCTCTTGGCAGCCTTACTTCAGTCTATTTTTGGACGATAGCTGTCATTTATAACTCTGCAGGTTTGTGAATTACAGTGCTCCTGAGCTCCTTTCTTTAACTCGCTTTCTTGTGACCTGGCCGCAACACCGCAGGATGTCTTCAGGCCTTAATCTAGTTCTGGCACGGCACGCTGAGCCTTTGGTTAATTCCTCTTCCTGGTGGGAAATGAGAGTTAAATTTGCCCATCCAGACACCTCCAGCTAGTCTCTCATTGGTTCTCGCTATTCCTGTTCATCTTCCACAGAAATTGCAAACTGGGCCAAACAGGAGGTTAAAGGGACTGACTCTCCAAGTGGGGAGAGTGTTAGTAAAGTGTCTGGAATGTTGCACCCGAGTACCAGGGTACGAAAACTGAGACATATTTGAACACGTCTCCCGATCACATGGTTGATCATACTCTAGGTTCCACATGCATGTTTTAGCTGAAGGAAGAATACCTTAAACCTGGGTAGTTGAAACCCGTGGAATGGGTACCATGCAATATGACTTCAAAGGGTCTTCATTTGCTCACAGAACCTCTCCAATCCTATCACTGCTGCGTTTATGCCCCTGTACACATGCTTGATTCTCTTTCGGAGACATAGCAATCCATAGGTTTTAAGATACTTACTAGTCAGGTACATTCTTAGGCGTTTAATATGGGGTGTTGAGTCCATTTCGTTGAGCAAGGAGTAGCTCTTGTCTATTCCATATTTGGCTTAAGGAACTTTATCTGTGCTCATTTCAATCTCTGGTTTTATGCAGCACCCCAACTCACCTTTCCCCTTAAGCAAGCATAAGTTGGTTTTCTAAATTTGAGACCCTGTTCTGTTCTGTAATTCAGTTCCTGTGTAGCCAAGTTTACATTCCGTGTATTACTGATATCTTATGATGTTTCTTTTTCTGTGTGACTTATTTCAGTTAGAATCATCATACCTGAATCCACTCATTGTGCTGCTAAGGGCCTGATGACACAGATTTCATTGCTGAGTGATATTGCTTTGTAAGTAAATACCACAACTTCTTTATCCATTTTTCAATTTCTGCGATGTTTAACTTGTACTGTAAACGAGGTTCTTGTAAACAGAGGCGTCCCAAACTTTGGGGTGGCTGTGTCTTTTTGATTTTAATTTCCCTAAGCTATAGGACCATAAGTGGAAGTGCCCTAGGCTCTGTTGCTTTGTTTTTTAGATGTTTCAGGAAACACCATACACTTCTCCTGAGTGTCTGTTGGTAATTTACATCCCGCCCATCAACATAACAAGGCTCCCAGTTCTCCATGGCCTGTCCTGCCTTTCTGGATTTTACACTTTTTTCAGATGGCCCTTTTGACCGGGGGGAAGTGAGACTTCATTGTAGTGCAGATTTCCTTTGCAAGCTTGCTTGGTTGGCCAAAAAGGGCGTATGCGTTTTTTCCTGAATATATTCAGGAAAAAACGCATACGCCCTTTTTGGCCAAGTGCATCATTGTGGACGTTCTGCCTCTTTTCCTATGCTTTCAATGCAATTCCAGTCTACCTCCTGAAATCGGTTTCCTGCAATTCTGCCCCGCTTTCAAGTCCTCTTGGCAGCCTTACTTCAGTCTATTTTTGGACGATAGCTGTCATTTATAACTCTGCAGGTTTTTGAATTACAGTGCCCCTGAGCTCCTTTCTTCAACTCGCTTTCTTGTGACCTGGCCGCAACACCGCAGGATGGCTTCAGGCCCTAATCTGGTTCTGGTACGGCACGCTGAGCCTTTGGTTATTTCCTCTTCCTGGTGGGAAATGAGAGTTAAATTTGCCCGTCCAGACACCTCCAGCTAGCCTCTCATTGGTTCTCGCTATTCCTGTTCATCTTCCACAAAAATTGCAAACTGGGCCAAACAGGAGGTTAAAGGCGCTGACTCTCCAAGTGGGGAGAGTGTTAGTAAAGCGTCTGGAATGTTGCACCCGAGTACCAGGGTAGGAAAACTGAGATATATTTGAACACGTCTCCCGTTCACATAGTTGATCATACTTGGGTTCCACATGCATCTTTTAGCTGAAGGAAGAATACCTTAAACCTGTGTATTTGAAACCCGTGGAATGGGTACCATGCAATATGACTTCAAAGGGTCTTCATTTGCTCACCGAACCTCTCCAATCCTATCACTGCTGCGTTTATGCCCCTGTACACATGCTTGATTCTCTTTCGGAGACATAGCAATCCATAGGTTTTAAGATACTTACTAGTCAGGTACATTCTTAGGCGTTTAATATGCGGTGTTGAGTCCATTTCGTTGAGCAAGGAGTAGCTCTTGTCTATTCCATATTTGGCTTAAGGAACTTTATCTGTGCTCATTTCAATCTCTGGTTTTATGCAGCACCCCAACTCACCTTTCCCCTTAAGCAAGCATAAGTTGGTTTTCTAAATTTGAGACCCTGTTCTGTTCTGTAATTCAGTTCCTGTCTAGCCAGGTTTACATTCCGTGTATTACTGATATCTTATGATGTTTCTTTTTCTGTGTGACTTATTTCAGTTAGAATCATCATACCTGAATCCACTCATTGTGCTGCTAAGGGCCTGATGACACAGATTTCATTGCTGAGTGATATTGCTTTGTAAGTAAATACCACAACTTTTTTATCCATTTTTCACTTTCTGCGATGTTGAACTTGTACTGTAAACGAGGTTCTTGTAAACAGAGCCGTTCGAAACTTTGGGGTGGCTGTGTCTTTTTGATTTTAAATTCCCTGAGCTATAGGACCATAAGTGGCAGTGCCCTAGGCTCTGTTGCTTTGTTTTTTAGATGTTTCAGGAAACACCATACACTTCTCCCGAGTGTTTGTTGGCAATTTACATCCCGCCCTTCAGCATAAAAAGGCTCCCAGTTCTCCATGGCCTGTCCTGCCTTTCTGGATTTTACACTTTTTTCAGATGGCCCTTTTGACCGGGGGGAAGTGAGACTTCATTGTAGTGCAGATTTCCTTTGCAAGCTTGCTTGGTTGGCCAAAAAGGGCGTATGCGTTTTTTCCTGAATATATTCAGGAAAAAACGCATACGCCCTTTTTGGCCAAGTGCATCATTGTGGACGTTCTGCCTCTTTTCCTATGCTTTCAATGCAATTCCAGTCTACCTCCTGAAATCGGTTTCCTGCAATTCTGCCCCGCTTTCAAGTCCTCTTGGCAGCCTTACTTCAGTCTATTTTTGGACGATAGCTGTCATTTATAACTCTGCAGGTTTGTGAATTACAGTGCTCCTGAGCTCCTTTCTTCAACTCGCTTTCTTTTGAGCTGGCCGCAACACTGCAGGATGGCTTCAGGCCCTAATCTGGTCCGGCAGGGCACACTGAGCCCATGGTTATTTCCTCTTCCTGGTGGGAAATGAGAGTTAAATTTGCCCGTCCAGACACCTCCAGCTAGCCTCTCATTGGTTCTCGCTATTCCTGTTCATCTTCCGCAGAAATTGCAAACTGGGCCAAACAGGAGGTTAAAGGCGCTGACTTTCCAAGTGGGGAGAGTGTTAGTAAAGCGTCTGGAATGTTGCACCCGAGTACCAGGGGAGGAAAACTGAGACATATTTGAACACGTCTCCCATTCACATGGTTGATCATACTTGGGTTCCACATGCATGTTTTAGCTGAAGGAAGAATACCTAAAACCTGGGTATTTGAAACCCGTGGAATGGGTACCATGCAATATGACTTCAAAGGGTCTTCATTTGCTCACCGAACCTCTCCAATCCTATCACTGCTGCGTTTATGCCCCTGTACACATGCTTGATTCTCTTTCGGAGACATAGCAATCCATAGGTTTTAAGATACTTACTAGTCAGGTACATTCTTAGGCGTTTAATATGCGGTGTTGAGTCCATTTCGTTGAGCAAGGAGTAGCTCTTGTCTATTCCATATTTGGCTTAAGGAACTTTATCTGTGCTCATTTCAATCTCTGGTTTTATGCAGCACCCCAACTCACCTTTCCCCTTAAGCAAGCATAAGTTGGTTTTCTAAATTTGAGACCCTGTTCTGTTCTGTAATTCAGTTCCTGTGTAGCCAAGTTTACATTCCGTGTATTACTGATATCTTATGATGTTACTTTTTCTGTGTGACTTATTTCAGTTAGAATCATCATACCTGAATCCACTCATTGTGCTGCTAAGGGCCTGATGACACAGATTTCATTGCTGAGTGATATTGCTTTGTAAGTAAATACCACAACTTCTTTATCCATTTTTCAATTTCTGCGATGTTGAACTTGTACTGTAAACGAGGTTCTTGTAAACAGAGGCGTCCCAAACTTTGGGGTGGCTGTGTCTTTTTGATTTTAATTTCCCTAAGCTATAGGACCATAAGTGGCAGTGCCCTAGGCTCTGTTGCTTTGTTTTTTAGATGTTTCAGGAAACACCATACACTTCTCCTGAGTGTCTGTTGGCAATTTACATCCCGCCCATCAGCATAACAAGGCTCCCAGTTCTCCATGGCCTGTCCTGCCTTTCTGGATTTTACACTTTTTTCAGATGGCCCTTTTGACCGGGGGGAAGTGAGACTTCATTGTAGTGCAGATTTCCTTTGCAAGCTTGCTTGGTTGGCCAAAAAGGGCGTATGCGTTTTTTCCTGAATATATTCAGGAAAAAACGCATACGCCCTTTTTGGCCAAGTGCATCATTGTGGACGTTCTGCCTCTTTTCCTATGCTTTCAATGCAATTCCAGTCTACCTCCTGAAATCGGTTTCCTGCAATTCTGCCCCACTTTCAAGTCCTCTTGGCAGCCTTACTTCAGTCTATTTTTGGACGATAGCTGTCATTTATAACTCTGCAGGTTTTTGAATTATAGTGCCCCTGAGCTCCTTTCTTCAACTCGCTTTCTTGTGACCTGGCCGCAACACCGCAGGATGGCTTCAGGCCCTAATCTGGTTCTGGTACGGCACGCTGAGCCTTTGGTTATTTCCTCTTCCTGGTGGGAAATGAGAGTTAAATTTGCCCGTCCAGACACCTCCAGCTAGCCTCTCATTGGTTCTCGCTATTCCTGTTCATCTTCCGCAAAAATTGCAAACTGGGCCAAACAGGAGGTTAAAGGCGCTGTCTCTCCAAGTGGGGAGAGTGTTAGTAAAGCGTCTGGAATGTTGCACCCGAGTACCAGGGTAGGAAAACTGAGATATATTTGAACACGTCTCCCGTTCACATAGTTGATCATACTTGGGTTCCACATGCATCTTTTAGCTGAAGGAAGAATACCTTAAACCTGTGTATTTGAAACCCGTGGAATGGGTACCATGCAATATGACTTCAAAGGGTCTTCATTTGCTCACCGAACCTCTCCAATCCTATCACTGCTGCGTTTATGCCCCTGTACACATGCTTGATTCTCTTTCGGAGTCATAGCAATCCATAGGTTTTAAGATACTTACTAGTCAGGTACATTCTTAGGCGTTTAATATGCGGTGTTGAGTCCATTTCGTTGAGCAAGGAGTAGCTCTTGTCTATTCCATATTTGGCTTAAGGAACTTTATCTGTGCTCATTTCAATCTCTGGTTTTATGCAGCACCCCAACTCACCTTTCCCCTTAAGCAAGCATAAGTTGGTTTTCTAAATTTGAGACCCTGTTCTGTTCTGTAATTCAGTTCCTGTCTAGCCAGGTTTACATTCCGTGTATTACTGATATCTTATGATGTTTCTTTTTCTGTGTGACTTATTTCAGTTAGAATCATCATACCTGAATCCACTCATTGTGCTGCTAAGGGCCTGATGACACAGATTTCATTGCTGAGTGATATTGCTTTGTAAGTAAATACCACAACTTTTTTATCCATTTTTCACTTTCTGCGATGTTGAACTTGTACTGTAAACGAGGTTCTTGTAAACAGAGCCGTTCGAAACTTTGGGGTGGCTGTGTCTTTTTGATTTTAAATTCCCTGAGCTATAGGACCATAAGTGGCAGTGCCCTAGGCTCTGTTGCTTTGTTTTTTAGATGTTTCAGGAAACACCATACACTTCTCCCGAGTGTTTGTTGGCAATTTACATCCCGCCCTTCAGCATAAAAAGGCTCCCAGTTCTCCATGGCCTGTCCTGCCTTTCTGGATTTTACACTTTTTTCAGATGGCCCTTTTGACCGGGGGGAAGTGAGACTTCATTGTAGTGCAGATTTCCTTTGCAAGCTTGCTTGGTTGGCCAAAAAGTGCGTATGCGTTTTTTCCTGAATATATTCAGGAAAAAACGCATACGCCCTTTTTGGCCAAGTGCATCATTGTGGACGTTCTGCCTCTTTTCCTATGCTTTCAATGCAATTCCAGTCTACCTCCTGAAATCGGTTTCCTGCAATTCTGCCCCGCTTTCAAGTCCTCTTGGCAGCCTTACTTCAGTCTATTTTTGGACGATAGCTGTCATTTATAACTCTGCAGGTTTGTGAATTACAGTGCTCCTGAGCTCCTTTCTTCAACTCGCTTTCTTTTGAGCTGGCCGCAACACTGCAGGATGGCTTCAGGCCCTAATCTGGTCCGGCAGGGCACACTGAGCCCATGGTTATTTCCTCTTCCTGGTGGGAAATGAGAGTTAAATTTGCCCGTCCAGACACCTCCAGCTAGCCTCTCATTGGTTCTCGCTATTCCTGTTCATCTTCCGCAGAAATTGCAAACTGGGCCAAACAGGAGGTTAAAGGCGCTGACCTTCCAAGTGGGGAGAGTGTTAGTAAAGCGTCTGGAATGTTGCACCCGAGTACCAGGGGAGGAAAACTGAGACATATTTGAACACGTCTCCCGTTCACATGGTTGATCATACTTGGGTTCCACATGCATGTTTTAGCTGAAGGAAGAATACCTAAAACCTGGGTATTTGAAACCCGTGGAATGGGTACCATGCAATATGACTTCAAAGGGTCTTCATTTGCTCACCGAACCTCTCCAATCCTATCACTGCTGCGTTTATGCCCCTGTACACATGCTTGATTCTCTTTCGGAGACATAGCAATCCATAGGTTTTAAGATACTTACTAGTCAGGTACATTCTTAGGCGTTTAATATGCGGTGTTGAGTCCATTTCGTTGAGCAAGGAGTAGCTCTTGTCTATTCCATATTTGGCTTAAGGAACTTTATCTGTGCTCATTTCAATCTCTGGTTTTATGCAGCACCCCAACTCACCTTTCCCCTTAAGCAAGCATAAGTTGGTTTTCTAAATTTGAGACCCTGTTCTGTTCTGTAATTCAGTTCCTGTGTAGCCAAGTTTACATTCCGTGTATTACTGATATCTTATGATGTTACTTTTTCTGTGTGACTTATTTCAGTTAGAATCATCATACCTGAATCCACTCATTGTGCTGCTAAGGGCCTGATGACACAGATTACATTGCTGAGTGATATTGCTTTGTAAGTAAATACCACAACTTCTTTCTCCATTTTTCACTTTCTGCGATGTTGAACTTGTACTGTAAACGAGGTTCTTGTAAACAGAGGCGTCCCAAACTTTGGGGTGGCTGTGTCTTTTTGATTTTAATTTCCCTAAGCTATAGGACCATAAGTGGCAGTGCCCTAGGCTCTGTTGCTTTGTTTTTTAGATGTTTCAGGAAACACCATACACTTCTCCTGAGTGTCTGTTGGCAATTTACATCCCGCCCATCAGCATAACAAGGCTCCCAGTTCTCCATGGCCTGTCCTGCCTTTCTGGATTTTACACTTTTTTCAGATGGCCCTTTTGACCGGGGGGAAGTGAGACTTCATTGTAGTGCAGATTTCCTTTGCAAGCTTGCTTGGTTGGCCAAAAAGGGCGTATGCGTTTTTTCCTGAATATATTCAGGAAAAAACACATACGCCCTTTTTGGCCAAGTGCATCATTGTGGACGTTCTGCCTCTTTTCCTATGCTTTCAATGCAATTCCAGTCTACCTCCTGAAATCGGTTTCCTGCAATTCTGCCCCACTTTCAAGTCCTCTTGGCAGCCTTACTTTAGTCTATTTTTGGACGATAGCTGTCATTTATAACTCTGCAGGTTTGTCAATTGCAGTGCCCCTGAGCTCCTTTCTTCAACTCGCTTTCTTGTGAGCTGGCCGCAACACCGCAGGATGGCTTCAGGCCCTAATCTGGTTCTGGTACGGCACGCTGAGCCTTTGGTTATTTCCTCTTCCTGGTGGGAAATGAGAGTTAAATTTGCCCGTCCAGACACCTCCAGCTAGTCTCTCATTGGTTCTCGCTATTCCTGTTCATCTTCCACAGAAATTGCAAACTGGGCCAAACAGGAGGTTAAAGGCGCTGACTCTCCAAGTGGGGAGAGTGTTAGTAAAGCGTCTGGAATGTTGCACCCGAGTACCAGGGTAGGAAAACTGAGATATATTTGAACACGTCTCCCGTTCACATAGTTGATCATACTTGGGTTCCACATGCATCTTTTAGCTGAAGGAAGAATACCTTAAACCTGTGTATTTGAAACCCGTGGAATGGGTACCATGCAATATGACTTCAAAGGGTCTTCATTTGCTCACCGAACCTCTCCAATCCTATCACTGCTGCGTTTATGCCCCTGTACACATGCTTGATTCTCTTTCGGAGACATAGCAATCCATAGGTTTTAAGATACTTACTAGTCAGGTACATTCTTAGACGTTTAATATGGGGTTTTGAGTCCATTTCTTTGAGCAAGGAGTAGCTCTTGTCTATTCCATATTTGGCTTAAGGAACTTTATCTGTGCTCATTTCAATCTCTGGTTTTATGCAGCACCCCAACTCACCTTTCCCCTTAAGCAAGCATAGGTTGGTTTTCTAAATTTGAGACCCTGTTCTGTTCTGTAATTCAGTTCCTGTGTAGCCAAGTTTCCATTCCGTGTATTACTGATATCTTATGATGTTTCTTTTTCTGTGTGACTTATTTCAGTTAGAATCATCATACCTGAATCCACTCATTGTGCTGCTAAGGGCCTGATGACACAGATTTCATTGCTGAGTGATATTGCTTTGTAAGTAAATACCACAACTTCTTTATCCATTTTTCAATTTCTGCGATGTTGAACTTGTACTGTAAACGAGGTTCTTGTAAACAGAGGCGTCCCAAACTTTGGGGTGGCTGTGTCTTTTTGATTTTAATTTCCCTAAGCTATAGGACCATAAGTGGCAGTGCCCTAGGCTCTGTTGCTTTGTTTTTTAGATGTTTCAGGAAACACCATACACTTCTCCTGAGTGTCTGTTGGCAATTTACATCCCGCCCATCAGCATAACAAGGCTCCCAGTTCTCCATGGCCTGTCCTGCCTTTCTGGATTTTACACTTTTTTCAGATGGCCCTTTTGACCGGGGGGAAGTGAGACTTCATTGTAGTGCAGATTTCCTTTGCAAGCTTGCTTGGTTGGCCAAAAAGGGCGTATGCGTTTTTTCCTGAATATATTCAGGAAAAAACACATACGCCCTTTTTGGCCAAGTGCATCATTGTGGACGTTCTGCCTCTTTTCCTATGCTTTCAATGCAATTCCAGTCTACCTCCTGAAATCGGTTTCCTGCAATTCTGCCCCACTTTCAAGTCCTCTTGGCAGCCTTACTTCAGTCTATTTTTGGACGATAGCTGTCATTTATAACTCTGCAGGTTTTTGAATTACAGTGCCCCTGAGCTCCTTTCTTCAACTCGCTTTCTTGTGAGCTGGCCGCAACACCGCAGGATGGCTTCAGGCCCTAATCTGGTTCTGGTACGGCACGCTGAGCCTTTGGTTATTTCCTCTTCCTGGTGGGAAATGAGAGTTAAATTTGCCCGTCCAGACACCTCCAGCTAGCCTCTCATTGGTTCTCGCTATTCCTGTTCATCTTCCGCAAAAATTGCAAACTGGGCCAAACAGGAGGTTAAAGGCGCTGTCTCTCCAAGTGGGGAGAGTGTTAGTAAAGCGTCTGGAATGTTGCACCCGAGTACCAGGGTAGGAAAACTGAGATATATTTGAACACGTCTCCCGTTCACATAGTTGATCATACTTGGGTTCCACATGCATCTTTTAGCTGAAGGAAGAATACCTTAAACCTGTGTATTTGAAACCCGTGGAATGGGTACCATGCAATATGACTTCAAAGGGTCTTCATTTGCTCACCGAACCTCTCCAATCCTATCACTGCTGCGTTTATGCCCCTGTACACATGCTTGATTCTCTTTCGGAGACATAGCAATCCATAGGTTTTAAGATACTTACTAGTCAGGTACATTCTTAGGCGTTTAATATGCGGTGTTGAGTCCATTTCGTTGAGCAAGGAGTAGCTCTTGTCTATTCCATATTTGGCTTAAGGAACTTTATCTGTGCTCATTTCAATCTCTGGTTTTATGCAGCACCCCAACTCACCTTTCCCCTTAAGCAAGCATAAGTTGGTTTTCTAAATTTGAGACCCTGTTCTGTTCTGTAATTCAGTTCCTGTCTAGCCAGGTTTACATTCCGTGTATTACTGATATCTTATGATGTTTCTTTTTCTGTGTGACTTATTTCAGTTAGAATCATCATACCTGAATCCACTCATTGTGCTGCTAAGGGCCTGATGACACAGATTTCATTGCTGAGTGATATTGCTTTGTAAGTAAATACCACAACTTTTTTATCCATTTTTCACTTTCTGCGATGTTGAACTTGTACTGTAAACGAGGTTCTTGTAAACAGAGCCGTTCGAAACTTTGGGGTGGCTGTGTCTTTTTGATTTTAAATTCCCTGAGCTATAGGACCATAAGTGGCAGTGCCCTAGGCTCTGTTGCTTTGTTTTTTAGATGTTTCAGGAAACACCATACACTTCTCCCGAGTGTTTGTTGGCAATTTACATCCCGCCCTTCAGCATAAAAAGGCTCCCAGTTCTCCATGGCCTGTCCTGCCTTTCTGGATTTTACACTTTTTTCAGATGGCCCTTTTGACCGGGGGGAAGTGAGACTTCATTGTAGTGCAGATTTCCTTTGCAAGCTTGCTTGGTTGGCCAAAAAGGGCGTATGCGTTTTTTCCTGAATATATTCAGGAAAAAACGCATACGCCCTTTTTGGCCAAGTGCATCATTGTGGACGTTCTGCCTCTTTTCCTATGCTTTCAATGCAATTCCAGTCTACCTCCTGAAATCGGTTTCCTGCAATTCTGCCCCGCTTTCAAGTCCTCTTGGCAGCCTTACTTCAGTCTATTTTTGGACGATAGCTGTCATTTATAACTCTGCAGGTTTGTGAATTACAGTGCTCCTGAGCTCCTTTCTTCAACTCGCTTTCTTTTGAGCTGGCCGCAACACTGCAGGATGGCTTCAGGCCCTAATCTGGTCCGGCAGGGCACACTGAGCCCATGGTTATTTCCTCTTCCTGGTGGGAAATGAGAGTTAAATTTGCCCGTCCAGACACCTCCAGCTAGCCTCTCATTGGTTCTCGCTATTCCTGTTCATCTTCCGCAGAAATTGCAAACTGGGCCAAACAGGAGGTTAAAGGCGCTGACTTTCCAAGTGGGGAGAGTGTTAGTAAAGCGTCTGGAATGTTGCACCCGAGTACCAGGGGAGGAAAACTGAGACATATTTGAACACGTCTCCCGTTCACATGGTTGATCATACTTGGGTTCCACATGCATGTTTTAGCTGAAGGAAGAATACCTAAAACCTGGGTATTTGAAACCCGTGGAATGGGTACCATGCAATATGACTTCAAAGGGTCTTCATTTGCTCACCGAACCTCTCCAATCCTATCACTGCTGCGTTTATGCCCCTGTACACATGCTTGATTCTCTTTCGGAGACATAGCAATCCATAGGTTTTAAGATACTTACTAGTCAGGTACATTCTTAGGCGTTTAATATGCGGTGTTGAGTCCATTTCGTTGAGCAAGGAGTAGCTCTTGTCTATTCCATATTTGGCTTAAGGAACTTTATCTGTGCTCATTTCAATCTCTGGTTTTATGCAGCACCCCAACTCACCTTTCCCCTTAAGCAAGCATAAGTTGGTTTTCTAAATTTGAGACCCTGTTCTGTTCTGTAATTCAGTTCCTGTGTAGCCAAGTTTACATTCCGTGTATTACTGATATCTTATGATGTTACTTTTTCTGTGTGACTTATTTCAGTTAGAATCATCATACCTGAATCCACTCATTGTGCTGCTAAGGGCCTGATGACACAGATTTCATTGCTGAGTGATATTGCTTTGTAAGTAAATACCACAACTTCTTTATCCATTTTTCAATTTCTGCGATGTTGAACTTGTACTGTAAACGAGGTTCTTGTAAACAGAGGCGTCCCAAACTTTGGGGTGGCTGTGTCTTTTTGATTTTAATTTCCCTAAGCTATAGGACCATAAGTGGCAGTGCCCTAGGCTCTGTTGCTTTGTTTTTTAGATGTTTCAGGAAACACCATACACTTCTCCTGAGTGTCTGTTGGCAATTTACATCCCGCCCATCAGCATAACAAGGCTCCCAGTTCTCCATGGCCTGTCCTGCCTTTCTGGATTTTACACTTTTTTCAGATGGCCCTTTTGACCGGGGGGAAGTGAGACTTCATTGTAGTGCAGATTTCCTTTGCAAGCTTGCTTGGTTGGCCAAAAAGGGCGTATGCGTTTTTTCCTGAATATATTCAGGAAAAAACACATACGCCCTTTTTGGCCAAGTGCATCATTGTGGACGTTCTGCCTCTTTTCCTATGCTTTCAATGCAATTCCAGTCTACCTCCTGAAATCGGTTTCCTGCAATTCTGCCCCACTTTCAAGTCCTCTTGGCAGCCTTACTTTAGTCTATTTTTGGACGATAGCTGTCATTTATAACTCTGCAGGTTTGTCAATTGCAGTGCCCCTGAGCTCCTTTCTTCAACTCGCTTTCTTGTGAGCTGGCCGCAACACCGCAGGATGGCTTCAGGCCCTAATCTGGTTCTGGTACGGCACGCTGAGCCTTTGGTTATTTCCTCTTCCTGGTGGGAAATGAGAGTTAAATTTGCCCGTCCAGACACCTCCAGCTAGTCTCTCATTGGTTCTCGCTATTCCTGTTCATCTTCCACAGAAATTGCAAACTGGGCCAAACAGGAGGTTAAAGGCGCTGACTCTCCAAGTGGGGAGAGTGTTAGTAAAGCGTCTGGAATGTTGCACCCGAGTACCAGGGTAGGAAAACTGAGATATATTTGAACACGTCTCCCGTTCACATAGTTGATCATACTTGGGTTCCACATGCATCTTTTAGCTGAAGGAAGAATACCTTAAACCTGTGTATTTGAAACCCATGGAATGGGTACCATGCAATATGACTTCAAAGGGTCTTCATTTGCTCACCGAACCTCTCCAATCCTATCACTGCTGCGTTTATGCCCCTGTACACATGCTTGATTCTCTTTCGGAGACATAGCAATCCATAGGTTTTAAGATACTTACTAGTCAGGTACATTCTTAGACGTTTAATATGGGGTTTTGAGTCCATTTCTTTGAGCAAGGAGTAGCTCTTGTCTATTCCATATTTGGCTTAAGGAACTTTATCTGTGCTCATTTCAATCTCTGGTTTTATGCAGCACCCCAACTCACCTTTCCCCTTAAGCAAGCATAGGTTGGTTTTCTAAATTTGAGACCCTGTTCTGTTCTGTAATTCAGTTCCTGTGTAGCCAAGTTTCCATTCCGTGTATTACTGATATCTTATGATGTTTCTTTTTCTGTGTGACTTATTTCAGTTAGAATCATCATACCTGAATCCACTCATTGTGCTGCTAAGGGCCTGATGACACAGATTTCATTGCTGAGTGATATTGCTTTGTAAGTAAATACCACAACTTCTTTATCCATTTTTCAATTTCTGCGATGTTGAACTTGTACTGTAAACGAGGTTCTTGTAAACAGAGGCGTCCCAAACTTTGGGGTGGCTGTGTCTTTTTGATTTTAATTTCCCTAAGCTATAGGACCATAAGTGGCAGTGCCCTAGGCTCTGTTGCTTTGTTTTTTAGATGTTTCAGGAAACACCATACACTTCTCCTGAGTGTCTGTTGGCAATTTACATCCCGCCCATCAGCATAACAAGGCTCCCAGTTCTCCATGGCCTGTCCTGCCTTTCTGGATTTTACACTTTTTTCAGATGGCCCTTTTGACCGGGGGGAAGTGAGACTTCATTGTAGTGCAGATTTCCTTTGCAAGCTTGCTTGGTTGGCCAAAAAGGGCGTATGCGTTTTTTCCTGAATATATTCAGGAAAAAACACATACGCCCTTTTTGGCCAAGTGCATCATTGTGGACGTTCTGCCTCTTTTCCTATGCTTTCAATGCAATTCCAGTCTACCTCCTGAAATCGGTTTCCTGCAATTCTGCCCCACTTTCAAGTCCTCTTGGCAGCCTTACTTCAGTCTATTTTTGGACGATAGCTGTCATTTATAACTCTGCAGGTTTTTGAATTACAGTGCCCCTGAGCTCCTTTCTTCAACTCGCTTTCTTGTGACCTGGCCGCAA
This sequence comes from Delphinus delphis, assembly GCF_949987515.2. NCBI lineage: Eukaryota > Metazoa > Chordata > Mammalia > Artiodactyla > Delphinidae > Delphinus > Delphinus delphis. The sequence goes on along the minus strand of NW_027192697.1, from coordinate 1,199,357 downwards.
CACCGCAGGATGGCTTCAGGCCCTAATCTGGTTCTGGTACGGCACGCTGAGCCTTTGGTTATTTCCTCTTCCTGGTGGGAAATGAGAGTTAAATTTGCCCGTCCAGACACCTCCAGCTAGCCTCTCATTGGTTCTCGCTATTCCTGTTCATCTTCCGCAAAAATTGCAAACTGGGCCAAACAGGAGGTTAAAGGCGCTGTCTCTCCAAGTGGGGAGAGTGTTAGTAAAGCGTCTGGAATGTTGCACCCGAGTACCAGGGTAGGAAAACTGAGATATATTTGAACACGTCTCCCGTTCACATAGTTGATCATACTTGGGTTCCACATGCATCTTTTAGCTGAAGGAAGAATACCTTAAACCTGTGTATTTGAAACCCGTGGAATGGGTACCATGCAATATGACTTCAAAGGGTCTTCATTTGCTCACCGAACCTCTCCAATCCTATCACTGCTGCGTTTATGCCCCTGTACACATGCTTGATTCTCTTTCGGAGACATAGCAATCCATAGGTTTTAAGATACTTACTAGTCAGGTACATTCTTAGGCGTTTAATATGCGGTGTTGAGTCCATTTCGTTGAGCAAGGAGTAGCTCTTGTCTATTCCATATTTGGCTTAAGGAACTTTATCTGTGCTCATTTCAATCTCTGGTTTTATGCAGCACCCCAACTCACCTTTCCCCTTAAGCAAGCATAAGTTGGTTTTCTAAATTTGAGACCCTGTTCTGTTCTGTAATTCAGTTCCTGTCTAGCCAGGTTTACATTCCGTGTATTACTGATATCTTATGATGTTTCTTTTTCTGTGTGACTTATTTCAGTTAGAATCATCATACCTGAATCCACTCATTGTGCTGCTAAGGGCCTGATGACACAGATTTCATTGCTGAGTGATATTGCTTTGTAAGTAAATACCACAACTTTTTTATCCATTTTTCACTTTCTGCGATGTTGAACTTGTACTGTAAACGAGGTTCTTGTAAACAGAGCCGTTCGAAACTTTGGGGTGGCTGTGTCTTTTTGATTTTAAATTCCCTGAGCTATAGGACCATAAGTGGCAGTGCCCTAGCTCTGTTGCTTTGTTTTTTAGATGTTTCAGGAAACACCATACACTTCTCCCGAGTGTTTGTTGGCAATTTACATCCCGCCCTTCAGCATAAAAAGGCTCCCAGTTCTCCATGGCCTGTCCTGCCTTTCTGGATTTTACACTTTTTTCAGATGGCCCTTTTGACCGGGGGGAAGTGAGACTTCATTGTAGTGCAGATTTCCTTTGCAAGCTTGCTTGGTTGGCCAAAAAGGGCGTATGCGTTTTTTCCTGAATATATTCAGGAAAAAACGCATACGCCCTTTTTGGCCAAGTGCATCATTGTGGACGTTCTGCCTCTTTTCCTATGCTTTCAATGCAATTCCAGTCTACCTCCTGAAATCGGTTTCCTGCAATTCTGCCCCGCTTTCAAGTCCTCTTGGCAGCCTTACTTCAGTCTATTTTTGGACGATAGCTGTCATTTATAACTCTGCAGGTTTGTGAATTACAGTGCTCCTGAGCTCCTTTCTTCAACTCGCTTTCTTTTGAGCTGGCCGCAACACTGCAGGATGGCTTCAGGCCCTAATCTGGTCCGGCAGGGCACACTGAGCCCATGGTTATTTCCTCTTCCTGGTGGGAAATGAGAGTTAAATTTGCCCGTCCAGACACCTCCAGCTAGCCTCTCATTGGTTCTCGCTATTCCTGTTCATCTTCCGCAGAAATTGCAAACTGGGCCAAACAGGAGGTTAAAGGCGCTGACTTTCCAAGTGGGGAGAGTGTTAGTAAAGCGTCTGGAATGTTGCACCGGAGTACCAGGGGAGGAAAACTGAGACATATTTGAACACGTCTCCCGTTCACATGGTTGATCATACTTGGGTTCCACATGCATGTTTTAGCTGAAGGAAGAATACCTAAAACCTGGGTATTTGAAACCCGTGGAATGGGTACCATGCAATATGACTTCAAAGGGTCTTCATTTGCTCACCGAACCTCTCCAATCCTATCACTGCTGCGTTTATGCCCCTGTACACATGCTTGATTCTCTTTCGGAGACATAGCAATCCATAGGTTTTAAGATACTTACTAGTCAGGTACATTCTTAGGCGTTTAATATGCGGTGTTGAGTCCATTTCGTTGAGCAAGGAGTAGCTCTTGTCTATTCCATATTTGGCTTAAGGAACTTTATCTGTGCTCATTTCAATCTCTGGTTTTATGCAGCACCCCAACTCACCTTTCCCCTTAAGCAAGCATAAGTTGGTTTTCTAAATTTGAGACCCTGTTCTGTTCTGTAATTCAGTTCCTGTGTAGCCAAGTTTACATTCCGTGTATTACTGATATCTTATGATGTTACTTTTTCTGTGTGACTTATTTCAGTTAGAATCATCATACCTGAATCCACTCATTGTGCTGCTAAGGGCCTGATGACACAGATTTCATTGCTGAGTGATATTGCTTTGTAAGTAAATACCACAACTTCTTTATCCATTTTTCAATTTCTGCGATGTTGAACTTGTACTGTAAACGAGGTTCTTGTAAACAGAGGCGTCCCAAACTTTGGGGTGGCTGTGTCTTTTTGATTTTAATTTCCCTAAGCTATAGGACCATAAGTGGCAGTGCCCTAGGCTCTGTTGCTTTGTTTTTTAGATGTTTCAGGAAACACCATACACTTCTCCTGAGTGTCTGTTGGCAACTTACATCCCGCCCATCAGCATAACAAGGCTCCCAGTTCTCCATGGCCTGTCCTGCCTTTCTGGATTTTACACTTTTTTCAGATGGCCCTTTTGACCGGGGGGAAGTGAGACTTCATTGTAGTGCAGATTTCCTTTGCAAGCTTGCTTGGTTGGCCAAAAAGGGCGTATGCGTTTTTTCCTGAATATATTCAGGAAAAAACACATACGCCCTTTTTGGCCAAGTGCATCATTGTGGACGTTCTGCCTCTTTTCCTATGCTTTCAATGCAATTCCAGTCTACCTCCTGAAATCGGTTTCCTGCAATTCTGCCCCACTTTCAAGTCCTCTTGGCAGCCTTACTTCAGTCTATTTTTGGACGATAGCTGTCATTTATAACTCTGCAGGTTTTTGAATTACAGTGCTCCTGAGCTCCTTTCTTCAACTCGCTTTCTTTTGAGCTGGCCGCAACACTGCAGGATGGCTTCAGGCCCTAATCTGGTCCGGCAGGGCACACTGAGCCCATGGTTATTTCCTCTTCCTGGTGGGAAATGAGAGTTAAATTTGCCCGTCCAGACACCTCCAGCTAGTCTCTCATTGGTTCTCGCTATTCCTGTTCATCTTCCACAGAAATTGCAAACTGGGCCAAACAGGAGGTTAAAGGCGCTGACTCTCCAAGTGGGGAGAGTGTTAGTAAAGCGTCTGGAATGTTGCACCCGAGTACCAGGGTAGGAAAACTGAGATATATTTGAACACGTCTCCCGTTCACATAGTTGATCATACTTGGGTTCCACATGCATCTTTTAGCTGAAGGAAGAATACCTTAAACCTGTGTATTTGAAACCCGTGGAATGGGTACCATGCAATATGACTTCAAAGGGTCTTCATTTGCTCACTGAACCTCTCCAATCCTATCACTGCTGCGTTTATGCCCCTGTACACATGCTTGGTTCTCTTTCGGAGACATAGCAATCCATAGGTTTTAAGATACTTACTAGTCAGGTACATTCTTAGGCGTTTAATATGCGGTGTTGAGTCCATTTCGTTGAGCAAGGAGTAGCTCTTGTCTATTCCATATTTGGCTTAAGGAACTTTATCTGTGCTCATTTCAATCTCTGGTTTTATGCAGCACCCCAACTCACCTTTCCCCTTAAGCAAGCATAAGTTGGTTTTCTAAATTTGAGACCCTGTTCTGTTCTGTAATTCAGTTCCTGTCTAGCCAGGTTTACATTCCGTGTATTACTGATATCTTATGATGTTTCTTTTTCTGTGTGACTTATTTCAGTTAGAATCATCATACCTGAATCCACGCATTGTGCTGCTAAGGGCCTGATGACACAGATTTCATTGCTGAGTGATATTGCTTTGTAAGTAAATACCACAACTTCTTTATCCATTTTTCAATTTCTGCGATGTTGAACTTGTACTGTAAACGAGGTTCTTGTAAACAGAGCCGTTCGAAACATTGGGGTGGCTGTGTCTTTTTGATTTTAAATTCCCTAAGCTATACGACCATAAGTGGAAGTGCCCTAGGCTCTGTTGCTTTGTTTTTTAGATGTTTCAGGAAACACCATACACTTCTCCCGAGTGGTTGTTGGCAATTTACATCCCGCCCTTCAGCATAACAAGGCTCCCAGTTCTCCATGGCCTGTCCTACCTTTCTGGATTTTACACTTTTTTCAGATGGCCCTTTTGACTGGGGGGAAGTGAGACTTCATTGTAGTGCAGATTTCCTTTGCAAGCTTGCTTGGTTGGCCAAAAAGGGCGTATGCGTTTTTTCCTGAATATATTCAGGACAAAACGCATACGCCCTTTTTGGCCAAGTGCATCATTGTGGACGTTCTGCCTCTTTTCCTATGCTTTCAATGCAATTCCAGTCTACCTCCTGAAATCGGTTTCCTGCAATTCTGCCCCGCTTTCAAGTCCTCTTGGCAGCCTTACTTCAGTCTATTTTTGGACGATAGCTGTCATTTATAACTCTGCAGGTTTGTGAATTACAGTGCCCCTGAGCTCCTTTCTTCAACTCGCTTTCTTTTGAGCTGGCCGCAACACTGCAGGATGGCTTCAGGCCCTAATCTGGCCCGGCACGGCACACTGAGCCTTTGGTTATTTCCTCTTCCTGGTGGGAAATGAGAGTTAAATTTGCCCGTCCAGACACCTCCAGCTAGCCTCTCATTGGTTCTCGCTATTCCTGTTCATCTTGCGCATAAATTGCAAACTGGGCCAAACAGGAGGTTAAAGGCGCTGACTTTCCAAGTGGGGAGAGTGTTAGTAAAGCGTCTGGAATGTTGCACCCGAGTACCAGGGGAGGAAAACTGAGACATATTTGAACACGTCTCCCATTCACATGGTTGATCATACTTGGGTTCCACATGCATGTTTTAGCTGAAGGAAGAATACCTAAAACCTGGGTATTTGAAACCCGTGGAATGGGTACCATGCAATATGACTTCAAAGGGTCTTCATTTGCTCACCGAACCTCTCCAATCCTATCACTGCTGCGTTTATGCCCCTGTACACATGCTTGATTCTCTTTCGGAGCCATAGCAATCCATAGGTTTTAAGATACTTACTAGTCAGGTACATTCTTAGACGTTTAATATGGGGTTTTGAGTCCATTTCTTTGAGCAAGGAGTAGCTCTTGTCTATTCCATATTTGGCTTAAGGAACTTTATCTGTGCTCATTTCAATCTCTGGTTTTATGCAGCACCCCAACTCACCTTTCCCCTTAAGCAAGCATAGGTTGGTTTTCTAAATTTGAGACCCTGTTCTGTTCTGTAATTCAGTTCCTGTGTAGCCAAGATTCCATTCCGTGTATTACTGATATCTTATGATGTTTCTTTTTCTGTGTGACTTATTTCAGTTAGAATCATCATACCTGAATCCACTCATTGTGCTGCTAAGGGCCTGATGACACAGATTTCATTGCTGAGTGATATTGCTTTGTAAGTAAATACCACAACTTCTTTATCCATTTTTCAATTTCTGTGATGTTGAACTTGTACTGTGAACAAGGTTCTTGTAAACAGAGGCGTCCCAAACTTTGGGGTGGCTGTGTCTTTTTGATTTTAATTTCCCTAAGCTATAGGACCATAAGTGGAAGTGCCCTAGGCTCTGTTGCTTTGTATTTTAGATGTTTCAGGAAACACCATACACTTCTCCCGAGTGGTTGTTGGCAATTTACATCCCGCCCATCAGCATAACAAGGCTCCCAGTTCTCCATGGCCTGTCCTGCCTTTCTGGATTTTACACTTTTTTCAGATGGCCCTTTTGACCGGAGGGAAGTGAGACTTCATTGTAGTGCAGATTTCCTTTGCAAGTTTGCTTGGTTGGCCAAAAAGGGCGTATGCGTTTTTTCCTGATATATTCAGGAAAAAACGCATACACCCTTTTTGGCCAAGTGCATCATTGTGGACGTTCTGCCTCTTTTCCTATGCTTTCAATGCAATTCCAGTCTACCTCCTGAAATCGGTTTCCTGCAATTCTGCCCCGCTTTCAAGTCCTCTTGGCAGCCTTACTTCAGTCTATTTTTGGACGATAGCTGTCATTTATAACTCTGCAGGTTTGTGAATTACAGTGCCCCTGAGCTCCTTTCTTCAACTCGCTTTCTTGTGACCTGGCCGCAACACCGCAGGATGGCTTCAGGCCCTAATCTGGTTCCGGCACGGCATGCTGAGCCTTTGGTTATTTCCTCTTCCTGGTGGGAAATGAGAGTTAAATTTGCCCATCCAGACACCTCCAGCTAGTCTCTCATTGGTTCTCGCTATTCCTGTTCATCTTCCACAGAAATTGCAAACTGGGCCAAACAGGAGGTTAAGGGGACTGACTCTCCAAGTCGGGAGAGTGTTAGTAAAGCGTCTGGAATGTTGCACCCGAGTACCAGGGTACGAAAACTGAGACATATTTGAACACGTCTCCCGATCACATGGTTGATCATACTCTAGGTTCCACATGCATGTATTAGCTGAAGGAAGAATACCTTAAACCTGGGTAGGTGAAACCCGTGGAATGGGTACCATGCAATATGACTTCAAAGGGTCTTCATTTGCTCACTGAACGTCTCCAATCCTATCACTGCTGCGTTTATGCTCCTGTACACATGCTTGATTCTCTTTCGGAGACATAGCAATCCATAGGTTTTAAGATACTTACTAGTCAGGTACATTCTTAGGCGTTTAATATGCGGTGTTGAGTCCATTTCGTTGAGCAAGGAGTAGCTCTTGTCTATTCCATATTTAACTTAAGGAACTTTATCTGTGCTCATTTCAATCTCTGGTTTTATGCAGCACCCCAACTCACCTTTACCCTTAAGCAAGCATAAGTTGGTTTTCTAAATTTGAGACCCTGTTCTGTACTGTAATTCAGTTCCTGTGTAGCCAAGTTTATATTCTGTGTATTACTGATATCTTATGAGGTTTCTTTTTCTGTGTGACTTATTTCAGTTAGAATCATCATACCTGAATCCACTCATTGTGCTGCTAAGGGCCTTGTGACACAGATTTCATTGCTGAGTGATATTGCTTTGTAAGTAAATACCACAACTTCTTTATCCATTTTTCACTTTCTGCGATGTTGAACTTGTACTGTAAACGAGGTTCTTGTAAACAGAGCCATTCGAAACTTTGGGGTGGCTGTGTCTTTTTGATTTTAATTTCCCTAAACTATAGGACCATAAGTGGAAGTGCCCTAGGTTCTGTTGCTTTGTTTTTTAGATGTTTCAGGAAACACCATACACTTCCCCGAGTGGCTGTTGGCAATTTACATCCCGCCCATCAGCATAACAAGGCTCCCAGTTCTCCATGGCCTGTCCTGCCTTTCTGGATTTTACACTTTTTTCAGATGGCCCTTTTGACCGGGGGGAAGTGAGACTTCATTGTAGTGCAGATTTCCTTTGCAAGCTTGCTTGGTTGGCCAAAAAGGGCGTATGCGTTTTTTCCTGAATATATTCAGGAAAAAACGCATACGCCCTTTTTGGCCAAGTGCATCATTGTGGATGTTCTGCCTCTTTTCCTATGCTTTCAATGCAATTCCAGTCTACCTCCTGAAATCGGTTTCCTGCAATTCTGCCCCGCTTTCAAGTCCTCTTGGCAGCATTACTTCAGTCTATTTTTGGACGATAGCTGTCATTTATAACTCTGCAGGTTTGTGAATTACAGTGCCCCTGAGCTCCTTTCTTCAACTCGCTTTCTTGTGACCTGGCCGCAACACTGCAGGATGGCTTCAGGCCCTAATCTTGTTCCGGCCCGGCATGCTGAGCCTTTGGTTAATTCCTCTTCCTGGTGGGAAATGAGAGTTAAATTTGCCCGTCCAGACACCTCCAGCTAGCCTCTCATTGGTTCTCGCTATTCCTGTTCATTTTCCGCAGAAATTGCAAACTGGGCCAAACAGGAGGTTAAAGGGACTGACTCTCCAAGTCGGGAGAGTGTTAGTAAAGCGTCTGGAATGTTGCACCCGAGTACCAGGGGAGGAAAACTGAGACATATTTGAACACGTCTCCCGTTCACATGGTTGATCATACTCTGGGTTCCACATGCATGTTTTAGCTGAAGGAAGAATACCTTAAACCTGGAGAGTTGAGACCCGTGTAATGGGTACCATGCAATATGACTTCAAAGGGTCTTCATTTGCTCACCGAACCTCTCCAATCCTATCACTGCTGCGTTTATGCCCCTGTACACACGCTTGATTCTCTTTTGGAGACATAGCAATCCATAGGTTTTAAGATACTTACTAGTCAGGTACATTCTTAGACGTTTAATATGGGGTTTTCAGTCCATTTCTTTGAGCAAGGAGTAGCTCTTGTCTATTCCATATTTGGCTTAAGGAACTTTATCTGTGCTCATTTCAATCTCTGGTTTTATGCAGCACCCCAACTCACCTTTCCCCTTAAGCAAGCATAAGTTGGTTTTCTAAATTTGAGACCCTGTTCTCTTTTGGAATGCAGTTCCTGTGTAGCCAAGTTTACATTCCGTGTATTAGTGATATCTTATGATGTTTCTTTTTCTGTGTGACTTATTTCAGTTAGAATCATCGTACCTGAATCCACTCATTATGCTGCTACGGGCCTGATGACATAGATTTCATTGCTGAGTGATACTGCATTGTACGTAAGTACCACAAGTTCTTTATCCATTTTTCACTTTCTGTGATATTGAACTTCTACGGTAAACGAGGTTCTTGTAAATGGAGGCGTCCCAAACTTTGGGGTGGCTGTGTCTTTTTGATTTTAATTTCCCTAAGCTATAGGACCATAAGTGGAAGTGCCCTAGGCTCTGTTGCTTTGTTTTTTAGATGTTTCAGGAAACACCATACACTTCTCCTGAGTGTCTGTTGGCAGTTTACATCCCGCCCATCAGCATAACAAGGCTCCCAGTTCTCCATGGCCTGTCCTGCCTTTCTGGATTTTACACTTTTTTCAGATGGCCCTTTTGACCGGGGAGAAGTGAGACTTCATTGTAGTGCAGATTTCCTTTGCAAGTTTGCTTGGTTGGCCAAAAAGGGCGTATGCGTTTTTTCCTGAATATATTCAGGAAAAAACGCATACGCCCTTTTTGGCCAAGTGCATCATTGTGCACGTTCTGCCTCTTTTCCTATGCTTTCAATGCAATTCCAGTGTACCTCCTGAAATCGGTTTCCTGCAATTCTGCCCCGCTTTCAAGTCCTCTTGGCAGCCTTACTTCAGTCTATTTTTGGACGATAGCTGTCATTTATAACTCTGCAGGTTTGTGAATTACAGTGCCCCTGAGCTCCTTTCTTCAACTCGCTTTCTTGTGACCTGGCCGCAACACCGCAGGATGGCTTCAGGCCCTAATCTGGTTCTGGCCCGGCATGCTGAGCCTTTGGTTAATTCCTCTTCCTGGTGGGAAATGAGAGTTAAATTTGCCCGTCCAGACACCTCCAGCTAGCCTCTCATTGGTTCTTGCTATTCCTGTTCATCTTTCGCAGAAATTGCAAACTGGGCCAAACAGGAGGTTAAAGGGACTGACTCTCCAAGTCGGGAGAGTGTTAGTAAAGCATCTGGAATGTTGCACCCGAGTACCAGGGGAGGAAAACTGAGACATATTTGAACACGTCTCCCGTTCACATGGTTGATCATACTTGGGTTCCACATGCATGTTTTAGCTGAAGGAAGAATACCTTAAACCTGGAGAGTTAAGACCCGTGTAATGGGTACCATGCAATATGACTTCAAAGGGTCTTCATTTGCTCACCGAACCTCTCCAATCCTATCACTGTTGCGTTTATGCCCCTGTACACACGCTTGATTCTCTTTTGGAGACATAGCAATCCATAGGTTTTAAGATACTTACTAGTCAGGTACATTCTTAGGCGTTTAATATGGGGTTTTGAGTCCATTTCGTTGAGCAAGGAGTAGCTCTTGTCTATTCCATATTTGGCTTAAGGAACTTTATCTGTGCTCATTTCAATCTCTGGTTTTATGCAGCACCCCAACTCACCTTTCCCCTTAAGCAAGCATAAGTTGGTTTTCTAAATTTGAGACCCTGTTCTGTTTTGGAATGCAGTTCCTGTGTAGCCAAGTTTACATTCCGTGTATTAGTGATATCTTATGATGTTTCTTTTTCTGTGTGACTTATTTCAGTTAGAATCATCATACCTGAATCCACTCATTGTGCTGCTAAGGGCCTGATGACACAGATTTCATTGCTGAGTGATATTGCTTTGTAAGTAAATACCACAACTTCTTTATCCATTTTTCACTTTCTGCGATGATGAACTTGTACTGTAAGCGAGGTTCTTGTAACACAGCCGTTCCAAACTTTGGGGTGGCTGTGTCTTTTTCATTTTAATTTCCCTAAGCTATAGGACCATAAGTGGAAGTGCCCTAGGTTCTGTTGCTTTGTTTTTTAGTTGTTTCAGGAAACACCATACACTTCTCCCAAGTGGTTCTTGGCAATTTACATCCCGCCCATCAGCATAACAAGGCTCCCAGTTCTCCATGGCCTGTCCTGCCTTTCTGGATTTTACACTTTTTTCAGATGGCCCTTTTGACCGGGGGGAAGTGAGACTTCATTGTAGTGCAGATTTCCCTTGCAAGCTTGCTTGGTTGGCCAAAAAGGGTGTATGCGTTTTTTCCTGAATATATTCAGGAGAAAACGCATACGCCCTTTTTGGCCAAGTGCATCATTGTGGACGTTCTGCCTCTTTTCCTATGCTTTCAATGCAATTCCAGTCTACCTCCTGAAATCGGTTTCCTGCAATTCTGCCCCGCTTTCAAGTCCTCTTGGCAGCCTTACTTCAGTCTATTTTTGGACGATAGCTGTCATTTATAACTCTGCATGTTTGTGAATTACAGTGCCCCTGAGCTCGTTTCTTCAACTCGCTTTCTTGTGACCTGGCCGCAACACCGCAGGATGGCTTCAGGCCCTAATCTGGTTCCGGTACGGCACGCTGAGCCTTTGGTTATTTCCTCTTCCTGGTGGGAAATGAGAGTTAAATTTGCCCATCCAGACACCTCCAGCTATTCTTTCATTGGTTCTCGCTATTCCTGTTCATCTTCCACAGAAATTGCAAACTGGGCCAAACAGGAGGTTAAAGGGACTGACTCTCCAAGTCGGGAGAGTGTTAGTAAAGCGTCTGGAATGTTGCACCCGAGTACCAGGGGAGGAAAATTGAGACATATTTGAATACGTCTCCCGTTCACATGGTTGATCATACTCTGGGTTCCACATGCATGTTTTAGCTGAAGGAAGAATACCTTAAACCTGGAGAGTTGAGACCCGTGTAATGGGTACCATGCAATATGACTTCAAAGGGTCTTCATATGCTCACCGAACCTCTCCAATCCTATCACTGCTGCGTTTATGCCCCTGTACACATGCTTGATTCTCTTTCGGAGACATAGCAATCCATAGGTTTTAAGATACTTACTAGTCAGGTACATTCTTAGGTGTTTAATATGCGGTGTTGAGTCCATTTCGTTGAGCAAGGAGTAGCTCTTGTCTATTCCATATTTGGCTTAAGGAACTTTATCTGTGCTCATTTCAATCTCTGGTTTTATGCAGCACCCCAACTCACCTTTCCCCTTAAGCAAGCATAAGTTGGTTTTCTAAATTTGAGACCCTGTTCTGTTCTGTAATTCAGTTCCTGTGTAGCCAAGTTTACATTCCGTGTATTACTGATATCTTATGATGTTTCTTTTTCTGTGTGACTTATTTCAGTTAGAATCATCATACCTGAATCCACTCATTGTGCTGCTAAGGGCCTGATGACACAGATTTCATTGCTGAGTGATATTGCTTTGTAAGTAAATACCACAACTTCTTTATCCATTTTTCACTTTCTTCGATGTTGAACTTGTACTGTAAACGAGGTTCTTGTAAACAGAGCCGATCCAAACTTTGGGGTGGCTGTGTCTTTTTGATTTTAATTTCCCTAAGCTATAGGACCATAAGTGGAAGTGCCCTAGGTTCTGTTGCTTTGTTTTTTAGATGTTTCAGGAAACACCATACACTTCTCCCGAGTGGTTGTTGGCAATTTACATCCCGCCCATCAGCATAACAAGGCTCCCAGTTCTCCATGGCCTGTCCTGCCTTTCTGGATTTTACACTTTTTTCAGATGGCCCTTTTGACCGGGGGGAAGTGAGACTTCATTGTAGTGCAGATTTCCTTTGCAAGCTTGCTTGGTTGGCCAAAAAGGGCGTATGCGTTTTTTCCTGAATATATTCAGGAAAAAACGCATACGCCCTTTTTGGCCAAGTGCATCATTGTGGACGTTCTGCCTCTTTTCCTATGCTTTCAATGCAATTCCAGTCTACCTCCTGAAATCGGTTTCCTGCAATTCTGCCCCGCTTTCAAGTCCTCTTGGCAGCCTTACTTCAGTCTATTTTTGGACGATAACTGTCATTTATAACTCTGAAGGTTTGTGAATTACAGTGCCCCTGAGCTCCTTTCGTCAACTCGCTTTCTTGTGACCTGGCCGCAACACCGCAGGATGTCTTCAGGCCCTAATCTGGTTCTGGCACGGCACGCTGAGCCTTTGGTTAATTCCTCTTCCTGGTGGGAAATGAGAGTTAAATTTGCCCATCCAGACACCTCCAGCTAGTCTCTCATTGGTTCTCGCTATTCCTGTTCATCTTCCACAGAAATTGCAAACTGGGCCAAACAGGAGGTTAAAGGGACTGACTCTCCAAGTCGGGAGAGTGTTAGTAAAGCGTCTGGAATGTTGCACCCGAGTACCAGGGGAGGAAAACTGAGACATATTTGAACACGTCTCCCGTTCACATGGTTGATCATACTTGGGTTCCACATGCATGTTTTAGCTGAAGGAAGAATACCTTAAACCTGGGTATTTGAAACCCGTGGAATGGGTACCATGCAATATGACTTCAAAGGGTCTTCATTTGCTCACCGAACCTCTCCAATCCTATCACTGCTGCGTTTATGCCCCTGTACACATGCTTGATTCTCTTTCGGAGACATAGCAATCCATAGGTTTTAAGATACTTACTAGTCAGGTACATTCTTAGGCGTTTAATATGCGGTGTTGAGTCCATTTCGTTGAGCAAGGAGTAGCTCTTGTCTATTCCATATTTGGCTTAAGGAACTTTATCTGTGCTCATTTCAATCTCTGGTTTTATGCAGCACCCCAACTCACCTTTCCCCTTAAGCAAGCATAAGTTGGTTTTCTAAATTTGAGACCCTGTTCTGTTTTGGAATGCAGTTCCTGTGTAGCCAAGTTTACATTCCGTGTATTACTGATATCTTATGATGTTTCTTTTTCTGTGTGACTTATTTCAGTTAGAATCATCGTACCTGAATCCACTCATTATGCTGCTACGGGCCTGATGACATAGATTTCATTGCTGAGTGATACTGCATTGTACGTAAGTACCACAAGTTCTTTATCCATTTTTCACTTTCTGTGATATTGAACTTGTACGGTAAACGAGGTTCTTGTAAACGGAGGCGTCCCAAAGTTTGGGGTGGCTGTGTCTTTTTGATTTTAATTTCCCTAAGCTATAGGACCATAAGTGGAAGTGCCCTAGGCTCTGTTGCTTTGTTTTTTAGATGTTTCAGGAAACACCATACACTTCTCCTGAGTGTCTGTTGGCAATTTACATCCCGCCCATCAGCATAACAAGGCTCCCAGTTCTCCATGGCCTGTCCTGCCTTTCTGGATTTTACACTTTTTTCAGATGGCCCTTTTGACCGGGGGGAAGTGAGACTTCATTGTAGTGCAGATTTCCTTTGCAAGCTTGCTTGGTTGGCCAAAAAGGGCGTATGCGTTTTTTCCTGAATATATTCAGGAAAAAACGCATACGCCCTTTTTGGCCAAGTGCATCATTGTGGACGTTCTGCCTCTTTTCCTATGCTTTCAATGCAATTCCAGTCTACCTCCTGAAATCGGTTTCCTGCAATTCTGCCCCGCTTTCAAGTCCTCTTGACAGCCTTACTTCAGTCTATTTTTGGACGATAGCTCTCATTTATAACTCTGCAGGTTTGTGAATTACAGTGCCCCTGAGCTCGTTTCTTCAACTCGCTTTCTTGTAAACTGGCCGCAACACCGCAGGATGGCTTCAGGCCCTAATCTGGTTCCGGCACGGCACGCTGAGCCTTTGGTTATTTCCTCTTCCTGGTGGGAAATGAGAGTTAAATTTGCCCATCCAGACACCTCCAGCTAGTCTCTCATTGGTTCTCGCTATTCCTGTTCATCTTCCACAGAAATTGCAAACTGGGCCAAACAGGAGGTTAAAGGGACTGACTCTCCAAGTGGGGAGAGTGTTAGTAAAGCGTCTGGAATGTTGCACCCGAGTACCAGGGTACGAAAACTGAGACATATTTGAACACGTCTCCCGATCACATGGTTGATCATACTCTAGGTTCCACATGCATATTTTAGATGAAGGAAGAATACCTTAAACCTGGGTATTTGAAACTCGTGGAATGGGTACCATGCAATATGACCTCAAAGGGTCTTCATTTGCTCACGAACCTCTCCAATCCTATCACTGCTGCGTTTATGCCCCTGTACACATGCTTGATTCTCTTTCGGAGACATAGCAATCCATAGGTTTTAAGATACTTACTAGTCAGGTATATTCTTAGGCGTTTAATATGCGGTGTTGAGTCCATTTCGTTGAGCAAGGAGTAGCTCTTGTCTATTCCATATTTGGCTTAAGGAACTTTATCTGTGCTCATTTCAATCTCTGGTTTTATGCAGCACCCCAACTCACCTTTCCCCTTAAGCAAGCATAAGTTGTTTTTCTAAATTTGAGACCCTGTTCTGTTCTGTAATTCAGTTCCTGTGTAGCCAAGTTTACATTCCGTGTATTACTGATATCTTATGATGTTTCATTTTCTGTGTGACTTATTTCAGTTAGAATCATCATACCTGAATCCACTCATTGTGCTGCTAAGGGCCTGATGACACAGATTTCATTGCTGCGTGATATTGTTTTGTAAGTAAATACCACAAATTCTTTATCCATTTTTCATTTTCTGCGATGTTGAACTTGTACTGTAAACGAGGTTCTTGTAAACAGAGCCGTTCCAAACTTTGGGGTGGCTGTGTCTTTTTGATTTTAATTTCCCTAAGCTATAGGACCATAAATGGAAGTGCCCTAGGTTCTGTTGCTTTGTCTTTTAGATGTTTCAGGAAACACCATACACTTCTCCCGAGTGGTTGTTGGCAATTTACATCCCGCCCATCAGCATAACAAGGCTCCCAGTTCTCCATGGCCTGTCCTGCCTTTCTGGATTTTACACTTTTTTCAGATGGCCCTTTTGACCGGGGGGAAGTGAGACTTCATTGTACTGCAGATTTCCTTTGCAAGCTTGCTTGGTTGGCCAAAAAGGGCGTATGCGTTTTTTCCTGAATATATTCAGGAAAAAACGCATACGCCCTTTTTGGCCAAGTGCATCATTGTGGACGTTCTGCCTCTTTTCCTATGCTTTCAATGCAATTCCAGTCTACCTCCTGAAATCGGTTTCCTGCAATTCTGCCCCGCTTTCAAGTCCTCTTGGCAGCCTTACTTCAGTCTATTTTTGGACGATAGCTGTCATTTATAACTCTGCAGGTTTGTGAATTACAGTGCCCCTGAGCTCCTTTCTTCAACTCGCTTTCTTTTGAGCTGGCCGCAACACCGCAGGATGGCTTCAGGTCCTAATCTGGTTCCGGTACGGCACGCTGAGCCTTTGGTTAATTCCTCTTCCTGGTGGGAAATGAGAGTTAAATTTGCCCGTCCAGACACCTCCAGCTAGCCTCTCATTGGTTCTCGCTATTCCTGTTCATCTTCTGCAGAAATTGCAAACTGGGCCAAACAGGAGGTTAAAGGCGCTGACTCTCCAAGTGGGGAGAGTGTTAGTAAAGCGTCTGGAATGTTGCACCCGAGTACCAGGGGAGGAAAACTGAGACATATTTGAACACGTCTCCCGATCACATGGTTGATCATACTCTGGGTTCCACATGCATGTTTTAGCTGAAGGAAGAATACCTAAAACCTGGGTAGTTGAAACCCGTGGAATGGGTACCATGCAATATGACTTCAAAGGGTCTTCATTTGCTCACCGAACCTCTCCAATCCTATCACTGCTGCGTTTATGCCCCTGTACACATGCTTGATTCTCTTTCGGAGACATAGCAATCTATAGGTTTTAAGATACTTACTAGTCAGGTACATATTTAGGCGTTTAATATGCGGTGTTCAGTCCATTTCATTGAGCAAGGAGTAGCTCTTGTCTATTCCATATTTGGCTTAAGGAACTTTATCTGTGTTCATTTCAATCTCTGGTTTTATGCAGCACCCCAACTCACCTTTCCCCTTAAGCAAGCATAAGTTGGTTTTCTAAATTTGAGACCCTGTTCTGTTCTGTAATTCAGTTCCTGTGTAGCCAAGTTTACATTCCGTGTATTAGTGATATCTTATGATGTTTCTTTTTCTGTGTGACTTATTTCAGTTAGAATCATCGTACCTGAATCCACTCATTATGCTGCTACGGGCCTGATGACACAGATTTCATTGCTGAGTGATACTGCATTGTACGTAAGTACCACAAGTTCTTTATCCATTTTTCACTTTCTGTGATATTGAACTTGTATGGTAAACGAGGTTCTTGTAAACAGAGGCGTCCCAAACTTTGGGGTGGCTGTGTCTTTTTGATTTTAATTTCCCTAAGCTATAGGACCATAAGTGGAAGTGCCCTAGGCTCTGTTGCTTTGTTTTTTAGATGGTTCAGGAAACACCATACACTTCTCCCAAGTGTCTGTTGGCAATTTACATCCCTCCCATCAGCATAACAAGGCTCCCAGTTCTCCATGGCCTGTCCTGCCTTTCTGGATTTTACACTTTTTTCAGATGGCCCTTTTGACCGGGAGGAAGTGAGACTTCATTGTAGTGCAGATTTCCTTTGCAAGCTTGCTTGGTTGGCCAAAAAGGGCGTATGCGTTTTTTCCTGAATATATTCAGGAAAAAACGCATACGCCCTTTTTGGCCAAGTGCATCATTGTGGACGTTCTGCCTCTTTTCCTATGCTTTCAATGCAATTCCAGTCTACCTCCTGAAATCGGTTTCCTGCAATTCTGCCCCGCTTTCAAGTCCTCTTGGCAGCCTTACTTCAGTCTATTTTTGGACGATAGCTGTCATTTATAACTCTGCAGGTTTGTGAATTACAGTGCCCCTGAGCTCCTTTCTTCAACTCGCTTTCTTTTGAGCTGGCCGCAACACCGCAGGATGGCTTCAGGCCCTAATCTGGTTCCGGCACGGCACGCTGAGCCTCTGGTTATTTCCTCTTCCTGGTGGGAAATGAGAGTTAAATTTGCCCGTCCAGACACCTCCAGCTAGTCTCTCATTGGTTCTCGCTATTCCTGTTCATCTTCCGCAGAAATTGCAAACTGGGCCAAACAGGAGGTTAAAGGCGCTGACTCTCCAAGTGGGGAGAGTGTTAGTAAAGCGTCTGGAATGTTGCACCCGAGTACCAGGGGAGGAAAACTGAGACATATTTGAGCACGTCTCCCGATCACATGGTTGATCATACTCTGGGTTCCACATGCATGTTTTAGCTGAAGGAAGAATACCTTAAACCTGGGTAGTTGAAACCCGTGGAATGGGTACCATGCAATATGACTTCAAAGGGTCTTCATTTGCTCACCGAACCTCTCCAATCCTATCACTGCTGCGTTTATGCCCCTGTACACATGCTTGATTCTCTTTCGGAGACATAGCAATCCCTAGATTTTAAGATACTTACTAGTCAGGTACATTCTTAGGCGTTTAATATGCTGTGTTGAGTCCATTTCGTTGAGCAAGGAGTAGCTCTTGTCTATTCCATATTTGGCTTAAGGAACTTTATCTGTGCTCATTTCAATCTCTGGTTTTATGCAGCACCCCAACTCACCTTTACCCTTAAGCAAGCATAAGTTGGTTTTCTAAATTTGAGACCCTGTTCTGTTCTGTAATTCAGTTCCTGTGTAGCCAAGTTTACATTCCGTGTATTAGTGATATCTTATGATGTTTCTTTTTCTGTGTGACTTATTTCAGTTAGAATCATCATACCTGAATCCACTCATTGTGATGCTAAGGGCCTTATGACATAGATTTCATTGCTGAGTGATATTGCTTTGTAAGTAAATACCACAACTTCTTTATCCATTTTTCACTTTCTGCGATGTTGAACTTGTACTATAAACGAGGTTCTTGTAAACAGAGCCGTTCCAAACTTTGGGGTGGCTGTGTCTTTTTGATTTTAATTTCCCTAAGCTATAGGACCATAAGTGGCAGTGCCCTAGGCTCTGTTGCTTTGTTTTTTAGATGTTTCAGGAAACACCATACACTTCTCACGAGTGGTTGTTGGCAATTTACATCCCGCCCATCAGCATAACAAGGCTCCCAGTTCTCCATGGCCTGTCCTGCCTTTCTGGATTTTACACTTTTTTCAGATGGCCCTTTTGACTGGGGGGAAGTGAGACTTCATTGTAGTGCAGATTTCCTTTGCAAGCTTGCTTGGTTGGCCAAAAAGGGCGTATGCGTTTTTTCCTGAATATATTCAGGAAAAAACGCATACGCCCTTCTTGGCCAAGTGCATCATTGTGGACGTTCTGCCTCTTTTCCTATGCTTTCAATGCAATTCCAGTCTACCTCCTGAAATCGGTTTCCTGCAATTCTGCCCCGCTTTCAAGTCCTCTTGGCAGCCTTACTTCAGTCTATTTTTGGACGATAGCTGTCATTTATAACTCTGCAGGTTTGTGAATTACAGTGCCCCTGAGCTCCTTTCTTCAACTCGCTTTCTTTTGATCTGGCCGCAACACCGCAGGATGGTTTCTGGCCCTAATCTGGTTCCGGCACGGCACGCTGAGCCTTTGGTTAATTCCTCTTCCTGGTGGGAAATGAGAGTTAAATTTGCCCATCCAGACACCTCCAGCTAGCCTCTCATTGGTTCTCGCTATTCCTGTTCATCTTCCGCAGAAATTGTAAACTGGGCCAAACAGGAGGTTAAAGGGACTGACTCTCCAAGTCGGGAGAGTGTTAGTAAAGCATCTGGAATGTTGCACCCGAGTACCAGGGTACGAAAACTGGGACATATTTGAACACGTCTCCCGATCACATGTTTGATCATACTCTAGGTTCCACATGCATGTTTTAGCTGAAGGAAGAATACCTTAAACCTGGGTAGTTGAAACCCGTGGAATGGGTACCATGCAATATGACTTCAAAGGGTCTTCATTTGCTCACCGAACCTCTCCAATCCTATCACTGCTGCGTTTATGCCCCTGTACACATGCTTGATTCTCTTTCGGAGACATAGCAATCCCTAGGTTTTAAGATACTTACTAGTCAGGTACATTCTTAGGCGTTTAATATGCGGTGTTGAGTCCATTTCGTTGAGCAAGGAGTAGCTCTTGTCTATTCCATATTTGGCTTAAGGAACTTTATCTGTGCTCATTTCAATCTCTGGTTTTATGCAGCACCCCAACTCACCTTTACCCTTAAGCAAGCATAAGTTGGTTTTCTAAATTTGAGACCCTGTTCTGTTCTGTAATTCAGTTCCTGTGTAGCCAAGTTTCCATTCCGTGTATTACTGATATCTTATGATGTTTCTTTTTCTGTGTGACTTATTTCAGTTAGAATCATCATACCTGAATCCACTCATTGTGCTGCTAAGGGCCTGATGACACAGATTTCATTGCTGAGTGATATTGCTTTGTAAGTAAATACCACAACTTTTTTATCCATTTTTCACTTTCTTCGATGTTGAACTTGTACTGTAAACGAGGTTCTTGTAAACAGAGCCGTTCCAAACTTTGGGGTGGCTGTGTCTTTTTGATTTTAAATTCCCTAAGCTATAGGACCATAAGTGGAAGTGCCCTAGGCTCTGTTGCTTTGTTTTTTAGATGTTTCAGGAAACACCATACACTTCTCCCGAGTGTTTGTTGGCAATTTACATCCCGCCCTTCAGCATAACAAGGCTCCCAGTTCTCCATGGCCTGTCCTGCCTTTCTGGATTTTACACTTTTTTCAGATGGCCCTTTTGACCGGGGGAAGTGAGACTTCATTGTAGTGCAGATTTCCTTTGCAAGCTTGCTTGGTTGGCCAAAAAGGGCGTATGCGTTTTTTCCTGAATATATTCAGGAAAAAACGCATACGCCCTTTTTGGCCAAGTGCATCATTGTGGACGTTCTGCCTCTTTTCCTATGCTTTCAATGCAATTCCAGTCTACCTCCTGAAATCGGTTTCCTGCAATTCTGCCCCACTTTCAAGTCCTCTTGGCAGCCTTACTTCAGTCTATTTTTGGACGATAGCTGTCATTTATAACTCTGCAGGTTTGTGAATTACAGTGCCCCTGAGCTCCTTTCTTCAACTCGCTTTCTTGTGACCTGGCCGCAACACTGCAGGATGGCTTCAGGCCCTAATCTGGTTCCGGTCCGGCATGCTGAGCCTTTGGTTAATTCCTCTTCCTGGTGGGAAATGAGAGTTAAATTTGCCCGTCCAGACACCTGCAGCTAGCCTCTCATTGGTTCTCGCTATTCCTGTTCAGCTTCCGCAGAAATTGCAAACTGGGCCAAACAGGAGGTTAAAGGGACTGACTCTCCAAGTCGGGAGAGTGTTAGTAAAGCGTCTGGAATGTTGCACCCGAGTACCAGGGGAGGAAAACTGAGACATATTTGAACACGTATCCCGATCACATGGTTGATCATACTCTAGGTTCCACATGCATGTTTTAGCTGAAGGAAGAATACCTTAAACCTGGGTAGTTGAAACCCGTGGAATGGGTACCATGCAATATGACTTCAAAGGGTCTTCATTTGCTCACCGAACCTCTCCAATCCTATCACTGCTGCGTTTATGCCCCTGTACACATGCTTGATTCTCTTTCGGAGACATAGCAATCCATAGGTTTTAAGATACTTACTAGTCAGGTACATTCTTAGGCGTTTAATATGGGGTGTTGAGTCCATTTCTTTGAGCAAGGAGTAGCTCTTGTCTATTCCATATTTGGCTTAAGGAACTTTATCTGTGCTCATTTCAATCTCTGGTTTTATGCAGCACCCCAACTCACCTTTCCCCTTAAGCAAGCATAAGTTGGTTTTCTAAATTTGAGACCCTGTTCTGTTCTGTAATTCAGTTCCTGTGTAGCCAAGTTTACATTCCGTGTATTACTGATATTTTATGATGTTTCTTTTTCTGTGTCACTTATTTCAGTTAGAATCATCATACCTGAATCCACTCATTGTGCTGCTAAGGGCCTGATGACACAGATTTCATTGCTGAGTGATATTGCTTTGTAAGTAAATACCACAACTTCTTTATCCATTTTTCACTTTCTGCGATGTTGAACTTGTACTGTAAACGAGGTTCTTGTAAACAGAGCCGTTCCAAACTTTGGGGTGGCTGTGTCTTTTTGATTTTCAATTCCCTAAGCTATAGGACCATAAGTGGCAGTGCCCTAGGCTCTGTTGCTTTGTTTTTTAGATGTTTCAGGAAACACCATACACTTCTCACGAGTGGTTGTTGGCAATTTACATCCCGCCCTTCAGCATAACAAGGCTCCCAGTTCTCCATGGCCTGTCCTGCCTTTCTGGATTTTACACTTTTTTCAGATGGCCCTTTTGACCGGGGGAAGTGAGACTTCATTGTAGTGCAGATTTCCTTTGCAAGCTTGCTTGGTTGGCCAAAAAGGGCGTATGCGTTTTTTCCTGAATATATTCAGGAAAAAACGCATACGCCCTTTTTGGCCAAGTGCATCATTGTGGACGTTCTGCCTCTTTTCCTATGCTTTCAATGCAATTCCAGTCTACCTCCTGAAATCGGTTTCCTGCAATTCTGCCCCACTTTCAAGTCCTCTTGGCAGCCTTACTTCAGTCTATTTTTGGACGATAGCTGTCATTTATAACTCTGCAGGTTTGTGAATTACAGTGCCCCTGAGCTCCTTTCTTCAACTCGCTTTCTTGTGACCTGGCCGCAACACTGCAGGATGGCTTCAGGCCCTAATCTGGTTCCGGTCCGGCATGCTGAGCCTTTGGTTAATTCCTCTTCCTGGTGGGAAATGAGAGTTAAATTTGCCCGTCCAGACACCTGCAGCTAGCCTCTCATTGGTTCTCGCTATTCCTGTTCAGCTTCCGCAGAAATTGCAAACTGGGCCAAACAGGAGGTTAAAGGGACTGACTCTCCAAGTCGGGAGAGTGTTAGTAAAGCGTCTGGAATGTTGCACCCGAGTACCAGGGGAGGAAAACTGAGACATATTTGAACACGTATCCCGATCACATGGTTGATCATACTCTAGGTTCCACATGCATGTTTTAGCTGAAGGAAGAATACCTTAAACCTGGGTAGTTGAAACCCGTGGAATGGGTACCATGCAATATGACTTCAAAGGGTCTTCATTTGCTCACCGAACCTCTCCAATCCTATCACTGCTGCGTTTATGCCCCTGTACACATGCTTGATTCTCTTTCGGAGACATAGCAATCCATAGGTTTTAAGATACTTACTAGTCAGGTACATTCTTAGGCGTTTAATATGGGGTGTTGAGTCCATTTCTTTGAGCAAGGAGTAGCTCTTGTCTATTCCATATTTGGCTTAAGGAACTTTATCTGTGCTCATTTCAATCTCTGGTTTTATGCAGCACCCCAACTCACCTTTCCCCTTAAGCAAGCATAAGTTGGTTTTCTAAATTTGAGACCCTGTTCTGTTCTGTAATTCAGTTCCTGTGTAGCCAAGTTTACATTCCGTGTATTACTGATATTTTATGATGTTTCTTTTTCTGTGTCACTTATTTCAGTTAGAATCATCATACCTGAATCCACTCATTGTGCTGCTAAGGGCCTGATGACACAGATTTCATTGCTGAGTGATATTGCTTTGTAAGTAAATACCACAACTTCTTTATCCATTTTTCACTTTCTGCGATGTTGAACTTGTACTGTAAACGAGGTTCTTGTAAACAGAGCCGTTCCAAACTTTGGGGTGGCTGTGTCTTTTTGATTTTCAATTCCCTAAGCTATAGGACCATAAGTGGCAGTGCCCTAGGCTCTGTTGCTTTGTTTTTTAGATGTTTCAGGAAACACCATACACTTCTCACGAGTGGTTGTTGGCAATTTACATCCCGCCCTTCAGCATAACAAGGCTCCCAGTTCTCCATGGCCTGTCCTGCCTTTCTGGATTTTACACTTTTTTCAGATGGCCCTTTTGACCGGGGGGAAGTGAGACTTCATTGTAGTGCAGATTTCCTTTGCAAGCTTGCTTGGTTGGCCAAAAAGGGCGTATGCGTTTTTTCCTGAATATATTCAGGAAAAAACGCATACGCCCTTTTTGGCCAAGTGCATCATTGTGGACGTTCTGCCTCTTTTCCTATGCTTTCAATGCAATTCCAGTCTACCTCCTGAAATCGGTTTCCTGCAATTCTGCCCCGCTTTCAAGTCCTCTTGGCAGCCTTACTTCAGTCTATTTTTGGACGATAGCTGTCATTTATAACTCTGCAGGTTTGTGAATTACAGTGCCCCTGAGCTCCTTTCTTCAACTCGCTTTCTTTTGAGCTGGCCGCAACACCGCAGGATGGCTTCAGGCCCTAATCTGGTTCCGGCACGGCACGCTGAGCCTCTGGTTATTTCCTCTTCCTGGTGGGAAATGAGAGTTAAATTTGCCCGTCCAGACACCTCCAGCTAGCCTCTCATTGGTTCTCGCTATTCCTGTTCATCTTCTGCAGAAATTGCAAACTGGGCCAAACAGGAGGTTAAAGGCGCTGACTCTCCAAGTGGGGAGAGTGTTAGTAAAGCATCTGGAATGTTGCACCCGAGTACCAGGGGAGGAAAACTGAGACATATTTGAACACGTCTCTCGTTCACATGGTTGATCATACTTGGGTTCCACATGCATGTTTTAGCTGAAGGAAGAATACGTTAAACCTGGAGAGTTGAGACCCGTGTAATGGGTACCATGCAATATGACTTCAAAGGGTCTTCATTTGCTCACCGAACCTCTCCAATCCTATCACTGCTGCGTTTATGCCCCTGTACACATGCTTGATTCTCTTTCGGAGACATAGCAATCCCTAGATTTTAAGATACTTACTAGTCAGGTACATTCTTAGGCGTTTAATATGCGGTGTTGAGTCCATTTTGTTGAGCAAGGAGTAGCTCTTGTCTATTCCATATTTGGCTTAAGGAACTTTATCTGTGCTCATTTCAATCTCTGGTTTTATGCAGCACCCCAACTCACCTTTCCCCTTAAGCACGCATAAGTTGGTTTTCTAAATTTGAGACCCTGTTCTGTTCTGTAATTCAGTTCCTGTGTAGCCAAGTTTACATTCCGTGTATTAGTGATATCTTATGATGTTTCTTTTTCTGTGTGACTTATTTCAGTTGGAATCATCATACCTGAATCCACTCATTGTGCTACAAAGGGCCTGATGACACAGATTTCATTGCTGAGTGATATTGCTTTGTAAGTAAATACCACAACTTCTTTATCCATTTTTCACTTTCTGCGATGTTGAACTTGTACTGTAAACGAGGTTCTTGTAAACAGAGCCGTTCCAAACGTTGGGGTGGCTGTGTCTTTTTGATTTTAAATTCCCTAAGCTATAGGACCATAAGTGGAAGTGCCCTAGGCTCTGTTGCTTTGTTTTTTAGATGTTTCAGGAAACACCATACACTTCTCCCGAGTGGTTGTTGGCAATTTACATCCCGCCCATCAGCATAACAAGGCTCCCAGTTCTCCATGGCCTGTCCTTCCTTTCTGGATTTTACACTTTTTTCAGATGGCCCTTTTGACCGGGGGGAAGTGAGACTTCATTGTAGTGCAGATTTCCTTTGCAAGCTTGCTTGGTTGGCCAAAAAGGGCGTATGCGTTTTTTCCTGAATATATTCAGGAAAAAACGCATACGCCCTTTTTGGCCAAGTGCATCATTGTGGACGTTCTGCCTCTTTTCCTATGCTTTCAATGCAATTCCAGTCTACCTCCTGAAATCGGTTTCCTGCAATTCTGCCCCGCTTTCAAGTCCTCTTGGCAGCCTTACTTCAGTCTATTATTGGACGATAGCTGTCATTTATAACTCTGCAGGGTTGTGAATTACAGTGCCCCTGAGCTCCTTTCTTCAACTTGCTTTCTTGTGACCTGGCCGAAACACCGCAGGATGGCTTCAGGCCCTAATCTGGTTCCGGCACGGCACGCTGAGCCTCTGGTTATTTCCTCTTCCTGGTGGGAAATGAGAGTTAAATTTGCCCGTCCAGACACCTCCAGCTAGCCTCTCATTGGTTCTCGCTATTCCTGTTCATCTTCCGCAGAAATTGCAAACTGGGCCAAACAGGAGGTTAAAGGCGCTGACTCTCCAAGTGGGGAGAGTGTTAGTAAAGCGTCTGGAATGTTGCACCCGAGTACCAGGGGAGGAAAACTGAGACATATTTGAACACGTCTCCCGATCACATGGTTGATCATACTCTGGGTTCCACATGCATGTTTTAGCTGAAGGAAGAATACCTAAAACCAGGGTAGTTGAAACCCGTGGAATGGGTACCATGCAATATGACTTCAAAGGGTCTTCATTTGCTCACCGAACCTCTCCAATCCTATCACTGCTGCGTTTATACCCCTGTACACATGCTTGATTCTCTTTCAGAGACATAGCAATCCCTAGATTTTAAGATACTTACTAGTCAGGTACATTCTTAGGCGTTTAGTATGCGGTATTGAGTCCATTTCTTTGAGCAAGGAGTAGCTCTTGTCTATTCCATATTTGGCTTAAGGAACTTTATCTGTGCTCATTTCAATCTCTGGTTTTATGCAGCACCCCAACTCACCTTTCCCCTTAAGCAAGCATAAGTTGGTTTTCTAAATTTGAGACCCTGTTCTGTTCTGTAATTCAGTTCCTGTGTAGCCAAGTTTACATTCCGTGTATTAGTGATATCTTATGATGTTTCTTTTTCTGTGTGACTTATTTCAGTTGGAATCATCATACCTGAATCCACTCATTGTGCTGCTAAGGGCCTGATGACACAGATTTTATTGCTGAGTGATATTGCTTTGTAAGTAAATACCACAACTTCTTTATCCATTTTTCACTTTCTGTGATGTTGAACTTGTACTGTAAACGAGGTTCTTGTAAACAGAGGCGTCCCAAACATTGGGGTGGCTGTGTCTTTTTGATTTTAATTTCCCTAAGCTATAGGACCATAAGTGGAAGTGCCCTAGGCTCTGTTGCTTTGTTTTTTAGATGTTTCAGGAAACACCATACACTTCTCACGAGTGGTTGTTGGCAATTTACATCCCGCCCATCAGCATAACAAGGCTCCCAGTTCTCCATGGCCTGTCCTGCCTTTCTGGATTTTACACTTTTTTCAGATGGCCCTTTTGACTGGGGGGAAGTGAGACTTCATTGTAGTGCAGATTTCCTTTGCAAGCTTGCTTGGTTGGCCAAAAAGGGCGTATGCGTTTTTTCCTGAATATATTCAGGAAAAAACGCATACGCCCTTTTTGGCCAAGTGCATCATTGTGGACGTTCTGCCTCTTTTCCTATGCTTTCAATGCAATTCCAGTCTACCTCCTGAAATCGGTTTCCTGCAATTCTGCCCCGCTTTCAAGTCCTCTTGGCAGCCTTACTTCAGTGTATTTTTGGAGGATAGCTGTCATTTATAACTCTGCAGGTTTGTGAATTACAGTGCCCCTGAGCTCCTTTCTTCAACTCGCTTTCTTTTGATCTGGCCGCAACACCGCAGGATGGCTTCTGGCCCTAATCTGGTTCCGGCACGGCACGCTGAGCCTTTGGTTAATTCCTCTTCCTGGTGGGAAATGAGAGTTAAATTTGCCCATCCAGACACCTCCAGCTAGCCTCTCATTGGTTCTCGCTATTCCTGTTCATCTTCCGCAGAAATTGTAAACTGGGCCAAACAGGAGGTTAAAGGGACTGACTCTCCAAGTCGGGAGAGTGTTAGTAAAGCGTCTGGAATGTTGCACCCGAGTACCAGGGTACGAAAACTGGGACATATTTGAACACGTCTCCCGATCACATGTTTGATCATACTCTAGGTTCCACATGCATGTTTTAGCTGAAGGAAGAATACCTTAAACCTGGGTAGTTGAAACCCGTGGAATGGGTACCATGCAATATGACTTCAAAGGGTCTTCATTTGCTCACCGAACCTCTCCAATCCTATCACTGCTGCGTTTATGCCCCTGTACACATGCTTGATTCTCTTTCGGAGACATAGCAATCCCTAGGTTTTAAGATACTTACTAGTCAGGTACATTCTTAGGCGTTTAATATGCGGTGTTGAGTCCATTTCGTTGAGCAAGGAGTAGCTCTTGTCTATTCCATATTTGGCTTAAGGAACTTTATCTGTGCTCATTTCAATCTCTGGTTTTATGCAGCACCCCAACTCACCTTTACCCTTAAGCAAGCATAAGTTGGTTTTCTAAATTTGAGACCCTGTTCTGTTCTGTAATTCAGTTCCTGTGTAGCCAAGTTTCCATTCCGTGTATTACTGATATCTTATGATGTTTCTTTTTCTGTGTGACTTATTTCAGTTAGAATCATCATACCTGAATCCACTCATTGTGCTGCTAAGGGCCTGATGACACAGATTTCATTGCTGAGTGATATTGCTTTGTAAGTAAATACCACAACTTTTTTATCCATTTTTCACTTTCTTCGATGTTGAACTTGTACTGTAAACGAGGTTCTTGTAAACAGAGCCGTTCCAAACTTTGGGGTGGCTGTGTCTTTTTGATTTTAAATTCCCTAAGCTATAGGACCATAAGTGGAAGTGCCCTAGGCTCTGTTGCTTTGTTTTTTAGATGTTTCAGGAAACACCATACACTTCTCCCGAGTGTTTGTTGGCAATTTACATCCCGCCCTTCAGCATAACAAGGCTCCCAGTTCTCCATGGCCTGTCCTGCCTTTCTGGATTTTACACTTTTTTCAGATGGCCCTTTTGACCGGGGGAAGTGAGACTTCATTGTAGTGCAGATTTCCTTTGCAAGCTTGCTTGGTTGGCCAAAAAGGGCGTATGCGTTTTTTCCTGAATATATTCAGGAAAAAACGCATACGCCCTTTTTGGCCAAGTGCATCATTGTGGACGTTCTGCCTCTTTTCCTATGCTTTCAATGCAATTCCAGTCTACCTCCTGAAATCGGTTTCCTGCAATTCTGCCCCACGTTCAAGTCCTCTTGGCAGCCTTACTTCAGTCTATTTTTGGACGATAGCTGTCATTTATAACTCTGCAGGTTTGTGAATTACAGTGCCCCTGAGCTCCTTTCTTCAACTCGCTTTCTTGTGACCTGGCCGCAGCACCGCAGGATGGCTTCAGGCCCTAATCTGGTTCCGGTCCGGCATGCTGAGCCTTTGGTTAATTCCTCTTCCTGGTGGGAAATGAGAGTTAAATTTGCCCGTCCAGACACCTGCAGCTAGCCTCTCATTGGTTCTCGCTATTCCTGTTCAGCTTCCGCAGAAATTGCAAACTGGGCCAAACAGGAGGTTAAAGGGACTGACTCTCCAAGTCGGGAGAGTGTTAGTAAAGCGTCTGGAATGTTGCACCCGAGTACCAGGGGAGGAAAACTGAGACATATTTGAACACGTCTCCCGATCACATGGTTGATCATACTCTGGGTTCCACATGCATGTTTTAGCTGAAGGAAGAATAACTAAAACCTGGGTAGTTGAAACCCGTGGAATGGGTACCATGTAATATGACTTCAAAGGGTCTTCATTTGCTCACCGAACCTCTCCAATCCTATCACTGCTGCGTTTATGCCCCTGTACACATGCTTGATTCTCTTTCGGAGACATAGCAATCTATAGGTTTTAAGATACTTACTAGTCAGGTACATATTTAGGCGTTTAATATGCGGTGTTGAGTCCATTTCGTTGAGCAAGGAGTAGCTCTTGTCTATTCCATATTTGGCTTAAGGAACTTTATCTGTGCTCATTTCAATCTCTGGTTTTATGCAGCACCCCAACTCACCTTTCCCCTTAAGCAAGCATAAGTTGGTTTTCTAAATTTGAGACCCTGTTCTGTTCTGTAATTCAGTTCCTGTGTAGCCAAGTTTACATTCTGTGTATTAGTGATATCTTATGATGTTTCTTTTTCTGTGTGACTTATTTCAGTTAGAATCATCGTACCTGAATCCACTCATTATGCTGCTACGGGCCTGATGACACAGATTTCATTGCTGAGTGATACTGCATTGTACGTAAGTACCACAAGTTGTTTATCCATTTTTCACTTTCTGTGATATTGAACTTGTACGGTAAACGAGGTTCTTGTAAACAGAGGCGTCCCAAACATTGGGGTGGCTGTGTCTTTTTGATTTTAATTTCCCTAAGCTATAGGACCATAAGTGGAAGTGCCCTAGGCTCTGTTGCTTTGTTTTTTAGATGTTTCAGGAAACACCATACACTTCTCCGGAGTGTCTGCTGGCAATTTACATCCCTCCCATCAGCATAACAAGGCTCCCAGTTCTCCATGGCCTGTCCTGCCTTTCTGGATTTTACACTTTTTTCAGATGGCCCTTTTGACCGGGGGGAAGTGAGACTTCATTGTAGTGCAGATTTCCTTTGCAAGCTTGCTTGGTTGGCCAAAAAGGGCGTATGCGTTTTTTCCTGAATATATTCAGGAAAAAACGCATACGCCCTTTTTGGCCAAGTGCATCATTGTGGACGTTCTGCCTCTTTTCCTATGCTTTCAATGCAATTCCAGTCTACCTCCTGAAATCGGTTTCCTGCAATTCTGCCCCGCTTTCAAGTCCTCTTGGCAGCCTTACTTCAGTCTATTTTTGGACGATAGCTGTCATTTATAACTCTGCAGGTTTGTGAATTACAGTGCCCCTGAGCTCCTTTCTTCAACTTGCTTTCTTGTGACCTGGCCGCAACACCGCAGGATGGCTTCAGGCCCTAATCTGGTTCCGGCACGGCACGCTGAGCCTCTGGTTATTTCCTCTTCCTGGTGGGAAATGAGAGTTAAATTTGCCCGTCCAGACACCTCCAGCTAGTCTCTCATTGGTTCTCGCTATTCCTGTTCATCTTCCGCAGAAATTGCAAACTGGGCCAAACAGGAGGTTAAAGGCGCTGACTCTCCAAGTGGGGAGAGTGTTAGTAAAGCGTCTGGAATGTTGCACCCGAGTACCAGGGGAGGAAAACTGAGACATATTTGAACACGTCTCCCGATCACATGGTTGATCATACTTGGGTTCCACATGCATGTTTTAGCTGAAGGAAGAATACCTTAAACCTGGAGAGTTAAGACCCGTGGAATGGGTACCATGCAATATGACTTCAAAGGGTCTTCATTTGCTCACCGAACCTCTCCAATCCTATCACTGCTGCGTTTATGCCCCTGTACACATGCTTGATTCTCTTTCGGAGACATAGCAATCCATAGGTTTTAAGATACTTACTAGTCAGGTACATTCTTAGGCGTTTAATATGCGGTGTTGAGTCCATTTCGTTGAGCAAGGAGTAGCTCTTGTCTATTCCATATTTGACTTAAGGAACTTTATCTGTGCTCATTTCAATCTCTGGTTTTATGCAGCACCCCAACTCACCTTTACCCTTAAGCAAGCATAAGTTGGTTTTCTAAATTTGAGACCCTGTTCTGTTTTGTAATTCAGTTCCTTTGTAGCCAAGTTTACATTCCATGTATTACTGATATCTTATGATGTTTCTTTTTCTGTGTGACTTATTTCAGTTAGAATCATCATACCTGAATCCACTCATTGTGCTGCTAAGGGCCTGATGACACAGATTTCATTGCTGAGTGATATTGCTTTGTAAGTAAATACCACAACTTCTTTATCCATTTTTCACTTTCTTCGATGTTGAACTTGTACTGTAAACGAGGTTCTTGTAAACAGAGCCGTTCGAAACTTTGGGGTGGCTGTGTCTTTTTGATTTTAAATTCCCTAAGCTATAGGACCATAAGTGGCAGTGCCCTACGCTCTGTTGCTTTGTTTTTTAGATGTTTCAGGAAACACCATACACTTCTCCCGAGTGTTTGTTGGCAATTTACATCCCGCCCTTCAGCATAACAAGGCTCCCAGTTCTCCATGGCCTGTCCTGCCTTTCTGGATTTTACACTTTTTTCAGATGGCCCTTTTGACCGGGGGGAAGTGAGACTTCATTGTAGTGCAGATTTCCTTTGCAAGCTTGCTTGGTTGGCCAAAAAGGGCGTATGCGTTTTTTCCTGAATATATTCAGGAAAAAACGCATACGCCCTTTTTGGCCAAGTGCATCATTGTGGACGTTCTGCCTCTTTTCCTATGCTTTCAATGCAATTTCAGTCTACCTCCTGAAATCGGTTTCCTGCAATTCTGCCCCGCTTTCAAGTCCTCTTGGCAGCCTTACTTCAGTCTATTTTTGGACGATAGCTCTCATTTATAACTCTGCAGGTTTGTGAATTACAGTGCCCCTGAGCTCCTTTCTTCAACTCGCTTTCTTGTGACCTGGCCGCAACACCACAGGATGGCTTCAGGCCCTAATCTGGTTCCGGCACGGCACGCTGAGCCTTTGGTTATTTCCTCTTCCTGGTGGGAAATGAGAGTTAAATTTGCCCGTCCAGACACCTCCAGCTAGTCTCTCATTGGTTCTCGCTATTCCTGTTCATCTTCCGCAGAAATTGCAAACTGGGCCAAACAGGAGGTTAAAGGCGCTGACTCTCCAAGTGGGGAGAGTGTTAGTAAAGCGTCTGGAATGTTGCACGCGAGTACCAGTGGAGGAAAGCTGAGACATATTTGAACACGTCTCCCGTTCACATGGTTGATCATACTTGGGTTCCACATGCATGTTTTAGCTGAAGGAAGAATACCTTAAACCTGGAGAGTTAAGACCCGTGGAATGGGTACCATGCAATATGACTTCAAAGGGTCTTCATTTGCTCACCGAACCTCTCCAATCCTATCACTGCTGCGTTTATGCCCCTGTACACATGCTTGATTCTCTTTCGGAGACATAGCAATCCATAGGTTTTAAGATACTTACTAGTCAGGTACATTCTTAGGCGTTTAATATGCGGTGTTGAGTCCATTTCGTTGAGCAAGGAGTAGCTCTTGTCTATTCCATATTTGACTTAAGGATCTTTATCTGTGCTCATTTCAATCTCTGGTTTTATGCAGCACCCCAACTCACCTTTACCCTTAAGCAAGCATAAGTTGGTTTTCTAAATTTGAGACCCTGTTCTGTTTTGTAATTCAGTTCCTTTGTAGCCAAGTTTACATTCCATGTATTACTGATATCTTATGATGTTTCTTTTTCTGTGTGACTTATTTCAGTTAGAATCATCATACCTGAATCCACTCATTATGCTGCTAAGGGCCTGATGACACAGATTTCATTGCTGAGTGATATTGCTTTGTAAGTAAATACCACAACTTCTTTATCCATTTTTCACTTTCTGCGATGTTGAACTTGTACTGTAAACGAGGTTCTTGTAAACAGAGCCGTTCCAAACTTTGGGGTGGCTGTGTCTTTTTGATTTTAAATTCCCTAAGCTATAGGACCATAAGTGGAAGTGCCCTAGGTTCTGTTGCTTTGTTTTTTAGATGTTTCAGGAAACACCATACACTTCTCCCCAGTGTCTGTTGGCAATTTACATCCCGCCCATCAGCATAACAAGGCTCCCAGTTCTCCATGGCCTGTCCTGCCTTTCTGGATTTTACACTTTTTTCAGATGGCCCTTTTGACCGGAGGGAAGTGAGACTTCATTGTAGTGCAGATTTCCTTTGCAAGCTTGCTTGGTTGGCCAAAAAGGGCGTATGCGTTTTTTCCTGAATATTTTCAGGAAAAAACGCATACGCCCTTTTTGGCCAAGTGCATCATTGTGGACGTTCTGCCTCTTTTCCTATGCTTTCAATGCAATTCCAGTCTACCTCCTGAAATCGTTTTCCTGCAATTCTGCCCCGCTTTCAAGTCCTCTTGGCAGCCTTACTTCAGCCTATTTTTGGACGATAGCTGTCATTTATAACTCTGCAGGTTTGTGAATTACAGTGCCCCTGAGCTCCTTTCTTCAACTCGCTTTCTTTTGAGCTGGCCGCAACACCGCAGGATGGCTTCAGGCCCTAATCTGGTTCCGGTACGGCACGCTGAGCCTTTGGTTATTTCCTCTTCCTGGTGGGAAATGAGAGTTAAATTTGCCCGTCCAGACACCTCCAGCTAGCCTCTCATTGGTTCTCGCTATTCCTGTTCATCTTCCGCAGAAATTGCAAACTGGGCCAAACAGGAGGTTAAAGGCGCTGACTCTCCAAGTGGGGAGAGTGTTAGTAAAGCGTCTGGAATGTTGCACCCGAGTACCAGGGGAGGAAAACTGAGACATATTTGAACACGTCTCCCGATCACATGGTTGATCATACTCTGGGTTCCACATGCATGTTTTAGCTGAAGGAAGAATAACTAAAACCTGGGTAGTTGAAACCCGTGGAATGGGTACCATGTAATATGACTTCAAAGGGTCTTCATTTGCTCACCGAACCTCTCCAATCCTATCACTGCTGCGTTTATGCCCCTGTACACATGCTTGATTCTCTTTCGGAGACATAGCAATCTATAGGTTTTAAGATACTTTCTAGTCAGGTACATATTTAGGCGTTTAATATGCGGTGTTGAGTCCATTTCGTTGAGCAAGGAGTAGCTCTTGTCTATTCCATATTTGGCTTAAGGAACTTTATCTGTGCTCATTTCAATCTCTGGTTTTATGCAGCACCCCAACTCACCTTTCCCCTTAAGCAAGCATAAGTTGGTTTTCTAAATTTGAGACCCTGTTCTGTTCTGTAATTCAGTTCCTGTGTAGCCAAGTTTACATTCCGTGTATTAGTGATATCTTATGATGTTTCTTTTTCTGTGTGACTTATTTCAGTTAGAATCATCGTACCTGAATCCACTCATTATGCTGCTACGGGCCTGATGACACAGATTTCTTTGCTGAGTGATACTGCATTGTACATAAGTACCACAAGTTGTTTATCCATTTTTCACTTTCTGTGATATTGAACTTGTACGGTAAACGAGGTTCTTGTAAACAGAGGCGTCCCAAACATTGGGGTGGCTGTGTCTTTTTGATTTTAATTTCCCTAAGCTATAGGACCATAAGTGGAAGTGCCCTAGGCTCTGTTGCTTTGTTTTTTAGATGTTTCAGGAAACACCATACACTTCTCCCGAGTGTCTGTTGGCAATTTACATCCCTCCCATCAGCATAACAAGGCTCCCAGTTCTCCATGGCCTGTCCTGCCTTTCTGGATTTTACACTTTTTTCAGATGGCCCTTTTGACCGGGAGGAAGTGAGACTTCATTGTAGTGCAGATTTCCTTTGCAAGCTTGCTTGGTTGGCCAAAAAGGGCGTATGCGTTTTTTCCTGAATATATTCAGGAAAAAACGCATACGCCCTTTTTGGCCAAGTGCATCATTGTGGACGTTCTGCCTCTTTTCCTATGCTTTCAATGCAATTCCAGTCTACCTCCTGAAATCGGTTTCCTGCAATTCTGCCCCGCTTTCAAGTCCTCTTGGCAGCCTTACTTCAGTCTATTTTTGGACGATAGCTGTCATTTATAACTCTGCAGGTTTGTGAATTACAGTGCCCCTGAGCTCCTTTCTTCAACTTGCTTTCTTGTGACCTGGCCGCAACACCGCAGGATGGCTTCAGGCCCTAATCTGGTTCCGGCACGGCACGCTGAGCCTTTGGTTATTTCCTCTTCCTGGTGGGAAATGAGAGTTAAATTTGCCTGTCCAGACACCTCCATCTAGCCTCTCATTGGTTCTCGCTATTCCTGTTCATCTTCCGCAGAAATTGCAAACTGGG
Source organism: Delphinus delphis (assembly GCF_949987515.2). Classification (NCBI taxonomy): domain Eukaryota; kingdom Metazoa; phylum Chordata; class Mammalia; order Artiodactyla; family Delphinidae; genus Delphinus; species Delphinus delphis. The sequence continues at coordinate 1,164,442 of NW_027192697.1, read as the reverse complement.
CCAAACAGGAGGTTAAAGGCGCTGACTCTCCAAGTGGGGAGAGTGTTAGTAAAGCATCTGGAATGTTGCACCCGAGTACCAGGGGAGGAAAAGTGAGACATATTTGAACACGTCTCTCGTTCACATGGTTGATCATACTCTGGGTTCCACATGCATGTTTTAGCTGAAGGAAGAATACCTTAAACCTGGAGATTTGAGACCCGTGTAATGGGTACCATGCAATATGACTTCAAAGGGTCTTCATTTGCTCACCGAACCTCTCCAATCCTATCACTGCTGCGTTTATGCCCCTGTACACACGCTTGATTCTCTTTCGGAGACATAGCAATCCATAGGTTTTAAGATACTTACTAGTCAGGTACATTCTTAGGCGTTTAATATGCGGTGTTGACTCCATTTCGTTGAGCAAGGAGTAGCTGTTGTCTATTCCATATTTGGCTTAAGGAACTTTATCTGTGCTCATTTCAATCTCTGGTTTTATGCAGCACCCCAACTCACCTTTACCCTTAAGCAAGCATAAGTTGGTTTTCTAAATTTGAGACCCTGTTCTGTTCTGTAATTCAGTTCCTGTGTAGCCAAGTTTACATTCCGTGTATTACTGATATCTTATGATGTTTCTTTTTCTGTGTGACTTATTTCAGTTGGAATCATCATACCTGAATCCACTCATTGTGCTGCTCAGGGCCTGATGACACAGATTTCATTGCTGAGTGATATTGCTTTGTAAGTAAATACCACAACTTCTTTATCCATTTTTCACTTTCTGCGATGTTGAACTTGTACTGTAAACGAGGTTCTTGTAAAGGGAGGCGTCCCAAACTTTGGGGTGGCTGTGTCTTTTTGATTTTAATTTCCCTAAGCTATAGGACCATAAGTGGCAGTGCCCTAGGCTCTGTTGCTTTGTTTTTTAGATGTTTCAGGAAACACCATACACTTCTCCCGAGTGTTTGTTGGCAATTTACATCCCGCCCTTCAGCATAACAAGGCTCCCAGTTCTCCATGGCCTGTCCTGCCTTTCTGGATTTTACACTTTTTTCAGATGGCCCTTTTGACCGGGGGGAAGTGAGACTTCATTGTAGTGCAGATTTCCTTTGCAAGCTTGCTTGGTTGGCCAAAAAGGGCGTATGCGTTTTTTCCTGAATATATTCAGGAAAAAACGCATACGCCCTTTTTGGCCAAGTGCATCATTGTGGACGTTCTGCCTCTTTTCCTATGCTTTCAATGCAATTTCAGTCTACCTCCTGAAATCGGTTTCCTGCAATTCTGCCCCGCTTTCAAGTCCTCTTGGCAGCCTTACTTCAGTCTATTTTTGGACGATAGCTCTCATTTATAACTCTGCAGGTTTGTGAATTACAGTGCCCCTGAGCTCCTTTCTTCAACTCGCTTTCTTGTGACCTGGCCGCAACACCACAGGATGGCTTCAGGCCCTAATCTGGTTCCGGCACGGCACGCTGAGCCTTTGGTTATTTCCTCTTCCTGGTGGGAAATGAGAGTTAAATTTGCCCGTCCAGACACCTCCAGCTAGTCTCTCATTGGTTCTCGCTATTCCTGTTCATCTTCCGCAGAAATTGCAAACTGGGCCAAACAGGAGGTTAAAGGCGCTGACTCTCCAAGTGGGGAGAGTGTTAGTAAAGCGTCTGGAATGTTGCACGCGAGTACCAGTGGAGGAAAGCTGAGACATATTTGAACACGTCTCCCGTTCACATGGTTGATCATACTTGGGTTCCACATGCATGTTTTAGCTGAAGGAAGAATACCTTAAACCTGGAGAGTTAAGACCCGTGGAATGGGTACCATGCAATATGACTTCAAAGGGTCTTCATTTGCTCACCGAACCTCTCCAATCCTATCACTGCTGCGTTTATGCCCCTGTACACATGCTTGATTCTCTTTCGGAGACATAGCAATCCATAGGTTTTAAGATACTTACTAGTCAGGTACATTCTTAGGCGTTTAATATGCGGTGTTGAGTCCATTTCGTTGAGCAAGGAGTAGCTCTTGTCTATTCCATATTTGACTTAAGGATCTTTATCTGTGCTCATTTCAATCTCTGGTTTTATGCAGCACCCCAACTCACCTTTACCCTTAAGCAAGCATAAGTTGGTTTTCTAAATTTGAGACCCTGTTCTGTTTTGTAATTCAGTTCCTTTGTAGCCAAGTTTACATTCCATGTATTACTGATATCTTATGATGTTTCTTTTTCTGTGTGACTTATTTCAGTTAGAATCATCATACCTGAATCCACTCATTATGCTGCTAAGGGCCTGATGACACAGATTTCATTGCTGAGTGATATTGCTTTGTAAGTAAATACCACAACTTCTTTATCCATTTTTCACTTTCTGCGATGTTGAACTTGTACTGTAAACGAGGTTCTTGTAAACAGAGCCGTTCCAAACTTTGGGGTGGCTGTGTCTTTTTGATTTTAAATTCCCTAAGCTATAGGACCATAAGTGGAAGTGCCCTAGGTTCTGTTGCTTTGTTTTTTAGATGTTTCAGGAAACACCATACACTTCTCCCCAGTGTCTGTTGGCAATTTACATCCCGCCCATCAGCATAACAAGGCTCCCAGTTCTCCATGGCCTGTCCTGCCTTTCTGGATTTTACACTTTTTTCAGATGGCCCTTTTGACCGGAGGGAAGTGAGACTTCATTGTAGTGCAGATTTCCTTTGCAAGCTTGCTTGGTTGGCCAAAAAGGGCGTATGCGTTTTTTCCTGAATATTTTCAGGAAAAAACGCATACGCCCTTTTTGGCCAAGTGCATCATTGTGGACGTTCTGCCTCTTTTCCTATGCTTTCAATGCAATTCCAGTCTACCTCCTGAAATCGGTTTCCTGCAATTCTGCCCCGCTTTCAAGTCCTCTTGGCAGCCTTACTTCAGCCTATTTTTGGACGATAGCTGTCATTTATAACTCTGCAGGTTTGTGAATTACAGTGCCCCTGAGCTCCTTTCTTCAACTCGCTTTCTTTTGAGCTGGCCGCAACACCGCAGGATGGCTTCAGGCCCTAATCTGGTTCCGGTACGGCACGCTGAGCCTTTGGTTATTTCCTCTTCCTGGTGGGAAATGAGAGTTAAATTTGCCCGTCCAGACACCTCCAGCTAGCCTCTCATTGGTTCTCGCTATTCCTGTTCATCTTCCGCAGAAATTGCAAACTGGGCCAAACAGGAGGTTAAAGGCGCTGACTCTCCAAGTGGGGAGCGTGTTAGTAAAGCGTCTGGAATGTTGCACCCGAGTACCAGGGGAGGAAAACTGAGACATATTTGAACACGTCTCCCGATCACATGGTTGATCATACTCTGGGTTCCACATGCATGTTTTAGCTGAAGGAAGAATAACTAAAACCTGGGTAGTTGAAACCCGTGGAATGGGTACCATGTAATATGACTTCAAAGGGTCTTCATTTGCTCACCGAACCTCTCCAATCCTATCACTGCTGCGTTTATGCCCCTGTACACATGCTTGATTCTCTTTCGGAGACATAGCAATCTATAGGTTTTAAGATACTTTCTAGTCAGGTACATATTTAGGCGTTTAATATGCGGTGTTGAGTCCATTTCGTTGAGCAAGGAGTAGCTCTTGTCTATTCCATATTTGGCTTAAGGAACTTTATCTGTGCTCATTTCAATCTCTGGTTTTATGCAGCACCCCAACTCACCTTTACCCTTAAGCAAGCATAAGTTGGTTTTCTAAATTTGAGACCCTGTTCTGTTCTGTAATTCAGTTCCTGTGTAGCCAAGTTTACATTCCGTGTATTAGTGATATCTTATGATGTTTCTTTTTCTGTGTGACTTATTTCAGTTAGAATCATCGTACCTGAATCCACTCATTATGCTGCTACGGGCCTGATGACACAGATTTCTTTGCTGAGTGATACTGCATTGTACATAAGTACCACAAGTTGTTTATCCATTTTTCACTTTCTGTGATATTGAACTTGTACGGTAAACGAGGTTCTTGTAAACAGAGGCGTCCCAAACATTGGGGTGGCTGTGTCTTTTTGATTTTAATTTCCCTAAGCTATAGGACCATAAGTGGAAGTGCCCTAGGCTCTGTTGCTTTGTTTTTTAGATGTTTCAGGAAACACCATACACTTCTCCCGAGTGTCTGTTGGCAATTTACATCCCTCCCATCAGCATAACAAGGCTCCCAGTTCTCCATGGCCTGTCCTGCCTTTCTGGATTTTACACTTTTTTCAGATGGCCCTTTTGACCGGGAGGAAGTGAGACTTCATTGTAGTGCAGATTTCCTTTGCAAGCTTGCTTGGTTGGCCAAAAAGGGCGTATGCGTTTTTTCCTGAATATATTCAGGAAAAAACGCATACGCCCTTTTTGGCCAAGTGCATCATTGTGGACGTTCTGCCTCTTTTCCTATGCTTTCAATGCAATTCCAGTCTACCTCCTGAAATCGGTTTCCTGCAATTCTGCCCCGCTTTCAAGTCCTCTTGGCAGCCTTACTTCAGTCTATTTTTGGACGATAGCTGTCATTTATAACTCTGCAGGTTTGTGAATTACAGTGCCCCTGAGCTCCTTTCTTCAACTTGCTTTCTTGTGACCTGGCCGCAACACCGCAGGATGGCTTCAGGCCCTAATCTGGTTCCGGCACGGCACGCTGAGCCTTTGGTTATTTCCTCTTCCTGGTGGGAAATGAGAGTTAAATTTGCCTGTCCAGACACCTCCATCTAGCCTCTCATTGGTTCTCGCTATTCCTGTTCATCTTCCGCAGAAATTGCAAACTGGGCCAAACAGGAGGTTAAAGGCGCTGACTCTCCAAGTGGGGAGAGTGTTAGTAAAGCATCTGGAATGTTGCACCCGAGTACCAGGGGAGGAAAAGTGAGACATATTTGAACACGTCTCTCGTTCACATGGTTGATCATACTCTGGGTTCCACATGCATGTTTTAGCTGAAGGAAGAATACCTTAAACCTGGAGATTTGAGACCCGTGTAATGGGTACCATGCAATATGACTTCAAAGGGTCTTCATTTGCTCACCGAACCTCTCCAATCCTATCACTGCTGCGTTTATGCCCCTGTACACACGCTTGATTCTCTTTCGGAGACATAGCAATCCATAGGTTTTAAGATACTTACTAGTCAGGTACATTCTTAGGCGTTTAATATGCGGTGTTGACTCCATTTCGTTGAGCAAGGAGTAGCTGTTGTCTATTCCATATTTGGCTTAAGGAACTTTATCTGTGCTCATTTCAATCTCTGGTTTTATGCAGCACCCCAACTCACCTTTACCCTTAAGCAAGCATAAGTTGGTTTTCTAAATTTGAGACCCTGTTCTGTTCTGTAATTCAGTTCCTGTGTAGCCAAGTTTACATTCCGTGTATTACTGATATCTTATGATGTTTCTTTTTCTGTGTGACTTATTTCAGTTGGAATCATCATACCTGAATCCACTCATTGTGCTGCTCAGGGCCTGATGACACAGATTTCATTGCTGAGTGATATTGCTTTGTAAGTAAATACCACAACTTCTTTATCCATTTTTCACTTTCTGCGATGTTGAACTTGTACTGTAAACGAGGTTCTTGTAAAGGGAGGCGTCCCAAACTTTGGGGTGGCTGTGTCTTTTTGATTTTAATTTCCCTAAGCTATAGGACCATAAGTGGCAGTGCCCTAGGCTCTGTTGCTTTGTTTTTTAGATGTTTCAGGAAACACCATACACTTCTCCCGAGTGTCTGTTGGCAATTTACATCCCGCCCATCAGCATAACAAGGCTCCCAGTTCTCCATGGCCTGTCCTGCCTTTCTGGATTTTACACTTTTTTCAGATGGCCCTTTTGCCCGGGGGGAAGTGAGACTTCATTGTAGTGCAGATTTCCTTTGCAAGCTTGCTTGGTTGGCCAAAAAGGGCGTATGCGTTTTTTCCTGAATATATTCAGGAAAAAACGCATACGCCCTTTTTGGCCAAGTGCATCATTGTGGACGTTCTGCCTCTTTTCCCATGCTTTCAATGCAATTCCAGTCTACCTCCTGAAATCGGTTTCCTGCAATGCTGCCCCGCTTTCAAGTCCTCTTGGCAGCCTTACTTCAGTCTATTTTTGGACGATAGCTCTAATTTATAACTCTGCAGGTTTGTGAATTACAGTGCCCCTGAGCTCCTTTCTTCAACTCGCTTTCTTGTGACCTGGCCGCAACACCGCAGGATGGCTTCAGGCCCTAATCTGGTTCCGGCCCGGCATGCTGAGCCTTTGGTTAATTCCTCTTCCTGGTGGGAAATGAGAGTTAAATTTGCCCGTCCAGACACCTGCAGCTAGCCTCTCATTGGTTCTCGCTATTCCTGTTCATCTTCCGCAGAAATTGCAAACTGGGCCAAACAGGAGGTTAAAGGGACTGACTCTCCAAGTCGGGAGAGTGTTAGTAAAGCGTCTGGAGTGTTGCACCCGAGTACCAGGGTAGGAAAACTGAGACATATTTGAACACGTCTCCCGTTCACATGGTTGATCATACTCTGGGTTCCACATGCATGTTTTAGCTGAAGGAAGAATACCTTAAACCTGGAGAGTTGAGACCCGTGGAATGGGTACCGTGCAATATGACTTCAAAGGGTCTTCATTTGCTCACCGAACCTCTCCAATTCTATCACTGTTGCATTTATGCCCCTGTACACACGCTTGATTCTCTTTTGGAGACATAGCAATCCATAGGTTTTAAGATACTTACTAGTCAGGTACATTCTTAGGCGTTTAATATGGGGTTTTGAGTCCATTTCGTTGAGCAAGGAGTAGCTCTTGTGTATTCCATATTTGGCTTAAGGAACTTTATCTGTGCTCATTTCAATCTCTGGTTTTATGCAGCACCCCAACTCACCTTTCCCCTTAAGCAAGCATAAGTTGGTTTTCTAAATTTGAGACCCTGTTCTGTTTTGGAATGCAGTTCCTGTGTAGCCAAGTTTACATTCCGTGTATTACTGATATCTTATGATGTTTCTTTTTCTGTGTGACTTATTTCAGTTAGAATCATCGTACCTGAATCCACTCATTATGCTGCTACGGGCCTGATGACATAGATTTCATTGCTGAGTGATACTGCATTGTACGTAAGTACCACAAGTTCTTTATCCATTTTTCACTTTCTGTGATATTGAACTTGTACGGTAAACGAGGTTCTTTTAAACGGAGGCGTCCCAAACTTTGGGGTGACTGTGTCTTTTTGATTTTAATTTCACTAAGCTATAGGACCATAAGTGGAAGTGCCCTAGGCTCTGTTGCTTTGTTTTTTAGATGTTTCAGGAAACACCATACACTTCTCCCCAGTGTCTGTTGGCAATTTACATCCTGCCCATCAGCATAACAAGGCTCCCAGTTCTCCATGGCCTGTCCTGCATTTCTGGATTTTACACTTTTTTCAGATGGCCCTTTTGACCGGGGGGGAAGTTAGACTTCATTGTAGTGCAGATTTCCTTTGCAAGTTTGCTTAGTTGGCCAAAAAGGGCGTATGCGTTTTTTCCTGAATATATTCAGGAAAAAACGCATACGCCCTTTTTGGCCAAGTGCATCATTGTGGACGTTCTGCCTCTTTTCCTATGCTTTCAATGCAATTCCAGTCTACCTCCTGAAATCGGTTTCCTGCAATGCTGCCCCGCTTTCAAGTCCTCTTGGCAGCCTTACTTCAGTCTATTTTTGGACGATAGCTCTAATTTATAACTCTGCAGGTTTGTGAATTACAGTGCCCCTGAGCTCCTTTCTTCAACTCGCTTTCTTGTGACCTGGCCGCAACACCGCAGGATGGCTTCAGGCCCTAATCTGGTTCCGGCCCGGCATGCTGAGCCTTTGGTTAATTCCTCTTCCTGGTGGGAAATGAGAGTTAAATTTGCCCGTCCAGACACCTGCAGCTAGCCTCTCATTGGTTCTCGCTATTCCTGTTCATCTTCCGCAGAAATTGCAAACTGGGCCAAACAGGAGGTTAAAGGGACTGACTCTCCAAGTCGGGAAAGTGTTAGTAAAGCGTCTGGAGTGTTGCACCCGAGTACCAGGGTAGGAAAACTGAGACATATTTGAACACGTCTCCCGTTCACATGGTTGATCATACTCTGGGTTCCACATGCATGTTTTAGCTGAAGGAAGAATACCTTAAACCTGGAGAGTTGAGACCCGTGGAATGGGTACCGTGCAATATGACTTCAAAGGGTCTTCATTTGCTCACCGAACCTCTCCAATCCTATCACTGCTGCATTTATGCCCCTGTACACACGCTTGATTCTCTTTTGGAGACATAGCAATCCATAGGTTTTAAGATACTTACTAGTCAGGTACATTCTTAGGCGTTTAATATGGGGTTTTGAGTCCATTTCGTTGAGCAAGGAGTAGCTCTTGTGTATTCAATATTTGGCTTAAGGAACTTTATCTGTGCTCATTTCAATCTCTGGTTTTATGCAGCACCCCAACTCACCTTTCCCCTTAAGCAAGCATAAGTTGGTTTTCTAAATTTGAGACCCTGTTCTGTTTTGGAATGCAGTTCCTGTGTAGCCAAGTTTACATTCCGTGTATTAGTGATATCTTATGATGTTTCTTTTTGTGTGTGACTTATTTCAGTTAGAATCATCGTACCTGAATCAACTCATTATGCTGCTACGGGCCTGATGACATAGATTTCATTGCTGAGTGATACTGCATTGTGCGTAAGTACCACAAGTTCTTTATCCATTTTTCACTTTCTGTGATATTGAACTTGTACGGTAAACGAGGTTCTTTTAAACAGAGGCGTCCCAAACTTTGGGGTGGCTGTGTCTTTTTGATTTTAATTTCCCTAAGCTATAGGACCATAAGTGGAAGTGCCCTAGGCTCTGTTGCTTTGTTTTTTAGATGTTTCAGGAAACACCATACACTTCTCCTGAGTGTCTGTTGGCAATTTACATCCCGCCCATCAGCATAACAAGGCTCCCAGTTCTCCATGGCCTGTCCTGCCTTTCTGGATTTTACACTTTTTTCAGATGGCCCTTTTGACCGGGGGGAAGTGAGACTTCATTGTAGTGCAGATTTCCTTTGCAAGTTTGCTTGGTTGGCCAAAAAGTGCGTATGCGTTTTTTCCTGATATATTCAGGAAAAAACGCATACACCCTTTTTGGCCAAGTGCATCATTGTGGACGTTCTGCCTCTTTTCCTATGCTTTCAATGCAATTCCAGTCTACCTCCTGAAATCGGTTTCCTGCAATTCTGCCCCGCTTTCAAGTCCTCTTGGCAGCCTTACTTCAGTCTATTTTTGGACGATAGCTGTCATTTATAACTCTGCAGGTTTGTGAATTACAGTGCCCCTGAGCTCCTTTCTTCAACTCGCTTTCTTGTGACCTGGCCGCAACACCGCAGGATGGCTTCAGGCCCTAATCTGGTTCCGGCACGGCACGCTGAGCCTCTGGTTATTTCCTCTTCCTGGTGGGAAATGAGAGTTAAATTTGCCCGTCCAGACACCTCCAGCTAGTCTCTCATTGGTTCTCGCTATTCCTGTTCATCTTCCGCAGAAATTGCAAACTGGGCCAAACAGGAGGTTAAAGGCGCTGACTCTCCAAGTGGGGAGAGTGTTAGTAAAGCGTCTGGAATGTTGCACCCGAGTACCAGGGGAGGAAAACTGAGACATATTTGAACACGTCTCCTGATCACATGGTTGATCATACTCTGGGTTCCACATGCATGTTTTAGCTGAAGGAAGAATACCTAAAACCTGGGTAGTTGAAACCCGTGGAATGGGTACCATGCAATATGACTTCAAAGGGTCTTCATTTGCTCACCGAACCTCTCCAATCCTATCACTGCTGCGTTTATGCCCCTGTACACATGCTTGATTCTCTTTCGGAGACATAGCAATCCCTAGATTTTAAGATACTTACTAGTCAGGTACATTTTTAGGCGTTTAATATGCGGTGTTGAGTCCATTTCTTTGAGCAAGGAGTAGCTCTTGTCTATTCCATATTTGGCTTAAGGAACTTTATCTGTGCTCATTTCAATCTCTGGTTTTATGCAGCACCCCAACTCACCTTTACCCTTAAGCAAGCATAGGTTGGTTTTCTAAATTTGAGACCCTGTTCTGTTCTGTAATTCAGTTCCTGTGTAGCCAAGTTTACATTCCGTGTATTACTGATATCTTATGATGTTTCTTTTTCTGTGTGACTTATTTCAGTTAGAATCATCATACCTGAATCCACTCATTGTGCTACTAAGGGCCTGATGACACAGATTTCATTGCTGAGTGATATTGCTTTGTAAGTAAATACCACAACTTTTTTATCCATTTTTCACTTTCTGCGATGTTGAACTTGTACTGTAAACGAGGTTCTTGTAAACAGAGCCGTTCCAAACTTTGGGGTGGCTGTGTCTTTTTGATTTTAAATTCCCTAAGCTATAGGACCATAAGTGGAAGTGCCCTAGGCTCTGTTGCTTTGTTTTTTAGATGTTTCAGGAAACACCATACACTTCTCCCGAGTGGTTGTTGGCAATTTACATCCCGCCCTTCAGAATAACAAGGCTCCCAGTTCTCCATGGCCTGTCCTGCCTTTCTGGATTTTACACTTTTTTCAGATGGCCCTTTTGACCGGGGGGAAGTGAGACTTCATTGTAGTGCAGATTTCCTTTGCAAGCTTGCTTGGTTGGCCAAAAAGGGCGTATGCGTTTTTTCCTGAATATATTCAGGAAAAAACGCATACGCCCTTTTTGGCCAAGTGCATCATTGTGGACGTTCTGCCTCTTTTCCTATGCTTTCAATGCAATTCCAGTCTACCTCCTGGAATCGGTTTCCTGCAATTCTGCCCCGCTTTCAAGTCCTCTTGGCAGCCTTACTTCAGTCTATTTTTGGACGATAGCTGTCATTTATAACTCTGCAGGTTTGTGAATTACAGTGCCCCTGAGCTCCTTTCTTCAACTCGCTTTCTTTTGAGCTGGCCGCAACACCGCAGGATGGCTTCAGGCCCTAATCTGGTTCCGGCACGGCACGCTGAGCCTCTGGTTATTTCCTCTTCCTGGTGGGAAATGAGAGTTAAATTTGCCCGTCCAGACACCTCCAGCTAGTCTCTCATTGGTTCTCGCTATTCCTGTTCATCTTCCGCAGAAATTGCAAACTGGGCCAAACAGGAGGTTAAAGGCGCTGACTCTCCAAGTGGGGAGAGTGTTAGTAAAGCGTCTGGAATGTTGCACCCGAGTACCAGGGGAGGAAAACTGAGACATATTTGAACACGTCTCCTGATCACATGGTTGATCATACTCTGGGTTCCACATGCATGTTTTAGCTGAAGGAAGAATACCTAAAACCTGGGTAGTTGAAACCCGTGGAATGGGTACCATGCAATATGACTTCAAAGGGTCTTCATTTGCTCACCGAACCTCTCCAATCCTATCACTGCTGCGTTTATGCCCCTGTACACATGCTTGATTCTCTTTCGGAGACATAGCAATCCCTAGATTTTAAGATACTTACTAGTCAGGTACATTTTTAGGCGTTTAATATGCGGTGTTGAGTCCATTTCTTTGAGCAAGGAGTAGCTCTTGTCTATTCCATATTTGGCTTAAGGAACTTTATCTGTGCTCATTTCAATCTCTGGTTTTATGCAGCACCCCAACTCACCTTTACCCTTAAGCAAGCATAGGTTGGTTTTCTAAATTTGAGACCCTGTTCTGTTCTGTAATTCAGTTCCTGTGTAGCCAAGTTTACATTCCGTGTATTACTGATATCTTATGATGTTTCTTTTTCTGTGTGACTTATTTCAGTTAGAATCATCATACCTGAATCCACTCATTGTGCTACTAAGGGCCTGATGACACAGATTTCATTGCTGAGTGATATTGCTTTGTAAGTAAATACCACAACTTTTTTATCCATTTTTCACTTTCTGCGATGTTGAACTTGTACTGTAAACGAGGTTCTTGTAAACAGAGCCGTTCCAAACTTTGGGGTGGCTGTGTCTTTTTGATTTTAAATTCCCTAAGCTATAGGACCATAAGTGGAAGTGCCCTAGGCTCTGTTGCTTTGTTTTTTAGATGTTTCAGGAAACACCATACACTTCTCCCGAGTGGTTGTTGGCAATTTACATCCCGCCCTTCAGAATAACAAGGCTCCCAGTTCTCCATGGCCTGTCCTGCCTTTCTGGATTTTACACTTTTTTCAGATGGCCCTTTTGACCGGGGGGAAGTGAGACTTCATTGTAGTGCAGATTTCCTTTGCAAGCTTGCTTGGTTGGCCAAAAAGGGCGTATGCGTTTTTTCCTGAATATATTCAGGAAAAAACGCATACGCCCTTTTTGGCCAAGTGCATCATTGTGGACGTTCTGCCTCTTTTCCTATGCTTTCAATGCAATTCCAGTCTACCTCCTGGAATCGGTTTCCTGCAATTCTGCCCCGCTTTCAAGTCCTCTTGGCAGCCTTACTTCAGTCTATTTTTGGACGATAGCTGTCATTTATAACTCTGCAGGTTTGTGAATTACAGTGCCCCTGAGCTCCTTTCTTCAACTCGCTTTCTTTTGAGCTGGCCGCAACACCGCAGGATGGCTTCAGGCCCTAATCTGGTTCCGGCACGGCATGCTGAGCCTTTGGTTATTTCCTCTTCCTGGTGGGAAATGAGAGTTAAATTTGCCCGTCCAGACACCTCCAGCTAGCCTCTCATTGGTTCTCGCTATTCCTGTTCATCTTCCGCAGAAATTGCAAACTGGGCCAAACAGGAGGTTAAAGGCGCTGACTCTCCAAGTGGGGAGAGTGTTAGTAAAGCATCTGGAATGTTGCACCCGAGTACCAGGGGAGGAAAACTGAGACATATTTGAACACGTCTCTCGTTCACATGGTTGATCATACTTGGGTTCCACATGCATGTTTTAGCTGAAGGAAGAATAACTTAAACCTGGAGAGTTGAGATCCGTGTAATGGGTACCATGCAATATGACTTCAAAGGGTCTTCATTTGCTCACTGAACCTCTCCAATCCTATCACTGCTGCGTTTATGCCCCTGTACACACGCTTGATTCTCTTTCGGAGACATAGCAATCCATAGGTTTTAAGATACTTACTAGTCAGGTACAATCTTAGGCGTTTAATATGCGGTGTTGAGTCCATTTCGTTGAGCAAGGAGTAGCTCTTGTCTATTCCATATTTGGCTTAAGGAACTTTATCTGTGCTCATTTCAATCTCTGGTTTTATGCAGCACCCCAACTCAACTTTACCCTTAAGCAAGCATAAGTTGGTTTTCTAAATTTGAGACCCTGTTCTGTTCTGTAATTCAGTTCCTGTGTAGCCAAGTTTACATTCCGTGTATTAGTGATATCTTATGATGTTTCTTTTTCTGTGTGACTTATTTCAGTTAGAATCATCATACCTGAATCCACTCATTGTGCTGCTAAGGGCCTGATGACATAGATTTCATTGCTGAGTGATATTGCTTTGTAAGTAAATACCACAACTTCTTTATCCATTTTTCAATTTCTGCGATGTTGAACTTGTACTGTAAACGAGGTTCTTGTAAACAGAGGTGTCCCAAACTTTGGGGTGGCTGTGTCTTTTTGATTTTAATTTCCCTAAGCTATAGGACCATAAGTGGAAGTGCCCTAGGCTCAGTTGCTTTGTTTTTTAGATGTTTCAGGAAACACCATACACTTCTCCCGAGTGGTTGTTGGCAATTTACATCCCGCCCTTCAGAATAACAAGGCTCCCAGTTCTCCATGGCCTGTCCTGCCTTTCTGGATTTTACACTTTTTTCAGATGGCCCTTTTGACCGGGGGGAAGTGAGACTTCATTGTAGTGCAGATTTCCTTTGCAAGCTTGCTTGGTTGGCCAAAAAGGGCGTATGCGTTTTTTCCTGAATATATTCAGGAAAAAACGCATACGCCCTTTTTGGCCAAGTGCATCATTGTGGACGTTCTGCCTCTTTTCCTATGCTTTCAATGCAATTCCAGTCTACCTCCTGGAATCGGTTTCCTGCAATTCTGCCCCGCTTTCAAGTCCTCTTGGCAGCCTTACTTCAGTCTATTTTTGGACGATAGCTGTCATTTATAACTCTGCAGGTTTGTGAATTACAGTGCCCCTGAGCTCCTTTCTTCAACTCGCTTTCTTTTGAGCTGGCCGCAACACCGCAGGATGGCTTCAGGCCCTAATCTGGTTCCGGCACGGCACGCTGAGCCTCTGGTTATTTCCTCTTCCTGGTGGGAAATGAGAGTTAAATTTGCCCGTCCAGACACCTCCAGCTAGTCTCTCATTGGTTCTCGCTATTCCTGTTCATCTTCCGCAGAAATTGCAAACTGGGCCAAACAGGAGGTTAAAGGCGCTGACTCTCCAAGTGGGGAGAGTGTTAGTAAAGCGTCTGGAATGTTGCACCCGAGTACCAGGGGAGGAAAACTGAGACATATTTGAACACGTCTCCTGATCACATGGTTGATCATACTCTGGGTTCCACATGCATGTTTTAGCTGAAGGAAGAATACCTAAAACCTGGGTAGTTGAAACCCGTGGAATGGGTACCATGCAATATGACTTCAAAGGGTCTTCATTTGCTCACCGAACCTCTCCAATCCTATCACTGCTGCGTTTATGCCCCTGTACACATGCTTGATTCTCTTTCGGAGACATAGCAATCCCTAGATTTTAAGATACTTACTAGTCAGGTACATTTTTAGGCGTTTAATATGCGGTGTTGAGTCCATTTCTTTGAGCAAGGAGTAGCTCTTGTCTATTCCATATTTGGCTTAAGGAACTTTATCTGTGCTCATTTCAATCTCTGGTTTTATGCAGCACCCCAACTCACCTTTACCCTTAAGCAAGCATAGGTTGGTTTTCTAAATTTGAGACCCTGTTCTGTTCTGTAATTCAGTTCCTGTGTAGCCAAGTTTACATTCCGTGTATTACTGATATCTTATGATGTTTCTTTTTCTGTGTGACTTATTTCAGTTAGAATCATCATACCTGAATCCACTCATTGTGCTACTAAGGGCCTGATGACACAGATTTCATTGCTGAGTGATATTGCTTTGTAAGTAAATACCACAACTTTTTTATCCATTTTTCACTTTCTGCGATGTTGAACTTGTACTGTAAACGAGGTTCTTGTAAACAGAGCCGTTCCAAACTTTGGGGTGGCTGTGTCTTTTTGATTTTAAATTCCCTAAGCTATAGGACCATAAGTGGAAGTGCCCTAGGCTCTGTTGCTTTGTTTTTTAGATGTTTCAGGAAACACCATACACTTCTCCCGAGTGGTTGTTGGCAATTTACATCCCGCCCTTCAGAATAACAAGGCTCCCAGTTCTCCATGGCCTGTCCTGCCTTTCTGGATTTTACACTTTTTTCAGATGGCCCTTTTGACCGGGGGGAAGTGAGACTTCATTGTAGTGCAGATTTCCTTTGCAAGCTTGCTTGGTTGGCCAAAAAGGGCGTATGCGTTTTTTCCTGAATATATTCAGGAAAAAACGCATACGCCCTTTTTGGCCAAGTGCATCATTGTGGACGTTCTGCCTCTTTTCCTATGCTTTCAATGCAATTCCAGTCTACCTCCTGGAATCGGTTTCCTGCAATTCTGCCCCGCTTTCAAGTCCTCTTGGCAGCCTTACTTCAGTCTATTTTTGGACGATAGCTGTCATTTATAACTCTGCAGGTTTGTGAATTACAGTGCCCCTGAGCTCCTTTCTTCAACTCGCTTTCTTTTGAGCTGGCCGCAACACCGCAGGATGGCTTCAGGCCCTAATCTGGTTCCGGCACGGCATGCTGAGCCTTTGGTTATTTCCTCTTCCTGGTGGGAAATGAGAGTTAAATTTGCCCGTCCAGACACCTCCAGCTAGCCTCTCATTGGTTCTCGCTATTCCTGTTCATCTTCCGCAGAAATTGCAAACTGGGCCAAACAGGAGGTTAAAGGCGCTGACTCTCCAAGTGGGGAGAGTGTTAGTAAAGCATCTGGAATGTTGCACCCGAGTACCAGGGGAGGAAAACTGAGACATATTTGAACACGTCTCTCGTTCACATGGTTGATCATACTTGGGTTCCACATGCATGTTTTAGCTGAAGGAAGAATAACTTAAACCTGGAGAGTTGAGATCCGTGTAATGGGTACCATGCAATATGACTTCAAAGGGTCTTCATTTGCTCACTGAACCTCTCCAATCCTATCACTGCTGCGTTTATGCCCCTGTACACACGCTTGATTCTCTTTCGGAGACATAGCAATCCATAGGTTTTAAGATACTTACTAGTCAGGTACATTCTTAGGCGTTTAATATGGGGTGTTGAGTCCATTTCGTTGAGCAAGGAGTAGCTCTTGTCTATTCCATATTTGGCTTAAGGAACTTTATCTGTGCTCATTTCAATCTCTGGTTTTATGCAGCACTCCAACTCACCTTTCCCCTTAAGCAAGCATAAGTTGGTTTTCTAAATTTGCGACCCTGTTCTGTTTTGGAATTCAGTTCCTGTGTAGCCAGGTTTACATTCCGTGTATTAGTGATATCTTATGATGTTTCCTTTTCTGTGTGACTTATTTCAGTTAGAATCATCGTACCTGAATCCACTCATTGTGCTGCTAAGGGCCAGATGACACAGATTTCATTGCTGAGTGATATTGCTTTGTAAGTAAATACCACAACTTCTTTATCCATTTTTCACTTTCTGTGATTTTGAACTTGTACTGTAAACGAGGTTCTTGTAAACAGAGGCGTCCCAAACTTTGGGATGGCTGTGTCTTTTTGATTTTAATTTCCCTAAGCTATAGGACCATAAGTGGAAGTGCCCTAGGTTCTGTTGCTTTGTTTTTTAGATGTTTCAGGAAACACCATACACTTCTCCGAGTGGTTGTTGGCAATTTACATCCCGCCCATCAGCATAACAAGGCTCCCAGTTCTCCATGGCCTGTCCTGCCTTTCTGGATTTTACACTTTTTTCAGATGGCCCTTTTGACCGGGGGGAAGTGAGACTTCATTTTAGTGCAGATTTCCTTTGCAAGCTTGCTTGGTTGGCCAAAAAGGGCGTATGCGTTTTTTCCTGAATATATTCAGGAAAAAACGCATACGCCCTTTTTGGCCAAGTGCATCATTGTGGACGTTCTGCCTCTTTTCCTATGCTTTCAATGCAATTCCAGTCTACCTCCTGAAATCGGTTTCCTGCAATTCTGCCCCGCTTTCAAGTCCTCTTGGCAGCCTTACTTCAGTGTATTTTTGGACGATAGCTGTCATTTATAACTCTGCAGGTTTGTGAATTACAGTGCCCCTGAGCTCCTTTCTTCAACTCGCTTTCTGGTGACCTGGCTGCAACACCGCAGGATGGCTTCAGGCCCTAATCTGGTTCCAGCACGGCACGCTGAGCCTTTGGTTAATTCCTCTTCCTGGTGGGAAATGAGAGTTAAATTTGCCCGTCCAGACACCTCCAGCTAGTCTCTCATTGGTTCTCGCTATTCCTGTTCATCTTCCAAGAAATTGCAAACTGGGCCAAACAGGAGGTTAAAGGCGCTGACTCTCCAAGTGGGGAGAGTGTTAGTAAAGCGTCTGGAATGTTGCACCCGAGTACCAGGGGAGGAAAACTGAGACATATTTGAACACGTCTCCCGATCACATGGTTGATCATACTCTGGGTTCCACATGCATGTTTTAGCTGAAGGAAAAATACCTAAAATCTGGGTAGTTGAAACCCGTGGAATGGGTACCATGCAATATGACTTCAAAGGGTCTTCATTTGCTCACTGAACCTCTCCAATCCTATCACTGCTGCGTTTATGCCCCTGTACACATGCTTGATTCTCTTTCGGAGACATAGCAATCTATAGGTTTTAAGATACTTACTAGTCAGGTACATTCTTAGGCGTTTAATATGCGGTGTTGAGTCCATTTCGTTGAGCAAAGAGTAGCTCTTGTCTATTCCATATTTGGCTTAAGGAACTTTATCTGTGCTCATTTCAATCTCTGGTTTTATGCAGCACCCCAACTCACCTTTCCCCTTAAGCAAGCATAAGTTGGTTTTCTAAATTTGAGACCCTGTTCTGTTCTGTAATTCAGTTCCTGTGTAGCCAAGTTTCCATTCCGTGTATTACTGATATCTTATGATGTTTCTTTTTCTGTGTGACTTATTTCAGTTAGAATCATCATACCTGAATCCACTCATTGTGCTGCTAAGGGCCTGATGACACAGATTTCATTGCTGAGTGATATTGCTTTGTAAGTAAATACCACAACTTCTTTATCCATTTTTCACTTTCTGCGATGTTGAACTTGTACTGTAAACGAGGTTCTTGTAAACAGAGCCGTTCCAAACTTTGGGGTGGCTGTGTCTTTTTGATTTTAATTTCCCTAAGCTATAGGACCATAAGTGGAAGTGCCCTAGGTTCTGTTGCTTTGTTTTTTAGATGTTTCAGGAAACACCATACACTTCTCCCGAGTGGTTGTTGGCAATTTACATCCCGCCCATCAGCATAACAAGGCTCCCAGTTCTCCATGGCCTGTCCTGCCTTTCTGGATTTTACACTTTTTTCAGATGGCCCTTTTGACCGGGGGGAAGTGAAACTTCATTGTAGTGCAGATTTCCTTTGCAAGCTTGCTTGGTTGGCCAAAAAGGGCGTATGCGTTTTTTCCTGAATATATTCAGGAAAAAACGCATACGCCCTTTTTGGCCAAGTGCATCATTGTGGACGTTCTGCCTCTTTTCCTATGCTTTCAATGCAATTCCAGTCTACCTCCTGAAATCGGTTTCCTGCAATTCTGCCCCGCTTTCAAGTCCTCTTGGCAGCCTTACTTCAGTGTATTTTTGGACGATAACTGTCATTTATAACTCTGCAGGTTTGTGAATTACAGTGCCCCTGAGCTCCTTTCTTCAACTCGCTTTCTTGTGAGCTGGCCGCAACACCGCAGGATGGCTTCAGGCCCTAATCTGGTTCCGGCACGGCACACTGAGCCTTTGGTTATTTCCTCTTCCTGGTGGGAAATGAGAGATAAATTTGCCCGTCCAGACACCTGCAGCTAGCCTCTCATTGGTTCTCGCTATTCCTGTTCATCTTCCGCAGAAATTGCAAACTGGGCCAAACAGGAGGTTAAAGGCGCTGACTCTCCAAGTGGGGAGAGTGTTAGTAAAGCGTCTGGAATGTTTCACCCGAGTACCAGGGGAGGAAAACTGAGACATATTTGAACACGTCTCCCGTTCACATGGTTGATCATACTTGGGTTCCACATGCATGTTTTAGCTGAAGGAAGAATACCTAAAACCTGGGTGGTTGAAACCCGTGGAATGGGTACCATGCAATATGACTTCGAAGGGTCTTCATTTGCTCACCGAACCTCTCCAATCCTATCACTGCTGCGTTTATGCCCCTGTACACATGCTTGATTCTCTTTCGGAGACATAGCAATCCATAGGTTTTAAGATACTTACTAGTCAGGTACATTCTTAGGTGTTTAATATGCGGTGTTGAGTCCATTTCGTTGAGCAAGGAGTAGCTCTTGTCTATTCCATATTTGGCTTAAGGAACTTTATCTGTGCTCATTTCAATCTCTGGTTTTATGCAGCACCCCAGCTCACCTTTCCCCTTAAGCAAGCATAAGTTGGTTTTCGAAATTTGAGACCCTGTTCTGTTCTGTAATTCAGTTCCTGTGTAGCCAAGTTTACATTCCGTGTATTACTGATATCTTATGATGTTTCTTTTTCTGTTTGACTTATTTCAGTTAGAATTATCATACCTGAATCCACTCATTGTGCTGCTAAGGGCCTGATGACACAGATTTCATTGCTGAGTGATATTGCTTTGTAAGTAAATACCACAACTTCTTTATCCATTTTTCACTTTCTGCGATGTTGAACTTGTACTGTAAACGAGGTTCTTGTAAACAGAGCCGTTCCAAACTTTGGGGTGGCTGTGTCTTTTTGATTTTAATTTCCCTAAGCTATAGGACCATAAGTGGAATTGCCCTAGGTTCTGTTGCTTTGTTTTTTAGATGTTTCAGGAAACACCATACACTTCTCCCGAGTGGTTGTTGGCAATTTACATCCCGCCCATCAGCATAACAAGGCTCCCAGTTCTCCATGGCCTGTCCTGCCTTTCTGGATTTTACACTTTTTTCAGATGGCCCTTTTGACCGGGGGGAAGTGAGACTTCATTGTAGTGCAGATTTCCTTTGCAAGCTTGCTTGGTTGGCCAAAAAGGGCGTATGCGTTTTTTCCTGAATATATTCAGGAAAAAACGCATACGCCCTTTTTGGCCAAGTGCATCATTGTGGACGTTCTGCCTCTTTTCCTATGCTTTCAATGCAATTCCAGTCTACCTCCTGAAATCGGTTTCCTGCAATTCTGCCCCGCTTTCAAGTCCTCTTGGCAGCCTTACTTCAGTGTATTTTTGGACGATAGCTGTCATTTATAACTCTGCAGGTTTGTGAATTACAGTGCCCCTGAGCTCCTTTCTTCAACTCGCTTTCTTTTGAGCTGGCCGCAACACCGCAGTAGGCTTCAGGCCCTAATCTGGTTCCGGCACGGCACACTGAGCCTTTGGTTATTTCCTCTTCCTGGTGGGAAATGAGAGTTAAATTTGCCCGTCCAGACACCTCCAGCTAGCCTCTCATTTGTTCTCACTATTCCTGTTCATCTTCCGCAGAAATTGCAAACTGGGCCAAACAGGAGGTTAAAGGGACTGACTCTCCAAGTGGGGAGAGTGTTAGTAAAGCGTCTGGAATGTTGCACCCGAGTACCAGGGGAGGAAAACTGAGACATATTTGAACACGTCTCCCGTTCACATGGTTGATCATACTTGGGTTCCACATGCATGTTTTAGCTGAAGGAAGAATACCTAAAACCTGGGTGGTTGAAACCCGTGGAATGGGTACCATGCAATATGACTTCGAAGGGTCTTCATTTGCTCACCGAACCTCTCCAATCCTATCACTGCTGCGTTTATGCCCCTGTACACATGCTTGATTCTCTTTCGGAGACATAGCAATCCATAGGTTTTAAGATACTTACTAGTCAGGTACATTCTTAGGTGTTTAATATGCGGTGTTGAGTCCATTTCGTTGAGCAAGGAGTAGCTCTTGTCTATTCCATATTTGGCTTAAGGAACTTTATCTGTGCTCATTTCAATCTCTGGTTTTATGCAGCACCCCAGCTCACCTTTCCCCTTAAGCAAGCATAAGTTGGTTTTCGAAATTTGAGACCCTGTTCTGTTCTGTAATTCAGTTCCTGTGTAGCCAAGTTTACATTCCGTGTATTACTGATATCTTATGATGTTTCTTTTTCTGTGTGACTTACTTCAGTTAGAATCATCATACCTGAATCCACTCATTGTGCTGCTAAGGGCCTGATGACACAGATTTCATTGCTGAGTGATATTGCTTTGTAAGTAAATACCACAACTTCTTTATCCATTTTTCACTTTCTGCGATGTTGAACTTGTACTGTAAACGAGGTTCTTGTAAACAGAGCCGTTCCAAACTTTGGGGTGGCTGTGTCTTTTTGATTTTAATTTCCCTAACCTATAGGACCATAAGTGGAAGTGCCCTAGGTTCTGTTGCTTTGTTTTTCAGATGTTTCAGGAAACACCATACACTTCTCCCGAGTGGTTGTTGGCAATTTACATCCCGCCCATCAGCATAACAAGGCTCCCAGTTCTCCATGGCCTGTCCTGCCTTTCTGGATTTTACACTTTTTTCAGATGGCCCTTTTGACCGGGGGGAAGTGAGACTTCATTGTAGTGCAGATTTCCTTTGCAAGCTTGCTTGGTTGGCCAAAAAGGGCGTATGCGTTTTTTCCTGAATATATTCAGGAAAAAACGCATACGCCCTTTTTGGCCAAGTGCATCATTGTGGACGTTCTGCCTCTTTTCCTATGCTTTCAATGCAATTCCAGTCTACCTCCTGAAATCGGTTTCCTGCAATTCTGCCCCGCTTTCAAGTCCTCTTGGCAGCCTTACTTCAGTCTATTTTTGGACGATAGCTGTCATTTATAACTCTGCAGGTTTGTGAATTACAGTGCCCCTGAGCTCCTTTCTTCAACTCGCTTTCTTTTGAGCTGGCCGCAACACCGCAGTAGGCTTCAGGCCCTAATCTGGTTCCGGCACGGCACACTGAGCCTTTGGTTATTTCCTCTTCCTGGTGGGAAATGAGAGTTAAATTTGCCCGTCCAGACACCTCCAGCTAGCCTCTCATTTGTTCTCGCTATTCCTGTTCATCGTCCGCAGAAATTGCAAACTGGGCCAAACAGGAGGTTAAAGACACTGACTCTCCAAGTGGGGAGAGTGTTAGTAAAGCGTCTGGAATGTTGCACCCGAGAACCAGGGTACGAAAACTGAGACATATTTGAACACGTCTCCCGATCACATGGTTGATCATACTCTGGGTTCCACATGCATGTTTTAGCTGAAGGAAGAATACCTAAAACCTGGGTAGTTGAAACCCGTGGAATGGGTACCATGCAATATGACTTCAAAGGGTCTTCATTTGCTCACCGAACCTCTCCAATCCTATCACTGCTGCGTTTATGCCCCTGGACACATGCTTGATTCTCTTTCGGAGACATAGCAATCCATAGGTTTTAAGATACTTACTAGTCAGGTACATTCTTAGGCGTTTAATATGGGGTGTTGAGTCCATTTCGTTGAGCAAGGAGTAGCTCTTTTCTATTCCATATTTGGCTTAAGGAACTTTATCTGTGCTCATTTCAATCTCTGGTTTTATGCAGCAACCCAACTCACCTTTCCCCTTAAGCAAGCATAAGTTGGTTTTCTAAATTTGAGAACCTGTTCTGTTTTGGAATTCAGTTCCTGTGTAGCCAAGTTTACATTCCGTGTATTAGTGATATCTTATGATGTTTCTTTTTCTGTGTGACTTATTTCAGTTAGAATCATCGTACCTGAATCTACTCATTATGCTGCTACGGGCCTTATGACATAGATTTCATTGCTGAGTGATACTGCATTGTACGTAAGTACCACAAGTTCTTTATCCATTTTTCACTTTCTGCGATGTTGAACTTGTACTGTAAACGAGGTTCTTGTAAACAGAGCCATTCCAAACTTTGGGGTGGCTGTGTCTTTTTGATTTTAATTTCCTTAATCTATAGGACCATAAGTGGAAGTGCCCTAGGTTCTGTTGCTTTGTTTTTTAGATGTTTCAGGAAACACCATACACTTCTCCCGAGTGGTTGTTGGCAATTTACATCCCGCCCATCAGCATAACAAGGCTCCCAGTTCTCCATGGCCTGTCCTGCCTTTCTGGATTTTACACTTTTTTCAGATGGCCCTTTTGACCGGGGGGAAGTTAGACTTCATTGTAGTGCAGATTTCCTTTGCAAGCTTGCTTGGTTGGCCAAAAAGGGCGTATGCGTTTTTTCCTGAATATATTCAGGAAAAAACGCATACGCCCTTTTTGGCCAAGTGCATCATTGTGGACGTTCTGCCTCTTTTCCTATGCTTTCAATGCAATTCCAGTCTACCTCCTGAAATCGGTTTCCTGCAATTCTGCCCCGCTTTCAAGTCCTCTTGGCAGCCTTACTTCAGTCTATTTTTGGACGATAGCTGTCATTTATAACTCTGCAGGTTTGTGAATTACAGTGCCCCTGAGCTCCTTTCTTCAACTCGCTTTCTTTTGAGCTGGCCGCAACACCGCAGGATGGCTTCAGGCCCTAATCTGGTTCCGGTATGGCACGGTGAGCCTTTGGTTATTTCCTCTTCCTGGTGGGAAATGAGAGTTAAATTTGCCCGTCCAGACACCTCCAGCTAGCCTCTCATTGGTTCTCGCTATTCCTGTTCATCTTCCGCAGAAATTGCAAACTGGGCCAAACAGGAGGTTAAAGGCGCTGACTCTCCAAGTGGGGAGAGTGTTAGTAAAGCGTCTGGAATGTTGCACCCGAGTACCAGGGGAGGAAAACTAAGACATATTTGAACACGTCTCCCGTTCACATGGTTGATCATACTCTGGGTTCCCCATGCATGTTTTAGCTGAAGGAAGAATACCTTAAAACTGGAGAGTTGAGACCCGTGTAATGGGTACCATGCAATATGACTTCAAAGGGTCTTCATTTGCTCACCGAGCCTCTCCAATCCTATCACTGCTGCGTTTATGCCCTTGTACACATTCTTGATTCTCTTTTGGAGACATAGCAATCCATAGGTTTTACGATACTTACTAGTCAGGTACATTCTTAGGCGTTTAATATGCGGTGTTGAGTCCATTTCGTTGAGCAAGGAGTAGCTCTTGTCTATTCCATATTTGACTTAAGGAACTTTATCTGTGCTCATTTCAATCTCTGGTTTTATGCAGCACCCCAACTCACCTTTCCCCTTAAGCAAGCATAAGTTGGTTTTCTAAATTTGAGACCCTGTTCTGTTCTGTAATTCAGTTCCTGTGTAGCCAAGTATACATTCCGTGTATTACTGATATCTTATGATGTTTCTTTTTCTGTGTGACTTATTTCAGTTAGAATCATCATACCTGAATCCACTCATTGTGCTGCTAAGGGCCTGATGACACAGATTTCATTGCTGAGTGATATTGCTTTGTAAGTAAATACCACAACTTCTTTATCCATTTTTCACTTTCTGCGATGTTGAACTTGTACTGTAAACGAGGTTCTTGTAAGCAGAGCCGTTCCAAACTTTGGGGTGGCTGTGTCTTTTTGATTTTAATTTCCCGAAGCTATAGGACCATAAGTCGAAGTGCCCTAGGTTCTGTTGCTTTGTTTTTTAGATGTTTCAGGAAACACCATACACTTCTCCCTAGTGGTTGTTGGCAATTTACATCCCGCCCATCAGCATAACAAGGCTCCCAGTTCTCCATGGCCTGTCCTGCCTTTCTGGATTTTACACTTTTTTCAGATGGCCCTTTTGACCGGGGGGAAGTGAGACTTCATTGTAGTGCAGATTTCCTTTGCAAGCTTGCTTGGTTGGCCAAAAAGGGCGTATGCGTTTTTTCCTGAATATATTCAGGAAAAAACGCATACGCCCTTTTTGGCCAAGTGCATCATTGTGGACGTTCTGCCTCTTTTCCTATGCTTTCAATGCAATTCCAGTCTACCTCCTGAAATCGGTTTCCTGCAATTCTGCCCCGCTTTCAAGTCCTCTTGGCAGCCTTACTTCAGTCTATTTTTGGACGATAGCTGTCATTTATAACTCTGCAGGTTTGTGAATTACAGTGCCCCTGCGCTCCTTTCTTCAAGTCGGTTTCTTTAGAGCTGGCCGCAACACCGCAGGATGGCTTCAGGTCCTAATCTGGTTCCGGCCCGGCATGCTGAGCCTTTGGTTAATTCCTGTTCCTGGTGGGAAATCAGAGTTAAATTTGCCCGTCCAGACACCTCCAGCTAGCCTCTCATTGGTTCTCGCTATTCCTGTTCATCTTCCGCAGAAATTGCAAACTGGGCCAAACAGGAGGTTAAAGGGACTGACTCTCCAAGTGGGGAGAGTGTTAGTAAAGCGTCTGGAATGTTGCACCCGAGTACCAGGGGAGGAAAACTGAGACATATTTGAACACGTCTCCCGATCACATGGTTGATCATACTCTAGGTTCCACATGCATGTTATAGCTGAAGGAAGAATACCTTAACCTGGGTAGTTGAAACCTGTGTAATGGGTACCATGCAATATGACTTCAAAGGGTCTTCATTTGCTCACCGAACCTCTCCAATCCTATCACTGCTGCGTTTATGCCCCTGTACACATGCTTGATTCTCTTTCGGAGACATAGCAATCCATAGGTTTTAAGATACTTACTAGTCAGGTACATTCTTAGGCGTTTAATATGGGGTGTTGAGTCCATTTCGTTGAGCAAGGAGTAGCTCTTGTCTATTCCATATTTGGCTTAAGGAACTTTATCTGTGCTCATTTCAATCTCTGGTTTTATGCAGCACCCCAACTCACCTTTACCCTTAAGCAAGAATAAGTTGGTTTTCTAAATTTGAGACCCTGTTCTGTTCTGTAATTCAGTTCCTGTGTAGCCAAGTTTACATTCCGTGTATTACTGATATCTTATGATGTTTCTTTTTCTGTGTGACTTATTTCAGTTAGAATCATCATACCTGAATCCACTCATTGTGCTGCTAAGGGCCTGATGACACAGATTTCATTGCTGAGTGATATTGCTTTGTAAGTAAATACCACAACTTCTTTATCCATTTTTCACTTTCTGTGATGTTGAACTTGTACTGTAAACGAGGTTCTTGTAAACAGAGGCGTCCCAAACTTTGGGGTGGCTGTGTCTTTTTGATTTTAATTTCCCTAAGCTATAGGACCATAAGTGGAAGTGCCCTAGGCTCTGTTGCTTTGTTTTTTAGATGTTTCAGGAAACACCATACACTTCTCCCGAGTGTCTGTTGGCAATTTACATCCCGCCCATCAGCATAACAAGGCTCCCAGTTCTCCATGGCCTGTCCTGCCTTTCTGGATTTTACACTTTTTTCAGATGGCCCTTTTGACCGGGGGGAAGTGAGACTTCATTGTAGTGCAGATTTCCTTTGCAAGCTTGCTGGGTTGGCCAAAAAGGGCGTATGCGTTTTTTCCTGAATATATTCAGGAAAAAACGCATACGCCCTTTTTGGCCAAGTGCATCATTGTGGACGTTCTGCCTCTTTTCCTATGCTTTCAATGCAATTCCAGTCTACCTCCTGAAATCGGTTTCCTGCAATTCTGCCCCGTTTTCAAGTCCTCTTGGCAGCCTTACTTCAGTCTATTTTTGGACGATAGCTGTCATTTATAACTCTGCAGGTTTGTGAATTACAGTGCCCCTGAGCTCCTTTCTTCAACTCGCTTTCTTTTGAGCTGGCCACAACACCGCAGGATGGCTTCAGGCCCTAATCTGGTTCCGGCATGGCACGCTGAGCCTTTGGTTAATTCCTCTTCCTGGTGGGAAATGAGAGTTAAATTTGCCCGTCCAGACACCTCCAGCTAGCCTCTCATTGGTTCTCACTATTCCTGTTAATCTTCCGCAGAAATTGCAAACTGGGCCAAACAGGAGGTTAAAGGGACTGACTCTCCAAGTGGGGAGAGTGTTAGTAAAGCGTCTGGAATGTTGCACCCGAGTACCAGGGTACGAAAACTGAGACATATTTGAACACGTCTCCCGATCACATGGTTGATCATACTCTGGGCTCCACATGCATGTTTTAGCTGAAGGAAGAATACCTAAAACCTGGGTAGTTGAAACCCGTGGAATGGGTACCATGCAGTATGACTTCAAAGGGTCTTCATTTGCTCACCGAACCTCTCCAATCCTATCACTGCTGCGTTTATGCCCCTGTACACATGCTTGATTCTCTTTCGGAGACATAGCAATCCATAGGTTTTAAGATACTTACTACTCAGGTACATTCTTAGGCGTTTAATATGCGGTGTTGTGTCCATTTCATTGAGCAAGGAGTAGCTCTTGTCTATTCCATATTTGTCTTAAGGAACTTTATCTGTGCTCATTTCAATCTCTGGTTTTATGTAGCACCCCAACTCACCTTTACCCTTAAGCAAGCATAAGTTGGTTTTCTAAATTTGAGACCCTGTTCTGTTCTGTAATTCAGTTCCTGTGTAGCCAAGTTTACATTCCGTGTATTACTGATATCTTATGATGTTTCTTTTTCTGTGTGACTTATTTCAGTTAGAATCATCATACCTGAATCCACTCATTGTGCTGCTAAGGGTCTTATGACACAGATTTCATTGCTGAGTGATATTGCTTTGTAAGTAAATACCACAACTTCTTTATCCATTTTTCACTTTCTGCGATGTTGAGCTTGTACTGTAAACGAGGTTCTTGTAAACAGAGCCGTTCCAAACTTTGGGGTGGCTGTGTCTTTTTGATTTTAATTTCCCTAAGCTATAGGACCATAAGTGGAAGTGCCCTAGGTTCTGTTGCTTTGTTTTTTCGATGTTTCAGGAAACACCATACACTTCTCCCGAGTGGTTGTTGGCAATTTACATCCCGCCCTTCAGCATAACAAGGCTCCCAGTTCTCCATGGCCTGTCCTGCCTTTCTGGATTTTACACTTTTTTCAGATGGCCCTTTTGACCGGGGGGAAGTGAGACTTCATTGTAGTGCAGATTTCCTTTGCAAGCTTGCTTGGTTGGCCAAAAAGGGCGTATGCGTTTTTTCCTGAATATATTCAGGAAAAAACGCATACGCCCTTTTTGGCCAAGTGCATCATTGTGGACGTTCTGCCTCTTTTCCTATGCTTTCAATGCAATTCCAGTCTACCTCCTGAAATCGGTTTCCTGCAATTCTGCCCCGCTTTCAAGTCCTCTTGGCAGCCTTACTTCAGTATATTTTTGGACGATAGCTGTCATTTATAACTCTGCAGGTTTGTGAATTACAGTGCCCCTGAGCTCCTTTCTTCAACTCGCTTTCTTTTGAGCTGGCCGCAACACCGCAGGATGGCTTCAGGCCCTAATCTGGTTCCGGTACGGCACGCTGAACCTTTGGTTATTTCCTCTTCCTGGTGGGAAATGAGAGTTAAATTTGCCCGTCCAGACACCTCCAGCTAGCCTCTCATTGGTTCTCGCTATTCCTGTTCATCTTCCGCAGAAATTGCAAACTGGGCCAAACAGGAGGTTAAAGGCGCTGACTCTCCAAGTGGGGAGAGTGTTAGTAAAGTGTCTGGAATGTTGCACCCGAGTACCAGGGGAGGAAAACTGAGGCATATTTGAACACGTCTCCCGTTCACATGGTTGATCATACTTGGGTTCCACATGCATGTTTTAGCTGAAGGAAGAATACCTTAAACCTGGAGAGTTGAGACCCGTGGAATGGGTACCATGCAATATGACTTCAAAGGGTCTTCATTTGCTCACCGAACCTCTCCAATCCTATCACTGCTGCGTTTATGCCCCTGTACACATGCTTGACTCTCTTTCGGAGACATAGCAATCCATAGGTTTTAAGATACTTACTAGTCAGGTACATTCTTAGGCGTTTAATATGCGGTGTTGAGTCCATTTCGTTGAGCAAGGAGTAGCTCTTGTCTATTCCATATTTGGCTTAAGGAATTTTATCTGTGCTCATTTCAATCTCTGGTTTTATGCAGCACCCCAACTCACCTTTACCCTTAAGCAAGCATAAGTTGGTTTTCTAAATTTGAGACCCTGTTCTGTTCTGTAATTCAGTTCCTGTGTAGCCAAGTTTACATTCCGTGTATTACTGATACCTTATGATGTTTCTTTTTCTGTGTGACTTATTTCAGTTAGAATCATCATACCTGAATCCACTCATTGTGATGCTAAGGGCCTGATGACATAGATTTCATTGCAGCGTGATATTGCTTTGTAAGTAAATACCACAACTTCTTTATCCATTTTTCACTTTCTGCGATGTTGAACTTGTACTGTAAACGAGGTTCTTGTAAACAGAGGCATCCCAAACTTTGGGGTGGCTGTGTCTTTTTGATTTTAATTTCCCTAAGCTATAGGAACATAAGTGGCAGTGCCCTAGGCTCTGTTGCTTTGTTTTTTAGATGTTTCAGGAAACACCATACACTTCTCCCGAGTGTCTGTTGGCAATTTACATCCCGCCCATCAGCATAACAAGGCTCCCAGTTCTCCATGGCCTGTCCTGCCTTTCTGGATTTTACACTTTTTTCAGATGGCCCTTTTGACCGGGGGGAAGTGAGACTTCATTGTAGTGCAGATTTCCTTTGCAAGCTTGCTTGGTTGGCCAAAAAGGGCGTATGCGTTTTTTCCTGAATATATTCAGGAAAAAACGCATATGCCCTTTTTGGCCAAGTGCATCATTGTGGACGTTCTGCCTCTTTTCCTAAGTTTTCAATGCAATTCCAGTCTACCTCCTGAAATCGGTTTCCTGCAATTCTGCCCCACTTTCAAGTCCTCTTGGCAGCCTTACTTCAGTATATTTTTGGACGATAGCTGTCATTTATAACTCTGCAGGTTTGTGAATTACAGTGTCCCTGAGCTCCTTTCTTCAACTCGCTTTCTTTTGATCTGGCCGCAACACTGCAGGATGGCTTCAGGCCCTAATCTGGTTCCGGTACGGCACGCTGAGCCTTTGGTTATTTCCTCTTCCTGGTGGGAAATGAGAGTTAAATTTGCCCGTCCAGACACCTCCAGCTAGCCTCTCATTGGTTCTCGCTATTCCTGTTCATCTTCCGCAGAAATTGCAAACTGGGCCAAAGAGGAGGTTAAAGGTGCTGACTCTCCAAGTGGGGAGAGTGTTAGTAAAGCGTCTGGAATGTTGCACCCGAGTACCAGGGGAGGAAAACTGAGACATATTTGAACACGTCTCCTGTTCACATGGTTGATCATACTTGGGTTCCACATGCATGTTTTAGCTGAAGGAAGAATACCTTAAACCTGGAGAGTTGAGACCCGTGTAATGGGTACCATGCAATATGACTTCAAAGGGTCTTCATTTGCTCACCGAACCTCTCCAATCCTATCACTGCTGCGTTTATTCCCTTGTACACATGCTTGATTCTCTTTTGGAGACATAGCAATCCATAGGTTTTACGATACTTACTAGTCAGGTACATTAGGCGTTTAATATGCGGTGTTGAGTCCATTTCGTTGAGCAAGGAGTAGCTCTTGTCTATTCCATATTTGACTTAAGGAACTTTATCTGTGCTCATTTCAATCTCTGGTTTTATGCAGCACCCCAACTCACCTTTCCCCTTAAGCAAGCATAAGTTGGTTTTCTAAATTTGAGACCCTGTTCTGTTCTGTAATTCAGTTCCTGTGTAGCCAAGTTTACATTCCGTGTATTACTGATATCTTATGATGTTTCTTTTTCTGTGTGACTTACTTCAGTTAGAATCATCATACCTGAATCCACTCATTGTGCTGCTAAGGGCCTGATGACATAGATTTCATTGCTGAGTGATATTGCTTTGTAAGTAAATACCACAACTTCTTTATCCATTTTTCACTTTCTGCGATGTTGAACTTGTACTGTAAACGAGGTTCTTGTAAACAGAGCCGTTCCAAACTTTGGGGTGGCTGTGTCTTTTTGATTTTAATTTCCCTAAGCTATAGGACCATAAGTGGAAGTGCCCTAGGTTCTGTTGCTTTGTTTTTTAGATGTTTCAGGAAACACCATACACTTCTCCCAAGTGGTTGTTGGCAATTTACATCCCGCCCATCAGCATAACAAGGCTCCCAGTTCTCCATGGCCTGTCCTGCCTTTCTGGATTTTACACTTTTTTCAGATGGCCCTTTTGACCGGGGGGAAGTGAGACTTCATTGTAGTGCAGATTTCCTTTGCAAGCTTGCTTGGTTGGCCAAAAAGGGCGTATGCGTTTTTTCCTGAATATATTCAGGAAAAAACGCATATGCCCTTTTTGGCCAAGTGCATCATTGTGGACGTTCTGCCTCTTTTCCTATGCTTTCAATGCAATTCCAGTCTACCTCCTGAAATCGGTTTCCTGCAATTCTGCCCCGCTTTCAAGTCCTCTTGGCAGCCTTACTTCAGTCTATTTTTGGACGATAGCTGTCATTTATAACTCTGCAGGTTTGTGAATTACAGTGCCCCTGAGCTCCTTTCTTCAACTCGCTTTCTTGTGACCTGGCCGCAACACCGCAGGATGGCTTCAGGCCCTAATCTGGTTCCGGTACGGCACGCTGAGCCTTTGGTTATTTCCTCTTCCTGGTGGGAAATGAGAGTTAAATTTGCCCGTCCAGACACCTCCAGCTAGCCTCTCATTGGTTCTCGCTATTCCTGTTCATCTTCCGCAGAAATTGCAAACTGGGCCAAACAGGAGGTTAAAGGCGCTGACTCTCCAAGTGGGGAGAGTGTTAGTAAAGCGTCTGGAATGTTGCACCCGAGTACCAGGGTACGAAAACTGAGACATATTTGAACACGTCTCCCGTTCACATGGTTGATCATACTTGGGTTCCACATGCATGTTTTAGCTGAAGGAAGAATACCTTAAACCTGGAGAGTTGAGACCCGTGGAATGGGTACCATGCAATATGACTTCAAAGGGTCTTCATTTGCTCACCGAACCTCTCCAATCCTATCACTGCTGCGTTTATGCCCCTGTACACATGCTTGATTCTCTTTCGGAGACATAGCAATCCATAGGTTTTAAGATACTTACTAGTCAGGTACATTCTTAGGCCTTTAATATGGGGTGTTGAGTCCATTTCGTTGAGCAAGGAGTAGCTCTTGTCTATTCCGTATTTGGCTTAAGGAACTTTATCTGTGCTCATTTCAATCTCTGGTTTTATGCAGCACCCCAACTCACCTTTACCCTTAAGCAAGAATAAGTTGGTTTTCTAAATTTGAGACCCTGTTCTGTTCTGTAATTCAGGTCCTGTGCAGCCAAGTTTACATTCCGTGTATTACTGATATCTTATGATGTTTCTTTTTCTGTGTGACTTACTCTAGTTAGAATCATCATACCTGAATCCACTCATTGTGCTGCTAAGGGCCTGATGACACAGATTTCATTGCTGAGTGATATTGCTTTGTAAGTAAATACCACAACTTCTTTATCCATTTTTCACTTTCTGCGATGTTGAACTTGTACTGTAAACGAGGTTCTTGTAAACAGAGGCGTCCCAAACTTTGGGGTGGCTGTGTCTTTCTGATTTTAATTTCCCTAAGCTATAGGACCATAAGTGGCAGTGCCCTAGGCTCTGTTGCTTTGTTTTTTAGATGTTTCAGGAAACACCATACACTTCTCCCGAGTGGTTGTTGGCAATTTACATCCCGCCCATCAGCATAACAAGGCTCCCAGTTCTCCATGGCCTGTCCTGCCTTTCTGGATTTTACACTTTTTTCAGATGGCCCTTTTGACCGGGGGGAAGTGAGACTTCATTGTAGTGCAGATTTCCTTTGCAAGCTTGCTTGGTTGGCCAAAAAGGGCGTATGCGTTTTTTCCTGAATATATTCACGAAAAAACGCATACGCCCTTTTTGGCCAAGTGCATCATTGTGGACGTTCTGCCTCTTTTCCTATGCTTTCAATGCAATTCCAGTCTACCTCCTGAAATCGGTTTCCTGCAATTCTGCCCCGCTTTCAAGTCCTCTTGGCAGCCTTACTTCAGTCTATTTTTGGACGATAGCTGTCATTTATAACTCTGCAGGTTTGTGAATTATAGTGCCCCTGAGCTCCTTTCTTCAACTCGCTTTCTTTTGAGCTGGCCGCAACACCGCAGGATGGCTTCAGGCCCTAATCTGGTTCCGGCACGGCACGCTGAGCCTTTGGTTATTTCCTCTTCCTGGTGGGAAATGAGAGTTAAATTTGCCTGTCCAGACACCTCCAGCAAGCCTCTCATTGGTTCTCGCTATTCCTATTCATCTTCTGCAGAAATTGCAAACTGGGCCAAACTGGAGGTTAAAGGGACTGACTCTCCAAGTGGGGAGAGTGTTAGTAAAGCATCTGGAATGTTGCACCCGAGTACCAGGGGAGGAAAACTGAGACATATTTGAACACGTCTCCCGATCACATGGTTGATCATACTCTGGGTTCCACATGCATATTTTAGCTGAAGGAAGAATACCTAAAACCTGGGTAGTTGAAACCCGTGGAATGGGTACCATGCAATATGACTTCAAAGGGTCTTCATTTGCTCACCGAACCTCTCCAATCCTATCACTGCTGCGTTTATGCCCCTGTACACATGCTTGACTCTCTTTCGGAGACATAGCAATCCATAGGTTTTAAGATACTTACTAGTCAGGTACATTCTTAGGCGTTTAATATGCGGTGTTGAGTCCATTTCGTTGAGCAAGGAGTAGCTCTTGTCTATTCCATATTTGGCTTAAGGAACTTTATCTGTGCTCATTTCAATCTCTGGTTTTATGCAGCACCCCAACTCACCTTTCCCCTTAAGCAAGAATAAGTTGGTTTTCTAAATTTGAGACCCTGTTCTGTTTTGGAATGCAGTTCCTGTGTAGCCAAGTTTACATTCCGTGTATTACTGATATCTTATGATGTTTCTTTTTCTGTGTGACTTATTTCAGTTAGAATCATCGTACCTGAATCCACTCATTATGCTGCTATGGGCCTGATGACATTGATTTAATTGCTGAGTGATACTGCATTGTACGTAAGTACCACAAGTTCTTTATTCATTTTTCACTTTCTGTGATATTGAACTTGTACGGTAAACGAGGTTCTTGTAAACAGAGGCGTCCCAAACTTTGGGGTGGCTGTGTCTTTTTGATTTTAATTTCCCTAAGCTATAGGACCATAAGTGGCAGTGCCCTAGGCTCTGTTGCTTTGTTTTTTAGATGTTTCAGGAAACACCATACACTTCTCCCGAGTGGTTGTTGGCAATTTACATCCCGCCCATCAGCATAACAAGGCTCCCAGTTCTCCATGGCCTGTCCTGCCTTTCTGGATTTTACACTTTTTTCAGATGGCCCTTTTGACCGGGGGGAAGTGAGACTTCATTGTAGTGCAGATTTCCTTTGCAAGCTTGCTTGGTTGGCCAAAAAGGGCGTATGCGTTTTTTCCTGAATATATTCAGGAAAAAACGCATACGCCCTTTTTGGCCAAGTGCATCATTGTGGACGTTCTGCCGCTTTTCCTATGCTTTCAATGCAATTCCAGTCTACCTCCTGAAATCGGTTTCCTGCAATTCTGCCCCGCTTTCAAGTCCTCTTGGCAGCCTTACTTCAGTCTATTTTTGGACGATAGCTGTCATTTATAACTCTGCAGGTTTGTGAATTACAGTGCCCCTGAGCTCCTTTCTTCAACTCGCTTTCTTGTGAGCTGGCCGCAACACCGCAGGATGGCTTCAGGCCCTAATCTGGTTCCGGCCCGGCATGCTGAGCCTTTGGTTAATTCCTCTTCCTGGTGGGAAATGAGAGTTAAATTTGCCCGTCCAGACACCTCCAGCTAGCCTCTCATTGGTTCTCGCTATTCCTGTTCATCTTCCGCAGAAATTGCAAACTGGGCCAAACAGGAGGTTAAAGGGACTGACTCTCCAAGTGGGGAGAGTGTTAGTAAAGCGTCTGGAATGTTGCACCCGAGTACCAGGGGAGGAAAACTGAGACATATTTGAACACGTCTCCCGATAACATGGCTGATCATACTCTAGGTTCCACATGCATGTTTTAGCTGAAGGAAGAATACCTTAAACCTGGGTAGCTGAAACCCGTGGAATGGGTACCATGCAATATGACTTCAAAGGGTCTTCATTTGCTCACCGAACCTCTCCAATCCTATCACTGCTGCGTTTATGCCCCTGTACACATGCTTGATTCCCTTTCGGAGACATAGCAATCCATAGGTTTTAAGATACTTACTAGTCAGGTACATACTTAGGCCTTTAATATGGGGTGTTGAGTCCATTTCGTTGAGCAAGGAGTAGCTCTTGTCTATTCCGTATTTGGCTTAAGGAACTTTATCTGTGCTCATTTCAATCTCTGGTTTTATGCAGCACCCCAACTCACCTTTACCCTTAAGCAAGCATAAGTTGGTTTTCTAAATTTGAGACCCTGTTCTGTTCTGTAATTCAGTTCCTGTGTAGCCAAGTTTACATTCCGTGTATTACTGATATCTTATGATGTTTCTTTTTCTGTGTGACTTACTTCAGTTAGAATCATCATACCTGAATCCACTCATTGTGCTGCTAAGGGCCTGATGACACAGATTTCATTGCTGAGTGATATTGCTTTGTAAGTAAATACCACAACTTCTTTATCCATTTTTCACTTTCTGCGATGTTGAACTTGTACTGTAAACGAGGTTCTTGTAAACAGAGCCGTTCCAAACTTTGGGGTGGCTGTGTCTTTTTGATTTTAATTTCCCTAACCTATAGGACCATAAGTGGAAGTGCCCTAGGTTCTGTTGCTTTGTTTTTCAGATGTTTCAGGAAACACCATACACTTCTCCCGAGTGGTTGTTGGCAATTTACATCCCGCCCATCAGCATAACAAGGCTCCCAGTTCTCCATGGCCTGTCCTGCCTTTCTGGATTTTACACTTTTTTCAGATGGCCCTTTTGACCGGGGGGAAGTGAGACTTCATTGTAGTGCAGATTTCCTTTGCAAGCTTGCTTGGTTGGCCAAAAAGGGCGTATGCGTTTTTTCCTGAATATATTCAGGAAAAAACGCATACGCCCTTTTTGGCCAAGTGCATCATTGTGGACGTTCTGCCTCTTTTCCTATGCTTTCAATGCAATTCCAGTCTACCTCCTGAAATCGGTTTCCTGCAATTCTGCCCCGCTTTCAAGTCCTCTTGGCAGCCTTACTTCAGTCTATTTTTGGACGATAGCTGTCATTTATAACTCTGCAGGTTTGTGAATTACAGTGCCCCTGAGCTCCTTTCTTCAACTCGCTTTCTTTTGATCTGGCCGCAACACTGCAGGATGGCTTCAGGCCCTAATCTGGTTCCGGTACGGCACGCTGAGCCTTTGGTTATTTCCTCTTCCTGGTGGGAAATGAGAGTTAAATTTGCC
The DNA here is from genome assembly GCF_949987515.2 of Delphinus delphis. Classification (NCBI taxonomy): domain Eukaryota; kingdom Metazoa; phylum Chordata; class Mammalia; order Artiodactyla; family Delphinidae; genus Delphinus; species Delphinus delphis. The sequence continues at coordinate 1,128,194 of NW_027192697.1, read as the reverse complement.
CGTCCAGACACCTCCAGCTAGCCTCTCATTGGTTCTCGCTATTCCTGTTCATCTTCCGCAGAAATTGCAAACTGGGCCAAACAGGAGGTTAAAGGCGCTGACTCTCCAAGTGGGGAGAGTGTTAGTAAAGCGTCTGGAATGTTGCACCCGAGTACCAGGGGAGGAAAACTGAGACATATTTGAACACGTCTCCCGTTCACATGGTTGATCATACTTGGGTTCCACATGCATGTTTTAGCTGAAGGAAGAATACCTTAAACCTGGAGAGTTGAGATCCGTGGAATGGGTACCATGCAATATGACTTCAAAGGGTCTTCATTTGCTCACCGAAACTCTCCAATCCTATCACTGCTGCGTTTATGCCCCTGTACACATGCTTGATTCTCTTTTGGAGACATAGCAATCCATAGGTTTTATGATACTTACTAGTCAGGTACATTCTTAGGCGTTTAATATGCGGTGTTGAGTCCATTTCGTTGAGCAAGGAGTAGCTCTTGTCTATTCCATATTTGACTTAAGGAACTTTATCTGTACTCATTTCAATCTCTGGTTTTATGCAGCACCCCAACTCACCTTTACCCTTAAGCAAGCATAAGTTGGTTTTCTAAATTTGAGACCCTGTTCTGTTCTGTAATTCAGTTCCTGTGTAGCCAAGTTTACATTCCGTGTATTACTGATATCTTATGATGTTTCTTTTTCTGTGTGACTTATTTCAGTTAGAATCATCATACCTGAATCCACTCATTGTGCTGCTAAGGGCCTGATGACACAGATTTCATTGCTGAGTGATATTGCTTTGTAAGTAAATACCACAACTTCTTTATCCATTTTTCACTTTCTGTGATGTCGAACTTGTACTGTAAACGAGGTTCTTGTAAACAGAGCCGTTCCAAATTTTGGGGTGGCTGAGTCTTTTTGATTTTAATTTCCCTAAGCTATAGGACCATAAGTGGAAGTGCCCTAGGTTCTGTTGCTTTGTTTTTTAGATGTTTCAGGAAACACCATACACTTCTCCCGAGTGGTTGTTGGCAATTTACATCCCGCCCATCAGCATAACAAGGGTCCCAGTTCTCCATGGCCTGTCCTGCCTTTCTGGATTTTACACTTTTTTCAGATGGCCCTTTTGACCGGGGGGAAGTGAGACTTCATTGTAGTGCAGATTTCCTTTGCAAGCTTGCTTGGTTGGCCAAAAAGGGCGTACGCGTTTTTTCCTGAATATATTCAGGAAAAAACGCGTACGCCCTTTTTGGCCAAGTGCATCATTGTGGACGTTCTGCCTCTTTTCCTATGCTTTCAATGCAATTCCAGTCTACCTCCTGAAATCGGTTTCCTGCAATTCTGCCCCGCTTTCAAGTCCTCTTGGCAGCCTTACTTCAGTCTATTTTTGGACGATAGCTGTCATTTATAACTCTGCAGGTTTGTGAATTACAGTGCCCCTGAGCTCCTTTCTTCAACTCGCTTTCTTTTGAGCTGGCCGCAACACCGCAGGATGGCTTCAGGCCCTAATCTGGTTCCGGTACGGCACGCTGAGCCTTTGGTTATTTCTTCTTCCTGGTGGGAAATGAGAGTTAAATTTGCCCGTCCAGACACCTCCAGCTAGCCTCTCATTGGTTCTCGCTATTCCTGTTCATCTTCCGCAGAAATTGCAAACTGGGCCAAACAGGAGGTTAAAGGCGCTGACTCTCCAAGTGGGGAGAGTGTTAGTAAAGCGTCTGGAATGTTGCACCCGCGTACCAGGGGAGGAAAACTGAGACATATTTGAACACGTCTCCCGTTCACATGGTTGATCATACTTGGGTTCCACATGCATGTTTTAGCTGAAGGAAGAATACCTTAAACCTGGAGAGTTGAGACCCGTGTAATGGGTACCATGTAATATGATTTCAAAGGGTCTTCATTTGCTCACCGAACCTCTCCAATCCTATCACTGCTGCGTTTATTCCCCTGTACACATGCTTGATTCTCTTTTGGAGACATAGCAATCCATAGGTTTTACGATACTTACTAGTCAGGTACATTCTTAGGCGTTTAATATGCGGTGTTGAGTCCCTTTCGTTGAGCAAGGAGTAGCTCTTGTCTATTCCATATTTGACTTAAGGAACTTTATCTGTGCTCATTTCAATCTCTGGTTTTATGCAGCACCCCAACTCACCTTTACCCTTAAGCAAGCATAAGTTGTTTTTCTAAATTTGAGACCCTGTTCTGTTCTGTAATTCAGTTCCTGTGTAGCCAAGTTTACATTCCGTGTATTACTGATATCTTATGATGTTTCTTTTTCTGTGTGACTTATTTCAGTTAGAATCATCATACCTGAATCCACTCATTGTGATGCTAAGGGCCTGATGACATAGATTTCATTGCTGAGTGATATTGCTTTGTAAGTAAATACCACAACTTCTTTATCCATTTTTCACTTTCTGCGATGTTGAACTTGTACTGTAAACGAGGTTCTTGTAAACAGAGGCGTCCCAAACTTTGGGGTGGCTGTGTCTTTTTGATTTTAATTTCCCTAAGCTATAGGACCATAAGTGGCAGTGCCCTAGGCTCTGTTGCTTTGTTTTGTAGATGTTTCAGGAAACACCATACACTTCTCCCGAGTGGTTGTTGGCAATTTACATCCCGCCCATCAGCATAACAAGGCTCCCAGTTCTCCATGGCCTGTCCTGCCTTTCTGGATTTTACCCTTTTTTCAGATGGCCCTTTTGACCGGGGGGAAGTGAGACTTCATTGTAGTGCAGATTTCCTTTGCAAGCTTGCTTGGTTGGCCAAAAAGGGCGTATGCGTTTTTTCCTGAATATATTCAGGAAAAAACGCATACGCCCTTTTTGGCCAAGTGCATCATTGTGGACGTTCTGCCGCTTTTCCTATGCTTTCAATGCAATTCCAGTCTACCTCCTGAAATCGGTTTCCTGCAATTCTGCCCCGCTTTCAAGTCCTCTTGGCAGCCTTACTTCAGTCTATTTTTGGACGATAGCTGTCATTTATAACTCTGCAGGTTTGTGAATTACAGTGCCCCTGAGCTCCTTTCTTCAACTCGCTTTCTTGTGAGCTGGCCGCAACACCGCAGGATGGCTTCAGGCCCTAATCTGGTTCCGGCCCGGCATGCTGAGCCTTTGGTTAATTCCTCTTCCTGGTGGGAAATGAGAGTTAAATTTGCCCGTCCAGACACCTCCAGCTAGCCTCTCATTGGTTCTCGCTATTCCTGTTCATCTTCCGCAGAAATTGCAAACTGGGCCAAACAGGAGGTTAAAGGGACTGACTCTCCAAGTGGGGAGAGTGTTAGTAAAGCGTCTGGAATGTTGCACCCGAGTACCAGGGGAGGAAAACTGAGACATATTTGAACACGTCTCCCGATAACATGGCTGATCATACTCTAGGTTCCACATGCATGTTTTAGCTGAAGGAAGAATACCTTAAACCTGGGTAGCTGAAACCCGTGGAATGGGTACCATGCAATATGACTTCAAAGGGTCTTCATTTGCTCACCGAACCTCTCCAATCCTATCACTGCTGCGTTTATGCCCCTGTACACATGCTTGATTCCCTTTCGGAGACATAGCAATCCATAGGTTTTAAGATACTTACTAGTCAGGTACATACTTAGGCCTTTAATATGGGGTGTTGAGTCCATTTCGTTGAGCAAGGAGTAGCTCTTGTCTATTCCGTATTTGGCTTAAGGAACTTTATCTGTGCTCATTTCAATCTCTGGTTTTATGCAGCACCCCAACTCACCTTTACCCTTAAGCAAGCATAAGTTGGTTTTCTAAATTTGAGACCCTGTTCTGTTCTGTAATTCAGTTCCTGTGTAGCCAAGTTTACATTCCGTGTATTACTGATATCTTATGATGTTTCTTTTTCTGTGTGACTTACTTCAGTTAGAATCATCATACCTGAATCCACTCATTGTGCTGCTAAGGGCCTGATGACACAGATTTCATTGCTGAGTGATATTGCTTTGTAAGTAAATACCACAACTTCTTTATCCATTTTTCACTTTCTGCGATGTTGAACTTGTACTGTAAACGAGGTTCTTGTAAACAGAGCCGTTCCAAACTTTGGGGTGGCTGTGTCTTTTTGATTTTAATTTCCCTAAGCTATAGGACCATAAGTGGAAGTGCCCTAGGTTCTGTTGCTTTGTTTTTCAGATGTTTCAGGAAACACCATACACTTCTCCCGAGTGGTTGTTGGCAATTTACATCCCGCCCATCAGCATAACAAGGCTCCCAGTTCTCCATGGCCTGTCCTGCCTTTCTGGATTTTACACTTTTTTCAGATGGCCCTTTTGACCGGGGGGAAGTGAGACTTCATTGTAGTGCAGATTTCCTTTGCAAGCTTGCTTGGTTGGCCAAAAAGGGCGTATGCGTTTTTTCCTGAATATATTCAGGAAAAAACGCATACGCCCTTTTTGGCCAAGTGCATCATTGTGGACGTTCTGCCTCTTTTCCTATGCTTTCAATGCAATTCCAGTCTACCTCCTGAAATCGGTTTCCTGCAATTCTGCCCCGCTTTCAAGTCCTCTTGGCAGCCTTACTTCAGTCTATTTTTGGACGATAGCTGTCATTTATAACTCTGCAGGTTTGTGAATTACAGTGCCCCTGAGCTCCTTTCTTCAACTCGCTTTCTTTTGATCTGGCCGCAACACTGCAGGATGGCTTCAGGCCCTAATCTGGTTCCGGTACGGCACGCTGAGCCTTTGGTTATTTCCTCTTCCTGGTGGGAAATGAGAGTTAAATTTGCCCGTCCAGACACCTCCAGCTAGCCTCTCATTGGTTCTCGCTATTCCTGTTCATCTTCCGCAGAAATTGCAAACTGGGCCAAACAGGAGGTTAAAGGCGCTGACTCTCCAAGTGGGGAGAGTGTTAGTAAAGCGTCTGGAATGTTGCACCCGAGTACCAGGGGAGGAAAACTGAGACATATTTGAACACGTCTCCCGTTCACATGGTTGATCATACTTGGGTTCCACATGCATGTTTTAGCTGAAGGAAGAATACCTTAAACCTGGAGAGTTGAGACCCGTGGAATGGGTACCATGCAATATGACTTCAAAGGGTCTTCATTTGCTCACCGAAACTCTCCAATCCTATCACTGCTGCGTTTATGCCCCTGTACACATGCTTGATTCTCTTTTGGAGACATAGCAATCCATAGGTTTTAAGATACTTACTAGTCAGGTACATTCTTAGGCGTTTAATATGCGGTGTTGAGTCCATTTCGTTGAGCAAGGAGTAGCTCTTGTCTATTCCATATTTGACTTAAGGAACTTTATCTGTACTCATTTCAATCTCTGGTTTTATGCAGCACCCCAACTCACCTTTACCCTTAAGCAAGCATAAGTTGGTTTTCTAAATTTGAGACCCTGTTCTGTTCTGTAATTCAGTTCCTGTGTAGCCAAGTTTACATTCCGTGTATTACTGATATCTTATGATGTTTCTTTTTCTGTGTGACTTATTTCAGTTAGAATCATCATACCTGAATCCACTCATTGTGCTGCTAAGGGCCTGATGACACAGATTTCATTGCTGAGTGATATTGCTTTGTAAGTAAATACCACAACTTCTTTATCCATTTTTCACTTTCTGTGATGTCGAACTTGTACTGTAAACGAGGTTCTTGTAAACAGAGCCGTTCCAAATTTTGGGGTGGCTGAGTCTTTTTGATTTTAATTTCCCTAAGCTATAGGACCATAAGTGGAAGTGCCCTAGGTTCTGTTGCTTTGTTTTTTAGATGTTTCAGGAAACACCATACACTTCTCCCGAGTGGTTGTTGGCAATTTACATCCCGCCCATCAGCATAACAAGGGTCCCAGTTCTCCATGGCCTGTCCTGCCTTTCTGGATTTTACACTTTTTTCAGATGGCCCTTTTGACCGGGGGGAAGTGAGACTTCATTGTAGTGCAGATTTCCTTTGCAAGCTTGCTTGGTTGGCCAAAAAGGGCGTACGCGTTTTTTCCTGAATATATTCAGGAAAAAACGCGTACGCCCTTTTTGGCCAAGTGCATCATTGTGGACGTTCTGCCTCTTTTCCTATGCTTTCAATGCAATTCCAGTCTACCTCCTGAAATCGGTTTCCTGCAATTCTGCCCCGCTTTCAAGTCCTCTTGGCAGCCTTACTTCAGTCTATTTTTGGACGATAGCTGTCATTTATAACTCTGCAGGTTTGTGAATTACAGTGCCCCTGAGCTCCTTTCTTCAACTCGCTTTCTTTTGAGCTGGCCGCAACACCGCAGGATGGCTTCAGGCCCTAATCTGGTTCCGGTACGGCACGCTGAGCCTTTGGTTATTTCTTCTTCCTGGTGGGAAATGAGAGTTAAATTTGCCCGTCCAGACACCTCCAGCTAGCCTCTCATTGGTTCTCGCTATTCCTGTTCATCTTCCGCAGAAATTGCAAACTGGGCCAAACAGGAGGTTAAAGGGACTGACTCTCCAAGTGGGGAGAGTGTTAGTAAAGCGTCTGGAATGTTGCACCCGCGTACCAGGGGAGGAAAACTGAGACATATTTGAACACGTCTCCCGTTCACATGGTTGATCATACTTGGGTTCCACATGCATGTTTTAGCTGAAGGAAGAATACCTTAAACCTGGAGAGTTGAGACCCGTGTAATGGGTACCATGCAATATGACTTCAAAGGGTCTTCATTTGCTCACCGAACCTCTCCAATCCTATCACTGCTGCGTTTATTCCCCTGTACACATGCTTGATTCTCTTTTGGAGACATAGCAATCCATAGGTTTTACGAGAATTACTAGTCAGGTACATTCTTAGGCGTTTAATATGCGGTGTTGAGTCCCTTTCGTTGAGCAAGGAGTAGCTCTTGTCTATTCCATATTTGACTTAAGGAACTTTATCTGTGCTCATTTCAATCTCTGGTTTTATGCAGCACCCCAACTCACCTTTACCCTTAAGCAAGCATAAGTTGTTTTTCTAAATTTGAGACCCTGTTCTGTTCTGTAATTCAGTTCCTGTGTAGCCAAGTTTACATTCCGTGTATTACTGATATCTTATGATGTTTCTTTTTCTGTGTGACTTATTTCAGTTAGAATCATCATACCTGAATCCACTCATTGTGATGCTAAGGGCCTGATGACATAGATTTCATTGCTGAGTGATATTGCTTTGTAAGTAAATACCACAACTTCTTTATCCATTTTTCACTTTCTGCGATGTTGAACTTGTACTGTAAACGAGGTTCTTGTAAACAGAGGCGTCCCAAACTTTGGGGTGGCTGTGTCTTTTTGATTTTAATTTCCCTAAGCTATAGGACCATAAGTGGCAGTGCCCTAGGCTCTGTTGCTTTGTTTTGTAGATGTTTCAGGAAACACCATACACTTCTCCCGAGTGTCTGTTGGCAATTTACATCCCGCCCATCAGCATAACAAGGCTCCCAGTTCTCCATGGCCTGTCCTGCCTTTCTGGATTTTACACTTTTTTCAGATGGCCCTTTTGACCGGGGGGAAGTGAGACTTCATTGCAGTGCAGATTTCCTTTGCAAGCTTGCTTGGTTGGCCAAAAAGGGCGTACGCGTTTTTTCCTGAATATATTCAGGAAAAAACGCATACGCCCTTTTTGGCCAAGTGCATCATTGTGGACGTTCTGCCTCTTTTCCTATGCTTTCAATGCAATTCCAGTCTACATCCTGAAATCGGTTTCCTGCAATTCTGCCCCGCTTTCAAGTCCTCTTGGCAGCCTTACTTCAGTCTATTTTTGGACGATAGCTGTCATTTATAACTCTGCAGGTTTGTGAATTTCAGTGTCCCTGAGCTCCTTTCTTCAACTCGCTTTCTTTTGAGCTGGCCGCAACACCGCAGGATGGCTTCAGGCCCTAATCTGGTTCCGGCCCGGCATGCTGAGCCTTTGGTTAATTCCTCTTCCTGGTGGGAAATGAGAGTTAAATTTGCCCGTCCAGACACCTCCAGCTAGCCTCTCATTGGTTCTCGCTATTCCTGTTCATCTTCCGCAGAAATTGCAAACTGGGCCAAACAGGAGGTTAAAGGGACTGACTCTCCAAGTCAGGAGAGTGTTAGTAAAGCGTCTGGAATGTTGCACCCGAGTACCAGGGGAGGAAAACTGAGACATATTTGAACACGTCTCCCGTTCACATGGTTGATCATACTTGGGTTCCACATGCATGTTTTAGCTGAAGGAAGAATACCTTAAACCTGGAGAGTTGAGACCTGTGTAATGGGTACCATGCAATATGACTTCAAAGGGTCTTCATTTGCTCACCGAACCTCTCCAATCCTATCACTGCTGCGTTTATGCCCCTGTACACATGCTTGATTCTCTTTCGGAGACATAGCAATCCATAGGTTTTAAGATACTTACTAGTCAGGTACATTCTTAGGCGTTTAATATGCGGTGTTGAGTCCATTTCGTTGAGCAAGGAGTAGCTCTTGTCTATTCCATATTTGACTTAAGGAACTTTATCTGTGCTCATTTCAATCTCTGGTTTTATGCAGCACCCCAACTCACCTTTCCCCTTAAGCAAGCATAAGTTGGTTTTCTACATTTGAGACCCTGTTCTGTTCTGTAATTCAGTTCCTGTGTAGCCAAGTTTACATTCCATGTATTACTGATATCTTATGATGTTTCTTTTTCTGTGTGACTTATTTCAGTTAGAATCATCATACCTGAATCCACTCATTGTGCTGCTAAGGGCCTGATGACATAGATTTCATTGCTGAGTGATATTGCTTTGTAAGTAAATACCACAACTTCTTTATCCATTTTTCACTTTCTGCGATGTTGAACTTGTACTGTAAACGAGGTTCTTGTAAACAGAGGCGTCCCAAACTTTGGGGTGGCTGTGTCTTTCTGATTTTAATTTCCCTAAGCTATAGGACCATAAGTGGCAGTGCCCTAGGCTCTGTTGCTTTGTTTTTTAGATGTTTCAGGAAACACCATACACTTCTCCCGAGTGTCTGTTGGCAATTTACATCCCGCCCCTCAGCATAACAAGGCTCCCAGTTCTCCATGGCCTGTCCTGCCTTTCTGGATTTTACACTTTTTTCAGATGGCCCTTTTGACCGGGGGGAAGTGAGACTTCATTGTAGTGCAGATTTCCTTTGCAAGCTTGCTTGGTTGGCCAAAAAGGGCATATGCGTTTTTTCCTGAATATATTCAGGAAAAAACGCATATGCCCTTTTTGGCCAAGTGCATCATTGTGGACGTTCTGCCTCTTTTCCTATGCTTTCAATGCAATTTCAGTCTACCTCCTGAAATCGGTTTCCTGCAATTCTGCCCCGCTTTCAAGTCCTCTTGGCAGCCTTACTTCAGTCTATTTTTGGACGATAGCTGTCATTTATAACTCTGCAGGTTTGTGAATTACAGTGCCCCTGAGCTCCTTTCTTCAACTCGCTTTCTTTTGAGCTGGCCGCAACACCGCAGGATGGCTTCAGGCCCTAATCTGGTTCCGGTACGGCACGCTGAGCCTTTGGTTATTTCTTCTTCCTGGTGGGAAATGAGAGTTAAATTTGCCCGTCCAGACACCTCCAGCTAGCCTCTCATTGGTTCTCGCTATTCCTGTTCATCTTCCGCAGAAATTGCAAACGGGGCCAAACAGGAGGTTAAAGGCGCTGACTCTCCAAGTGGGGAGAGTGTTAGTAAAGCGTCTGGAATGTTGCACCCGAGTACCAGGGGAGGAAAACTGAGACATATTTGAACACGTCTCCCGTTCACATGGTTGATCATACTTGGGTTCCACATGCATGTTTTAGCTGAAGGAAGAATACCTTAAACCTGGAGAGTTGAGACCTGTGTAATGGGTACCATGCAATATGACTTCAAAGGGTCTTCATTTGCTCACCGAACCTCTCCAATCCTATCACTGCTGCGTTTATGCCCCTGTACACATGCTTGATTCTCTTTCGGAGACATAGCAATCCATAGGTTTTAAGATACTTACTAGTCAGGTACATTCTTAGGCGTTTAATATGCGGTGTTGAGTCCATTTCGTTGAGCAAGGAGTAGCTCTTGTCTATTCCATATTTGACTTAAGGAACTTTATCTGTGCTCATTTCAATCTCTGGTTTTATGCAGCACCCCAACTCACCTTTACCCTTAAGCAAGCATAAGTTGGTTTTCTACATTTGAGACCCTGTTCTGTTCTGTAATTCAGTTCCTGTGTAGCCAAGTTTACATTCCGTGTATTACTGATATCTTATGATGTTTCTTTTTCTGTGTGACTTATTTCAGTTAGAATCATCATACCTGAATCCACTCATTGTGCTGCTAAGGGCCTGATGACATAGATTTCATTGCTGAGTGATATTGCTTTGTAAGTAAATACCACAACTTCTTTATCCATTTTTCACTTTCTGCGATGTTGAACTTGTACTGTAAACGAGGTTCTTGTAAACAGAGGCGTCCCAAACTTTGGGGTGGCTGTGTCTTTCTCATTTTAATTTCCCTAAGCTATAGGACCATAAGTGGCAGTGCCCTAGGCTCTGTTGCTTTGTTTTTTAGATGTTTCAGGAAACACCATACACTTCTCCCGAGTGTCTGTTGGCAATTTACATCCCGCCCCTCAGCATAACAAGGCTCCCAGTTCTCCATGGCCTGTCCTGCCTTTCTGGATTTTACACATTTTTCAGATGGCCCTTTTGACCGGGGGGGGAAGTGAGACTTCATTGTAGTGCAGATTTCCTTTGCAAGCTTGCTTGGTTGGCCAAAAAGGGCATATGCGTTTTTTCCTGAATATATTCAGGAAAAAACGCATATGCCCTTTTTGGCCAAGTGCATCATTGTGGACGTTCTGCCTCTTTTCCTATGCTTTCAATGCAATTTCAGTCTACCTCCTGAAATCGGTTTCCTGCAATTCTGCCCCGCTTTCAAGTCCTCTTGGCAGCCTTACTTCAGTCTATTTTTGGACGATAGCTGTCATTTATAACTCTGCAGGTTTGTGAATTACAGTGCCCCTGAGCTCCTTTCTTCAACTCGCTTTCTTTTGAGCTGGCCGCAACACCGCAGGATGGCTTCAGGCCCTAATCTGGTTCCGATACGGAACGCTGAGCCTTTGGTTATTTCTTCTTCCTGGTGGGAAATGAGAGTTAAATTTGCCCGTCCAGACACCTCCAGCTAGCCTCTCATTGGTTCTCGCTATTCCTGTTCATCTTCCGCAGAAATTGCAAACTGGGCCAAACAGGAGGTTAAAGGCGCTGACTCTCCAAGTGGGGAGAGTGTTAGTAAAGCGTCTGGAATGTTGCACCCGAGTACCAGGGGAGGAAAACTGAGACATATTTGAACACGTCTCCCGTTCACATGGTTGATCATACTTGGGTTCCACATGCATGTTTTAGCTGAAGGAAGAATACCTTAAACCTGGAGAGTTGAGACCCGTGTAATGGGTACCATGCAATATGACTTCAAAGGGTCTTCATTTGCTCACCGAACCTCTCCAATCCTATCACTGCTGCGTTTATGCCCCTGTACACATGCTTGATTCTCTTTTGGAGACATAGCAATCCATAGGTTTTACGATACTTACTAGTCAGGTACATTCTTAGGCGTTTAATATGCGGTGTTGAGTCCCTTTCGTTGAGCAAGGAGTAGCTCTTGTCTATTCCATATTTGACTTAAGGAACTTTATCTGTGCTCATTTCAATCTCTGGTTTTATGCAGCACCCCAACTCACCTTTCCCCTTAAGCAAGCATAAGTTGGTTTTCTAAATTTGAGACCCTGTTCTGTTCTGTAATTCAGTTCCTGTGTAGCCAAGTTTACATTCCGTGTATTACTGATATCTTATGATGTTTCTTTTTCTGTGTGACTTATTTCAGTTAGAATCATCATACCTGAATCCACTCATTGTGATGCTAAGAGCCTGATGACATAGATTTCATTGCTGAGTGATATTGCTTTGTAAGTAAATACCACAACTTCTTTATCCATTTTTCACTTTCTGCGATGTTGAACTTGTACTGTAAACGAGGTTCTTGTAAACAGAGGCGTCCCAAACTTTGGGGTGGCTGTGTCTTTTTGATTTTAATTTCCCTAAGCTATAGGACCATAAGTGGCAGTGCCCTAGGCTCTGTTGCTTTGTTTTGTAGATGTTTCAGGAAACACCATACACTTCTCCCGAGTGTCTGTTGTCAATTTACATCCCGCCCATCAGCATAACAAGGCTCCCAGTTCTCCATGGCCTGTCCTGCCTTTCTGGATTTTACACTTTTTTCAGATGGCCCTTTTGACCGGGGGGAAGTGAGACTTCATTGCAGTGCAGATTTCCTTTGCAAGCTTGCTTGGTTGGCCAAAAAGGGCGTATGCGTTTTTTCCTGAATATATTCAGGAAAAAACGCATACGCCCTTTTTGGCCAAGTGCATCATTGTGGACGTTCTGCCTCTTTTCCTATGCTTTCAATGCAATTCCAGTCTACATCCTGAAATCGGTTTCCTGCAATTCTGCCCCGCTTTCAAGTCCTCTTGGCAGCCTTACTTCAGTCTATTTTTGGACGATAGCTGTCATTTATAACTCTGCAGGTTTGTGAATTTCAGTGCCCCTGAGCTCCTTTCTTCAACTCGCTTTCCTTTGAGCTGGCCGCAACACCGCAGGATGGCTTCAGGCCCTAATCTGGTTCCGGTACGGCACGCTGAGCCTTTGGTTATTTCCTCTTCCTGGTGGGAAATGAGAGTTAAATTTGCCCGTCCAGACACCTCCAGCTAGCCTCTCATTGGTTCTCGCTATTCCTGTTCATCTTCCGCAGAAATTGCAAACTGGGCCAAACAGGAGGTTAAAGGCGCTGACTCTCCAAGTGGGGAGAGTGTTAGTAAAGCGTCTGGAATGTTGCACCCGAGTACCAGGGTACGAAAACTGAGACATATTTGAACACGTCTCCCGATGACATGGTTGATCATACTCTGGGTTCCACATGCATGTTTTAGCTGAAGGAAGAATACCTAAAACCTGGGTAGTTGAAACCCGTGGAATGGGTACCATGCAGTATGACTTCAAAGGGTCTTCATTTGCTCACCGAACCTCTCCAATCCTATCACTGCTGCGTTTATGCCCCTGTACACATGCTTGATTCTCTTTCGGAGACATAGCAATCCATAGGTTTTAAGATACTTACTAGTCAGGTACATTCTTAGGCGTTTAATATGCGGTGTTGAGTCCATTTCGTTGAGCAAGGAGTAGCTCTTGTCTATTCCATATTTGGCTTAAGGAACTTTATCTGTGCTCATTTCAATCTCTGGTTTTATGCAACAACCCAACTCACCATTCCCCTTAAGCAAGCATAAGTTGGTTTTCTAAATTTGAGACCCTGTTCTGTTTTGGAATGCAGTTCCTGTGTAGCCAAGTTTACATTCCGTGTATTACTGATATCTTATGATGTTTCTTTTTCTGTGTGACTTATTTCAGTTAGAATCATCGTACCTGAATCTACTCATTATGCTGCTACGGGCCTGATGACATAGATTTCATTGCTGAGTGATACTGCATTGTACGTAAGTACCACAAGTTCTTTATCCATTTTTCACTTTCTGCGATGTTGAACTTGTACTGTAAACGAGGTTCTTGTAAACAGAGCCGTTCCAAACTTTGGGGTGGCTGTGTCTTTTTGATTTTAATTTCCCTAAGCTATAGGACCATAAGTGGAAGTGCCCTAGGCTCTGTTGCTTTGTTTTTTAGATGTTTCAGGAAACACCATACACTTCTCCCAAGTGTCTGTTGGCAATTTACATCCCGCCCCTCAGCATAACAAGGCTCCCAGTTCTCAGTGGCCTGTTGCCTTTCTGAATTTTACACTTTTTTCAGATGGCCCTTTTGACCGAGGGGAAGTGAGACTTCATTGTAGTGCAGATTTCCTTTGCAAGCTTGCTTGGTTGGCCAAAAAGGGCGTATGCGTTTTTTCCTGAATATATTCAGGAAAAAACGCATACGCCCTTTTTGGCCAAGTGCATCATTGTGGACGTTCTGCCTCTTTTCCTATGCTTTCAATGCAATTCCAGTCTACCTCCTGAAATCGGTTTCCTGCAATTCTGCCCCACTTTCAAGTCCTCTTGGCAGCCTTACTTCAGTCTATTTTTGGACGATAGCTGTCATTTATAACTCTGCAGGTTTGTGAATTACAGTGCCCCTGAGCTCCTTTCTTCAACTCGCTTTCTTGTGACCTGGCCGCAACACCGCAGGATGGCTTCAGGCCCTAATCTGGTTCCGGCCCGGCATGCTGAGCCTTTGGTTAATTCCTCTTCCTGGTGGGAAATGAGAGTTAAATTTGCCCGTCCAGACACCTCCAGCTAGCCTCTCATTGGTTCTCGCTATTCCTGTTCATCTTCCGCAGAAATTGCAAACTGGGCCAAACAGGAGGTTAAAGGGACTGACTCTCCAAGTCAGGAGAGTGTTAGTAAAGCGTCTGGAATGTTGCACCCGAGTACCAGGGGAGGAAAACTGAGACATATTTGAACACGTCTCCGGTTCACATGGTTGATCATACTCTGGGTTCCACATGCATGTTTTAGCTGAAGGAAGAATACCTTAAACCTGGAGAGTTGAGACCCGTGTAATGGGTACCATGCAATATGACTTCAAAGGGTCTTCATTTGCTCACCGAACCTCTCCAATCCTATCACTGCTGCGTTTATTCCCCTGTACACACGCTTGATTCTCTTTTGGAGACATAGCAATCCATAGGTTTTAAGATACTTACTAGTCAGGTACATTCTTAGGGGTTTAATATGGGGTTTTGAGTCCATTTCGTTGAGCAAGGAGTAGCTCTTGTCTATTCCATATTTGGCTTAAGGAACTTTATCTGTGCTCATTTCAATCTCTGGTTTTATGCAGCACCCCAACTCACCTTTCCCCTTAAGCAAGCATAAGTTGGTTTTCTAAATTTGAGACCCTGTTCTGTTCTGTAATTCAGTTCCTGTGTAGCCAAGTTTACATTCCGTGTATTGCTGATATCTTATGATATTTCTTTTTCTGTGTGACTTACTTCAGTTAGAATCATCATACCTGAATCCACTCATTGTGCTGCTAAGGGCCTGATGACACAGATTTCATTGCTGAGTGATATTGCTTTGTAAGTAAATACCACAACTTCTTTCTCCATTTTTCACTTTCTGCGATGTTGAACTTGTACTGTAAACGAGGTTCTTGTAAACAGAGCCGTTCCAAACTTTGGGGTTTCTGTGTCTTTTTGATTTTAATTTCCCTAAGCTATAGGACCATAAGTGGAAGTGCCCTAGGTTCTGTTGCTTTGTTTTTTAGATGTTTCAGGAAACACCATACACTTCTCCCGAGTGGTTGTTGGCAATTTACATCCCGCCCATCAGCATAACAAGGCTCCCAGTTCTCCATGGCCTGTCCTGCCTTTCAGGATTTTACACTTTTTTCAGATGGCCCTTTTGACCGGGGGGAAGTGAGACTTCATTGTAGTGCAGATTTCCTTTGCAAGCTTGCTTGGTTGGCCAAAAAGGGCGTATGCGTTTTTTCCTGAATATATTCAGGAAAAAACGCATACGCCCTTTTTGGCCAAGTGCATCATTGTGGACGTTCTGCCTCTTTTCCTATGCTTTCAATGCAATTCCAGTCTACCTCCTGAAATCGGTTTCCTGCAATTCTGCCCCGCTTTCAAGTCCTCTTGGCAGCCTTACTTCAGTCTATTTTTGGACGATAGCTGTCATTTATAACTCTGCAGGTTTGTGAATTACAGTGCCCCTGAGCTCCTGTCTTCAACTCGCTTTCTTTTGAGCTGGCCGCAACACCGCAGGATGGCTTCAGGCCCTAATCTGGTTCCGGTACAGCACGCTGAGCCTTTGGTTATTTCCTCTTCCTGGTGGGAAATGAGAGTTAAATTTGCCCGTCCAGATACCTCCAGCTAGCCTCTCATTGGTTCTCGCTATTCCTGTTCATCTTCCGCAGAAATTGCAAACTGGGCCAAACAGGAGGTTAAAGGCGCTGACTCTCCAAGTGGGGAGAGTGTTAGTAAAGCGTCTGGAATGTTGCACCCGAGTACCAGGGGAGGAAAACTGAGACATATTTGAACACGTCTCCCGTTCACATGGTTGATCATACTTGGGTTCCACATGCATGTTTTAGCTGAAGGAAGAATACCTTAAACCTGGAGAGTTGAGACCCGTGTAATGGGTACCATGCAATATGACTTCAAAGGGTCTTCATTTGCTCACCGAACCTCTCCAATCCTATCACTGCTGCGTTTATGCCCCTGTACACATGCTTGATTCTCTTTCGGAGACATAGCAATCCATAGGTTTTACGATACTTACTAGTCAGGTACATTCTAAGGCGTTTAATATGCGGTGTTGAGTCCATTTCATTGAGCAAGGAGTAGCTCTTGTCTATTCCATATTTGGCTTAAGGAACTTTATCTGTGCTCATTTCAATCTCTGGTTTTATGCAGCACCCCAACTCACCTTTCCCCTTAAGCAAGCATAAGTTGGTTTTCTAAATTTGAGACCCTGTTCTGTTCTGTAATTCAGTTCCTGTGTAGCCAAGTTTACATTCCGTGTATTACTGATATCTTATGATGTTTCTTTTTCTGTGTGACTTATTTCAGTTAGAATCATCATACCTGAATCCACTCATTGTGCTGCTAAGGGCCTGATGACATAGATTTCATTGCTGAGTGATATTGCTTTGTAAGTGAATACCACAACTTCTTTATCCATTTTTCACTTTCTGCGATGTTGAACTTGTACTGTAAACGAGGTTCTTGTAAACAGAGCCGTTCCAAACTTTGGGGTGGCTGTGTCTTTTTGATTTTAATTTCCCTAAGCTATAGGACCATAAGTGGAAGTGCCCTAGGCTCTGTTGCTTTGTTTTTTAGATGTTTCAGGAAACACCATACACTTCTCCCAAGTGTCTGTTGGCAATTTACATCCCGCCCATCAGCATAACAAGGCTCCCAGTTCTCAGTGGCCTGTTGCCTTTCTGGATTTTACACTTTTTTCAGATGGCCCTTTTGACCGGGGGGAAGTGAGACTTCATTGTAGTGCAGATTTCCTTTGCAAGCTTGCTTGGTTGGCCAAAAAGGGCGTATGCGTTTTTTCCTGAATATATTCAGGAAAAAACGCATACGCCCTTTTTGGCCAAGTGCATCATTGTGGACGTTCTGCCTCTTTTCCTATGCTTTCAATGCAATTCCAGTCTACCTCCTGAAATCGGTTTCCTGCAATTCTGCCCCGCTTTCAAGTCCTCTTGGCAGTCTTACTTCAGTCTATTTTTGGACGATAGCTGTCATTTATAACTCTGCAGGTTTGTGAATTACAGTGCCCCTGAGCTCCTTTCTTCAACTCGCTTTCTTGTGACCTGGCCGCAACACCGCAGGATGGCTTCAGGCCCTAATCTGATTCCGGCCCGGCATGCTGAGCCTTTGGTTAATTCCTCTTCCTGGTGGGAAATGAGAGTTAAATTTGCCCGTCCAGACACCTCCAGCTAGCCTCTCATTGGTTCTCGCTATTCCTGTTCATCTTCCGCAGAAATTGCAAACTTGGCCAAACAGGAGGTTAAAGGGACTGACTCTTCAACTGGGGAGAGTGTTAGTAAAGCGTCTGGAATGTTGCACCCGAGTACCAGGGGAGGAAAACTGAGACATATTTGAACACGTCTCCCGTTCACATGGTTGATCATACTTGGGTTCCACATGCATGTTTTAGCTGAAGGATGAATACCTTAAACCTGGAGAGTTGAGACCCGTGTAATGGGTACCATGCAATATGACTTAAAAGGGTCTTCATTTGCTCACCGAACCTCTCCAATCCTATCACTGCTGCCTTTATGCCCCTGTACACATGCTTGATTCTCTTTCAGAGACATAGCAATCCATAGGTTTTAAGATACTTACTAGTCAGGTACATTCTTAGGCGTTTAATATGCGGTGTTGAGTCCATTTCGTTGAGCAAGGAGTAGCTCTTGTCTATTCCATATTTGACTTAAGGAACTTTATCTGTGCTCATTTCAATCTCTGGTTTTATGCAGCACCCCAACTCACCTTTACCCTTAAGCAAGCATAAGTTGGTTTTCTAAATTTGAGACCCTGTTCTGTTCTGTAATTCAGTTCCTGTGTAGCCAAGTTTCCATTCCGTGTATTACTGATATCTTATGATGTTTCTTTTTCTGTGTGACTTATTTCAGTTAGAATCATCATACCTGAATCCACTCATTGTGATGCTAAGGGCCTGATGACATAGATTTCATTGCTGAGTGATATTGCTTTGTAAGTAAATACCACAACTTCTTTATCCATTTTTCACTTTCTGCGATGTTGAACTTGTACTGTAAACGAGGTTCTTGTAAACAGAGCCGTTCCAAACTTTGGGGTGGCTGTGTCTTTTTGATTTTAATTTCCCTAAGCTATAGGACCATAAGTGGCAGTGTCCTAGGCTCTGTTGCTTTGTTTTTTAGATGTTTCAGGAAACACCATACACTTCTCCCTAGTGGTTGTTGGCAATTTACATCCCTCCCATCAGCATAACAAGGCTCCCAGTTCTCCATGGCCTGTCCTGCCTTTCTGGATTTTACACTTTTATCAGATGGCCCTTTTGACCGGGGGGAAGTGAGACTTCATTGTAGTGCAGATTTCCTTTGCAAGCTTGCTTGGTTGGCCAAAAGGGGCGTATGCGTTTTTTCCTGAATATATTCAGGAAAAAACGCATACGCCCTTTTTGGCCAAGTGCATCATTGTGGACGTTCTGCCTCTTTTCCTATGCTTTCAATGCAATTCCAGTCTACCTCCTGAAATCGGTTTCCTGCAATTCTGCCCCGCTTTCAAGTCCTCTTGGCAGCCTTACTTCAGTCTAGTTTTGGACGATAGCTGTCATTTATAACTCTGCAAGTTTGTGAATTACAGTGCCCCTGAGCTCCTTTCTTCAACTCGCTTTCTTGTGACCTGGCCGCAACACCGCAGGATGGCTTCAGGCCCTAATCTGGTTCCGGCACGGCATGCTGAGCCTTTGGTTATTTCCTCTTCCTGGTGGGAAATGAGAGTTAAATTTGCCCGTCCAGACACCTCCAGCTAGCCTCTCATTGGTTCTCGCTATTCCTGTTCATCTTCCGCAGAAATTGCAAACTGGGCCAAACAGGATGTTAAAAGGACTGACTCTCCAAGTGGGGAGAGTGTTAGTAAAGCGTCTGGAATGTTGCACCCGAGTACCAGGGGAGGAAAACTGAGACATATTTGAACACATCTCCCGATCACATGGTTGATCATACTCTAGGTTCCACATGCATGTTTTCGCTGAAGGAAGAATACCTTAAACCTGGGTAGTTGAAACCCGTGGAATGGGTACCATGCAATATGACTTCAAAGGGTCTTCATTTGCTCACCGAACCTCTCCAATCCTATCACTGCTGCATTTATGCCCCTGTACACATGCTTGATTCTCTTTCGGAGACATAGCAATCCATAGGTTTTAAGATACTTACTAGTCAGGTACATTCTTAGGCGTTTAATATGCGGTGTTGAGTCCATTTCGTTGAGCAAGGAGTAGCTCTTGTCTATTCCATATTTGGCTTAAGGAACTTTATCTGTGCTCATTTCAATCTCTGGTTTTATGCAGCACCCCAACTCACCTTTACCCTTAAGCAAGCATAAGTTGTTTTTCTAAATTTGAGTCCCTGTTCTGTTCTGTAATTCAGTTCCTGTGTAGCCAAGTTTCCATTCCGTGTATTACTGATATCTTATGATGTTTCTTTTTCTGTGTGACTTACTTCAGTTAGAATCATCATACCTGAATCCACTCATTGTGCTGCTAAGGGCCTGATGACACAGATTTCATTGCTGAGTGATATTGCTTTGTAAGTAAATACCACAACTTCTTTCTCCATTTTTCACTTTCTGCGATGTTGAACTTGTACTGTAAACGAGGTTCTTGTAAACAGAGCCGTTCCAAACTTTGGGGTGGCTGTGTCTTTTTGATTTTAATTTCCCTAAGCTATAGGACCATAAGTGGAAGTGCCCTAGGTTCTGTTGCTTTGTTTTTTAGATGTTTCAGGAAACACCATACACTTCTCCCGAGTGTCTGTTGGCAATTTACATCCCGCCCATCAGCATAACAAGGCTCCCAGTTCTCCATGGCCTGTCCTGCCTTTCTGGATTTTACACTTTTTTCAGATGGCCCTTTTGACCGGGGGGAAGTGAGACTTCATTGTAGTGCAGATTTCCTTTGCAAGCTTGCTTGGTTGGCCAAAAAGGGCGTATGCGTTTTTTCCTGAGTATATTCAGGAAAAAACGCATACGCCCTTTTTGGCCAAGTGCATCATTGTGGACGTTCTGCCTCTTTTCCTATGCTTTCAATGCAATTCCAGTCTACCTCCTGAAATCGGTTTCCTGCAATTCTGCCCCGCTTTCAAGTCCTCTTGGCAGCCTTACTTCAGTATATTTTTGGACGATAGCTGTCATTTATAACTCTGCAGGTTTGTGAATTACAGTGCCCCTGAGCTCCTTTCTTCAACTCGCTTTCTTTTGAGCTGGCCGCAACACCGCAGGATGGCTTCAGGCCCTAATCTGGTTCCGGTACGGCACGCTGAGCCTTTGGTTATTTCCTCTTCCTGGTGGGAAATGAGAGTTAAATTTGCCCATCCAGATACCTCCAGCTAGCCTCTCATTGGTTCTCGCTATTCCTGTTCATCTTCCGCAGAAATTGCAAACTGGGCCAAACAGGAGGTTAAAGGCGCTGACTCTCCAAGTGGGGAGAGTGTTAGTAAAGCGTCTGGAATGTTGCACCCGAGTACCAGGGGAGGAAAACTGAGACATATTTGAACACGTCTCCCGATCACATGGTTGATCATACTCTAGGTTCCACATGCATGTTTGAGCTGAAGGAAGAATACCTTAAACCTGGGTAGTTGAAACCCGTGGAATGGGTACCATGCAATATGACTTCAAAGGGTCTTCATTTGCTCACGAACCTCTCCATTCCTATCACTGCTGCATTTATGCCCCTGTACACATGCTTGATTCTCTTTCGGAGAGATAGCAATCCATAGGTTTTAAGATACTTACTAGTCAGGTACATTCTTAGGCGTTTAATATGCGGTGTTGAGTCCATTTCGTTGAGCAAGGAGTAGCTCTTGTCTATTCCATATTTGGCTTAAGGAAGTTTATCTGTGCTCATTTCAATCTCTGGTTTTATGCAGCACCCCAACTCACCTTTACCCTTAAGCAAGAATAAGTTGGTTTTCTAAATTTGAGACCCTGTTCTGTTCTGTAATTCAGTTCCTGTGTAGCCAAGTTTACATTCCCTCTATTACTGATATCTTATGATGTTTCTTTTTCTGTGTGACTTATTTCAGTTAGAATCATCATACCTGAATCCACTCATTGTGCTGCTAAGGGCCTGATGACACAGATTTCATTGCTGAGTGATATTGCTTTGTAAGTAAATACCACAACTTCTTTATCCATTTTTCACTTTCTGCGATGTTGAACTTGTACTGTAAACGAGGTTCTTGTAAACAGAGCCGTTCCAAACTTTGGGGTGGCTGTGTCTTTTTGATTTTAATTTCCCTAAGCTATAGGACCATAAGTGGAAGTGCCCTAGGTTCTGTTGCTTTGTTTTTTAGATGTTTCAGGAAACACCATACACTTCTCCCGAGTGGTTGTTGGCAATTTACATCCCGCCCATCAGCATAACAAGGCTCCCAGTTCTCCATGGCCTGTCCTGCCTTTCTGGATTTTACACTTTTTTCAGATGGCCCTTTTGACCGGGGGGAAGTGAGACTTCATTGTAGTGCAGATTTCCTTTGCAAGCTTGCTTGGTTGGCCAAAAAGGGCGTATGCGTTTTTTCCTGAATATATTCAGGAAAAAACGCATACGCCCTTTTTGGCCAAGTGCATCATTGTGGACGTTCTGCCTCTTTTCCTATGCTTTCAATGCAATTCCAGTCTACCTCCTGAAATCGGTTTCCTGCAATTCTGCCCCGCTTTCAAGTCCTCTTGGCAGCCTTACTTCAGTCTATTTTTGGACGATAGCTGTCATTTATAACTCTGCAGGTTTGTGAATTACAGTGCCCCTGAGCTCCTTTCTTCAACTCGCTTTCTTGTGAGCTGGCCGCAACACCGCAGGATGGCTTCAGGCCCTAATCTGGTTCCGGCACGGCACGCTGAGCCTTTGGTTAATTCCTCTTCCTGGTGGGAAATGAGAGTTAAATTTCCCCGTCCAGACACCTCCAGCTAGTCTCTCATTGGTTCTCGCTATTCCTGTTCATCTTCCGCAGAAATTGCAAACTGGGCCAAACAGGAGGTTAAAGGGACTGACTCTCCAAGTCGGGAGAGTGTTAGTAAAGCGTCTGGAATGTTGCACCCGAGTCCCAGGGTACGAAAACTGAGACATATTTGAACACGTCTCCCGATCACATGGTTGATCATACTCTGGGTTCCACATGCATGTTTTAGCTGAAGGAAGAATACCTAAAACCTGGGTAGTTGAAACCCGTGGAATGGGTACCATGCAATATGACTTCAAAGGGTCTTCATTTGCTCACCGAACCTTTCCAATCCTATCACTGCTGCCTTTATGCCCCTGTACACATGCTTGATTCTCTTTCGGAGACATAGCAATCCATAGGTTTTAAGATACTTACTAGTCAGGTACATTCTTAGGCGTTTAATATGCGGTGTTGAGTCCATTTCGTTGAGCAAGGAGTAGCTCTTGTCTATTCCATATTTGGCTTAAGGAACTTTATCTGTGCTCATTTCAATCTCTGGTTTTATGCAGCACCCCAACTCACCTTTCCCCTTAAGCAAGCATAAGTTGGTTTTCTAAATTTGAGACCCTGTTCTGTTCTGTAATTCAGTTCCTGTGTAGCCAAGTTTACATTCCGTGTATTACTGATATCTTATGATGTTTCTTTTTCTGTGTGACTTATTTCAGTTAGAATCATCATACCTGAATCCACTCATTGTGCTGCTAAGGGCCTGATGACACAGATTTCATTGCTGAGTGATATTGCTTTGTAAGTAAATACCACAACTTCTTTATCCATTTTTCACTTTCTGTGATATTGAACTTGTACGGTAAACGAGGTTCTTGTAAACGGAGGCGTCCCAAAGTTTGGGGTGGCTGTGTCTTTTTGATTTTAATTTCCATAAGCTATAGGACCATAAGTGGAAGTGCCCTAGGCTCTGTTGCTTTGTTTTTTAGATGTTTCAGGAAACACCATACAATTCTCCTGAGTGTCTGTTGGCAATTTACATCCCGCCCAACAGCATAACAAGGCTCCCAGTTCTCCATGGCCTGTCCTGCCTTTTTGGATTTTACACTTTTTTCAGATGGCCCTTTTAACCGGGGAGAAGTGAGACTTCATTGTAGTGCAGATTTCCTTTGCAAGCTTGCTTGGTTGGCCAAAAAGTGCGTATGCGTTTTTTCCTGAATATATTCAGGAAAAAACGCATACGCCCTTTTTGGCCAAGTGCATCATTGTGGACGTTCTGCCTCTTTTCCTATGCTTTCAATGCAATTCCAGTCTACCTCCTGAAATCGGTTTCCTGCAATTCTGCCCCGCTTTCAAGTCCTCTTGGCAGCCTTACTTCAGTATATTTTTGGACGATAGCTGTCATTTATAACTCTGCAGGTTTGTGAATTACAGTGCCCCTGAGCTCCTTTCTTCAACTCGCTTTCTTGTGACCTGGCCGCAACACCGCAGGATGTCTTTAGGCCCTAATCTGGTTCTGGCACGGCACGCTGAGCCTTTGGTTAATTCCTCTTCCTGGTGGGAAATGAGAGTTAAATTTGCCCATCCAGACACCTCCAGCTAGTCTCTCATTGATTCTCGCTGTTCCTGTTCATCTTCCGCAGAAATTGCAAACTGGGCCAAACAGGAGGTTAAAGGGACTGACTCTCCAAGTGGGGAGAGTGTTAGTAAGCGTCTGGAATGTTGCACCCGAGTACCAGGGTACGAAAACTGAGACATATTTGAACACGTCTCCCGATCACATGGTTGATCATACTCTGGGTTCCACATGCATGTTTTAGCTGAAGGAAGAATACCTTAAACCTGGGTAGTTGAAACCCGTGGAATGGGTACCATGCAATATGACTTCAAAGGGTCTTCATTTGCTCACGAACCTCTCCAGTCCTATCACTGCTGCGTTTATGCCCCTGTACACATGCTTGATTCTCTTTCGGAGACATAGCAATCCATAGGTTTTAAGATACTTACTAGTCAGGTACATTCTTAGGCGTTTAATATGCGGTGTTGAGTCCATTTCGTTGAGCAAGGAGTAGCTCTTGTCTATTCCATATTTGGCTTAAGGAACTTTATCTGTGCTCATTTCAATCTCTGGTTTTATGCAGCACCCCAACTCACCTTTCCCCTTAAGCAAGCATAAGTTGGTTTTCTAAATTTGAGACCCTGTTCTGTTCTGTAATTCAGTTCCTGTGTAGCCAAGTTTACATTCCGTGTATTACTGATATCTTATGATGTTTCTTTTTCTGTGTGACTTATTTCAGTTAGAATCATCATACCTGAATCCACTCATTGTGCTGCTAAGGGCCTGATGACACAGATTTCATTGCTGAGTGATATTGCTTTGTAAGTAAATACCACAACTTCTTTATCCATTTTTCACTTTCTGCGATGTTGAACTTGTACTGTAAACGAGGTTCTTGTAAACAGAGCCGTCCCAAACTTTGGGGTGGCTGTGTCTTTTTGATTTTAATTTCCCTAAGCTATAGGACCATAAGTGGCAGTGCCCTAGGCTCTGTTGCTTTGTTTTTTAGATGTTTCAGGAAACACCATACACTTCTCCCGAATGTCTGTTGGCAATTTACATCCCGCCCATCAGCAAAACAAGGCTCCCAGTTCTCCATGGCCTGTCCTGCCTTTCTGGATTTTACACTTTTTTCAGATGGCCCTTTTGACCGGGGGGAAGTGAGACTTCATTGTAGTGCAGATTTCCTTTGCAAGCTTGCTTGGTTGGCCAAAAAGGGCGTATGCGTTTTTTCCTGAATATATTCAGGAAAAAACGCATACGCCCTTTTTGGCCAAGTGCATCATTGTGGACGTTCTGCCTCTTTTCCTATGCTTTCAATGCAATTCCAGTCTACCTCCTGAAATCGGTTTCCTGCAATTCTGCCCCGCTTTCAAGTCCTCTTGGCAGCCTTACTTCAGTCTATTTTTGGACGATAGCTGTCATTTATAACTCTGCAGGTTTGTGAATTACAGTGCCCCTGAGCTCCTTTCTTCAACTCGTTTTCTTGTGAGCTCGCTGCAACACCGCTGGATGGCTTCAGGCCCTAATCTGGTTCCGGCACGGCATGCTGAGCCTTTGGTTATTTCCTCTTTCTGGTGGGAAATGAGAGTTAAATTTGCCCGTCCAGACACCTCCAGCTAGTCTCTCATTGGTTCTCCCTATTCCTGTTCATCTTCCGCAGAAATTGCAAACGGGGCCAAACAGGAGGTTAAAGGTGCTGACTCTCCAAGTGGGGAGAGTGTTAGTAAAGCGTCTGGAATGTTGCACCCGAGTACCAGGGGAGGAAAACTGAGACATATTTGAACACGTCTCCCGTTCACACGGTTGATCATACTCTGGGTTCCACATGCATGTTTTAGCTGAAGGAAGAATACCTTAAACCTGGAGAGTTGAGACCCGTGTAATGGGTACCATGCAATATGACTTCAAAGGGTCTTCATTTGCTCACCGAACCTCTCCAATCCTATCACTGCTGCGTTTATGCCCCTGTACACACGCTTGATTCTCTTTTGGAGACATAGCAATCCATAGGTTTTAAGATACTTACTAGTCAGGTACATTCTTAGGCGTTTAATATGGGGTGTTGAGTCCATTTCGTTGAGCAAGGAGTAGCTCTTGTCTGTTCCATATTTGGCTTAAGGAACTTTATCTGTGCTCATTTCAATCTCTGGTTTTATGCAGCACCCCAACTCACCTTCCCCCTTAAGCAAGCATAAGTTGGTTTTCTAAACTTGAGACACTGTTCTGTTTTGTAATTCAGTTCATGTGTAGCCAAGTTCACATTCTGTGTATTAGTGATACCTTATGATGTTTCTTTTCTGTGTGACTTATTTCAGTTCGAATCATCATACCTGAATCCACTCATTATGCTGCTACGGGCCTGATGACATAGATTTCATTGCTGAGTGATATTGCATTGTACGTAAGTACCACAAGTTCTTTATCCATTTTTCACTTTCTGCGATATTGAACTTGTACTGTAAATGAGGTTCTTGTAAACAGAGCCGTCCCAAACTTTGGGGTGGCTGTGTCTTTTTGATTTTAAATTCCCTAAGCTATAGGACCATAAGTGGAAGTGCCCTAGGTTCTGTTGCTTTGTTTTTTAGATGTTTCAGGAAACACCATACACTTCTCCAGAGTGGCTGTTGGCAATTTACATCCCGCCCATCAGCATAAGAAGGCTCCCAGTTCTCCATGGCCTTTCGTGCCTTTATGGATTTTACACTTTTTTCAGATGGCCCTTTTGACCAGGTGGAAATGAGACTTCATTGTAGTGCAGATTTCCTTTGCAAGCTTGCTTGGTTGGCCAAAAAGTGCGTATGCGTTTTTTCCTGAATATATTCAGGAAAAAACACATATGCCCTTTTTGGCCAAGTGCATCATTGTCGAGTTTCTGACTCTCTTCATATGCTTTCAATGCAATTCCTGTCTACCTCCTGAAATCGGTTTCCTGCAATTCTGCCTTGCTTTCAATGCCTCTTCATAGCCTTACCTCAATATATTTTTTAAAAATAGTTGGCCTTTATAACTCTGCAGGTTTTTGAATTGCAGTGGCCCTTAGCTCCATTTTTTAGCTCTTATTTTTGTGGTATTGCCCCATAACCACAGGATTCCTTGAAGCCCTATTTTTCTTCTGGGGCACCTGCTGTGCCTTTGGTTAATTCTTCTTACTGATGTGATATTAGAGTGACATGTGCCCATTGAAACCGCTACAGCTAGTTTCTCACTGGTTCCCCCTATTCCCATTCATCCTCTGCACTAACTGCAGACTGTGCGATACCAGAACTTAAAGGCATTGACTCCATGTGGGGATGTTGTTAGTAAAGCGGCTGGAATGTCGATCCGGAGCCCCAGGAGAGGAAAAATGAGGTGCGTTTTAGAAACCTTTCCCGATCATATGGTATACCAGTCGCTGGGTTTCCCAAGCATGGTTTAGCTGTAGGAAGATTCCCTTCAACCTGGAGTGTTGGGACCCTTGGACTGAGTAGCATGAAGTATTGCATTAAACTTTCGGCAGTTGCTCACCAAAGCTCACCAATCCTGTCAGCCCCAAGTGTCCAGCCTTATGTCTTATCCAGCTGTGGGTTTATATGTGGTCAATCCAGGTTGCATCACAGCCCCTGAGCAAATTTTGTAAGAATTTTTCTCTCTTTCATTGTTTCAGCGTTTTGTTTTTAAAATTTATTTCTATAATGGGGTTTAGCTCCTTTTCACTGCTGTGTTTGTGCCGCTCTGCACACACTTGATTCCCTTATGGAGATATATCAATACATGGGTTTTAAGATTCTTATTCCTCAGATATATTTCTCTGCGGTGTATAGGGTGTGTTGAGGCCTGTTCATTGAGCAAGGTGTAGATCTTGTCTAATACCTATTTGGTTTATTGAACGGTATCTGTGCTAATTTCAAACTCTGGTTTTATGCATCACCCCACCTCTCCTTTCCCCTTAAGCTGACATAAGTGTGTTTTCTAAATGTGAGACACTGTTCTGTTCTGTAATTCATTTCTTGTGCAGCCATATTTACCCTCCCTCTATAAGTGATATCTTATGATATGTTTCTTTTTCTGTTTGACTTATTTCAAGTAGTATTATCGGACCTAAATCCACTCTTTATCCTTCTACTAGCCTTATTACATTGATTTCATGGTGAAGAGATATTCCATTGTACATAAGTACCACATCTTCTTTATCCATTGTTCTCTTTCCTGGGATATTTAAGGTGTACTGAAGTTGAGGTTCTTGTAAACAGAGTAGCCCTAAACTGTGGTGTGCTTGTGTCTTGTTGATTTTTAGACTTCCCTAGATATACTCCCATGATTGGAAGTGTCCTATGCTCTGTAGCTCTGTTTTTTAGATGATTTAGGAACCACCATACACTTCTCCAGAGTGGCTCTCGGCAGTTCACACACTGCCCATCAGCGTATAAAGGCTCCCTGTTCTCCATGGCCTGTCCTGCATTTCTGGTTTTTACAATTTTTTAGGATGGCCCTTTTGACCGGTGGGAAGTGAGACTTCTTTGTTGTGCACATTTGCATTGCTTGCTTGCTTCGTTGCCCATAAAGTGCGTATGCGTTTTTTCCTGGATATAATCAGGAAAAAACGCATACGCCCTTTTGGGCCAACTGCATCATTGTCGAAATTCTGCCGCTTTTCATGTGCGTTAAAGACGAGTCCAATCTATCTCTTGAAATCTGTTTCTTGCAATTCTGTCTTGCATTCAGATCCTCTTCTTTGCCTTACCTCAACATATTTTTGGACGTTAGTTTTCATTTATAACTCTGCAGGTTTGTGAATTGCAGTGACCCTGAGCTCCATTTTTTAAGTTGCTCTTTTGTGAGCTGGCCTCAAACCCGCAGGATTGCTTCAGGCCCTATTTTGGCTCCGGCGAGGCAGGCTGAGCCTTTCTTTAATTCTTATTCTTAATGGGAAATTAGAGTGATATGTGCCCGTCCAAACCCCTACAACTCTTCTCTCATTGGTTCCCCCTCTTCCCGTTCATCCTCCTCACAATTTGCAAAATGTGTGAAACAGAAGTTTAAATGTGCTGATTCTCCAAGTGGGGAGATTCTAAGTAGTGTGGCTGGAATGGTGAACAGGAGCACCAGGAGAGGATAAATGAGGTGCATTTTAGACACATCTCCCGATCACATGGTGTACAGTCCTCTGGGTTTTCCATGCATGTTTTAGCTGTAGGAAGATCCCTTGAACCTGCAGATTTGGGACCCATTGAATGGGTACCAGGTAGTATTACTTTAAAGGGTGTGCATTTCCTCACCCAACCTCACATTTCTCTTAGCGCAAACAGTTTCCAGCCTTATGTCTCATCCTGCTGTGGGTCTAGATGTGTTCAATCCATGTTGCATCACCGTCCCTGAGGAAAAGTTGTAAGAGGTTTTCTCTGTCTCTCTGTCGTTTATTTTTTTCAATTTATTACTATATTGGTTACAGCTGATTTTCAAAGCTCTGTTTCTTGCTGCTGTACATCCACTTGATTCGCGTACAGAGAGACATCAATAAATTCTTTTTCAGATTCTTACCAGTCGTATATATTCTTTTCCGGTGACTTGAGTGTGCTGAGTGCAGTTCTTTTAGCTACCGTGTAGGCCTTGTTGATTATCAGTTTGGTATTTGGAATGGTATCTTTGCTAATTTCAACCTCCTGGATGATGCCTCACCCCTCCCCACCTTTCCCGTTTAGCAGCCTTATGCGTGTTTTCTACATATTTGACTATGTTTTTGTTTTGTAATTTATTTCATGTGTAGCCATTTTGGATTCCACCTTTAAGTGATATCTTATGATATGTGTCTTTTTCTTTTTGAATTCTGTCACTTAGAATGATCATACGTAACTCCTCCGGAGTCGTTACAACTGGCCATATTTCATTGATTTCCAGGCTGAATAATATTCCACTCTACCTAAGTACCACATCTCTATCCATTTTTTCCCTCCAGAGACATTTAAGTTATATCCTAGTCGAGGATCTTTTAAACAGAGAGGGGGTAAACATTGGGGTGCCTGTGTCCTCTCGATTTTTGTTTTTCCCAAGATATACGCCCATGAGTGCAAGTGCCCTATGCTCTGTAGCTCATTTTTTAGATGCTTTAGTAAACACAATACACTTCTCCAGAATGGCCGTTGGCAATATACATTTCCACTATAAGTCTCACAGGGCTCCCTCTTCTCGTTGCCCTGTCCTGCATTTCTGTTGTTTACGCTTTATGAGGATGGCTCTTCTGACTGATGCAAAGTGATATCTTTTGTAGTATTGACTTCCAGTGCCCACCTGTTTGGTTGGCTAAAAAAGTGTATGCCCTTTTCTTGAATATATACAGAAAAGAACGCATACACCCTTTTTGGCCAACTGCAATGTTGGCAATGTTCAGCTCCTTTTCTTGTGCTTAATGGCGAGTCCTTTCTACCTCCTCAAATCCCTTTCCTGCCATTCTCCCTTGCTTACAAGTCCTTTTCTCTGACTTTCCTCAAGACATTTTTCAGTGATGGATATTTTCAACTCTGCAGTTTTGTGAATTTTACTGCCCCTGAGTTCCATTGTTCAACTCGTGTTTATGGGAACTGGCCACAAAGCAGCGGGATTTCCTCAAGCCCTATACTGTTTCCATGGGCAACCTTAGCCTTTGGTCAATTCGTCTTCCTGATTGGAAATTAGAGTGACATGTGCCTGTCTGAACACCTAGGACTTGTCTCTCATTGTTCCTCATCCTTCCGCTTCATCCTCTGGACAAATTCCAAACTGTACGCAACAGGATGTTGACAGTGCTGACATCTCCAAGTGGGGAGACTGTTAGTAAAGACGCTGGAGGGGTGAACCCGAGCACCAGGAGATGAGGAGATGAGATGCCTTTTCCAAACTCTTCCCGATCAGACGGTATACCATCCTCTGGGTGTGACAGACATGTTTTAGCAGTAGGAAGAGTCCCATTCATGTAAGGAGAACACCAGGGCTTTTTCAAAATCAGTGTCTCCCCGAAACCCAAACTGGGGAAGTTTTTAAGCTACGGCTACACATATGTTCATTAAGGGCCTTGGGGAGTAGGCAGAGTCCAAACTTTAGATGATTGAAGTCTTCAGGGTCAGAAGCACTCACCACCAGCTTCCCTTAGGCTACACTTTAACTGTCATTGATAGATGATGTCAATAAAAATATCTATTCTTTTTCAGATTATTTCCCCTTATAGGTTATTGCAAAATGTTGAGTGTAGTTCCCTGTGCTATACAGTAGTTCCTTGTTGATGATCTATTTTATACATAGCAGTGTGTATGTGTTCATTCCAAACTGTTAATTTATCCCTCCTCCCACCTTTCCCCTTTGGTAATAATAAATTATAAGATTTTATACTTCTCAGAAATGGGGGAGCTGAAAGAGAGGTATCATTTTCAATGGAAAAGCATTTAAAACAAGATTGAAGGTTTAACCAAGATTATTAGCTGTACATCCTTGGAAAGAAATCACTTCGTTTCTCTAATATTGACCTGACAAATAAGACAAACCTTTTCACTGAACTTGCTTATAAAAAGTGATGGAAATATCAAATGGAAGTG
Source organism: Delphinus delphis (assembly GCF_949987515.2). Lineage (NCBI taxonomy): Eukaryota > Metazoa > Chordata > Mammalia > Artiodactyla > Delphinidae > Delphinus > Delphinus delphis. The sequence goes on along the minus strand of NW_027192697.1, from coordinate 1,096,986 downwards.
TTAAAAACATCTTATTTTACCCGAGCCTTATACACTGTTCTATGTTAACTACAGTTTGGCTCACACATCTGTTCATTGAGGTTACAATAGTCTCAATTTCTGTTACTGATCCTCCAGAGTGGACCCCAACAAGTGTCCCCCTGCCCAGTGTCATTGGGGCCAACAGATCGAGACTGAGTTTGGTTCACAAGCAAAGGAAACTTTATATTTTGATCAGAGAATGGAGAGGTGAGAGCATGCACTACCCCGTGGGCTGTGGGCTGGGCTGCTGTGTAGAGATCCTGTCAGAGTCAGTGGGAGGGAGGGAGGCGGCGGAGCTCTCGAGGGCCGGGTTGGCTGTAGCTCAGGCTCTATATCGTGGAGTCTGCACTGGGCCCCAGGAGCTGAGGTGTCGACCCAGCCATTCTGCACTAGGAAATCTGGTCTGAAGTGCCGGGTGTGGAACCTCTGCATACGGGACCATAGGAGCACGTGAAATTAGACAAAGCACAAAGGATAAAAAAGGTTAGACTTGACTTTATTGCCCAGATTCTATTTTTATCTCCCAGGGATTTTTAATGGGCTTTGCTGGGGACAAACCCCTCCTCTGCCTTTTGTCCCGTTCCTCATTCTTGGAGTGCTGAGGGTGCAGACCCTTCTTCTGTAACTGCTGAGTGCTGAGTTGGGAGCCCTCATACCCTGGGGCGAGGGTCAGAGCTTCTCCCCAGCAGCCTCCCGGTGACGTTGATTGTCCCCAGGACCCCTGCCTCCCTGCTCGTCCACCTGAGCACCAGCATTGGAAGTGTTATAGATTCTAATGACCTTTAAGGGTCCAGGAAAGAGATGTGCAGAGACGCTGTGGGGGCCGGTTTCACCCCGCCCCACATTTGTTCGGCCACCTTAGGCTGACTGTCTCTGCCAGCCTAGATGCTCTGACCAGTAGTCTGCGCTTTCTTCAGTTAGGCCCCTGAATTAACGTACAAACAGCACCAGGTGTCAGAGCCCTGCCCGCTCAACTCCCAGACAGTCCAGGGTCAGTGGTGATCAAGGACCATGATGGCTACTGAGTCAACAGCCTTTTGAAGTAAACAGGAGTCCAGCCGGTCTTATTGGCCACCATCATCACGGTGTCTGTAGGCTTTTCTATGGTGACAGTGTGGTATACTGTTCCCCCGCCAAGATTATTAGCTCCCCTCTGGGTGCAGTAAGTCCTGCAAGCAGTAGTCTACTCTTTTGGGACACACTCTTGTTGTTTTATGAGAGAAACTCCAGGTCAAGTGATGTTCACACGAGTCGTCATGGTGCCCTGTTGCCCCCGGTTATCTCTCTGGATGTTGGAGTTGGAGGGCCTCCTCACTCGAGGTCGGTGTGCCCACAGAGCGAACCCTGCAACTTCAGGGCATGGTTGGTGGTTAGGATCACCACGTGGGGTCCTTTTCCCTTAGGAGGGAGGTGGCCTTTTGGGCTGCTGATTTCCAGGTTTTTAGATACCGCCAGTATCTTGGCCAGATGTGGCAGTGGGCCAAGCCCCTTAGTGACCGTAGTTTATCCTACCTGGATGGCATTCTTGCATTGTTCCATTTCAAGTGGTCCCAGTTTTTGCACTAATTCTCCAATGGCGATTCACCTTTCACCGGGAATGTAAAGGTCAAAGGGTTTAGCTAAATTAGGGAGTTCCAGGGCAAGGGTCTGAATTGACTGCTCTTTCCATTCTTGAAAGGCCACTTCTGGATTCTATTCAAAAGGATCATCATCTTTTCCTTTCAGTGTTTCATATAGAGGCCCAGCTAGTAGACTGTAGCTAGGGATCCAGAAGCAGCAAACCCTGGCCTCCCCAGGAACCCCTAAGCTGTCTTCTAGTTTTAGAAAGGGGTAAGGCTGAAAATGGTTTCTTCCCTTTCCTGGGATGGGCTTCTCTGACCTTCTGTGAGAATGAAGCCCAGGCAGGTCACCGCAGTCTGTGATATTTGAGCTTTTTCTTGGACAACTTCTATCCTTTATTGGCTTGGTAGTTCAGAGGCCTCCTTAGTAGGGCTGGTGATCAGAATGTCGTCTGCATATTGAAGGAGGGTTTCCTTTTCCAGAGGTAGAACTTTTAGGTCTTTAGCTAAGCTTTCCCCAAAGATGGTGTGGGAATTTTTGCACCCTTGGGGCCAGACGGCCCAGAAGTATTGTTTTAGTTGTATGTGGAGTCCTGCCACTCACAAGCCAAAATTTCTTGTGACTCTGGGACTAATGGAATACAAAAGAAGGCATCATTGAAGACTAATACAGAATACCATGTCCTGGTGGTTGGTAGAATGACCAGCAGGGTGTAGGAATTAGGAGCAACTGGAGGTATATCCTCGGTGGCTTCACTGACTGTCCTGACATCCTTTACCAGGTCCCCAGCAGCCCATGGGGCTCTCGTGGTCAGACCAATCCCAGAATATGGAGCTCACCTGGGCAGGTACCCCACCCCCACCCCAGCCCACGGGGCTCTCGTGGTCAGGCCCCTCCCAGGATACAGAGCTACCCTTGCAGGTACCGTGGCAGGGCTGGGCACACAGGAACCGTGCACATAGCCCTCATTGCAGAGCACCCCCAGCTCACCTGTCGCTCAGAGCTGACACAGAGCACCTCAGAGCAGGACTTGAACTAACAAACAGCAGCTGCGACAGGTCTGTGACCCTGGGCATCACTCCGTGAGGCCTCCCTCCACCTGGTCTTCCAGAGACTTCCACTGCACCCGGGGCACCAGGCCTCTGTCTCCAACCACCACCCACCCCTCCTCTGCCTGACTCCTGGGTTCCTCTCATTAGGAGAGGGTTTTCTTGAAGTTGTCTCCCACTCATGGGCCAGATAAAATGATTAGAAAACAAGCCAAAGCTGCAGCCCCTTGTCTATCCTGACTCTCAGGAGCCCACACCTGTTCCTTGGACCTAGCCGGTTCAGCAAGTTCCATTTTCTGCAACTGTGAGCCCCTGAGGGGTGATGATTGGCTGACCTGGGCAGCCTTACCGTGCCGGCCAGCCCTCCCCAGGTGTGCCTGGGTTGAGATCAATATAAATACCACTCCAGGCAGCAAGAGCCCCTGCAGCCGTGCCTGACGCCATTTTCTCTGCCCTGTCAGCAGTCTCGGGGCTGGGCTGGTGGGAGGGAGTGAGAGGCCACGGCTTTGTGGGTGGCCCAGTGTGAGTGGGGCTCTGCTGGACTTTCTGCAGCAGTTGCCAGGCTGCCACCTGCTAAAGAAGAGGATGTGTCACCCATACCTGCTGCTGGAATTTCTCCCTGGGCAGAGGTGAGGAAGGAAAAAAGCAGTGGGGGCAGGGACAGGACGGGTATCTCAGGCAGGGAAATGGAAATCTTCCAGAAGAGCACCCAGGGCCAGGACCATCCTGGCTGGCCTGCAGGCACCAAGTCGGCCGGCATGCTGTCACTCGTGTGGCTCTATGGCCCTTCCTCTAGGCTTTCAAGTCCTTGTATATATTCAGGTGTTTTACCTGGGACGGGTGGGAATAGTTCAGCAGCAACTGGCCTGGGGCTCAGCTCACGTTTACTCACAGATGCCTCGGCACGGTGCCCCAGCTTTGCAATGAGGACGCTTGTTGCGTGGGGGCTGCTGGCTGAATGGGAGACGATTCCCCACCACTGACCAACTTCAGAATTGTTTACAACTGGAGCAAGTGCCCTGATATGGTTTTCCTCTGTGTAACTGGTGGGTTCTGTGTTTTTTTTCTCTTTTTCGTTTTTGGTTCAAGGTAGATTTTATTCCTCTTTTTTGTATTTACAGATATAAGCATGGAAATAATTTATTCATATAAATACATGTATGTGCAGGGAATAATTGTTTTTTCTGTTTTATTTTTTAAATTTTACTTCTTTTTAATTTTGAATTTTATTTTATATTTTTATACAACAGGTTCTTATTGGTTATCTATTTTATACATATAAATGTATACATGCCAATCCCAGTCTCTCAACTCCTCCCACCACCACCCCCCCAACAGCTTTCCCCCCTTGTTGTCCATACGTTTGTTGTCTACATCTGTTGCTCTATTTATGCCTTGCAAAATGGTTAATCTGTACAGTTTTTCTAGGTTCCACATATATGCATGAATATACAAGATTTGTTTTTCTCTTTCTGACTTACTTCACTCTGTATGACAGTCTCTAGATCCATCGACGTCTCTACAAATGACCCAATTTCATTCCTTTTCATGGCTTAGTAATATTCCATTTTATATATGTACCACAGCTTTATGCATTCGTCTGTCTGTGGGCATTTAGGTTGCTTCCATTACCTCGATATTGTAAATAGTGATGCAATGAACATTGTGGTGAATGACTCTTTTTGATTTATGGTTTTGTCTGGGTATATGTCCAGTACTGGGATTGCTGTATCATATGGTAATTCTATTGTTAGTTTCTTAAGAAATTCCATATTGTTCTCCATAATGACTGTATCAATTTATATTCCCAACAATAGTGGAAGAGGGTTAATTTTCTCCACACCCTTTCCAGCATTTTTTGTTTGTAGATTTTCAATCATGCCTATTCTACCAAGTGTGAGGTGATACCTCATTGTTGAATCCATTTCGTTGAGCAAGGGGTAGCTCTTGTCTATTACATATTTGGCTTATGGAATGGTATCTGTGCTAACTTCAAACTCTGCTTTTATGCAGCACCCCAACTCACCTTCCCCCTTAAGCAGGCATAAGTTGGTTTTCTAAACTTGAGACCCTGTTCTGTTTTGGAATTCAGTTCATGTGTAGCCAAGTTCACATTCCGTGTATTAGTGATACCTTATGATGTTTCTTTTTCTCTGTGACTTATTTCACATAGAATCATCGTGCCTCAATGCACTCATTATGCTGGTACGGGCCTGGTGACATAGATTTCATTGCTGAGTGGTATTCTGTTGTACATAAGTACCGCAACTTCTTTATCCATTATTTGCTCTCTGGGATATTTAACTTGTGCCGTAGAAGAGATTTCTGTAAAAAGAGCCATCCCAAATTTTGGGGTTGCTGTGTCTTTTTGATATTAATTTCCCTAAGCTATAGGACCATAAGTGGAAGTGCCCTAGGCTCTGTTGCTTTGTTTTTTAGATGTTTCAGGAAACACCATACACATCTCCCGAGTGTCTGTTGGCAATTTACATCCCGCCCATCAGCATAACAAGGCTCCCAGTTCTCCATGGCCTGTCCTGCCTTTCTGGGTTTTACACTTTTTTCAGATGGCCCTTTTGACCGGGGGGAAGTGAGACTTCATTGTAGTGCAGATTTCCTTTGCAAGCTTGCTTGGTTGGCCAAAAAGGGCGTATGCGTTTTTTCCTGAATATATTCAGGAAAAAACGCATACGCCCTTTTGGCAAAGTGCATCATTGTGGACGTTCTGCCTCTTTTCCTATGCTTTCAATGCAATTCCAGTCTACCTCCTGAAATCGGTATCCTGCAATTCTGCCCCGCTTTCAAGTCCTCTTGGCAGCCTTACTTCAGTATATTTTTGGACGATAGCTGTCATTTATAACTCTGCAGGTTTGTGAATTACAGAGACCCTGAGCTCCTTTCTTCAACTCGCTTTCTTTTGAGCTGGCCGCAACACCGCAGGATGGCTTCAGGCCCTAATATGGTTCCGGCACGGCACGCTGAGCCTTTGGTTATTTCCTCTTCCTGGTGGGAAATGAGAGTTAAATTTGCCCGTCCAGACACCTCCAGCTAGTCTCTCATTGGTTCTCACTATTCCTGTTCATCTTCCGCAGAAATTGCAAACTGGGCCAAACAGGAGGTTAAAGGCGCTGACTCTCCAAGTCGGGAGAGTGTTAGTAAAGGGTCTGGAATGTTGCACCCGAGTACCAGGGTACGAAAACTGAGACATATTTGAACACGTCTCCCGTTCACACGGTTGATCATACGCGGGGTTCCACATGCATGTTTCAGCTGAAGGAAGAATACCTTAAACCTGGAGAGTTGAGACCCGTGTAATGGGTACCATGCAATATGACTTCAAAGGGTCTTCATTTGCTCACCGAACCTCTCCAATCCTATCAGTGCTGCGTTCATGCCCCTGTACACATGCTTGATTCTCTTTCGGAGACATAGCAATCCATAGGTTTTAAGATACTTACTAGTCAGGTACATTCTTAGGCGTTTAATATGCGGTGTTGAGTCCATTTCGTTGAGCAAGGAGTAGCTCTTGTCTATTCCATATTTGGCTTAAGGGACTTTATCTGTGCTCATTTCAATCTCTGCTTTTATGCAGCACCCCAACTCACCTTTCCCCTTAAGCAAGCATAAGTTGGTTTTCTAAATTTGAGACCCTGTTCTGTTCTGTAATTCAGTTCCTGTGTAGCCAAGTTTACATTCCGTGTATTACTGATATCTTATGATGTTTCTTTTTCTGTGTGACTTATTTCAGTTAGAATCATCATACCTGAATCCACTCATTGTGCTGCTAAGGACCTGATGACACAGATTTCATTGCTGAGTGATATTGCTTTGTAAGTAAATACCACAACTTCTTTATCCATTTTTCACTTTCTGCGATGTTGAACTTGTACTGTAAACGAGGTTCTTGTAAACAGAGCCGTTCCAAACTTTGGGGTGGCTGTGTCTTTTTGATTTTAATTTCCCTAAGCTATAGGACCATAAGTGGAAGTGCCCTAGGTTCTGTTGCTTTGTTTTTTAGATGTTTCAGGAAACACCATACACTTCTCCCGAGTGTTTGTTGGCAATTTACATCCCGCCCATCAGCATAACAAGGCTCCCAGTTCTCCATGGCCTGACCTGCCTTTCTGGATTTTACACTTTTTTCAGATGGCCCTTTTGACCGGGGGGAAGTGAGACTTCATTGTAGTGCAGATTTCCTTTGCAAGCTTGCTTGGTTGGCCAAAAAGGGCGTATGCGTTTTTTCCTGAATATATTCAGGAAAAAACGCATACGCCCTTTTTGGCCAAGTGCATCATTGTGGACGTTCTGCCACTTTTCCTATGCTTTCAATGCAATTCCAGTCTACCTCCTGAAATCGGTTTCCTGCAATTCTGCCCCGCTTTCAAGTCCTCTTGGCAGCCTTACTTCAGTCTATTTTTGGACGATAGCTGTCATTTATAACTCTGCAGGTTTGTGAATTACAGTGCCCCTGAGCTCCTTTCTTCAACTCGCTTTCTTTTGAGCTGGCCGCAACACTGCAGGATGGCTTCAGGCCCTAATCTGGTTCCGGCACGGCACGCTGAGCCCTTGGTTAATTCCTCTTCCTGGTGGGAAATGAGAGTTAAATTTGCCCGTCCAGACACCTCCAGCTAGTCTCTCATTGGTTCTCGCTATTCCTGTTCATCTTCCGCAGAAATTGCAAACTGGGCCAAACAGGAGGTTAAAGGGACTGACTCTCCAAGTCGGGAGAGTGTTAGTAAAGCGTCTGGAATGTTGCACCCGAGTACCAGGGGAGGAAAACTGAGACATATTTGAACACGTCTCCCGATCACATGGTTGATCATACTCTGGGTTCCACATGCATGTTTTAGCTGAAGGAAGAATACCTAAAACCTGGGTAGTTGAAACCCGTGTAATGGGTACCATGCAATATGACTTCAAAGGGTCTTCATTTGCTCACCGAACCTCTCCAATCCTATCACTGCTGCGTTTATGCCCCTGTACACATGCTTGATTCTCTTTCGGAGACATAGAAATCCATAGGTTTTAAGATACTTACTAGTCAGGTACATTCTTAGGCGTTTAATATGCGGTGTTGAGTCCATTTCGTTGAGCAAGGAGTAGCTCTTGTCTATTCCATATTTGGCTTAAGGAACTTTATCTGTGCTCATTTCAATCTCTGGTTTTATGCAGCACCCCAACTCACCTTTACCCTTAAGCAAGCATAAGTTGGTTGTCTAAATTTGAGACCCTGTTCTGTTCTGTAATTCAGTTCCTGTGTAGCCAAGTTTCCATTCCGTGTATTACTGATATCTTATGATGTTTCTTTTTCTGTGTGACTTATTTCAGTTAGAATCATCATACCTGAATCCACTCATTGTGCTGCTACGGGCCTGATGACATAGATTTCATTGCTGAGTGATATTGCTTTGTAAGTGAATACCACAACTTCTTTATCCATTTTTCACTTTCTGCGATGTTGAACTTGTACTGTAAACAGGGTTCTTGTAAACAGAGCCGTTCCAAACTTTGGGGTGGCTGTGTCTTTTTGATTTTAATTTCCCTAAGCTATAGGACCATAAGTGGAAGTGCCCTAGGCTCTGTTGCTTTGTTTTTTAGATGTTTCAGGAAACACCATACACTTCTCCCGAGTGTCTGTTGGCAATTTACATCCCGCCCATCAGCATAACAAGGCTCCCAGTTCTAAATGGCCTGTTGCCTTTCTGGATTTTACACTTTTTTCAGATGGCCCTTTTGACCGGGGGGAAGTGAGACTTCATTGTAGTGCAGATTTCCTTTGCAAGCTTGCTTGGTTGGCCAAAAAGGGCGTATGCGTTTTTTCCTGAATATATTCAGGAAAAAACGCATATGCCCTTTTTGGCCAAGTGCATCATTGTGGACGTTCTGCCTCTTTTCCTATGCTTTCAATGCAATTCCAGTCTACCTCCTGAAATCGGTTTCCTGCAATTCTGCCCCGCTTTCAAGTCCTCTTGGCAGCCTTACTTCAGTCTATTTTTGGACGATAGCTGTCATTTATAACTCTGCAGGTTTGTGAGTTACAGTGCCCCTGAGCTCCTTTCTTCAACTCGCTTTCTTGTGACCTGGCCGCAACACCGCAGGATGGCTTCAGGCCCTAATCTGGTTCCGGCCCGGTATGCTGAGCCTTTGGTTAATTCCTCTTCCTGGTGGGAAATGAGAGTTAAATTTGCCCGTCCAGACACCTCCAGCTAGCCTCTCATTGGTTCTCGCTATTCTTGTTCATCTTCCGCGGAAATTGCAAACTGGGCCAAACAGGAGGTGAAAGGGACTGACTCTCCAAGTCGGGAGAGTGTTAGTAAAGCATCTGGAATGTTGCACCCGAGTACCAGGGGAGGAAAACTGAGACATATTTGAACACGTCTCCCGTTCACATGGTTGATCATACTCTGGGTTCCACATGCACGTTTTAGCTGAAGGAAGAATACCTTAAACCTGGAGAGTTGAGACCCCTGTAATGGGTATCATGCAATATGTCTTCAAAGGGTCTTCATTTGCTCACCGAACCTCTCCAATCCTATCACTGCTGCGTTTATGCCCCTGTACACACGCTTGATTCTCTTTTGGAGACATAGCAATCCATAGGTTTTAAGATACTTACTAGTCAGGTACATTCTTAGGCGTTTAATATGCGGTGTTGAGTCCATTTCGTTGAGCAAGGAGTAGCTCTTGTCTATTCCATATTTGGCTTAAGGAACTTTATCTGTGCTCATTTCAATCTCTGGTTTTATGCAGCACCCCAACTCACCTTTCCCCTTAAGCAAGCATAAGTTGGTTTTCTAAATTTGAGACCCTGTTCTGTTTTGGAATGCAGTTCCTGTGTAGCCAAGTTTACATTCCGTGTATTAGTGATATCTTATGATGTTTCTTTTTCTGTGTGACTTATTTCAGTTAGAATCATCGTACCTGAATCCACTCATTATGCTGCTACGGGCCTGATGACATAGATTTCATTGCTGAGTGATACTGCATTGTACGTAAGTACCACAAGTTCTTTATCCATTTTTCACTTTCCGTGATATTGAACTTGTACGGTAAACGGGGTTCGTGTAAACGGAGGCGTCCCAAACTTTGGGGTGGCTGTGTCTTTTTGATTTTAATTTCCCTAAGCTATAGGACCATAAGTGGAAGTGCCCTAGGCTCTGTTGCTTTGTTTTTTAGATGTTTCAGGAAACACCATACACTTCTCCCGAGTGTCTGTTGGCAATTTACATCCCGCCAATCAGCATAACAAGGCTCCCAGTTCTCCATGGCCTGTCCTGCCTTTCTGGATTTTACACTTTTTTCAGATGGCCCTTTTGACCGGGGGGAAGTGAGACTTCATTGTAGTGCAGATTTCCTTTGCAAGCTTGCTTGGTTGGCCAAAAAGGGCGTATGCGTTTTTTCCTGAATATATTCAGGAAAAAACGCATACGCCCTTTTTGGCCAAGTGCATCATTGTGGACGTTCTGCCTCTTTTCCTATGCTTTCAATGCAATTCCAGTCTACCTCCTGAAATCGGTTTCCTGCAATTCTGCCCCGCTTTCAAGTCCTCTTGGCAGCCTTACTTCAGTCTATTTTTGGACGATAGCTGTCATTTATAACTCTGCAGGTTTGTGAATTACAGTGCCCCTGAGCTCCTTTCTTCAACTCGCTTTCTTGTGAGCTGGCCGCAACACCGCAGGATGGCTTCAGGCCCTAATCTGGTTCCGGCACGGCACACTGAGCCTTTGGTTAATTCCTCTTCCTGGTGGGAAATGAGAGTTAAATTTGCCCGTCCAGACACCTCCAGCTAGTCTCTCATTGGTTCTCGCTATTCCTGTTCATCTTCCGCAGAAATTGCAAACTGGGCCAAACAGGAGGTTAAAGGCGCTGACTCTCCAAGTGGGGAGAGTGTTAGTAAAGCGTCTGGAATGTTGCACCCGAGTACCAGGGTACGAAAACTGAGACATATTTGAACACGTCTCCCGATCACATGGTTGATCATACTCTGGGTTCCACATGCATGTTTTAGCTGAAGGAAGAATACCTAAAACCTGGGTAGTTGAAACCCGTGGAATGGGTACCATGCAATATGACTTCAAAGGGTCTTCATTTGCTCACCGAACCTCTCCAATCCTATCACTGCTGCGTTTATGCCCCTGTACACATGCTTGATTCTCTTTCGGAGACATAGCAATCCATAGGTTTTAAGATACTTACTAGTCAGGTACATTCTTAGGCGTTTAATATGCGGTGTTGAGTCCATTTCGTTGAGCAAGGAGTAGCTCTTGTCTATTCCATATTTGGCTTAAGGAACTTTATCTGTGCTCATTTCAATCTCTGGTTTTATGCAGCACCCCAACTCACCTTTACCCTTAAGCAAGCATAAGTAGGTTTTCTAAATTTGAGACCCTGTTCTGTTCTGTAATTCAGTTCCTGTGTAGCCAAGTTTACATTCCGTGTATTACTGATATCTTATGATGTTTCTTTTTCTGTGTGACTTATTTCAGTTAGAATCATCATACCTGAATCCACTCATTGTGCTGCTAAGGGCCTGATGACACAGATTTCATTGCTGAGTGATATTGCTTTGTAAGTAAATACCACAACTTCTTTCTCCATTTTTCACTTTCTGCGATGTTGAACTTGTACTGTAAACGAGGTTCTTGTAAACAGAGCCGTTCCAAACTTTGGGGTGGCTGTGTCTTTTTGATTTTAATTTCCCTAAGCTATAGGACCATAAGTGGAAGTGCCCTAGGTTCTGTTGCTTTGTTTTTTAGATGTTTCAGGAAACACCATACACTTCTCCCGAGTGGTTGTTGGCAATTTACATCCCGCCCATCAGCATAACAAGGCTCCCAGTTCTCCATGGCCTGTCCTGCCTTTCTGGATTTTACACTTTTTTCAGATGGCCCTTTTGACCGGGGGGAAGTGAGACTTCATTGTAGTGCAGATTTCCTTTGCAAGCTTGCTTGGTTGGCCAAAAAGGGCGTATGCGTTTTTTCCTGAATATATTCAGGAAAAAACGCATACGCCCTTTTTGGCCAAGTGCATCATTGTGGACGTTCTGCCTCTTTTCCTATGCTTTCAATGCAATTCCAGTCTACCTCCTGAAATCGGTTTCCTGCAATTCTGCCCCGCTTTCAAGTCCTCTTGGCAGCCTTACTTCAGTCTATTTTTGGACGATAGCTGTCATTTATAACTCTGCAGGTTTGTGAATTACAGTGCCCCTGAGCTCCTTTCTTCAACTCGCTTTCTTGTGACCTGGCCGCAACACCGCAGGATGGCTTCAGGCCTTAATCTGGTTCCGGCCCGGCATGGTGAGCCTTTGGTTAATTCCTCTTCCTGGTGGGAAATGAGAGTTAAATTTGCCCGTCCAGACACCTCCAGCTAGTCTCTCATTGGTTCTCGCTATTCCTGTTCATCTTCCGCAGAAATTGCAAACTGGGCCAAACAGGAGGTTAAAGGGACTGACTCTCCAAGTGGGGAGAGTGTTAGTAAAGCGTCTGGAATGTTGCACCCGAGTACCAGGGCAGGAAAACTGAGACATATTTGAACACGTATCCCGATCACATGGTTGATCATACTCTAGGTTCCACATGCATGTTTTAGCTGAAGGAAGAATACCTTAAACCTGGGTAGTTGAAACCCGTGGAATGGGTACCATGCAATATGACTTCAAAGGGTCTTCATTTGCTCACCGAACCTCTCCAATCCTATCACTGCTGCGTTTATGCCCCTGTACACATGCTTGATTCTCTTTTGGAGACATAGCAATCCATAGGTTTTAAGATACTTACTAGTCAGGTACATTCTTAGGCGTTTAATATGCGGTGTTGAGTCCATTTCGTTGAGCAAGGAGTAGCTCTTGTCTATTCCATATTTGGCTTAAGGAACTTTATCTGTGCTCATTTCAATCTCTGGTTTTATGCAGCACCCCAACTCACCTTTCCCCTTAAGCAAGCATAAGTTGGTTTTCTAAATTTGAGACCCTGTTCTGTTTTGGAATGCAGTAACTGTGTAGCCAAGTTTACATTCCGTGTATTAGTGATATCTTATGATGTTTCTTTTTCTGTGTGACTTATTTCAGTTAGAATCATCGTACCTGAATCCACTCATTATGCTACTACGGGCCTGATGACATAGATTTCATTGCTGAGTGATACTGCATTGTACGTAAGTACCACAAGTTCTTTATCCATTTTTCACTTTATGTGATATTGAACTTGTATGGTAAACGGGGTTCTTGTAAACGGAGGCGTCCCAAACTTTGGGGTGGCTGTGTCTTTTTGATTTTAATTTCCCTAAGCTATAGGACCATAAGTGGAAGTGCCCTAGGCTCTGTTGCTTTGTTTTTTAGATGTTTCAGGAAACACCATACACTTCTCCCGAGTGTCTGTTGGCAATTTACATCCCGCCCATCAGCATAACAAGGCTCCCAGTTCTCCATGGCCTGTCCTGCCTTTCTGGATTTTACACTTTTTTCAGATGGCCCTTTTGACCGGGGGGAAGTGAGACTTCATTGTAGTGCAGATTTCCTTTGCAAGCTTGCTTGGTTGGCCAAAGAGGGCGTATGCGTTTTTTCCTGAATATATTCAGGAAAAAACGCATACGCCCTTTTTGGCCAAGTGCATCATTGTGGACGTTCTGCCTCTTTTCCTATGCTTTCAATGCAATTCCAGTCTACCTCCTGAAATCGGTTTCCTGCAATTCTGCCCCGCTTTCAAGTCCTCTTGGCAGCCTTACTTCAGTCTATTTTTGGACGATAGCTGTCATTTATAACTCTGCAGGTTTGTGAATTACAGTGCCCCTGAGCTCCTTTCTTCAACTCGCTTTCTTGTGAGCTGGCCGCAACACCGCTGGATGGCTTCAGGCCCTAATCTGGTTCCGGCACGGCACGCTGAGCCTTTGGTTAATTCCTCTTCCTGGTGGGAAATGAGAGTTAAATTTGCCCGTCCAGACACCTCCAGCTAGCCTCTCATTGGTTCTCGCTATTCCTGTTCATCTTCCGCAGAAATTGCAAACTGGGCCAAACAGGAGGTTAAAGGGACTGACTCTCCAAGTGGGGAGAGTGTTAGTAAAGCGTCTGGAATGTTGCACCCGAGTACCAGGGGAGGAAACCTGAGACATATTTGAACACGTCTCCCGATCACATGGTTGATCATACTCTGGGTTCCACATGCATGTTTTAGCTGAAGGAAGAATACCTAAAACCTGGGTAGTTGAAACCCGTGGAATGGGTACCATGCAATATGACTTCAAAGGGTCTTCATTTGCTCACCGAACCTCTCCAATCCTATCACTGCTGCGTTTATGCCCCTGTACACATGCTTGATTCTCTTTCGGAGACATAGCAATCCATAGGTTTTAAGATACTTACTAGTCAGGTACATTCTTAGGCGTTTAATATGGGGTGTTGAGTCCATTTCGTTGAGCAAGGAGTAGCTCTTGTCTATTCCATATTTGGCTTAAGGAACTTTATCTGTGCTCATTTCAATCTCTGGTTTTATGCAGCACCCCAACTCACCTTTCCCCTTAAGCAAGCATAAGTTGGTTTTCTAAATTTGAGACCCTGTTCTGTTCTGTAATTCAGTTCCTGTGTAGCCAAGTTTACATTCCGTGTATTACTGATATCTTATGATGTTTCTTTTTCTGTGTGACTTATTTCAGTTAGAATCATCGTACCTGAATCCACTCATTATGCTGCTACGGGCCTGATGACATAGATTTCATTGCTGAGTGATACTGCATTGTACGTAAGTACCACAAGTTCTTTATCCATTTTTCACTTTCTGTGATATTGAACTTGTACGGTAAACGAGGTTCTTGTAAAAGGAGGCGTCACAAACTTTGGGGTGGCTGTGTCTTTTTGATTTTAATTTCCCTAAGCTATAGGACCATAAGTGGAAGTGCCCTAGGCTCAGTTGCTTTGTTTTTTAGATGTTTCAGGAAACACCATACACTTCTCCCGAATGGTTGTTGGCAATTTACATCCCGCCCATCAGCATAACAAGGCTCCCAGTTCTCCATGGCCTGTCCTGCCTTTCTGGATTTTACACTTTTTTCAGATGGCCCTTTTGACCAGGGGGGAAGTGAGACTTCATTGTAGTGCAGATTTCCTTTGCAAGCTTGCTTGGTTGGCCAAAAAGGGCGTATGCGTTTTTTCCTGAATATATTCAGGAAAAAACGCATACGCCCTTTTTGGCCAAGTGCATCATTGTGGACGTTCTGCCTCTTTTCCTATGCTTTCAATGCAATTCCAGTCTACCTCCTGAAATCGGTTTCCTGCAATTCTGCCCCGCTTTCAAGTCCTCTTGGCAGCCTTACTTCAGTCTATTTTTGGACGATAGCTGTCATTTATAACTCTGCAGGTTTGTGAATTACAGTGCCCCTGAGCTCCTTTCTTCAACTCGCTTTCTTGTGACCTGGCCGCAACACCGCAGGATGACTTCAGGCCCTAATCTTGTTTAGGCCCGGCATGCTGAGCCTTTGGTTAATTCCTCTTCCTGGTGGGAAATGAGAGTTAAATTTGCCCGTCCAGACACCTCCAGCTAGCCTCTCATTGGTTCTCGCTATTCCTGTTCATCTTCCGCAGAAATTGCAAACTGGGCCAAACAGGAGGTTAAAGGGACTGACTCTCCAAGTGGGGAGAGTGTTAGTAAAGCGTCTGGAATGTTGCACCCGAGTACCAGGGGAGGAAAACTGAGACATATTTGAACACGTCTCCCGATCACATGGTTGATCATACTCTAGGTTCCACATGCATGTTTTAGCTGAAGGAAGAATACCTTAAACCTGGGTAGTTGAAACCCGTGGAATGGGTACCATGCAATATGACTTCAAAGGGTCTTCATTTGCTCACCGAACCTCTCCAATCCTATCACTGCTGCGTTTATGCCCCTGTACACATGCTTGATTCTCTTTCAGAGACATAGGAATCCATAGGTTTTAAGATACTTACAAGTCAGGTACATTCTTAGGCGTTTAATATGGGGTGTTGAGTCCATTTCGTTGAGCAAGGAGTAGCTCTTGTCTATTCCATATTTGGCTTAAGGAACTTTATCTGTGCTCATTTCAATCTCTGGTTTTATGCAGCACCCCAACTCACCTTTACCCTTAAGCAAGCATAAGTTGGTTTTCTAAATTTGAGACCCTGTTCTGTTCTGTAATTCAGTCCTGTGTAGTCAAGTTTACATTCCGTGTATTACTGATATCTTATGATGTTTCTTTTTCTGTGTGACTTATTTCAGTTAGAATCATCATACCTGAATCCACTCATTGTGCTGCTAAGGGCCTGATGACACAGATTTCATTGCTGAGTGATATTGCTTTGTAAGTGAATACCACAACTTCTTTATCCATTTTTCACTTTCTGCGATGTTGAACTTGTACTGTAAACGAGGTTCTTGTAAACAGAGCCGTTCCAAACTTTGGGGTGGCTGTGTCTTTTTGATTTTAATTTCCCTAAGCTGTAGGACCATAAGTGGAAGTGCCCTAGGCTCTGTTGCTTTGTTTTTTAGATGTTTCAGGAAACACCATACACTTCTCCCAAGTGTCTGTTGGCAATTTACATCCCGCCCATCAGCATAACAAGGCTCCCAGTTCTCAATGGCCTGTTGCCTTTCTGGATTTTACACTTTTTTCAGATGGCCCTTTTGACCGGGGGGAAGTGAGACTTCATTGTAGTGCAGATTTCCTTTGCAAGCTTGCTTGGTTGGCCAAAAAGGGCGTATGCGTTTTTTCCTGAATATATTCAGGAAAAAACGCATACGCCCTTTTTGGCCAAGTGCATCATTGTGGACGTTCTGCCTCTTTTCCTATGCTTTCAATGCAATTCCAGTCTACCTCCAGAAATCGGTTTCCTGCAATTCTGCCCCGCTTTCAAGTCCTCTTGGCAGCCTTACTTCAGTCTATTTTTGGACGATAGCTGTCATTTATAACTCTGCAGGTTTGTGAATTACAGTGCCCCTGATCTCCTTTCTTCAACTCGCTTTCTTTTGAGCTGGCCGCAACACCGCAGGATGGCTTCAGGCCCTAATCTGGTTCCGTTACGGCATGCTGAGCCTTTGGTTATTTCCTCTTCCTGTTGGGAAATGAGAGTTAAATTTGCCCGTCCAGACACCTCCAGCTAGCCTCTCATTGGTTCTCGCTATTCCTGTTCATCTTCCGCAGAAATTGCAAACTGTGCCAAACAGGAGGCTAAAGGCGCTGACTCTCCAAGTGGGGAGAGTGTTAGTAAAGCGTCTGGAATGTTGCACCCGAGTACCAGGGGAGGAAAACTGAGACATATTTGAACACGTCTCCCGATCACATGGTTGATCATACTCTGGGTTCCACATGCATGTTTTAGCTGAAGGAAGAATACCTAAAACCTGGGTAGTTGAAACCCGTGGAATGGGTACCATGCAATATGACTTCAAAGGGTCTTCATTTGCTCACCGAACCTCTCCAATCCTATCACTGCTGCGTTTATGCCCCTGTACACATGCTTGATTCTCATTCGGAGACATAGCAATCCATAGGTTTTAAGATACTTACTAGTCAGGTACATTCTTAGGCGTTTAATATGCGGTGTTGAGTCCATTTCGTGGAGCAAGGAGTAGCTCTTGTCTATTCCATATTTGGCTTAAGGAACTTTATCTGTGCTCATTTCAATCTCTGGTTTTATGCAGCACCCCAACTCACCTTTCCCCTTAAGCAAGCATAAGTTGGTTTTCTAAATTTGAGACCCTGTTCTGTTTTGGAATTCAGTTCCTGTGTAGCCAAGTTTACATTCCGTGTATTAGTGATATCTTATGATGTTTCTTTTTCTGTGTGACTTATTTCAGTTAGAATCATCGTACCTGAATCCACTCATTATGGTGCTACGGGCCTGATGACATAGATTTCATTGCTGAGTGATACTGCATTGTACGTAAGTACCACAAGTTCTTTATCCATTTTTCACTTTCTGTGATATTGAACTTGTACGGTAAACGAGGTTCTTGTAAAAGGAGGCGTCCCAAACTTTGGGGTGGCTGTGTCTTTTTGATTTTAATTTCCCTAAGCTATAGGACCATAAGTGGAAGTGCCCTAGGCTCAGTTGCTTTGTTTTTTAGATGTTTCAGGAAACACCATACACTTCTCCCGAGTGTTTGTTGGCAATTTACATCCCGCCCATCAGCATAACAAGGCTCCCAGTTCTCCATGGCCTGACCTGCCTTTCTGGATTTTACACTTTTTTCAGATGGCCCTTTTGACCGGGGGGAAGTGAGACTTCATTGTAGTGCAGATTTCCTTTGCAAGCTTGCTTGGTTGGCCAAAAAGGGCGTATGCGTTTTTTCCTGAATATATTCAGGAAAAAACGCATACGCCCTTTTTGGCCAAGTGCATCATTGTGGACGTTCTGCCTCTTTTCCTATGCTTTCAATGCAATTCCAGTCTACCTCCTGAAATCGGTTTCCTGCAATTCTGCCCCGCTTTCAAGTCCTCTTGGCAGCCTTACTTCAGTCTATTTTTGGACGATAGCTGTCATTTATAACTCTGCAGGTTTGTGAATTACAGTGCCCCTGAGCTCCTTTCTTCAACTCGCTTTCTTGTGACCTGGCCGCAACACCGCAGGATGACTTCAGGCCCTAATCTTGTTTCGGCCCGGCATGCTGAGCCTTTGGTTAATTCCTCTTCCTGGTGGGAAATGAGAGTTAAATTTGCCCGTCCAGACACCTCCAGCTAGCCTCTCATTGGTTCTCGCTATTCCTGTTCATCTTCCGCAGAAATTGCAAACTGGGCCAAACAGGAGGTTAAAGGGACTGACTCTCCAAGTGGGGAGAGTGTTAGTAAAGCGTCTGGAATGTTGCACCCGAGTACCAGGGGAGGAAAACTGAGACATATTTGAACACGTCTCCCGATCACATGGTTGATCATACTCTAGGTTCCACATGCATGTTTTAGCTGAAGGAAGAATACCTTAAACCTGGGTAGTTGAAACCCGTGGAATGGGTACCATGCAATATGACTTCAAAGGGTCTTCATTTGCTCACCGAACCTCTCCAATCCTATCACTGCTGCGTTTATGCCCCTGTACACATGCTTGATTCTCTTTCGGAGACATAGGAATCCATAGGTTTTAAGATACTTACAAGTCAGGTACATTCTTAGGCGTTTAATATGGGGTGTTGAGTCCATTTCGTTGAGCAAGGAGTAGCTCTTGTCTATTCCATATTTGGCTTAAGGAACTTTATCTGTGCTCATTTCAATCTCTGGTTTTATGCAGCACCCCAACTCACCTTTACCCTTAAGCAAGCATAAGTTGGTTTTCTAAATTTGAGACCCTGTTCTGTTCTGTAATTCAGTCCTGTGTAGTCAAGTTTACATTCCGTGTATTACTGATATCTTATGATGTTTCTTTTTCTGTGTGACTTATTTCAGTTATAATCATCATACCTGAATCCACTCATTGTGCTGCTAAGGGCCTGATGACACAGATTTCATTGCTGAGTGATATTGCTTTGTAAGTGAATACCACAACTTCTTTATCCATTTTTCACTTTCTGCGATGTTGAACTTGTACTGTAAACGAGGTTCTTGTAAACAGAGCCGTTCCAAACTTTGGGGTGGCTGTGTCTTTTTGATTTTAATTTCCCTAAGCTGTAGGACCATAAGTGGAAGTGCCCTAGGCTCTGTTGCTTTGTTTTTTAGATGTTTCAGGAAACACCATACACTTCTCCCAAGTGTCTGTTGGCAATTTACATCCCGCCCATCAGCATAACAAGGCTCCCAGTTCTCAATGGTCTGTTGCCTTTCTGGATTTTACACTTTTTTCAGATGGCCCTTTTGACCGGGGGGAAGTGAGACTTCATTGTAGTGCAGATTTCCTTTGCAAGCTTGCTTGGTTGGCCAAAAAGGGCGTATGCGTTTTTTCCTGAATATATTCAGGAAAAAACGCATACGCCCTTTTTGGCCAAGTGCATCATTGTGGACGTTCTGCCTCTTTTCCTATGCTTTCAATGCAATTCCAGTCTACCTCCAGAAATCGGTTTCCTGCAATTCTGCCCCGCTTTCAAGTCCTCTTGGCAGCCTTACTTCAGTCTATTTTTGGACGATAGCTGTCATTTATAACTCTGCAGGTTTGTGAATTACAGTGCCCCTGAGCTCCTTTCTTCAACTCGCTTTCTTTTGAGCTGGCCGCAACACCGCAGGATGGCTTCAGGCCCTAATCTGGTTCCGGCCCGGCACGCTGAGCCTTTGGTTATTTCCTCTTCCTGTTGGGAAATGAGAGTTAAATTTGCCCGTCCAGACACCTCCAGCTAGCCTCTCATTGGTTCTCGCTATTCCTGTTCATCTTCCGCAGAAATTGCAAACTGTGCCAAACAGGAGGCTAAAGGCGCTGACTCTCCAAGTGGGGAGAGTGTTAGTAAAGCGTCTGGAATGTTGCACCCGAGTACCAGGGGAGGAAAACTGAGACATATTTGAACACGTCTCCCGATCACATGGTTGATCATACTCTGGGTTCCACATGCATGTTTTAGCTGAAGGAAGAATACCTAAAACCTGGGTAGTTGAAACCCGTGGAATGGGTACCATGCAATATGACTTCAAAGGGTCTTCATTTGCTCACCGAACCTCTCCAATCCTATCACTGCTGCGTTTATGCCCCTGTACACATGCTTGATTCTCTTTCGGAGACATAGCAATCCATAGGTTTTAAGATACTTACTAGTCAGGTACATTCTTAGGCGTTTAATATGCGGTGTTGAGTCCATTTCGTGGAGCAAGGAGTAGCTCTTGTCTATTCCATATTTGGCTTAAGGAACTTTATCTGTGCTCATTTCAATCTCTGGTTTTATGCAGCAACCCAACTCACCTTTCCCCTTAAGCAAGCATAAGTTGGTTTTCTAAATTTGAGAACCTGTTCTGTTTTGGAATTCAGTTCCTGTGTAGCCAAGTTTACATTCCGTGTATTAGTGATATCTTATGATGTTTCTTTTTCTGTGTGACTTATTTCAGTTAGAATCATCGTACCTGAATCTACTCATTATGCTGCTACGGGCCTGATGACATAGATTTCATTGCTGAGTGATACTGCATTGTACGTAAGTACCACAAGTTCTTTATCCATTTTTCACTTTCTGCGATGTTGAACTTGTACTGTAAACGAGGTTCTTGTAAACAGAGCCGTTCCAAACTTTGGGGTGGCTGTGTCTTTTTGATTTTAATTTCCCTAAGCTATAGGACCATAAGTGGAAGTGCCCTAGGCTCTGTTGCTTTGTTTTTTAGATGTTTCAGGAAACACCATACACTTCTCCCGAGTGTCTGTTGGCAATTTACATCCCGCCCATCAGCATAACAAGGCTCCCAGTTCTCAATGGCCTGTTGCCTTTCTGGATTTTACACTTTTTTCAGATGGCCCTTTTGACCGGGGGGAAGTGAGACTTCATTGTAGTGCAGATTTCCTTTGCAAGCTTGCTTGGTTGGCCAAAAAGGGCGTATGCGTTTTTTCCTGATTATATTCAGGAAAAAACGCATACGCCCTTTTTGGCCAAGTGCATCATTGTGGACGTTCTGCCTCTTTTCCTATGCTTTCAATGCAATTCCAGTCTACCTCCTGAAATCAGTTTCCTGCAATTCTGCCCCGCTTTCAAGTCCTCTTGGCAGCCTTACTTCAGTCTATTTTTGGACGATAGCTGTCATTTATAACTCTGCAGGTTTGTGAATTACAGTGCTCCTGAGCTCCTTTCTTCAACTCGCTTTCTTGTGACCTGGCCGCAACACCGCAGGATGGCTTCAGGCCCTAATCTGGTTCCGGCCCGGCATGCTGAACCTTTGGTTAATTCCTCATCCTGGTGGGAAATGAGAGTTAAATTTGCCCGTCCAGACACCTCCAGCTAGCCTCTCATTGGTTCTCGCTCTTCCTGTTCATCTTCCGCAGAAATTGCAAACTGGGCCAAACAGGAGGTTAAAGGGACTGACTCTCCAAGTGGGGAGAGTGTTAGTAAAGCGTCTGGAATGTTGCACCCGAGTACCAGGGGAGGAAAACTGAGACATATTTGAACACGTCTCCCGATCACATGGTTGATCATACTCTGGGTTCCACATGCATGTTTTAGCTGAAGGAAGAATACCTAAAACCTGGGTAGTTGAAACCCGTGGAATGGGTACCATGCAATATGACTTCAAAGGGTCTTCATTTGCTCACCGAACCTCTCCAATCCTATCACTGCTGCGTTTATGCCCCTGTACACATGCTTGATTCTCTTTCGGAGAGATAGCAATCCATAGGTTTTAAGATATTTACTAGTCAGGTACATTCTTAGGCGTTTAATATGCGGTGTTGAGTCCATTTCGTGGAGCAAGGAGTAGCTCTTGTCTATTCCATATTTGGCTTAAGGAACTTTATCTGTGCTCATTTCAATCTCTGGTTTTATGCAGCAACCCAACTCACCTTTCCCCTTAAGCAAGCATAAGTTGGTTTTCTAAATTTGAGACCCTGTTCTGTTTTGGAATTCAGTTCCTGTGTAGCCAAGTTTACATTCCGTGTATTAGTGATATCTTATGATGTTTCTTTTTCTGTGTGACTTATTTCAGTTAGAATCATCGTACCTGAATCTACTCATTATGCTGCTACGGGCCTGATGACATAGATTTCATTGCTGAGTGATACTGCATTGTACGTAAGTACCACAAGTTCTTTATCCATTTTTCACTTTCTGCGATGTTGAACTTGTACTGTAAACGAGGTTCTTGTAAACAGAGCCGTTCCAAACTTTGGGGTGGCTGTGTCTTTTTGATTTTAATTTCCCTAAGCTATAGGACCATAAGTGGAAGTGCCCTAGGCTCTGTTGCTTTGTTTTTTAGATGTTTCAGGAAACACCATACACTTCTCCCGAGTGTCTGTTGGCAATTTACATCCCGCCCATCAGCATAACAAGGCTCCCAGTTCTCAATGGCCTGTTGCCTTTCTGGATTTTACACTTTTTTCAGATGGCCCTTTTGACCGGGGGGAAGTGAGACTTCATTGTAGTGCAGATTTCCTTTGCAAGCTTGCTTGGTTGGCCAAAAAGGGCGTATGCGTTTTTTCCTGATTATATTCAGGAAAAAACACATACGCCCTTTTTGGCCAAGTACATCATTGTGGACGTTCTGCCTCTTTTCCTATGCTTTCAATGCAATTCCAGTCTACCTCCTGAAATCGGTTTCCTGCAATTCTGCCCCGCTTTCAAGTCCTCTTGGCAGCCTTACTTCAGTCTATTTTTGGACGATAGCTGTCATTTATAACTCTGCAGGTTTGTGAATTACAGTGCCCCTGAGCTCCTTTCTTCAACTCGCTTTCTTGTGACCTGGCCGCAACACCGCAGGATGGCTTCAGGCCCTAATTTGGTTCCGGCCCGGCATGCTGAGCCTTTGGTTAATTCCTCATCCTGGTGGGAAATGAGAGTTAAATTTGCCCGTCCAGACACCTCCAGCTAGCCTCTCATTGGTTCTCGCTATTCCTGTTCATCTTCCGCAGAAATTGCAAACTGGTCCAAACAGGAGGTTAAAGGGACTGACTCTCCAAGTGGGGAGAGTGTTAGTAAAGCGTCTGGAATGTTGCACCCGAGTACCAGGGGAGGAAAACTGAGACATATTTGAACACGTCTCCCGATCACATGGTTGATCATACTCTAGGTTCCACATGCATGTTTTAGCTGAAGGAAGAATACCTTAAACCTGGGTAGTTGAAACCTGTGGAATGGGTACCATGCATTATGACTTCAAAGGGTCTTCATTTGCTCACCGAACCTCTCCAATCCTATCACTGCTGCGTTTATGCCCCTGTACACATGCTTGATTCTCTTTCGGAGAGATAGCAATCCATAGGTTTTAAGATATTTACTAGTCAGGTACATTCTTAGGCGTTTAATATGCGGTGTTGAGTCCATTTCGTGGAGCAAGGAGTAGCTCTTGTCTATTCCATATTTGGCTTAAGGAACTTTATCTGTGCTCATTTCAATCTCTGGTTTTATGCAGCAACCCAACTCACCTTTCCCCTTAAGCAAGCATAAGTTGGTTTTCTAAATTTGAGAACCTGTTCTGTTTTGGAATTCAGTTCCTGTGTAGCCAAGTTTACATTCCGTGTATTAGTGATATCTTATGATGTTTCTTTTTCTGTGTGACTTATTTCAGTTAGAATCATCGTACCTGAATCTACTCATTATGCTGCTACGGGCCTGATGACATAGATTTCATTGCTGAGTGATACTGCATTGTACGTAAGTACCACAAGTTCTTTATCCATTTTTCACTTTCTGCGATGTTGAACTTGTACTGTAAACGAGGTTCTTGTAAACAGAGCCGTTCCAAACTTTGGGGTGGCTGTGTCTTTTTGATTTTAATTTCCCTAAGCTATAGGACCATAAGTGGAAGTGCCCTAGGCTCTGTTGATTTGTTTTTTAGATGTTTCAGGAAACACCATACACTTCTCCCGAGTGTCTGTTGGCAATTTACATCCCGCCCATCAGCATAACAAGGCTCCCAGTTCTCAATGGCCTGTTGCCTTTCTGGATTTTACACTTTTTTCAGATGGCCCTTTTGACCGGGGGGATGTGAGACTTCATTGTAGTGCAGATTTCCTTTGCAAGCTTGCTTGGTTGGCCAAAAAGGGCGTATGCGTTTTTTCCTGATTATATTCAGGAACAAACGCATACGCCCTTTTTGGCCAAGTGAATCATTGTGGACGTTCTGCCTCTTTTCCTATGCTTTCAATGCAATTCCAGTCTACCTCCTGAAATTGGTTTCCTGCAATTCTGCCCCGCTTTCAAGTCCTCTTGGCAGCCTTACTTCAGTCTATTTTTGGACGATAGCTGTCATTTATAACTCTGCAGGTTTGTGAATTACAGTGCCCCTGAGCTCCTTTCTTCAACTCGCTTTCTTGTGAGCTGGCCGCAACACCGCAGGATGGCTTCAGGCCCTAATCTGGTTCCGGCCCGGCATGCTGAGCCTTTGGTTAATTCCTCTGCCTGGTGGGAAATGAGAGTTAAATTTGCCCGTCCAGACACCTCCAGCTAGCCTCTCATTGGTTCTCGCTATTCCTGTTCATCTTCCGCAGAAATTGCAAACTGGGCCAAACAGGAGGTTAAAGGCGCTGACTCTCCAAGTGGGGACAGTGTTAGTAAAGCGTCTGCAATGTTGCACCCGAGTACCAGGGGAGGAAAACTGAGACATATTTGAACACGTCTCCCGTTCACATGGTTGATCATACTTAGCTTCCACATGCATGTTTTAGCTGAAGGAAGAATACCTTAAACCTGGAGAGTTGAGACTCGTGTAATGGGTACCATGCAATATGACTTCAAAAGGTCTTCATTTGCTCACCGAACCTCTCCAATCCTATCACTGCTGCGTTTATGCCCCTGTACACATGCTTGATTCTCTTTTGGAGACATAGCAATCCATAGGTTTTACGATACTTACTAGTCAGGTACATTCTTAGGCGTTTAATATGCGGTGTTGAGTCCATTTCGTTGAGCAAGGAGTAGCTCTTGTCTATTCCATATTTGACTTAAGGAACTTTATCTGTGCTCATTTCAATCTCTGGTTTTATGCAGCACCCCAACTCACCTTTACCCTTAAGCAAGCATAAGTTGGTTTTCTAAATTTGAGACCCTGTTCTGTTCTGTAATTCAGTTCCTGTGTAGCCAAGTTTCCATTCCGTGTATTACTGATATCTTATGATGTTTCTTTTTCTGTGTGACTTATTTCAGTTAGAATCATCATACCTGAATCCACTCATTGTGATGCTAAGGGCCTGATGACATAGATTTCATTGCTGAGTGATATTGCTTTGTAAGTAAATACCACAACTTCTTTATCCATTTTTCACTTTCTGCGATGTTGAACTTGTACTGTAAACGAGGTTCTTGTAAACAGAGGTGTCCCAAACTTTGGGGTGGCTGTGTCTTTTTGATTTTAATTTCCCTAAGCTATAGGACCATAAGTGGAAGTGCCCTAGGCTCTGTTGCTTTGTTTTTTAGATGTTTCAGGAAACACCATACACTTCTCCCGAGTGTCTGTTGGCAATTTACATCCCGCCCATCAGCATAACAGGGCTCCCAGTTCTCCATGGCCTGTCCTGCCTTTCTGGATTTTACACTTTTTTCAGATGGCCCTTTTGACCGGGGGGAAGTGAGACTTCATTGTAGTGCAGATTTCCTTTGCAAGCTTGCTTGGTTGGCCAAAAAGGGCGTATGCGTTTTTTCCTGAATATATTCAGGAAAAAACGCATACGCCCTTTTTGGCCAAGTGCATCATTGTGGACGTTCTGCCTCTTTTCCTATGCTTTCAATGCAATTCCAGTCTACCTCCTGAAATCGGTTTCCTGCAATTCTGCCCCGCTTTCAAGTCCTCTTGGCAGCCTTACTTCAGTCTATTTTTGGACGATAGCTGTCATTTATAACTCTGCAGGTTTGTGAATTACAGTGCCCCTGAGCTCCTTTCTTCAACTCGCTTTCTTGTGACCTGGCCGCAACACCGCAGGATGGCTTCAGGCCCTAATCTGGTTCCGGTACGGCACGCTGAGCCTTTGGTTATTTCCTCTTCCTGGTGGGAAATGAGAGTTAAATTTGCCCGTCCAGACACCTCCAGCTAGCCTCTCATTGGTTCTCGCTATTCCTGTTCATCTTCCGCAGAAATTGCAAACTGGGCCAAACAGGAGGTTAAAGGCGCTGACTCTCCAAGTGGGGAGAGTGTTAGTAAAGCGTCTGGAATGTTGCACCCGAGTACCAGGGGAGGAAAACTGAGACATATTTGAACACGTCTCCCGATCACATGGTTGATCATACTCTGGGTTCCACATGCATGTTTTAGCTGAAGGAAGAATACCTAAAACCTGGGTAGTTGAAACCCGTGGAATGGGTACCATGCAATATGACTTCAAAGGGTCTTCATTTGCTCACCGAACCTCTCCAATCCTATCACTGCTGCTTTTATGTCCCTGTACACGTGCTTGATTCTCTTTCGGAGACATAGCAATCCATAGGTTTTAAGATACTTACTAGTCAGGTACATTCTTAGGCGTTTAATATGCGGTGTTGAGTCCATTTCGTGGAGCAAGGAGTAGCTCTTGTCTATTCCATATTTGGCTTAAGGAACTTTATCTGTGCTCATTTCAATCTCTGGTTTTATGCAGCACCCCAACTCACCTTTCCCCTTAAGCAAGCATAAGTTGGTTTTCTAAATTTG
Organism: Delphinus delphis; assembly: GCF_949987515.2. Classification (NCBI taxonomy): domain Eukaryota; kingdom Metazoa; phylum Chordata; class Mammalia; order Artiodactyla; family Delphinidae; genus Delphinus; species Delphinus delphis. The sequence goes on along the minus strand of NW_027192697.1, from coordinate 1,070,185 downwards.
AGACCCTGTTCTGTTCTGTAATTCAGTTCCTGTGTAGCCAAGTTTACATTCCGTGTATTACTGATATCTTATGATGTTTCTTTTTCTGTGTGACTTATTTCAGTTAGAATCATCATACCTGAATCCACTCATTGTGCTGCTAGGGGCCTGATGACATAGATTTCATTGCTGAGTGATATTGCTTTGTAAGTGAATACCACAACTTCTTTATCCATTTTTCACTTTCTGCGATGTTGAACTTGTACTGTAAACGAGGTTCTTGTAAACAGAGCCGTTCCAAACTTTGGGGTGGCTGTGTCTTTTTGATTTTAATTTCCCTAAGCTATAGGACCATAAGTGGAAGTGCCCTAGGCTCTGTTGCTTTGTTTTTTAGATGTTTCAGGAAACACCATACACTTCTCCCGAGTGTCTGTTGGCAATTTACATCCCGCCCATCAGCATAACAAGGCTCCCAGTTGTCCTTGGCCTGTCCTGCCTTTCTGGATTTTACACTTTTTTCAGATGGCCCTTTTGACCGGGGGGAAGTGAGACTTCATTGTAGTGCAGATTTCCTTTGCAAGCTTGCTTGGTTGGCCAAAAAGGGCATATGCATTTTTTCCTGAATATATTCAGGAATAATTTGCCCGTCCAGACACCTCCAGCTAGTCTCTCATTGGTTCTCGCTATTTCTGTTCATCTTCCGTAGAAATTGCAAACTGGGCCAAACAGGAGGTTAAAGGGACTGACTCTCCAAGTCGGGAGAGTGTTAGTAAAGCGTCTGGAATGTTGCACCCGAGTACCAGGGTACGAAAACTGAGACATATTTGAACACGTCTCCCGATCACATGGTTGATCATACTCTGGGTTCCACATGCATGTTTTAGCTGAAGGAAGAATACCTTAAACCTGGGTAGTTGAAACCCGTGGAATGGGTACCAAGCAATATGACTTCAAAGGGTCTTCATTTGCTCACCGAACCTCTCCAATCCTATCACTGCTGCGTTTATGCCCCTGTACACATGCTTGATTCTCTTTCGGAGACATAGCAATCCATAGGTTTTAAGATACTTACTAGTCAGGTACATTCTTAGGCGTTTAATATGGGGTGTTGAGTCCATTTCGTTGAGCAAGGAGTAGCTCTTGTCTATTCCATATTTGGCTTAAGGAACTTTATCTGTGCTCATTTCAATCTCTGGTTTTATGCAGCACCCCAACTCACCTTTCCCCTTAAGCAAGCATAAGTTGGTTTTCTAAATTTGAGACCCTGTTCTGTTTTGGAATGCAGTTCCTGTGTAGCCAAGTTTACATTCCGTGTATTACTGATATCTTATGATGTTTCTTTTTCTGTGTGACTTATTTCAGTTAGAATCATCGTACCTGAATCCACTCATTATGCTGCTACGGGCCTGATGACATAGATTTCATTGCTGAGTGATACTGCATTGTACGTAAGTACCACAAGTTCTTTATCCATTTTTCACTTTCTGTGATATTGAACTTGTACGGTAAACGAGGTTCTTGTAAACGGAGGCGTCCCAAACTTTTGGGTGGCTGTGTCTTTTTGATTTTAATTTCCATAAGCTATAGGACCATAAGTGGAAGTGCCCTAGGTTCTGTTGCTTTGTTTTTTAGATGTTTCAGGAAACACCATACACTTCTCCTGAGTGTCTGTTGGCAATTTACATCCCACCCATCAGCATAACAAGGCTCCCAGTTCTCCATGGCCTGTCCTGCCTTTTTGGATTTTACACTTTTTTCAGATGGCCCTTTTAACCGGGGAGAAGTGAGACTTCATTGTAGTGCAGATTTCCTTTGCAAGCTTGCTTGGTTGGCCAAAAAGGGCGTATGCGTTTTTTCCTGAATATATTCAGGAAAAAACGCATACGCCCTTTTTGGCCAAGTGCATCATTGTGGACGTTCTGCCTCTTTTCCTATGCTTTCAATGCAATTCCAGTCTACCTCCTGAAATCGGTTTCCTGCAATTCTGCCCTGCTTTCAAGTCCTCTTGGCAGCCTTACTTCAGTCTATTTTTGGACGATAGCTGTCATTTATAACTCTGCAGGTTTGTGAATTACAGTGCCCCTGAGCTCCTTTCTTCAACTCGCTTTCTTTTGAGCTGGCCGCAACACTGCAGGATGGCTTCAGGCCCTAATCTGGTTCCGGCACGGCACGCTGAGCCCTTGGTTAATTCCTCTTCCTGGTGGGAAATGAGAGTTAAATTTGCCCGTCCAGACACCTCCAGCTAGCCTCTCATTGGTTCTCGCTATTCCTGTTCATCTTCCGCAGAAATTGCAAACTGGGCCAAACAGGAGGTGAAAGGGACTGACTCTCCAAGTCGGGAGAGTGTTAGTAAAGCGTCTGGAATGTTGCACCCGAGTACCAGGGGAGGAAAACTGAGACATATTTGAACACGTCTCCCGTTCACATGGTTGATCATACTCTGGGTTCGCCATGCATGTTTTAGCTGAAGAAAGAATACCTTAAACCTGGAGAGTTGGGACCCGTGTAATGGGTACCATGCAATATGACTTCGAAGGGTCTTCATTTGCTCACCGAAGCTCTCCAATCCTATCACTGCTGCGTTTATGCCCCTGTACACACGCTTGATTCTCTTTTGGAGACATAGCAATCCATAGGTTTTAAGATACTTACTAGTCAGGTACATTGTTAGGCGTTTAATATGCGGTGTTGAGTCCATTTCGTTGAGCAAGGAGTAGCTCTTGTCTATTCCATATTTGGCTTAAGGAACTTTATCTGTGCTCATTTCAATCTCTGGTTTTATGCAGCACCCCAACTCACCTTTCCCCTTAAGCAAGCATAAGTTGGTTTTCTAAATTTGAGACCCTGTTCTGTTTTGGAATGCAGTTCCTGTGTAGCCAAGTTTACATTCCGTGTATTAGTGATATCTTATGATGTTTCTTTTTCTGTGTGACTTATTTCAGTTAGAATCATCGTACCTGAATCCACTCATTATGCTGCTACGGGCCTGATGACATAGATTTCATTGCTGAGTGATACTGCATTGTACGTAAGTACCACAAGTTCTTTATCCATTTTTCACTTTCCGTGATATTGAACTTGTACGGTAAACGGGGTTCGTGTAAACGGAGGCGTCCCAAACTTTGGGGTGGCTGTGTCTTTTTGATTTTAATTTCCCTAAGCTATAGGACCATAAGTGGAAGTGCCCTAGGCTCTGTTGCTTTGTTTTTTAGATGTTTCAGGAAACACCATACACTTCTCCCGAGTGTCTGTTGGCAATTTACATCCCGCCCATCAGCATAACAGGGCTCCCAGTTCTCCATGGCCTGTCCTGCCTTTCTGGATTTTACACTTTTTTCAGATGGCCCTTTTGACCGGGGGGAAGTGAGACTTCATTGTAGTGCAGATTTCCTTTGCAAGCTTGCTTGGTTGGCCAAAAAGGGCGTATGCGTTTTTTCCTGAATATATTCAGGAAAAAACGCATACGCCCTTTTTGGCCAAGTGCATCATTGTGGACGTTCTGCCTCTTTTCCTATGCTTTCAATGCAATTCCAGTCTACCTCCTGAAATCGGTTTCCTGCAATTCTGCCCCGCTTTCAAGTCCTCTTGGCAGCCTTACTTCAGTCTATTTTTGGACGATAGCTGTCATTTATAACTCTGCAGGTTTGTGAATTACAGTGCCCCTGAGCTCCTTTCTTCAACTCGCTTTCTTGTGACCTGGCCGCAACACCGCAGGATGGCTTCAGGCCCTAATCTGGTTCCGGTACGGCACGCTGAGCCTTTGGTTATTTCCTCTTCCTGGTGGGAAATGAGAGTTAAATTTGCCCGTCCAGACACCTCCAGCTAGCCTCTCATTGGTTCTCGCTATTCCTGTTCATCTTCCGCAGAAATTGCAAACTGGGCCAAACAGGAGGTTAAAGGCGCTGACTCTCCAAGTGGGGAGAGTGTTAGTAAAGCGTCTGGAATGTTGCACCCGAGTACCAGGGGAGGAAAACTGAGACATATTTGAACACGTCTCCCGATCACATGGTTGATCATACTCTGGGTTCCACATGCATGTTTTAGCTGAAGGAAGAATACCTAAAACCTGGGTAGTTGAAACCCGTGGAATGGGTACCATGCAATATGACTTCAAAGGGTCTTCATTTGCTCACCGAACCTCTCCAATCCTATCACTGCTGCTTTTATGTCCCTGTACACGTGCTTGATTCTCTTTCGGAGACATAGCAATCCATAGGTTTTAAGATACTTACTAGTCAGGTACATTCTTAGGCGTTTAATATGCGGTGTTGAGTCCATTTCGTGGAGCAAGGAGTAGCTCTTGTCTATTCCATATTTGGCTTAAGGAACTTTATCTGTGCTCATTTCAATCTCTGGTTTTATGCAGCACCCCAACTCACCTTTCCCCTTAAGCAAGCATAAGTTGGTTTTCTAAATTTGAGACCCTGTTCTGTTCTGTAATTCAGTTCCTGTGTAGCCAAGTTTACATTCCGTGTATTACTGATATCTTATGATGTTTCTTTTTCTGTGTGACTTATTTCAGTTAGAATCATCATACCTGAATCCACTCATTGTGCTGCTAGGGGCCTGATGACATAGATTTCATTGCTGAGTGATATTGCTTTGTAAGTGAATACCACAACTTCTTTATCCATTTTTCACTTTCTGCGATGTTGAACTTGTACTGTAAACGAGGTTCTTGTAAACAGAGCCGTTCCAAACTTTGGGGTGGCTGTGTCTTTTTGATTTTAATTTCCCTAAGCTATAGGACCATAAGTGGAAGTGCCCTAGGCTCTGTTGCTTTGTTTTTTAGATGTTTCAGGAAACACCATACACTTCTCCCGAGTGTCTGTTGGCAATTTACATCCCGCCCATCAGCATAACAAGGCTCCCAGTTGTCCTTGGCCTGTCCTGCCTTTCTGGATTTTACACTTTTTTCAGATGGCCCTTTTGACCGGGGGGAAGTGAGACTTCATTGTAGTGCAGATTTCCTTTGCAAGCTTGCTTGGTTGGCCAAAAAGGGCATATGCATTTTTTCCTGAATATATTCAGGAATAATTTGCCCGTCCAGACACCTCCAGCTAGTCTCTCATTGGTTCTCGCTATTTCTGTTCATCTTCCGTAGAAATTGCAAACTGGGCCAAACAGGAGGTTAAAGGGACTGACTCTCCAAGTCGGGAGAGTGTTAGTAAAGCGTCTGGAATGTTGCACCCGAGTACCAGGGTACGAAAACTGAGACATATTTGAACACGTCTCCCGATCACATGGTTGATCATACTCTGGGTTCCACATGCATGTTTTAGCTGAAGGAAGAATACCTTAAACCTGGGTAGTTGAAACCCGTGGAATGGGTACCAAGCAATATGACTTCAAAGGGTCTTCATTTGCTCACCGAACCTCTCCAATCCTATCACTGCTGCGTTTATGCCCCTGTACACATGCTTGATTCTCTTTCGGAGACATAGCAATCCATAGGTTTTAAGATACTTACTAGTCAGGTACATTCTTAGGCGTTTAATATGGGGTGTTGAGTCCATTTCGTTGAGCAAGGAGTAGCTCTTGTCTATTCCATATTTGGCTTAAGGAACTTTATCTGTGCTCATTTCAATCTCTGGTTTTATGCAGCACCCCAACTCACCTTTCCCCTTAAGCAAGCATAAGTTGGTTTTCTAAATTTGAGACCCTGTTCTGTTTTGGAATGCAGTTCCTGTGTAGCCAAGTTTACATTCCGTGTATTACTGATATCTTATGATGTTTCTTTTTCTGTGTGACTTATTTCAGTTAGAATCATCGTACCTGAATCCACTCATTATGCTGCTACGGGCCTGATGACATAGATTTCATTGCTGAGTGATACTGCATTGTACGTAAGTACCACAAGTTCTTTATCCATTTTTCACTTTCTGTGATATTGAACTTGTACGGTAAACGAGGTTCTTGTAAACGGAGGCGTCCCAAACTTTTGGGTGGCTGTGTCTTTTTGATTTTAATTTCCATAAGCTATAGGACCATAAGTGGAAGTGCCCTAGGTTCTGTTGCTTTGTTTTTTAGATGTTTCAGGAAACACCATACACTTCTCCTGAGTGTCTGTTGGCAATTTACATCCCACCCATCAGCATAACAAGGCTCCCAGTTCTCCATGGCCTGTCCTGCCTTTTTGGATTTTACACTTTTTTCAGATGGCCCTTTTAACCGGGGAGAAGTGAGACTTCATTGTAGTGCAGATTTCCTTTGCAAGCTTGCTTGGTTGGCCAAAAAGGGCGTATGCGTTTTTTCCTGAATATATTCAGGAAAAAACGCATACGCCCTTTTTGGCCAAGTGCATCATTGTGGACGTTCTGCCTCTTTTCCTATGCTTTCAATGCAATTCCAGTCTACCTCCTGAAATCGGTTTCCTGCAATTCTGCCCTGCTTTCAAGTCCTCTTGGCAGCCTTACTTCAGTCTATTTTTGGACGATAGCTGTCATTTATAACTCTGCAGGTTTGTGAATTACAGTGCCCCTGAGCTCCTTTCTTCAACTCGCTTTCTTTTGAGCTGGCCGCAACACTGCAGGATGGCTTCAGGCCCTAATCTGGTTCCGGCACGGCACGCTGAGCCCTTGGTTAATTCCTCTTCCTGGTGGGAAATGAGAGTTAAATTTGCCCGTCCAGACACCTCCAGCTAGCCTCTCATTGGTTCTCGCTATTCCTGTTCATCTTCCGCAGAAATTGCAAACTGGGCCAAACAGGAGGTGAAAGGGACTGACTCTCCAAGTCGGGAGAGTGTTAGTAAAGCGTCTGGAATGTTGCACCCGAGTACCAGGGGAGGAAAACTGAGACATATTTGAACACGTCTCCCGTTCACATGGTTGATCATACTCTGGGTTCGCCATGCATGTTTTAGCTGAAGAAAGAATACCTTAAACCTGGAGAGTTGGGACCCGTGTAATGGGTACCATGCAATATGACTTCGAAGGGTCTTCATTTGCTCACCGAAGCTCTCCAATCCTATCACTGCTGCGTTTATGCCCCTGTACACACGCTTGATTCTCTTTTGGAGACATAGCAATCCATAGGTTTTAAGATACTTACTAGTCAGGTACATTGTTAGGCGTTTAATATGCGGTGTTGAGTCCATTTCGTTGAGCAAGGAGTAGCTCTTGTCTATTCCATATTTGGCTTAAGGAACTTTATCTGTGCTCATTTCAATCTCTGGTTTTATGCAGCACCCCAACTCACCTTTCCCCTTAAGCAAGCATAAGTTGGTTTTCTAAATTTGAGACCCTGTTCTGTTTTGGAATGCAGTTCCTGTGTAGCCAAGTTTACATTCCGTGTATTAGTGATATCTTATGATGTTTCTTTTTCTGTGTGACTTATTTCAGTTAGAATCATCGTACCTGAATCCACTCATTATGCTGCTACGGGCCTGATGACATAGATTTCATTGCTGAGTGATACTGCATTGTACGTAAGTACCACAAGTTCTTTATCCATTTTTCACTTTCCGTGATATTGAACTTGTACGGTAAACGGGGTTCGTGTAAACGGAGGCGTCCCAAACTTTGGGGTGGCTGTGTCTTTTTGATTTTAATTTCCCTAAGCTATAGGACCATAAGTGGAAGTGCCCTAGGCTCTGTTGCTTTGTTTTTTAGATGTTTCAGGAAACACCATACACTTCTCCCGAGTGTCTGTTGGCAATTTACATCCCGCCAATCAGCATAACAAGGCTCCCAGTTCTCCATGGCCTGTCCTGCCTTTCTGGATTTTACACTTTTTTCAGATGGCCCTTTTGACCGGGGGCAAGTGAGACTTCATTGTAGTGCAGATTTCCTTTGCAAGCTTGCTTGGTTGGCCAAAAAGGGCGTATGCGTTTTTTCCTGAATATATTCAGGAAAAAACGCATACGCCCTTTTTGGCCAAGTGCATCATTGTGGACGTTCTGCCTCTTTTCCTATGCTTTCAATGCAATTCCAGTTTACCTCCTGAAATCGGTTTCCTGCAATTCTGCCCCGCTTTCAAGTCCTCTTGGCAGCCTTACTTCAGTCTATTTTTGGACGATAGCTGTCATTTATAACTCTGCAGGTTTGTGAATTACAGTGCCCCTGAGCTCCTTTCTTCAACTCGCTTTCTTGTGACCTGGCCGCAACACCGCTGGATGGCTTCAGGCCCTAATCTGGTTCCGGCACGGCACGCTGAGCCTTTGGTTAATTCCTCTTCCTGGTGGGAAATGAGAGTTAAATTTGCCCGTCCAGACACCTCCAGCTAGTCTCTCATTGGTTCTCGCTATTCCTGTTCATCTTCCGCAGAAATTGCAAACGGGGCCAAACAGGAGGTTAAAGGCGCTGACTCTCCAAGTGGGGAGAGTGTTAGTAAAGCGTCTGGAATGTTGCACCCGAGTACCAGAGTACGAAAACTGAGACATATTTGAACACGTCTCCCGATCACATGGTTGATCATACTCTGGGTTCCACATGCATGTTTTAGCTGAAGGAAGAATACCTAAAACTTTGGTAGTTGAAACCCGTGGAATGGGTACCATGCAATATGACTTCAAAGGGTCTTCATTTGCTCACCGAACCTCTCCAATCCTATCACTGCTGCGTTTATGCCCCTGTACACATGCTTGATTCTCTTTCGGAGACATAGCAATCCATAGGTTTTAAGATACTTACTAGTCAGGTACATTCTTAGGCGTTTAATATGCGGTGTTGAGTCCATTTCGTTGAGCAAGGAGTAGCTCTTGTCTATTCCATATTTGGCTTAAGGAACTTTATCTGTGCTCATTTCAATCTCTGGTTTTATGCAGCACCCCAACTCACCTTTACCCTTAAGCAAGCATAAGTAGGTTTTCTAAATTTGAGACCCTGTTCTGTTCTGTAATTCAGTTCCTGTGTAGCCAAGTTTACATTCCGTGTATTACTGATATCTTATGATGTTTCTTTTTCTGTGTGACTTATTTCAGTTAGAATCATCATACCTGAATCCACTCATTGTGCTGCTAAGGGCCTGATGACACAGATTTCATTGCTGAGTGATATTGCTTTGTAAGTAAATACCACAACTTCTTTCTCCATTTTTCACTTTCTGCGATGTTGAACTTGTACTGTAAACGAGGTTCTTGTAAACAGAGCCGTTCCAAACTTTGGGGTGGCTGTGTCTTTTTGATTTTAATTTCCCTAAGCTATAGGACCATAAGTGGAAGTGCCCTAGGTTCTGTTGCTTTGTTTTTTAGATGTTTCAGGAAACACCATACACTTCTCCCGAGTGGTTGTTGGCAATTTACATCCCGCCCATCAGCATAACAAGGCTCCTAGTTCTCCATGGCCTGTCCTGCCTTTCTGGATTTTACACTTTTTTCAGATGGCCCTTTTGACCGGGGGGAAGTGAGACTTCATTGTAGTGCAGATTTCCTTTGCAAGCTTGCTTGGTTGGCCAAAAAGTGCGTATGCGTTTTTTCCTGAATATATTCAGGAAAAAACGCATACGCCCTTTTTGGCCAAGTGCATCATTGTGGACGTTCTGCCTCTTTTCCTATGCTTTCAATGCAATTCCAGTCTACCTCCTGAAATCGGTTTCCTGCAATTCTGCCCCGCTTTCAAGTCCTCTTGGCAGCCTTACTTCAGTCTATTTTTGGACGATAGCTGTCATTTATAACTCTGCAGGTTTGTGAATTACAGTGCCCCTGAGCTCCTTTCTTCAACTCGCTTTCTTGTGACCTGGCCGCAACACCGCAGGATGGCTTCAGGCCCTAATCTGGTTCCGGCACGGCACTCTGAGCCTTTGGTTATTTCCTCTTCCTGGTGGGAAATGAGAGTTAAATTTGCCCGTCCAGACACCTCCAGCTAGTCTCTCATTGGTTCTCGCTATTCCTGTTCATCTTCCGCAGAAATTGCAAACTGGGCCAAACAGGAGGTTAAAGGGACTGACTCTCCAAGTGGGGAGAGTGTTAGTAAAGCGTCTGGAATGTTGCACCCGAGTACCAGGGCAGGAAAACTGAGACATATTTGAACACGTCTCCCGATCACATGGTTGATCATACTCTAGGTTCCACATGCATGTTTTAGCTGAAGGAAGAATACCTTAAACCTGGGTAGTTGAAACCCGTGGAATGGGTACCATGCAATATGACTTCAAAGGGTCTTCATTTGCTCACCGAACCTCTCCAATCCTATCACTGCTGCGTTTATGCCCCTGTACACATGCTTGATTCTCTTTTGGAGACATAGCAATCCATAGGTTTTAAGATACTTACTAGTCAGGTACATTCTTAGGCGTTTAATATGCGGTGTTGAGTCCATTTCGTTGAGCAAGGAGTAGCTCTTGTCTATTCCATATTTGGCTTAAGGAACTTTATCTGTGCTCATTTCAATCTCTGGTTTTATGCAGCACCCCAACTCACCTTTCCCCTTAAGCAAGCATAAGTTGGTTTTCTAAATTTGAGACCCTGTTCTGTTTTGGAATGCAGTAACTGTGTAGCCAAGTTTACATTCCGTGTATTAGTGATATCTTATGATGTTTCTTTTTCTGTGTGACTTATTTCAGTTAGAATCATCGTACCTGAATCCACTCATTATGCTACTACGGGCCTGATGACATAGATTTCATTGCTGAGTGATACTGCATTGTACGTAAGTACCACAAGTTCTTTATCCATTTTTCACTTTATGTGATATTGAACTTGTATGGTAAACGGGGTTCTTGTAAACGGAGGCGTCCCAAACTTTGGGGTGGCTGTGTCTTTTTGATTTTAATTTCCCTAAGCTATAGGACCATAAGTGGAAGTGCCCTAGGCTCTGTTGCTTTGTTTTTTAGATGTTTCAGGAAACACCATACACTTCTCCCGAGTGTCTGTTGGCAATTTACATCCCGCCCATCAGCATAACAAGGCTCCCAGTTCTCCATGGCCTGTCCTGCCTTTCTGGATTTTACACTTTTTTCAGATGGCCCTTTTGACCGGGGGGAAGTGAGACTTCATTGTAGTGCAGATTTCCTTTGCAAGCTTGCTTGGTTGGCCAAAGAGGGCGTATGCGTTTTTTCCTGAATATATTCAGGAAAAAACGCATACGCCCTTTTTGGCCAAGTGCATCATTGTGGACGTTCTGCCTCTTTTCCTATGCTTTCAATGCAATTCCAGTCTACCTCCTGAAATCGGTTTCCTGCAATTCTGCCCCGCTTTCAAGTCCTCTTGGCAGCCTTACTTCAGTCTATTTTTGGACGATAGCTGTCATTTATAACTCTGCAGGTTTGTGAATTACAGTGCCCCTGAGCTCCTTTCTTCAACTCGCTTTCTTGTGAGCTGGCCGCAACACCGCTGGATGGCTTCAGGCCCTAATCTGGTTCCGGCACGGCATGCTGAGCCTTTGGTTAATTCCTCTTCCTGGTGGGAAATGAGAGTTAAATTTGCCCGTCCAGACACCTCCAGCTAGTCTCTCATTGGTTCTCGCTATTCCTGTTCATCTTCCGCAGAAATTGCAAACTGGGCCAAACAGGAGGTTAAAGGTGCTGACTCTCCAAGTGGGGAGAGTGTTAGTAAAGCGTCTGGAATGTTGCACCCGAGTACCAGGGTACGAAAACTGAGACATATTTGAACACGTCTCCCGATCACATGGTTGATCATACTCTGGGTTCCACATGCATGTTTTAGCTGAAGGAAGAATACCTAAAACCCGGGTAGTTGAAACCCGTGGAATGGGTACCATGCAATATGACTTCAAAGGGTCTTCATTTGCTCACCGAACCTCTCCAATCCTATCACTGCTGCGTTTATGCCCCTGTACACATGCTTGATTCTCTTTCAGAGACATAGCAATCCATAGGTTTTAAGATACTTACTAGTCAGGTACATTCTTAGGCGTTTAATATGCAGTGTTGAGTCCATTTCGTTGAGCAAGGAGTAGCTCTTGTCTATTCCATATTTGGCTTAAGGAACTTTATCTGTGCTCATTTCAATCTCTGGTTTTATGCAGCACCCCAACTCACCTTTCCCCTTAAGCAAGCATAAGTTGGTTTTCTAAATTTGAGACCCTGTTCTGTTCTGTAATTCAGTTCCTGTGTAGCCAAGTTTACATTCCGTGTATTACTGATATCTTATGATGTTTCTTTTTCTGTGTGACTTATTTCAGTTAGAATCATCATACCTGAATCCACTCATTGTGCTGCTAAGGGCCTGATGACACAGATTTCATTGCTGAGTGATATTGCTTTGTAAGTGAATACCACAACTTCTTTATCCATTTTTCACTTTCTGCGATGTTGAACTTGTACTGTAAACGAGGTTCTTGTAAACAGAGCCGTTCCAAACTTTGGGGTGGCTGTGTCTTTTTGATTTTAATTTCCCTAAGCTATAGGACCATAAGTGGAAGTGCCCTAGGTTCTGTTGCTTTGTTTTTTAGATGTTTCAGGAAACACCATACACTTCTCCCGAGTGGTTGTTGGCAATTTACATCCCGCCCATCAGCATAACAAGGCTCCCAGTTCTCCATGGCCTGTCCTGCCTTTCTGGATTTTACACTTTTTTCAGATGGCCCTTTTGACCGGGGGGAAGTGAGACTTCATTGTAGTGCAGATTTCCTTTGCAAGCTTGCTTGGTTGGCCAAAAAGGGCGTATGCGTTTTTTCCTGAATATATTCAGGAAAAAACGCATACGCCCATTTTGGCCAAGTGCATCATTGTGGACGTTCTGCCTCTTTTCCTATGCTTTCAATGCAATTCCAGTCTACCTCCTGAAATCGGTTTCCTGCAATTCTGCCCCGCTTTCAAGTCCTCTTGGCAGCCTTACTTCAGTCTATTTTTGGACGATAGCTGTCATTTATAACTCTGCAGGTTTGTGAATTACAGTGCCCCTGAGCTCCTTTCTTCAACTCGCTTTCTTGTGAGCTGGCCGCAACACCGCAGGATGGCTTCAGGCCCTAATCTGGTTCCGGCACGGCACGCTGAGCCTTTGGTTAATTCCTCTTCCTGGTGGGAAATGAGAGTTAAATTTGCCCGTCCAGACACCTCCAGCTAGTCTCTCATTGGTTCTCGCTATTCCTGTTCATCTTCCGCAGAAATTGCAAACTGGGCCAAACAGGAGGTTAAAGGCGCTGACTCTCCAAGTGGGGAGAGTGTTAGTAAAGCGTCTGGAATGTTGCACCCGAGTACCAGAGTACGAAAACTGAGACATATTTGAACACGTCTCCCGATCACATGGTTGATCATACTCTGGGTTCCACATGCATGTTTTAGCTGAAGGAAGAATACCTAAAACTTTGGTAGGTGAAACCCGTGGAATGGGTACCATGCAATATGACTTCAAAGGGTCTTCATTTGCTCACCGAACCTCTCCAATCCTATCACTGCTGCGTTTATGCCCCTGTACACATGCTTGATTCTCTTTTGGAGACATAGCAATCCATAGGTTTTAAGATACTTACTAGTCAGGTACATTCTTAGGCGTTTAATATGCGGTGTTGAGTCCATTTCGTTGAGCAAGGAGTAGCTCTTGTCTATTCCATATTTGGCTTAAGGAACTTTATCTGTGCTCATTTCAATCTCTGGTTTTATGCAGCACCCCAACTCAACTTTCCCCTTAAGCAAGCATAAGTTGGTTTTCTAAATTTGAGACCCTGTTCTGTTTTGGAATGCAGTAACTGTGTAGCCAAGTTTACATTCCGTGTATTAGTGATATCTTATGATGTTTCTTTTTCTGTGTGACTTATTTCAGTTAGAATCATCGTACCTGAATCCACTCATTATGCTACTACGGGCCTGATGACATAGATTTCATTGCTGAGTGATCCTGCATTGTACGTAAGTACCACAAGTTCTTTATCCATTTTTCACTTTATGTGATATTGAACTTGTATGGTAAACGGGGTTCTTGTAAACGGAGGCGTCCCAAACTTTGGGGTGGCTGTGTCTTTTTGATTTTAATTTCCCTAAGCTATAGGACCATAAGTGGAAGTGCCCTAGGCTCTGTTGCTTTGTTTTTTAGATGTTTCAGGAAACACCATACACTTCTCCCGAGTGTCTGTTGGCAATTTACATCCCGCCCATCAGCATAACAAGGCTCCCAGTTCTCCATGGCCTGTCCTGCCTTTCTGGATTTTACACTTTTTTCAGATGGCCCTTTTGACCGGGGGGAAGTGAGACTTCATTGTAGTGCAGATTTCCTTTGCAAGCTTGCTTGGTTGGCCAAAAAGGGCGTATGCGTTTTTTCCTGAATATATTCAGGAAAAAACGCATACGCCCTTTTTGGCCAAGTGCATCATTGTGGACGTTCTGCCTCTTTTCCTATGCTTTCAATGCAATTCCAGTCTACCTCCTGAAATCGGTTTCCTGCAATTCTGCCCCGCTTTCAAGTCCTCTTGGCAGCCTTACTTCAGTCTATTTTTGGACGATAGCTGTCATTTATAACTCTGCAGGTTTGTGAATTACAGTGCCCCTGAGCTCCTTTCTTCAACTCGCTTTCTTGTGAGCTGGCCGCAACACCGCTGGATGGCTTCAGGCCCTAATCTGGTTCCGGCACGGCATGCTGAGCCTTTGGTTAATTCCTCTTCCTGGTGGGAAATGAGAGTTAAATTTGCCCGTCCAGACACCTCCAGCTAGTCTCTCATTGGTTCTCGCTATTCCTGTTCATCTTCCGCAGAAATTGCAAACTGGGCCAAACAGGAGGTTAAAGGTGCTGACTCTCCAAGTGGGGAGAGTGTTAGTAAAGCGTCTGGAATGTTGCACCCGAGTACCAGGGTACGAAAACTGAGACATATTTGAACACGTCTCCCGATCACATGGTTGATCATACTCTGGGTTCCACATGCATGTTTTAGCTGAAGGAAGAATACCTAAAACCCGGGTAGTTGAAACCCGTGGAATGGGTACCATGCAATATGACTTCAAAGGGTCTTCATTTGCTCACCGAACCTCTCCAATCCTATCACTGCTGCGTTTATGCCCCTGTACACATGCTTGATTCTCTTTCAGAGACATAGCAATCCATAGGTTTTAAGATACTTACTAGTCAGGTACATTCTTAGGCGTTTAATATGCAGTGTTGAGTCCATTTCGTTGAGCAAGGAGTAGCTCTTGTCTATTACATATTTGGCTTAAGGAACTTTATCTGTGCTCATTTCAATCTCTGGTTTTATGCAGCACCCCAACTCACCTTTCCCCTTAAGCAAGCATAAGTTGGTTTTCTAAATTTGAGACCCTGTTCTGTTCTGTAATTCAGTTCCTGTGTAGCCAAGTTTACATTCCGTGTATTACTGATATCTTATGATGTTTCTTTTTCTGTGTGACTTATTTCAGTTAGAATCATCATACCTGAATCCACTCATTGTGCTGCTAAGGGCCTGATGACACAGATTTCATTGCTGAGTGATATTGCTTTGTAAGTGAATACCACAACTTCTTTATCCATTTTTCACTTTCTGCGATGTTGAACTTGTACTGTAAACGAGGTTCTTGTAAACAGAGCCGTTCCAAACTTTGGGGTGGCTGTGTCTTTTTGATTTTAATTTCCCTAAGCTATAGGACCATAAGTGGAAGTGCCCTAGGTTCTGTTGCTTTGTTTTTTAGATGTTTCAGGAAACACCATACACTTCTCCCGAGTGGTTGTTGGCAATTTACATCCCGCCCATCAGCATAACAAGGCTCCCAGTTCTCCATGGCCTGTCCTGCCTTTCTGGATTTTACACTTTTTTCAGATGGCCCTTTTGACCGGGGGGAAGTGAGACTTCATTGTAGTGCAGATTTCCTTTGCAAGCTTGCTTGGTTGGCCAAAAAGGGCGTATGCGTTTTTTCCTGAATATATTCAGGAAAAAACGCATACGCCCATTTTGGCCAAGTGCATCATTGTGGACGTTCTGCCTCTTTTCCTATGCTTTCAGTGCAATTCCAGTCTACCTCCTGAAATCGGTTTCCTGCAATTCTGCCCCGCTTTCAAGTCCTCTTGGCAGCCTTACTTCAGTCTATTTTTGGACGATAGCTGTCATTTATAACTCTGCAGTTTTGTGAATTACAGTGCCCCTGAGCTCCTTTCTTCAACTCGCTTTCTTGTGACCTGGCCGCAACACCGCAGGATAGCTTCAGGCCCTAATCTTGTTCCGGCCCGGCATGCTGAGCCTTTGGTTAATTCCTCTTCCTGGTGGGAAATGAGAGTTAAATTTGCCCGTCCAGACACCTCCAGCTAGCCTCTCATTGGTTCTCGCTATTCCTGTTCATCTTCCGCAGAAATTGCAAACTGGGCCAAACAGGAGGTTAAAGGGACTGACTCTCCAAGAGGGGAGAGTGTTAGTAAAGCGTCTGGAATGTTGCACCCGAGTACCAGTGGAGGAAACCTGAGACATATTTGAACATGTCTCCCGTTCACATGGTTGATCATACTCTGGGTTCCACATGCATGTTTTAGCTGAAGGAAGAATACCTTAACCCTGGAGAGTTGAGACCCATGTAATGGGTACCATGCAATATGACTTCAAAGGGTCTTCATTTGCTCACCGAACCTCTCCAATCCTATCACTGCTGCGTTTATGCCCCTGTACACACGCTTGATTCTCTTTTGGAGACATAGCAATCCATAGGTTTTAAGATACTTACTAGTCAGGTACATTCTTAGGCGTTTAATATGGGGTTTTGAGTCCATTTCGTTGAGCAAGGAGTAGCTCTTGTCTATTCCATATTTGGCTTAAGGAACTTTATCTGTGCTCATTTCAATCTCTGGTTTTATGCAGCACCCCAACTCACCTTTCCCCTTAAGCAAGCATAAGTTGGTTTTCTAAATTTGAGACCCTGTTCTGTTTTGGAATGCAGTAACTGTGTAGCCAAGTTTACATTCCGTGTATTAGTGATATCTTATGATGTTTCTTTTTCTGTGTGACTTATTTCAGTTAGAATCATCGTACCTGAATCCACTCATTATGCTGCTACGGGCCTGATGACATAGATTTCATTGCTGAGTAATACTGCATTGTACGTAAGTACCACAAGTTCTTTATCCATTTTTCACTTTCTGTGATATTGAACTTGTACGGTAAACGAGGTTCTTGTAAACGGAGGCGTCCCAAAATTTGGGGTGGCTGTGTCTTTTTGATTTTAATTTCCCTAAGCTATAGGACCATAAGTGGAAGTGCCCTAGGCTCTGTTGCTTTGTTTTTTAGATGTTTCAGGAAACACCATACACTTCTCCCGAGTGGTTGTTGGCAATTTACATCCCGCCCATCAGCATAACAAGGCTCCCAGTTCTCCATGGCCTGTCCTGCCTTTCTGGATTTTACACTTTTTTCAGATGGCCCTTTTGACCGGGGGGAAGTGAGACTTCATTGTAGTGCAGATTTCCTTTGCAAGCTTGCTTGGTTGGCCAAAAAGGGCGTATGCGTTTTTTCCTGAATATATTCAGGAAAAAACGCATACGCCCTTTTTGGCCAAGTGCATCATTGTGGACGTTCTGCCTCTTTTCCTATGCTTTCAATGCAATTCCAGTCTACCTCCTGAAATCGGTTTCCTGCAATTCTGCCCCGCTTTCAAGTCCTCTTGGCAGCCTTATTTCAGTCTATTTTTGGACGATAGCTGTCATTTATAACTCTGCAGGTTTGTGAATTACAGTGCCCCTGAGCTCCTTTCTTCAACTCGCTTTATTGTGAGCTGGCCGCAACACCGCAGGATGGCTTCAGGCCCTAATCTGGTTCCGGCACAGCACGCTGAGCCTTTGGTTAATTCCTCTTCCTGGTGGGAAATGAGAGTTAAATTTGCCCGTCCAGACACCTCCAGCTAGTCTCTCATTGGTTCTCGCTATTCCTGTTCATCTTCCGCAGAAATTGCAAACTGGGCCAAACAGGAGGTTAAAGGGACTGACTCTCCAAGTGGGGAGAGTGTTAGTAAAGCGTCTGGAATGTTGCACCAGAGTCCCAGGGTACGAAAACTGAGACATATTTGAACACGTCTCCCGATCACATGGTTGATCATACTCTAGGTTCCACATGCATGTTTTAGCTGGAGGAAGAATTCCTTAAACCTGGGTAGTTGAAACCCGTGGAATGGGTACCATGCAATATGACTTCAAAGGGTCTTCATTTGTTCACCGAACCTCTCCAATCCTATCACTGCTGTGTTTATGCCCCTGTACACATGCTTGATTCCCTTTCGGAGACATAGCAATCCATAGGTTTTAAGATACTTACAAGTCAGGTACATTCTTAGGCGTTTAATATGCGGTGTTGAGTCCATTTCGTTGAGCAAGGAGTAGCTCTTGTCTATTCCATATTTGGCTTAAGGAACTTTATCTGTGCTCATTTCAATCTCTGGTTTTATGCAGCACCCCAACTCACCTTTCCCCTTAAGCAAGCATAAGTTGTTTTTCTAAATTTGAGACCCTGTTCTGTTCTGTAATTCAGTTCCTGTGTAGCCAAGTTTACATTCCGTGTATTACTGATATCTTATGATGTTTCTTTTTCTGTGTGACTTATTTCAGTTAGAATCATCGTACCTGAATCCACTCATTGTGCTGCTAAGGGCCTGATGACATAGATTTCATTGCTGAGTGATATTGCTTTGTAAGTAAATACCACAACTTCTTTCTCCATTTTTCACTTTCTGCGATGTTGAACTTGTACTGTAAACGAGGTTCTTGTAAACAGAGCCGTTCCAAACTTTGGAGTGGCTGTGTCTTTTTGATTTTAATTTCCCTAAGCTATAGGACCATAAGTGGAAGTGCCCGAGGTTCTGTTGCTTTGTTTTTTAGATGTTTCAGGAAACACCATACACTTCTCCCGAGTGGTAGTTGGCAATTTACATCCCGCCCATCAGCATAACAAGGCTCCCAGTTCTCCATGGCCTGTCCTGCCTTTCTGGATTTTACACTTTTTTCAGATGGCCCTTTTGACCGGGGGGGAAGTGAGACTTCATTGTAGTGCAGATTTCCTTTGCAAGCTTGCTTGGTTGGCCAAAAAGGGCGTATGCGTTTTTTCCTGAATATATTCAGGAAAAAACGCATACGCCCTTTTTGGCCAAGTGCATCATTGTGGACGTTCTGCCTCTTTTCCTATGCTTTCAATGCAATTCCAGTCTACCTCCTGAAATCGGTTTCCTGCAATTCTTCCCCACTTTCAAGTCCTCTTGGCAGCCTTACTTCAGTCTATTTTTGGACGATAGCTGTCATTTATAACTCTGCAGGTTTGTGAATTACAGTGCCCCTGATCTCCTTTCTTCAACTCGCTTTCTTTTGAGCTGGCCGCAACACCGCAGGATGGCTTCAGGCCCTAATCTGGTTCCGTTACGGCACGCTGAGCCTTTGGTTATTTCCTCTTCCTGTTGGGAAATGAGAGTTAAATTTGCCCGTCCAGACACCTCCAGCTAGCCTCTCATTGGTTCTCGCTATTCCTGTTTATCTTCCGCAGAAATTGCAAACTGTGCCAAACAAGAGGCTAAAGGCGCTGACTCTCCAAGTGGGGAGAGTGTTAGTAAAGCGTCTGGAATGTTGCACCCGAGTACCAGGGGAGGAAAACTGAGACATATTTGAACACGTCTCCCGATCACATGGTTGATCATACTCTGGGTTCCACATGCATGTTTTAGCTGAAGGAAGAATACCTAAAACCTGGGTAGTTGAAACCCGTGGAATGGGTACCATGCAATATGACTTCAAAGGGTCTTCATTTGCTCACCGAACCTCTCCAATCCTATCACTGCTGCGTTTATGCCCCTGTACACATGCTTGATTCTCTTTCGGAGACATAGCAATCCATAGGTTTTAAGATACTTACTAGTCAGGTACATTCTTAGGCGTTTAATATGCGGTGTTGAGTCCATTTCGTGGAGCAAGGAGTAGCTCTTGTCTATTCCATATTTGGCTTAAGGAACTTTATCTGTGCTCATTTCAATCTCTGGTTTTATGCAGCACCCCAACTCACCTTTCCCCTTAAGCAAGCATAAGTTGGTTTTCTAAATTTGAGACCCTGTTCTGTTTTGGAATGCAGTTCCTGTGTAGCCAAGTTTACATTCCGTGTATTAGTGATATCTTATGATATTTCTTTTTCTGTGTGACTTATTTCAGTTAGAATCATCGTACCTGAATCCACTCATTATGCTGCTACGGGCCTGATGACATAGATTTCATTGCTGAGTGATACTGCATTGTACGTAAGTACCACAAGTTCTTTATCCATTTTTCACTTTCTGTGATATTGAACTTGTACGGTAAACGAGGTTCTTGTAAAAGGAGGCGTCCCAAACTTTGGGGTGGCTGTGTCTTTTTGATTTTAATTTCCCTAAGCTATAGGACCATAAGTGGAAGTGCCCTAGGCTCAGTTGCTTTGTTTTTTAGATGTTTCAGGAAACACCATACACTTCTCCCGAGTGGTTGTTGGCAATTTACATCCCGCCCATCAGCATAACAAGGCTCCCAGTTCTCCATGGCTTGTCCTGCCTTTCTGGATTTTACACTTTTTTCAGATGGCTCTTTTGACCGGGGGGGAAGTGAGACTTCATTGTAGTGCAGATTTCCTTTGCAAGCTTGCTTGGTTGGCCAAAAAGGGCGTATGCGTTTTTTCCTGAATATATTCAGGAAAAAACGCATACGCCCTTTTTGGCCAAGTGCATCATTGTGGACGTTCTGCCTCTTTTCCTATGCTTTCAATGCAATTCCAGTCTACCTCCTGAAATCGGTTTCCTGCAATTCTGCCCCGCTTTCAAGTCCTCTTGGCAGCCTTACTTCAGTCTATTTTTGGACGATAGCTGTCATTTATAACTCTGCAGGTTTGTGAATTACAGTGCCCCTGATCTCCTTTCTTCAACTCGCTTTCTTGTGACCTGGCCGCAACACCGCAGGATGACTTCAGGCCCTAATCTTGTTTCGGCCCGGCATGCTGAGCCTTTGGTTAATGCCTCTTCCTGGTGGGAAATGAGAGTTAAATTTGCCCGTCCAGACACCTCCAGCTAGCCTCTCATTGGTTCTCGCTATTCCTGTTCATCTTCCGCAGAAATTGCAAACTGGGCCAAACAGGAGGTTAAAGGGACTGACTCTCCAAGTGGGGAGAGTGTTAGTAAAGCGTCTGGAATGTTGCACCCGAGTACCAGGGGAGGAAAACTGAGACATATTTGAACACGTCTCCCGATCACATGGTTGATCATACTCTAGGTTCCACATGCATGTTTTAGCTGAAGGAAGAATACCTTAAACCTTGGTAGTTGAAACCCGTGGAATGGGTACCATGCAATATGACTTCAAAGGGTCTTCATTTGCTCACCGAACCTCTCCAATCCTATCACTGCTGCGTTTATGCCCCTGTACACATGCTTGATTCTCTTTCGGAGACATAGGAATCCATAGGTTTTAAGATACTTACAAGTCAGGTACATTCTTAGGCGTTTAATATGCGGTGTTGAGTCCATTTCGTTGAGCAAGGAGTAGCTCTTGTCTATTCCATATTTGGCTTAAGGAACTTTATCTGTGCTCATTTCAATCTCTGGTTTTATGCAGCACCCCAACTCACGTTTACCCTTACGCAAGCATAAGTTGGTTTTCTAAATTTGAGACCCTGTTCTGTTCTGTAATTCAGTCCTGTGAATTCAAGTTTACATTCCGTGTATTACTGATATCTTATGATGTTTCTTTTTCTGTGTGACTTATTTCAGTTAGAATCATCATACCTGAATCCACTCATTGTGCTGCTAAGGGCCTGATGACATAGATTTCATTGCTGAGTGATATTGCTTTGTAAGTGAATACCACAACTTCTTTATCCATTTTTCACTTTCTGCGATGTTGAACTTGTACTGTAAACGAGGTTCTTGTAAACAGAGCCGTTCCAAACTTTGGGGTGGCTGTGTCTTTTTGATTTTAATTTCCCTAAGCTGTAGGACCATAAGTGGAAGTGCCCTAGGCTCTGTTGCTTTGTTTTTTAGATGTTTCAGGAAACACCATACACTTCTCCCAAGTGTCTGTTGGCAATTTACATCCCGCCCATCAGCATAACAAGGCTCCCAGTTCTCAATGGTCTGTTGCCTTTCTGGATTTTACACTTTTTTCAGATGGCCCTTTTGACCGGGGGGAAGTGAGACTTCATTGTAGTGCAGATTTCCTTTGCAAGCTTGCTTGGTTGGCCAAAAAGGGCGTATGCGTTTTTTCCTGAATATATTCAGGAAAAAACGCATACGCCCTTTTTGGCCAAGTGCATCATTGTGGACGTTCTGCCTCTTTTCCTATGCTTTCAATGCAATTCCAGTCTACCTCCAGAAATCGGTTTCCTGCAATTCTGCCCCGCTTTCAAGTCCTCTTGGCAGCCTTACTTCAGTCTATTTTTGGACGATAGCTGTCATTTATAACTCTACAGGTTTGTGAATTATAGTGCCCCTGAGCTCCTTTCTTCAACTCGCTTTCTTTTGAGCTGGCCGCAACACCGCAGGATGGCTTCAGGCCCTAATCTGGTTCCGTTACGGAACGCTGAGCCTTTGGTTATTTCCTCTTCCTGTTGGGAAATGAGAGTTAAATTTGCCCGTCCAGACACCTCCAGCTAGCCTCTCATTGGTTCTCGCTATTCCTGTTCATCTTCCGCAGAAATTGCAAACTGTGCCAAACAGGAGGCTAAAGGCGCTGACTCTCCAAGTGGGGAGAGTGTTAGTAAAGCGTCTGGAATGTTGCACCCGAGTACCAGGGGAGGAAAACTGAGACATATTTGAACATGTCTCCCGATCACATGGTTGATCATACTCTGGGTTCCACATGCATGTTTTAGCTGAAGGAAGAATACCTAAAACCTGGGTAGTTGAAACCCGTGGAATGGGTACCATGCAATATGACTTCAAAGGGTCTTCATTTGCTCACCGAACCTCTCCAATCCTATCACTGCTGCGTTTATGCCCCTGTACACATGCTTGATTCTCTTTCGGAGACATAGCAATCCATAGGTTTTAAGATACTTACTAGTCAGGTACATTCTTAGGCGTTTAATATGCGGTGTTGAGTCCATTTCGTGGAGCAAGGAGTAGCTCTTGTCTATTCCATATTTGGCTTAAGGAACTTTATCTGTGCTCATTTCAATCTCTGGTTTTATGCAGCAACCCAACTCACCTTTCCCCTTAAGCAAGCATAAGTTGGTTTTCTAAATTTGAGAACCTGTTCTGTTTTGGAATTCAGTTCCTGTGTAGCCAAGTTTACATTCCGTGTATTAGTGATATCTTATGATGTTTCTTTTTCTGTGTGACTTATTTCAGTTACAATCATCGTACCTGAATCTACTCATTATGCTGCTACGGGCTGATGACATAGATTTCATTGCTGAGTGATACTGCATTGTACGTAAGTACCACAAGTTCTTTATCCATTTTTCACTTTCTGCGATGTTGAACTTGTACTGTAAACGAGGTTCTTGTAAACAGAGCCGTTCCAAACTTTGGGGTGGCTGTGTCTTTTTGATTTTAATTTCCCTAAGCTATAGGACCATAAGTGGAAGTGCCCTAGGCTCTGTTGCTTTGTTTTTTAGATGTTTCAGGAAACACCATACACTTCTCCCAAGTGTCTGTTGGCAATTTACATCCCGCCCATCATCATAACAAGGCTCCCAGTTCTCCATGGCCTGTCCTGCCTTTCTGGATTTTACACTTTTTTCAGATGGCCCTTTTGACCGGGGGGGAAGTGAGACTTCATTGTAGTGCAGATTTCCTTTGCAAGCTTGCTTGGTTGGCCAAAAAGGGCGTATGCGTTTTTTCCTGAATATATTCAGGAAAAAACGCATACGCCCTTTTTGGCCAAGTGCATCATTGTGGACGTTCTGCCTCTTTTCCTATGCTTTCAATGCAATTCCAGTCTACCTCCTGAAATCGGTTTCCTGCAATTCTTCCCCACTTTCAAGTCCTCTTGGCAGCCTTACTTCAGTCTATTTTTGGACGATAGCTGTCATTTATAACTCTGCAGGTTTGTGAATTACAGTGCCCCTGATCTCCTTTCTTCAACTCGCTTTCTTTTGAGCTGGCCGCAACACCGCAGGATGGCTTCAGGCCCTAATCTGGTTCCGTTACGGCACGCTGAGCCTTTGGTTATTTCCTCTTCCTGTTGGGAAATGAGAGTTAAATTTGCCCGTCCAGACACCTCCAGCTAGCCTCTCATTGGTTCTCGCTATTCCTGTTTATCTTCCGCAGAAATTGCAAACTGTGCCAAACAAGAGGCTAAAGGCGCTGACTCTCCAAGTGGGGAGAGTGTTAGTAAAGCGTCTGGAATGTTGCACCCGAGTACCAGGGGAGGAAAACTGAGACATATTTGAACACGTCTCCCGATCACATGGTTGATCATACTCTGGGTTCCACATGCATGTTTTAGCTGAAGGAAGAATACCTAAAACCTGGGTAGTTGAAACCCGTGGAATGGGTACCATGCAATATGACTTCAAAGGGTCTTCATTTGCTCACCGAACCTCTCCAATCCTATCACTGCTGCGTTTATGCCCCTGTACACATGCTTGATTCTCTTTCGGAGACATAGCAATCCATAGGTTTTAAGATACTTACTAGTCAGGTACATTCTTAGGCGTTTAATATGCGGTGTTGAGTCCATTTCGTGGAGCAAGGAGTAGCTCTTGTCTATTCCATATTTGGCTTAAGGAACTTTATCTGTGCTCATTTCAATCTCTGGTTTTATGCAGCACCCCAACTCACCTTTCCCCTTAAGCAAGCATAAGTTGGTTTTCTAAATTTGAGACCCTGTTCTGTTTTGGAATGCAGTTCCTGTGTAGCCAAGTTTACATTCCGTGTATTAGTGATATCTTATGATATTTCTTTTTCTGTGTGACTTATTTCAGTTAGAATCATCGTACCTGAATCCACTCATTATGCTGCTACGGGCCTGATGACATAGATTTCATTGCTGAGTGATACTGCATTGTACGTAAGTACCACAAGTTCTTTATCCATTTTTCACTTTCTGTGATATTGAACTTGTACGGTAAACGAGGTTCTTGTAAAAGGAGGCGTCCCAAACTTTGGGGTGGCTGTGTCTTTTTGATTTTAATTTCCCTAAGCTATAGGACCATAAGTGGAAGTGCCCTAGGCTCAGTTGCTTTGTTTTTTAGATGTTTCAGGAAACACCATACACTTCTCCCGAGTGGTTGTTGGCAATTTACATCCCGCCCATCAGCATAACAAGGCTCCCAGTTCTCCATGGCTTGTCCTGCCTTTCTGGATTTTACACTTTTTTCAGATGGCTCTTTTGACCGGGGGGGAAGTGAGACTTCATTGTAGTGCAGATTTCCTTTGCAAGCTTGCTTGGTTGGCCAAAAAGGGCGTATGCGTTTTTTCCTGAATATATTCAGGAAAAAACGCATACGCCCTTTTTGGCCAAGTGCATCATTGTGGACGTTCTGCCTCTTTTCCTATGCTTTCAATGCAATTCCAGTCTACCTCCTGAAATCGGTTTCCTGCAATTCTGCCCCGCTTTCAAGTCCTCTTGGCAGCCTTACTTCAGTCTATTTTTGGACGATAGCTGTCATTTATAACTCTGCAGGTTTGTGAATTACAGTGCCCCTGATCTCCTTTCTTCAACTCGCTTTCTTGTGACCTGGCCGCAACACCGCAGGATGACTTCAGGCCCTAATCTTGTTTCGGCCCGGCATGCTGAGCCTTTGGTTAATGCCTCTTCCTGGTGGGAAATGAGAGTTAAATTTGCCCGTCCAGACACCTCCAGCTAGCCTCTCATTGGTTCTCGCTATTCCTGTTCATCTTCCGCAGAAATTGCAAACTGGGCCAAACAGGAGGTTAAAGGGACTGACTCTCCAAGTGGGGAGAGTGTTAGTAAAGCGTCTGGAATGTTGCACCCGAGTACCAGGGGAGGAAAACTGAGACATATTTGAACACGTCTCCCGATCACATGGTTGATCATACTCTAGGTTCCACATGCATGTTTTAGCTGAAGGAAGAATACCTTAAACCTTGGTAGTTGAAACCCGTGGAATGGGTACCATGCAATATGACTTCAAAGGGTCTTCATTTGCTCACCGAACCTCTCCAATCCTATCACTGCTGCGTTTATGCCCCTGTACACATGCTTGATTCTCTTTCGGAGACATAGGAATCCATAGGTTTTAAGATACTTACAAGTCAGGTACATTCTTAGGCGTTTAATATGCGGTGTTGAGTCCATTTCGTTGAGCAAGGAGTAGCTCTTGTCTATTCCATATTTGGCTTAAGGAACTTTATCTGTGCTCATTTCAATCTCTGGTTTTATGCAGCACCCCAACTCACGTTTACCCTTACGCAAGCATAAGTTGGTTTTCTAAATTTGAGACCCTGTTCTGTTCTGTAATTCAGTCCTGTGAATTCAAGTTTACATTCCGTGTATTACTGATATCTTATGATGTTTCTTTTTCTGTGTGACTTATTTCAGTTAGAATCATCATACCTGAATCCACTCATTGTGCTGCTAAGGGCCTGATGACATAGATTTCATTGCTGAGTGATATTGCTTTGTAAGTGAATACCACAACTTCTTTATCCATTTTTCACTTTCTGCGATGTTGAACTTGTACTGTAAACGAGGTTCTTGTAAACAGAGCCGTTCCAAACTTTGGGGTGGCTGTGTCTTTTTGATTTTAATTTCCCTAAGCTGTAGGACCATAAGTGGAAGTGCCCTAGGCTCTGTTGCTTTGTTTTTTAGATGTTTCAGGAAACACCATACACTTCTCCCAAGTGTCTGTTGGCAATTTACATCCCGCCCATCAGCATAACAAGGCTCCCAGTTCTCAATGGTCTGTTGCCTTTCTGGATTTTACACTTTTTTCAGATGGCCCTTTTGACCGGGGGGAAGTGAGACTTCATTGTAGTGCAGATTTCCTTTGCAAGCTTGCTTGGTTGGCCAAAAAGGGCGTATGCGTTTTTTCCTGAATATATTCAGGAAAAAACGCATACGCCCTTTTTGGCCAAGTGCATCATTGTGGACGTTCTGCCTCTTTTCCTATGCTTTCAATGCAATTCCAGTCTACCTCCAGAAATCGGTTTCCTGCAATTCTGCCCCGCTTTCAAGTCCTCTTGGCAGCCTTACTTCAGTCTATTTTTGGACGATAGCTGTCATTTATAACTCTGCAGGTTTGTGAATTATAGTGCCCCTGAGCTCCTTTCTTCAACTCGCTTTCTTTTGAGCTGGCCGCAACACCGCAGGATGGCTTCAGGCCCTAATCTGGTTCCGTTACGGAACGCTGAGCCTTTGGTTATTTCCTCTTCCTGTTGGGAAATGAGAGTTAAATTTGCCCGTCCAGACACCTCCAGCTAGCCTCTCATTGGTTCTCGCTATTCCTGTTCATCTTCCGCAGAAATTGCAAACTGTGCCAAACAGGAGGCTAAAGGCGCTGACTCTCCAAGTGGGGAGAGTGTTAGTAAAGCGTCTGGAATGTTGCACCCGAGTACCAGGGGAGGAAAACTGAGACATATTTGAACATGTCTCCCGATCACATGGTTGATCATACTCTGGGTTCCACATGCATGTTTTAGCTGAAGGAAGAATACCTAAAACCTGGGTAGTTGAAACCCGTGGAATGGGTACCATGCAATATGACTTCAAAGGGTCTTCATTTGCTCACCGAACCTCTCCAATCCTATCACTGCTGCGTTTATGCCCCTGTACACATGCTTGATTCTCTTTCGGAGACATAGCAATCCATAGGTTTTAAGATACTTACTAGTCAGGTACATTCTTAGGCGTTTAATATGCGGTGTTGAGTCCATTTCGTGGAGCAAGGAGTAGCTCTTGTCTATTCCATATTTGGCTTAAGGAACTTTATCTGTGCTCATTTCAATCTCTGGTTTTATGCAGCAACCCAACTCACCTTTCCCCTTAAGCAAGCATAAGTTGGTTTTCTAAATTTGAGAACCTGTTCTGTTTTGGAATTCAGTTCCTGTGTAGCCAAGTTTACATTCCGTGTATTAGTGATATCTTATGATGTTTCTTTTTCTGTGTGACTTATTTCAGTTAGAATCATCGTACCTGAATCTACTCATTATGCTGCTACGGGCTGATGACATAGATTTCATTGCTGAGTGATACTGCATTGTACGTAAGTACCACAAGTTCTTTATCCATTTTTCACTTTCTGCGATGTTGAACTTGTACTGTAAACGAGGTTCTTGTAAACAGAGCCGTTCCAAACTTTGGGGTGGCTGTGTCTTTTTGATTTTAATTTCCCTAAGCTATAGGACCATAAGTGGAAGTGCCCTAGGCTCTGTTGCTTTGTTTTTTAGATGTTTCAGGAAACACCATACACTTCTCCCAAGTGTCTGTTGGCAATTTACATCCCGCCCATCATCATAACAAGGCTCCCAGTTCTCAATGGCCTGTTGCCTTTCTGGATTTTACACTTTTTTCAGATGGCCCTTTTGACCGGGGGGAAGTGAGACTTCATTGTAGTGCAGATTTCCTTTGCAAGCTTGCTTGGTTGGCCAAAAAGGGCGTATGCGTTTTTTCCTGATTATATTCAGGAAAAAACGCATACGCCCTTTTTGGCAAAGTGCATCATTGTGGACGTTCTGCCTCTTTTCCTATGCTTTCAATGCAATTCCAGTCTACCTCCTGAAATCGGTTTCCTGCAATTCTGCCCCGCTTTCAAGTCCTCTTGGCAGCCTTACTTCAGTCTATTTTTGGACGATAGCTGTCATTTATAACTCTGCAGGTTTGTGAATTACAGTGCTCCTGAGCTCCTTTCTTCAACTCGCTTTCTTGTGACCTGGCCGCAACACCGCAGGATGGCTTCAGGCCCTAATCTGGTTCCGGCCCGGCATGCTGAGCCTTTGGTTAATTCCTCATCCTGGTGGGAAATGAGAGTTAAATTTGCCCGTCCAGACACCTCCAGCTAGCCTCTCATTGGTTCTCGCTATTCCTGTTCATCTTCCGCAGAAATTGCAAACTGGGCCAAACAAGAGGTTAAAGGCGCTGACTCTCCAAGTGGGGAGAGTGTTAGTAAAGCGTCTGGAATGTTGCACCCGAGTACCAGGGGAGGAAAACTGAGACATATTTGAACACGTCTCCCGATCACATGGTTGATCATACTCTAGGTTCCACATGCATGTTTTAGCTGAAGGAAGAATACCTTAAACCTGGGTAGTTGAAACCTGTGGAATGGGTACCATGCATTATGACTTCAAAGGGTCTTCATTTGCTCACCGAACCTCTCCAATCCTAGCACTGCTGCGTTTATGCCCCTGTACACATGCTTGATTCTCTTTCGGAGACATAGCAATCCATAGGTTTTAAGATACTTACTAGTCAGGTACATTCTTAGGCGTTTAATATGGGGTGTTGAGTCCATTTCGTTGAGCAAGGAGTAGCTCTTGTCTATTCCATATTTGGCTTAAGGAACTTTATCTGTGCTCATTTCAATCTCTGGTTTTATGCAGCACCCCAACTCACCTTTACCCTTAAGCAAGAATAAGTTGCTTTTCTAAATTTGAGACCCTGTTCTGTTCTGTAATTCAGTTCCTGTGTAGCCAAGTTTACATTCCGTGTATTACTGATATCTTATGATGTTTCTTTTTCTGTGTGACTTATTTCAGTTAGAATCATCATACCTGAATCCAGTCATTGTGCTGCTAAGGGCCTGATGACACAGATTTCATTGCTGAGTGATATTGCTTTGTAAGTAAATACCACAACTTGTTTATCCATTTTTCACTTTCTGCAATGTTGAACTTGTACTGTAAACGAGGTTCTTGTAAACAGAGCCGTTCCAAACTTTGGGGTGGCTGTGTCTTTTTGATTTTAATTTCCCTAAGCTATAGGACCATAAGTGGAAGTGCCCTAGGTTCTGTTGCTTTGTTTTTTAGATGTTTCAGGAAACACCATACACTTCTCCCGAGTGGTTGTTGGCAATTTACATCCCGCCCATCAGCATAACAGGGCTCCCAGTTCTCCATGGCCTGTCCTGCCTTTCTGGATTTTACACTTTTTTCAGATGGCCCTTTTGACCGGGGGGAAGTGAGACTTCATTGTAGTGCAGATTTCCTTTGCAAGCTTGCTTGGTTGGCCAAAAAGGGCGTATGCGTTTTTTCCTGAATATATTCAGGAAAAAACGCATACACCCTTTTTGGCCAAGTGCATCATTGTGGACGTTCTGCCTCTTTTCCTATGCTTTCAATGCAATTCCAGTCTACCTCCTGAAATCGGTTTCCTGCAATTCTGCCCGCTTTCAAGTCCTCTTGGCAGCCTTACTTCAGTCAATTTTTCGCGATAGCTGTCATTTATAACTCTGCAGGTTTGTAAATTACAGTGCCCCTGAGCTCCTTTCTTCAACTCGCTTTCTTTTGAGCTGGCCGCAACACCGCAGGATGGCTTCAGGCCCTAATCTGGTTCCGGTACGGCACGCTGAGCCTTTGGTTATTTCCTCTTCCTGGTGGGAAATGAGAGTTAAATTTGCCCGTCCAGACACCTCCAGCTAGCCTCTCATTGGTTCTCGCTATTCCTGTTCATCTTCCGCAGAAATTGCAAACTGGGCCAAACAGGAGGTTAAAGGCGCTGACTCCCCAAGTGGGGAGAGTGTTAGTAAAGCGTCTGGAATGTTGCACCCGAGTACCAGGGGAGGAAAACTGAGACATATTTGAACACGTCTCCCGATCACATGGTTGATCATACTCTGGGTTCCACATGCATGTTTTAGCTGAAGGAAGAATACCTAAAACCTGGGTAGTTGAAACCCGTGGAATGGGTACCATGCAATATGACTTCAAAGGGTCTTCATTTGCTCACCGAACCTCTCCAATCCTATCACTGCTGCTTTTATGTCCCTGTACACGTGCTTGATTCTCTTTCGGAGACATAGCAATCCATAGGTTTTAAGATACTTACTAGTCAGGTACATTCTTAGGTGTTTAATATGCGGTGTTGAGTCCATTTCGTGGAGCAAGGAGTAGCTCTTGTCTATTCCATATTTGGCTTAAGGAACTTTATCTGTGCTTATTTCAATCTCTGGTTTTATGCAGCACCCCAACTCACCTTTACCCTTAAGCAAGCATAAGTTGGTTTTCTAAATTTGAGACCCTGTTCTGTTCTGTAATTCAGTTCCTGTGTAGCCAAGTTTCCATTCCGTGTATTATTGATATCTTATGATGTTTCCTTTTCTGTGTGACTTATTTCAGTTAGAATCATCATACCTGAATCCACTCATTGTGCTGCTACGGGCCTGATGACATGATTTCATTGCTGAGTGATATTGCTTTCTAAGTGAATACCACAACTTCTTTATCCATTTTTCACTTTCTGCGATGTTGAACTTGTACTGTAAACGAGGTTCTTGTAAACAGAGCCGTTCCAAACTTTGGGGTGGCTGTGTCTTTTTGATTTTAATTTCCCTAAGCTATAGGACCATAAGTGGAAGTGCCCTAGGCTCTGTTGCTTTGTTTTTTAGATGTTTCAGGAAACACCATACACTTCTCCCGAGTGTCTGTTGGCAATTTACATCCCGCCCATCAGCATAACAAGGCTCCCAGTTCTCAATGGCCTGTTGCCTTTCTGGATTTTACACTTTTTTCAGATGGCCCTTTTGACCGGGGGGAAGTGAGACTTCATTGTAGTGCAGATTTCCTTTGCAAGCTTGCTTGGTTGGCCAAAAAGGGCGTATGCGTTTTTTCCTGAATATATTCAGGAAAAAACGCATACGCCCTTTTTGGCCAAGTGCATCATTGTGGACGTTCTGCCTCTTTTCCTATGCTTTCAATGCAATTCCAGTCTACCTCCTGAAATCGGTTTCCTGCAATTCTGCCCCGCTTTCAAGTCCTCTTGGCAGCCTTACTTCAGTCTATTTTTGGACGATAGCTGTCATTTATAACTCTGCAGGTTTGTGAATTACACTGCCCCTGAGCTCCTTTCTTCAACTCGCTTTCTTGTGAGCTGGCCGCAACACCGCAGGATGGCTTCAGGCCCTAATCTTGTTCCGGCCCGGCATGTTGAGCCTTTGGTTAATTCCTCTTCCTGGTGCGAAATGAGAGTTAAATTTGCCCGTCCAGACACCTCCAGCTAGCCTCTCATTTGTTCTCGCTATTCCTGTTCATCTTCCGCAGAAATTGCAAACTGGGCCAAACAGGAGGTTAAAGGGACTGACTCTCCAAGTCGGGAGAGTGTTAGTAAAGCGTCTGGAATGTTGCACCCGAGTACCAGGGGAGGAAAACTGAGACATATTTGAACACGTCTCCCGTTCACATGGTTGATCATACTCTGGGTTCCACATGCATGTTTTAGCTGAAGGAAGAATACCTTAAACCTGGAGAGTTGAGACCCGTGTAATGGGTACCATGCAATATGACTTCAAAGGGTCTTCATTTGCTCACCGAACCTCTCCAATCCTATCACTGCTGCGTTTATGCCCCTGTACACACGCTTGATTCTCTTTTGGAGACATAGCAATCCATAGGTTTTAAGATACTTACTAGTCAGGTACATTCTTAGGCGTTTAATATGGGGTTTTGAGTCCATTTCGTTGAGCAAGGAGTAGCTCTTGTCTATTCCATATTTGGCTTAAGGAACTTTATCTGTGCTCATTTCAATCTCTGGTTTTATGCAGCACCCCAACTCACCTTTCCCCTTAAGCAAGCATAAGTTGGTTTTCTAAATTTGAGAACCTGTTCTGTTTTGGAATGCAGTTCCTGTGTAGCCAAGTTTACATTCCGTGTATTAGTGATATCTTATGATGTTTCTTTTTCTGTGTGACTTATTTCAGTTAGAATCATCGTACCTGAATCCACTCATTATGCTCCTACGTGCCTGATGACATAGATTTCATTGCTGAGAGATACTGCATTGTACGTAAGTACCACAAGTTCTTTATCCATTTTTCACTTTATGTGATATTGAACTTGTACGGTAAACGGGATTCTTGTAAACGGAGGCGTCCCAAACATTGGGGTGGCTGTGTCTTTTTGATTTTAATTTCCCTAAGCTATAGGACCATAAGTGGAAGTGCCCTAGGCTCTGTTGCTTTGTTTTTTAGATGTTTCAGGAAACACCATACACTTCTCCCAAGTGTCTGTTGGCAATTTACATCCCGCCCATCAGCATAACAAGGCTCCCAGTTCTCAATGGTCTGTTGCCTTTCTGGATTTTACACTTTTTTCAGATGGCCCTTTTGACCGGGGGGAAGTGAGACTTCATTGTAGTGCAGATTTCCTTTGCAAGCTTGCTTGGTTGGCCAAAAAGGGCGTATGCGTTTTTTCCTGAATATATTCAGGAAAAAACGCATACGCCCTTTTTGGCCAAGTGCATCATTGTGGACGTTCTGCCTCTTTTCCTATGCTTTCAATGCAATTCCAGTCTACCTCCAGAAATCGGTTTCCTGCAATTCTGCCCCGCTTTCAAGTCCTCTTGGCAGCCTTACTTCAGTCTATTTTTGGACGATAGCTGTCATTTATAACTCTGCAGGTTTGTGAATTATAGTGCCCCTGAGCTCCTTTCTTCAACTCGCTTTCTTTTGAGCTGGCCGCAACACCGCAGGATGGCTTCAGGCCCTAATCTGGTTCCGTTACGGAACGCTGAGCCTTTGGTTATTTCCTCTTCCTGTTGGGAAATGAGAGTTAAATTTGCCCGTCCAGACACCTCCAGCTAGCCTCTCATTGGTTCTCGCTATTCCTGTTCATCTTCCGCAGAAATTGCAAACTGTGCCAAACAGGAGGCTAAAGGCGCTGACTCTCCAAGTGGGGAGAGTGTTAGTAAAGCGTCTGGAATGTTGCACCCGAGTACCAGGGGAGGAAAACTGAGACATATTTGAACACGTCTCCCGATCACATGGTTGATCATACTCTGGGTTCCACATGCATGTTTTAGCTGAAGGAAGAATACCTAAAACCTGGGTAGTTGAAACCCGTGGAATGGGTACCATGCAATATGACTTCAAAGGGTCTTCATTTGCTCACCGAACCTCTCCAATCCTATCACTGCTGCGTTTATGCCCCTGTACACATGCTTGATTCTCTTTCGGAGACATAGCAATCCATAGGTTTTAAGATACTTACTAGTCAGGTACATTCTTAGGCGTTTAATATGCGGTGTTGAGTCCATTTCGTGGAGCAAGGAGTAGCTCTTGTCTATTCCATATTTGGCTTAAGGAACTTTATCTGTGCTCATTTCAATCTCTGGTTTTATGCAGCAACCCAACTCACCTTTCCCCTTAAGCAAGCATAAGTTGGTTTTCTAAATTTGAGAACCTGTTCTGTTTTGGAATTCAGTTCCTGTGTAGCCAAGTTTACATTCCGTGTATTAGTGATATCTTATGATGTTTCTTTTTCTGTGTGACTTATTTCAGTTAGAATCATCGTACCTGAATCTACTCATTATGCTGCTACGGGCTGATGACATAGATTTCATTGCTGAGTGATACTGCATTGTACGTAAGTACCACAAGTTCTTTATCCATTTTTCACTTTCTGCGATGTTGAACTTGTACTGTAAACGAGGTTCTTGTAAACAGAGCCGTTCCAAACTTTGGGGTGGCTGTGTCTTTTTGATTTTAATTTCCCTAAGCTATAGGACCATAAGTGGAAGTGCCCTAGGCTCTGTTGCTTTGTTTTTTAGATGTTTCAGGAAACACCATACACTTCTCCCAAGTGTCTGTTGGCAATTTACATCCCGCCCATCATCATAACAAGGCTCCCAGTTCTCAATGGCCTGTTGCCTTTCTGGATTTTACACTTTTTTCAGATGGCCCTTTTGACCGGGGGGAAGTGAGACTTCATTGTAGTGCAGATTTCCTTTGCAAGCTTGCTTGGTTGGCCAAAAAGGGCGTATGCGTTTTTTCCTGATTATATTCAGGAAAAAACGCATACGCCCTTTTTGGCAAAGTGCATCATTGTGGACGTTCTGCCTCTTTTCCTATGCTTTCAATGCAATTCCAGTCTACCTCCTGAAATCGGTTTCCTGCAATTCTGCCCCGCTTTCAAGTCCTCTTGGCAGCCTTACTTCAGTCTATTTTTGGACGATAGCTGTCATTTATAACTCTGCAGGTTTGTGAATTACAGTGCTCCTGAGCTCCTTTCTTCAACTCGCTTTCTTGTGACCTGGCCGCAACACCGCAGGATGGCTTCAGGCCCTAATCTGGTTCCGGCACGGCATGCTGAGCCTTTGGTTAATTCCTCATCCTGGTGGGAAATGAGAGTTAAATTTGCCCGTCCAGACACCTCCAGCTAGCCTCTCATTGGTTCTCGCTATTCCTGTTCATCTTCCGCAGAAATTGCAAACTGGGCCAAACAAGAGGTTAAAGGCGCTGACTCTCCAAGTGGGGAGAGTGTTAGTAAAGCGTCTGGAATGTTGCACCCGAGTACCAGGGGAGGAAAACTGAGACATATTTGAACACGTCTCCCGATCACATGGTTGATCATACTCTAGGTTCCACATGCATGTTTTAGCTGAAGGAAGAATACCTTAAACCTGGGTAGTTGAAACCTGTGGAATGGGTACCATGCATTATGACTTCAAAGGGTCTTCATTTGCTCACCGAACCTCTCCAATCCTAGCACTGCTGCGTTTATGCCCCTGTACACATGCTTGATTCTCTTTCGGAGACATAGCAATCCATAGGTTTTAAGATACTTACTAGTCAGGTACATTCTTAGGCGTTTAATATGCGGTGTTGAGTCCATTTCGTTGAGCAAGGAGTAGCTCTTGTCTATTCCATATTTGGCTTAAGGAACTTTACCTGTGCTCATTTCAATCTCTGGTTTTATGCAGCACCCCAACTCACCTTTACCCTTAAGCAAGAATAAGTTGCTTTTCTAAATTTGAGACCCTGTTCTGTTCTGTAATTCAGTTCCTGTGTAGCCAAGTTTACATTCCGTGTATTACTGATATCTTATGATGTTTCTTTTTCTGTGTGACTTATTTCAGT
The DNA here is from genome assembly GCF_949987515.2 of Delphinus delphis. Lineage (NCBI taxonomy): Eukaryota > Metazoa > Chordata > Mammalia > Artiodactyla > Delphinidae > Delphinus > Delphinus delphis. Next base: position 1,034,441 of record NW_027192697.1, on the reverse strand, counting down.
TAGAATCATCATACCTGAATCCACTCATTGTGCTGCTAAGGGCCTGATGACACAGATTTCATTGCTGAGTGATATTGCTTTGTAAGTAAATACCACAACTTGTTTATCCATTTTTCACTTTCTGCAATGTTGAACTTGTACTGTAAACGAGGTTCTTGTAAACAGAGCCGTTCCAAACTTTGGGGTGGCTGTGTCTTTTTGATTTTAATTTCCCTAAGCTATAGGACCATAAGTGGAAGTGCCCTAGGTTCTGTTGCTTTGTTTTTTAGATGTTTCAGGAAACACCATACACTTCTCCCGAGTGGTTGTTGGCAATTTACATCCCGCCCATCAGCATAACAGGGCTCCCAGTTCTCCATGGCCTGTCCTGCCTTTCTGGATTTTACACTTTTTTCAGATGGCCCTTTTGACCGGGGGGAAGTGAGACTTCATTGTAGTGCAGATTTCCTTTGCAAGCTTGCTTGGTTGGCCAAAAAGGGCGTATGCGTTTTTTCCTGAATATATTCAGGAAAAAACGCATACACCCTTTTTGGCCAAGTGCATCATTGTGGACGTTCTGCCTCTTTTCCTATGCTTTCAATGCAATTCCAGTCTACCTCCTGAAATCGGTTTCCTGCAATTCTGCCCGCTTTCAAGTCCTCTTGGCAGCCTTACTTCAGTCAATTTTTCGCGATAGCTGTCATTTATAACTCTGCAGGTTTGTGAATTACAGTGCCCCTGAGCTCCTTTCTTCAACTCGCTTTCTTTTGAGCTGGCCGCAACACCGCAGGATGGCTTCAGGCCCTAATCTGGTTCCGGTACGGCACGCTGAGCCTTTGGTTATTTCCTCTTCCTGGTGGGAAATGAGAGTTAAATTTGCCCGTCCAGACACCTCCAGCTAGCCTCTCATTGGTTCTCGCTATTCCTGTTCATCTTCCGCAGAAATTGCAAACTGGGCCAAACAGGAGGTTAAAGGGACTGACTCTCCAAGTCGGGAGAGTGTTAGTAAAGCGTCTGGAATGTTGCACCCGAGTACCAGGGGAGGAAAACTGAGACATATTTGAACACGTCTCCCGTTCACATGGTTGATCATACTCTGGGTTCCACATGCATGTTTTAGCTGAAGGAAGAATACCTTAAACCTGGAGAGTTGAGACCCGTGTAATGGGTACCATGCAATATGACTTCAAAGGGTCTTCATTTGCTCACCGAACCTCTCCAATCCTATCACTGCTGCGTTTATGCCCCTGTACACACGCTTGATTCTCTTTTGGAGACATAGCAATCCATAGGTTTTAAGATACTTACTAGTCAGGTACATTCTTAGGCGTTTAATATGGGATTTTGAGTCCATTTCGTTGAGCAAGGAGTAGCTCTTGTCTATTCCATATTTGGCTTAAGGAACTTTATCTGTGCTCATTTCAATCTCTGGTTTTATGCAGCACCCCAACTCACCTTTCCCCTTAAGCAAGCATAAGTTGGTTTTCTAAATTTGAGACCCTGTTCTGTTTTGGAATGCAGTTCCTGTGTAGCCAAGTTTACATTCCGTGTATTAGTGATATCTTATGATGTTTCTTTTTCTGTGTGACTTATTTCAGTTAGAATCATCGTACCTGAATCCACTCATTATGCTCCTACGTGCCTGATGACATAGATTTCATTGCTGAGAGATACTGCATTGTACGTAAGTACCACAAGTTCTTTATCCATTTTTCACTTTATGTGATATTGAACTTGTACGGTAAACGGGATTCTTGTAAACGGAGGCGTCCCAAACATTGGGGTGGCTGTGTCTTTTTGATTTTAATTTCCCTAAGCTATAGGACCATAAGTGGAAGTGCCCTAGGCTCTGTTGCTTTGTTTTTTAGATGTTTCAGGAAACACCATACACTTCTCCCGAGTGTCTGTTGGCAATTTACATCCCGCCCATCAGCATAACAAGGCTCCCAGTTCTCCATGGCCTGTCCTGCCTTTCTGGATTTTACACTTTTTTCAGATGGCCCTTTTGACCGGGGGGAAGTGAGACTTCATTGTAGTGCAGATTTCCTTTGCAAGCTTGCTTGGTTGGCCAAAAAGGGCGTATGCGTTTTTTCCTGAATATATTCAGGAAAAAACGCATACGCCCTTTTTGGCCAAGTGCATCATTGTGGACGTTCTGCCTCTTTTCCTATGCTTTCAATGCAATTCCAGTCTACCTCCTGAAATCGGTTTCCTGCAATTCTGCCCCGCTTTCAAGTCCTCTTGGCAGCCTTACTTCAGTCTATTTTTGGACGATAGCTGTCATTTATAACTCTGCAGGTTTGTGAATTACAGTGCCCCTGAGCTCCTTTCTTCAACTCGCTTTCTTGTGAGCTGGCCGCAACACCGCAGGATGGCTTCAGGCCCTAATCTGGTTCCGGCACGGCACGCTGAGCCTTTGGTTAATTCCTCTTCCTGGTGGGAAATGAGAGTTAAATTTGCCCGTCCAGACACCTCCAGCTAGTCTCTCATTGGTTCTCGCTATTCCTGTTCATCTTCCGCAGAAATTGCAAACTGGGCCAAACAGGAGGTTAAAGGTGCTGACTCTTCAAGTGGGGAGAGTGTTAGTAAAGCGTCTGGAATGTTGCACCCGAGTACCAGGGTACGAAAACTGAGACATATTTGAACACGTCTACCGATCACATGGTTGATCATACTCTGGGTTCCACATGCATGTTTTAGCTGAAGGAAGAATACCTAAAACCCGGGTAGTTGAAACCCGTGGAATGGGTACCATGCAATATGACTTCAAAGGGTCTTCATTTGCTCACCGAACCTCTCCAATCCTATCACTGCTGCATTTATGCCCCTGTACACATGCTTGATTCTCTTTCGGAGACATAGCAATCCATAGGTTTTAAGATACTTACTAGTCAGGTACATTCTTAGGCGTTTAATATGCGGTGTTGAGTCCATTTCGTTGAGCAAGGAGTAGCTCTTGTCTATTCCATATTTGGCTTAAGGAACTTTATCTGTGCTCATTTCAATCTCTGGTTTTATGCAGCACCCCAACTCACCTTTCCCCTTAAGCAAGCATAAGTTGGTTTTCTAAATTTGAGACCCTGTTCTGTTCTGTAATTCAGTTCCTGTGTAGCCAAGTTTACATTCCGTGTATTACTGATATCTTATGATGTTTCTTTTTCTGTGTGACTTATTTCAGTTAGAATCATCATACCTGAATTCACTCATTGTGCTGCTAAGGGCCTGATGACACAGATTTCATTGCTGAGTGATATTGCTTTGTAAGTAAATACCACAACTTCTTTCTCCATTTTTCACTTTCTGCGATGTTGAACTTGTACTGTAAACGAGGTTCTTGTAAACAGAGCCGTTCCAAACTTTGGGGTGGCTGTGTCTTTTTGATTTTAATTTCCCTAAGCTATAGGACCATAAGTGGAAGTGCCCTAGGTTCTGTTGCTTTGTTTTTTAGATGTTTCAGGAAACACCATACACTTCTCCCGAGTGGTTGTTGGCAATTTACATCCCGCCCATCAGCATAACAAGGCTCCCAGTTCTCCATGGCCTGTCCTGCCTTTCTGGATTTTACACTTTTTTCAGATGGCCCTTTTGACCGGGGGGAAGTGAGACTTCATTGTAGTGCAGATTTCCTTTGCAAGCTTGCTTGGTTGGCCAAAAAGGGCGTATGCGTTTTTTCCTGAATATATTCAGGAAAAAACGCATACGCCCTTTTTGGCCAAGTGCATCATTGTGGACGTTCTGCCTCTTTTCCTATGCTTTCAATGCAATTCCAGTCTACCTCCTGAAATCGGTTTCCTGCAATTCTGCCCCGCTTTCAAGTCCTCTTGGCAGCCTTACTTCAGTCTATTTTTGGACGATAGCTGTCATTTATAACTCTGCAGGTTTGTGAATTACAGTGCCCCTGAGCTCCTTTCTTCAACTCGCTTTCTTGTGAGCTGGCCGCAACACCGCAGGATGGCGTCAGGCCCTAATCTGGTTCTGGCACGGCACGCTGAGCCTTTGGTTAATTCCTCTTCCTGGTGGGAAATGAGAGTTAAATTTGCCCGTCCAGACACCTCCAGCTAGCCTCTCATTGGTTCTCGCTATTCCTGTTCATCTTCCGCAGAAATTGCAAACTGGGCCAAACAGGATGTTAAAGGTGCTGACTCTCCAAGTGGGGAGAGTGTTAGTAAAGCGTCTGGAATGTTGCACCCGAGTACCAGGGTACGAAAACTGAGACATATTTGAACACGTCTCCCGATCACATGGTTGATCATACTCTGGGTTCCACATGCATGTTTTAGCTGAAGGAAGAATACCTAAAACACGGGTAGTTGAAACCCGTGGAATGGGTACCATGCAATATGACTTCAAAGGGTCTTCATTTGCTCACCGAACCTCTCCAATCCTATCACTGCTGCGTTTATGCCCCTGTACACATGCTTGATTCTCTTTCGGAGACATAGCAATCCATAGGTTTTAAGATACTTACTAGTCAGGTACATTCTTAGGCGTTTAATATGCGGTGTTGAGTCCATTTCGTTGAGCAAGGAGTAGCTCTTGTCTATTCCATATTTGGCTTAAGGAACTTTATCTGTGCTCATTTCAATCTCTGGTTTTATGCAGCACCCCAACTCACCTTTACCCTTAAGCAAGCATAAGTTGGTTTTCTAAATTTGAGACCCTGTTGTGTTCTGTAATTCAGTTCCTGTGTAGCCAAGTTTCCATTCCGTGTATTATTGATATCTTATGATGTTTCCTTTTCTGTGTGACTTATTTCAGTTAGAATCATCATACCTGAATCCACTCATTGTGCTGCTACGTGCCTGATGACATAGATTTCATTGCTGAGTGATATTGCTTTCTAAGTGAATACCACAACTTCTTTATCAATTTTTCACTTTCTGCGATGTTGAACTTGTACTGTAAACAAGGTTCTTGTAAACAGAGGCGTCCCAAACTTTGGGGTGGCTGTGTCTTTTTGATTTTAATTTCCCTAAGCTATAGGACCATAAGTGGAAGTGCCCTAGGGTCTGTTGCTTTGTTTTTTAGATGTTTCAGGAAACACCATACACTTCTCCCGAGTGTCTGTTGGCAATTTACATCCCGCCCATCAGCATAACAAGGCTCCCAGTTCTCAATGGCCTGTTGCCTTTCTGGATTTTACACTTTTTTCAGATGGCCCTTTTGACCGGGGGGAAGTGAGACTTCATTGTAGTGCAGATTTCCTTTGCAAGCTTGCTTGGTTGGCCAAAAAGGGCGTATGCGTTTTTTCCTGAATATATTCAGGAAAAAACGCATACGCCCTTTTTGGCCAAGTGCATCATTGTGGACGTTCTGCCTCTTTTCCTATGCTTTCAATGCAATTCCAGTCTACCTCCTGAAATCGGTTTCCTGCAATTCTGCCCCGCTTTCAAGTCCTCTTGGCAGCCTTACTTCAGTCTATTTTTGGACGATAGCTGTCATTTATAACTCTGCAGGTTTGTGAATTACAGTGCCCCTGAGCTCCTTTCTTCAACTCGCTTTCTTGTGAGCTGGCCGCAACACCGCAGGATGGCTTCAGGCCCTAATCTTGTTCCGGCCCGGCATGCTGAGCCTTTGGTTAATTCCTCTTCCTGGTGCGAAATGAGAGTTAAATTTGCCCGTCCAGACACCTCCAGCTAGCCTCTCATTGGTTCTCGCTATTCCTGTTCATCTTCCGCAGAAATTGCAAACTGGGCCAAACAGGAGGTTAAAGGGACTGCCTCTCCAAGTCAGGAGAGTGTTAGTAAAGCGTCTGGAATGTTGCACCCGAGTACCAGGGGAGGAAAACTGAGACATATTTGAACACGTCTCCCATTCACATGGTTGATCATACTCTGGGTTCCACATGCATGTTTTAGCTGAAGGAAGAATACCTTAAACCTGGAGAGTTGAGACCCGTGTAATGGGTACCATGCAATATGACTTCAAAGGGTCTTCATTTGCTCACCGAACCTCTCCAATCCTATCACTGCTGCGTTTATGCCCCTGTACACATGCTTGATTCTCTTTTGGAGACATAGCAATCCATAGGTTTTAAGATACTTACTAGTCAGGTACATTCTTAGGCATTTAATATGCGGTGTTGAGTCCATTTCGTTGAGCAAGGAGTAGCTCTTGTCTATTCCATATTTGGCTTAAGGAACTTTATCTGTGCTCATTTCAATCTCTGGCTTTATGCAGCACCCCAACTCACCTTTCCCCTTAAGCAAGCATAAGTTGGTTTTCTAAATTTGAGACCCTGTTCTGTTTTGGAATGCAGTAACTGTGTAGCCAAGTTTACATTCCGTGTATTAGTGATATCTTATGATGTTTCTTTTTCTGTGTGACTTATTTCAGTTAGAATCATCGTACCTGAATCCACTCATTATGCTACTACGGGCCTGATGACATAGATTTCATTGCTGAGTGATACTGCATTGTACGTAAGTACCACAAGTTCTTTATCCATTTTTCACTTTATGTGATATTGAACTTGTATGGTAAATGGGGTTCTTGTAAACGGAGGCGTCCCAAACTTTGGGGTGGCTGTGTCTTTTTGATTTTAATTTCCCTAAGCTATAGGACCATAAGTGGAAGTGCCCTAGGCTCTGTTGCTTTGTTTTTTAGATGTTTCAGGAAACACCATACACTTCTCCCGTGTGTCTGTTGGCAATTTACATCCCGCCCATCAGCATAACAAGGCTCCCAGTTCTCCATGGCCTGTCCTGCCTTTCTGGATTTTACACTTTTTTCAGATGGCCCTTTTGACCGGGGGGAAGTGAGACTTCATTGTAGTGCAGATTTCCTTTGCAAGCTTGCTTGGTTGGCCAAAAAGGGCGTATGCGTTTTTTCCTGAATATATTCAGGAAAAAACGCATACGCCCTTTTTGGCCAAGTGCATCATTGTGGACGTTCTGCCTCTTTTCCTATGCTTTCAATGCAATTCCAGTCTACCTCCTGAAATCGGTTTCCTGCAATTCTGCCCCGCTTTCAAGTCCTCTTGGCAGCCTTACTTCAGTCTATTTTTGGACGATAGCTGTCATTTATAACTCTGCAGGTTTGTGAATTACAGTGCCCCTGAGCTCCTTTCTTCAACTCGCTTTCTTGTGAGCTGGCCGCAACACTGCAGGATGGCTTCAGGCCCTAATCTGGTTCCGGCACGGCACGCTGAGCGTTTGGTTAATTCCTCTTCCTGGTGGGAAATGAGAGTTAAATTTGCCCGTCCAGACACCTCCAGCTAGTCTCTCATTGGTTCTCGCTATTCCTGTTCATCTTCCGCAGAAATTGCAAACTGGGCCAAACAGGAGGTTAAAGGTGCTGACTCTTCAAATGGGGAGAGTGTTAGTAAAGCGTCTGGAATGTTGCACCCGAGTACCAGGGTACGAAAACTGAGACATATTTGAACACGTCTACCGATCACATGGTTGATCATACTCTGGGTTCCACATGCATGTTTTAGCTGAAGGAAGAATACCTAAAACCCGGGTAGTTGAAACCCGTGGAATGGGTACCATGCAATATGACTTCAAAGGGTCTTCATTTGCTCACCGAACCTCTCCAATCCTATCACTGCTGCATTTATGCCCCTGTACACATGCTTGATTCTCTTTCGGAGACATAGCAATCCATAGGTTTTAAGATACTTACTAGTCAGGTACATTCTTAGGCGTTTAATATGCGGTGTTGAGTCCATTTCGTTGAGCAAGGAGTAGCTCTTGTCTATTCCATATTTGGCTTAAGGAACTTTATCTGTGCTCATTTCAATCTCTGGTTTTATGCAGCACCCCAACTCACCTTTCCCCTTAAGCAAGCATAAGTTGGTTTTCTAAATTTGAGACCCTGTTCAGTTCTGTAATTCAGTTCCTGTGTAGCCAAGTTTACATTCCGTGTATTACTGATATCTTATGATGTTTCTTTTTCTGTGTGACTTATTTCAGTTAGAATCATCATACCTGAATCCACTCATTGTGCTGCTAAGGGCCTGATGACACAGATTTCATTGCTGAGTGATATTGCTTTGTAAGTAAATACCACAACTTCTTTCTCCATTTTTCACTTTCTGCGATGTTGAACTTGTACTGTAAACGAGGTTCTTGTAAACAGAGCCGTTCCAAACTTTGGGGTGGCTGTGTCTTTTTGATTTTAATTTCCCTAAGCTATAGGACCATAAGTGGAAGTGCCCTAGGTTCTGTTGCTTTGTTTTTTAGATGTTTCAGGAAACACCATACACTTCTCCCGAGTGTCTGTTGGCAATTTACATCCCGCCCATCAGCATAACAGGGCTCCCAGTTCTCCATGGCCTGTCCTGCCTTTCTGGATTTTACACTTTTTTCAGATGGCCCTTTTGACCGGGGGGAAGTGAGACTTCATTGTAGTGCAGATTTCCTTTGCAAGCTTGCTTGGTTGGCCAAAAAGGGCGTATGCGTTTTTTCCTGAATATATTCAGGAAAAAACGCATACGCCCTTTTTGGCCAAGTGCATCATTGTGGACGTTCTGCCTCTTTTCCTATGCTTTCAATGCAATTCCAGTCTACCTCCTGAAATCGGTTTCCTGCAATTCTGCCCCGCTTTCAAGTCCTCTTGGCAGCCTTACTTCAGTCTATTTTTGGACGATAGCTGTCATTTATAACTCTGCAGGTTTGTGAATTACAGTGCCCCTGAGCTCCTTTCTTCAACTCGCTTTCTTGTGAGCTGGCCGCAACACCGCAGGATGGCTTCAGGCCCTAATCTGGTTCCGGCACGGCACGCTGAGCCTTTGGTTAATTCCTCTTCCTGGTGGGAAATGAGAGTTAAATTTGCCCGTCCAGACACCTCCAGCTAGTCTCTCATTGGTTCTCGCTATTCCTGTTCATCTTCCGCAGAAATTGCAAACTGGGCCAAACAGGAGGTTAAAGGTGCTGACTCTCCAAGTGGGGAGAGTGTTAGTAAAGCGTCTGGAATGTTGCACCCGAGTACCAGGGTACGAAAACTGAGACATATTTGAACACGTCTCCCGATCACATGGTTGATCATACTCTGGGTTCCACATGCATGTTTTAGCTGAAGGAAGAATACCTAAAACCTGGGTAGTTGAAATCCGTGGAATGGGTACCATGCAATATGACTTCAAAGGGTCTTCATTTGCTCACCGAACCTCTCCAATCCTATCACTGCTGCGTTTATGCCCCTGTACACATGCTTGATTCTCTTTCGGAGACATAGCAATCCATAGGTTTTAAGATACTTACTAGTCAGGTACATTCTTAGGCGTTTAATATGCGGTGTTGAGTCCATTTCGTTGAGCAAGGAGTAGCTCTTGTCTATTCCATATTTGGCTTAAGGAACTTTATCTGTGCTCATTTCAATCTCTGGTTTTATGCAGCACCCCAACTCACCTTTACCCTTAAGCAAGCATAAGTTGGTTTTCGAAATTTGAGACCCTGTTCTGTTCTGTAATTCAGTTCCTGTGTAGGAAGTTTCCATTCCGTGTATTATTGATATCTTATGATGTTTCCTTTTCTGTGTGACTTATTTCAGTTAGAATCATCATACCTGAATCCACTCATTGTGCTGCTACGGGCCTGATGACATAGATTTCATTGCTGAGTGATATTGCTTTCTAAGTGAATAACACAACTTCTTTATCAATTTTTCACTTTCTGCGATGTTGAACTTGTACTGTCAACGAGGTTCTTGTAAACAGAGCCGTTCCAAACTTTGGGGTGGCTGTGTCTTTTTGATATTAATTTCCCTAAGCTATAGGACCATAAGTGGAAGTGCCCTAGGTTCTGTTGCTTTGTTTTTTAGATGTTTCAGGAAACACCATACACTTCTCCCGAGTGGTTGTTGGAAATTTACATCCCGCCCATCAGCATAACAAGGCTCCCAGTTCTCCATGGCCTGTCCTGCCTTTCTGGATTTTACACTTTTTTCAGATGGCCCTTTTGACCGGGGGGAAGTGAGACTTCATTGTAGTGCAGATTTCCTTTGCAAGCTTGCTTGGTTGGCCAAAAAGTGCGTATGCGTTTTTTCCTGAATATATTCAGGAAAAAACGCATACGCCCTTTTTGGCCAAGTGCATCATTGTGGACGTTCTGACTCTTTTCCTATGCTTTCAATGCAATTCCAGTCTACCTCCTGAAATCGGTTTCCTGCAATTCTGCCCTGCTTTCAAGTCCTCTTGGCAGCCTTACTTCAGTCTATTTTTGGACGATAGCTGTCATTTATAACTCTGCAGGTTTGTGAATTACAGTGCCCCTGAACTCCTTTCTTCAACTCGCTTTCTTGTGACCTGGCCGCAACACCGCAGGATGGCTTCAGGCCCTAATCTTGTTCCGGCCTGGCATGCTGAGCCTTTGGTTAATTCCTCTTCCTGGTGGGAAATGAGAGTTAAATTTGCCCGTCCAGACACCTCCAGCTAGCCTCTCATTGGTTCTCGCTATTCCTGTTCATCTTCCGCAGAAATTGCAAACTGGGCCAAACAGGAGGTTAAAGGGACTGACTCTCCAAGTGGGGAGAGTGTTAGTAAAGCGTCTGGAATGTTGCACCCGAGTACCAGGGGAGGAAAACTGAGACATATTTGAACATGTCTCCCGATCACATGGTTGATCATACTCTGGGTTCCACATGCATGTTTTAGCTGAAGGAAGAATACCTTAACCCTGGAGAGTTGAGACCCATGTAATGGGTACCATGCAATATGACTTCAAAGGGTCTTCATTTGCTCACCGAACCTCTCCAATCCTATCACTGCTGCGTTTATGCTCCTGTACACACGCTTGATTCTCTTTCAGAGACATAGCAATCCATATGTTTTAAGATACTTACTAGTCAGGTACATTCTTAGGCGTTTAATATGCGGTGTTGAGTCCATTTCGTTGAGCAAGGAGTAGCTCTTGTCTATTCCATATTTGGCTTAAGGAACTTTATCTGTGCTCATTTCAATCTCTGGTTTTATGCAGCACCCCAACTCACCTTTACCCTTAAGCAAGCATAAGTTGGTTTTCTAAATTTGAGACCCTGTTCTGTTCTGTAATTCAGTCCTGTGTAGTCAAGTTTACATTCCGTGTATTACTGATATCTTATGATGTTTCTTTTTCTGTGTGACTTATTTCAGTTAGAATCATCATACCTGAATCCACTCATTGTGCTGCTAAGGGCCTGATGACATAGATTTCATTGCTGAGTGATATTGCTTTGTAAGTGAATACCACAACTTCTTTATCCATTTTTCACTTTCTGCGATGTTGAACTTGTACTGTAAACGAGGTTCTTGTAAACAGAGCCGTTCAAAACTTTGGGGTGGCTGTGTCTTTTTGATTTTAATTTCCCTAAGCTCTAGGACCATAAGTGGAAGTGCCCTAGGCTCTGTTGCTTTGTTTTTTAGATGTTTCAGGAAACACCATACACTTCTCCCAAGTGTCTGTTGGCAATTTACATCCCGCCCATCAGCATAACAAGGCTCCCAGTTCTCAATGGCCTGTTGCCTTTCTGGATTTTACACTTTTTTCAGATGGCCCTTTTGACCGGGGGGAAGTGAGACTTCATTGTAGTGCAGATTTCCTTTGCAAGCTTGCTTGGTTGGCCAAAAAGGGCGTATGCGTTTTTTCCTGATTATATTCAGGAAAAAACGCATACGCCCTTTTTGGCCAAGTGCATCATTGTGGACGTTCTGCCTCTTTTCCTATGCTTTCAATGCAATTCCAGTCTACCTCCTGAAATTGGTTTCCTGCAATTCTGCCCCGCTTTCAAGTCCTCTTGGCAGCCTTACTTCAGTCTATTTTTGGACGATAGCTGTCATTTATAACTCTGCAGGTTTGTGAATTACAGTGCCCCTGAGCTCCTTTCTTCAACTCGCTTTCTTGTGAGCTGGCCGCAACACCGCAGGATGGCTTCAGGCCCTAATCTGGTTCCCGCCCGGCATGCTGAGCCTTTGGTTAATTCCTCTGCCTGGTGGGAAATGAGAGTTAAATTTGCCCGTCCAGACACCTCCAGCTAGCCTGTCATTGGTTCTCGCTATTCCTGTTCATCTTCCGCAGAAATTGCAAACTGGGCCAAACAGGAGGTTAAAGGGACTGCCTCTCCAAGTCGGGAGAGTGTTAGTAAAGCGTCTGGAATGTTGCACCCGAGTACCAGGGGAGGAAAACTGAGACATATTTGAACACGTCTCCTGATCACATGGTTGATCATACTCTGGGATCCACATGCATGTTTTAGCTGAAGGAAGAATACCTTAAACCTGGGTAGTTGAAACCTGTGGAATGGGTACCATGCAATATGACTTCAAAGGGTCTTCATTTGCTCACCGAACCTCTCCAATCCTATCACTGCTGCGTTTATGCCCCTGTACACATGCTTGATTCTCTTTCGGAGACATAGCAATCCATAGGTTTTAAGATACTTACTAGTCAGGTACATTCTTAGGCGTTTAATATGGGGTGTTGAGTCCATTTCGTTGAGCAAGGAGTAGCTCTTGTCTATTCCATATTTGGCTTAAGGAACTTTATCTGTGCTCATTTCAATCTCTGGTTTTATGCAGCACCCCAACTCACCTTTACCCTTAAGCAAGAATATGTTGGTTTTCTAAATTTGAGACCCTGTTCTGTTCTGTAATTCAGTTCCTGTGTAGCCAAGTTTACATTCCGTGTATTACTGATATCTTATGATGTTTCTTTTTTTGTGTGACTTATTTCAGTTAGAATCGTCATACCTGAATCCACTCATTGTGATGCTAAGGGCCTGATGACACAGATTTCATTGCTGAGTGATATTGCTTTGTAAGTAAATACCACAACTTCTTTATCCATTTTTCACTTTCTGCGATGTTGAACTTGTACTGTAAACGAGGTTCTTGTAAACAGAGCCGTTCCAAACTTTGTGGTGGCTGTGTCTTTTTGATTTTAATTTCCCTAAGCTATAGGACCATAAGTGGAAGTGCCCTAGGCTCTGTTGCTTTGTTTTTTAGATGTTTCAGGAAACACCATACACTTCTCCCGAGTGTCTGTTGGCAATTTACATCCCGCCCATCAGCATAACAAGGCTCCCAGTTCTCCATGGCCTGTCCTGCCTTTCTGGATTTTACACTTTTTTCAGATGGCCCTTTTGACCGGGGGGAAGTGAGACTTCATTGTAGTGCAGATTTCCTTTGCAAGCTTGCTTGGTTGGCCAAAAAGGGCGTATGCGTTTTTTCCTGAATATATTCAGGAAAAAACGCATACGCCCTTTTTGGCCAAGTGCATCATTGTGGACGTTCTGCCTCTTTTCCTATGCTTTCAATGCAATTCCAGTCTACCTCCTGAAATCGGTTTCCTGCAATTCTGCCCCGCTTTCAAGTCCTCTTGGCAGCCTTACTTCAGTCTATTTTTGGACGATAGCTGTCATTTATAACTCTGCAGGTTTGTGAATTACAGTGCCCCTGAGCTCCTTTCTTCAACTCGCTTTCTTGTGACCTGGCCGCAACACCGCAGGATGGCTTCAGGACCTAATCTGGTTCCAGCACGGCACGCTGAGCCTTTGGTTAATTCCTCTTCCTGGTGGGAAATGAGAGTTAAATTTGCCCGTCCAGACACCTCCAGCTAGCCTCTCATTGGTTCTCGCTATTCCTGTTCATCTTCCGCAGAAATTGCAAACTGGGCCAAACAGGAGGTTAAAGGTGCTGACTCTCCAAGTGGGGAGAGTGTTAGTAAAGCGTCTGGAATGTTGCACCCGAGTACCAGGGGAGGAAAACTGAGACATATTTGAACACGTCTCCCGTTCACATGGTTGATCATACTTAGCTTGCACATGCATGTTTTAGCTGAAGGAAGAATACCTTAAACCTGGAGAGTTGAGACTCGTGTAATGGGTACCATGCAATATGACTTCAAAGGGTCTTCATTTGCTCACCGAACCTCTCCAATCCTATCACTGCTGCGTTTATGCCCCTGTACACATGCTTGATTCTCTTTTGGAGACATAGCAATCCATAGGTTTTACGATACTTACTAGTCAGGTACATTCTTAGGCGTTTAATATGCGGTGTTGAGTCCATTTCGTTGAGCAAGGAGTAGCTCTTGTCTATTCCATATTTGACTTAAGGAACTTTATCTGTGCTCATTTCAATCTCTGGTTTTATGCAGCACCCCAACTCACCTTTACCCTTAAGCAAGCATAAGTTGGTTTTCTAAATTTGAGACCCTGTTCTGTTCTGTAATTCTGTTCCTGTGTAGCCAAGTTTCCATTCCGTGTATTACTGATATCTTATGATGTTTCTTTTTCTGTGTGACTTATTTCAGTTAGAATCATCATACCTGAATCCACTCATTGTGATGCTAAGGGCCTGATGACATAGATTTCATTGCTGAGTGATATTGCTTTGTAAGTAAATACCACAACTTCTTTATCCATTTTTCACTTTCTGCGATGTTGAACTTGTACTGTAAACGAGGTTGTTGTAAACAGAGGCGTCCCAAACTTTGGGGTGGCTGTGTCTTTTTGATTTTAATTTCCCTAAGCTATAGGACCATAAGTGGAAGTGCCCTAGGCTCTGTTGCTTTGTTTTTTAGATGTTTCAGGAAACACCATACACTTCTCCCGAGTGTCTGTTGGCAATTTACATCCCGCCCATCAGCATAACAAGGCTCCCAGTTCTCCATGGCCTGTCCTGCCTTTCTGGATTTTACACTTTTTTCAGATGGCCCTTTTGACCGGGGGGAAGTGAGACTTCATTGTAGTGCAGATTTCCTTTGCAAGCTTGCTTGGTTGGCCAAAAAGGGCGTATGCGTTTTTTCCTGAATATATTCAGGAAAAAACGCATACGCCCTTTTTGGCCAAGTGCATCATTGTGGACGTTCTGCCTCTTTTCCTATGCTTTCAATGCAATTCCAGTCTACCTCCTGAAATCGGTTTCCTGCAATTCTGCCCCGCTTTCAAGTCCTCTTGGCAGCCTGACTTCAGTCTATTTTTGGACGATAGCTGTCATTTATAACTCTGCAGGTTTGTGAATTACAGTGCCCCTGAGCTCCTTTCTTCAGCTCGCTTTCTTGTGAGCTGGCCGCAACACCGCAGGATGGCTTCAGGCCCTAATCTTGTTCTGGTACGGCACGCTGAGCCTTTGGTTATTTCCTCTTCCTGGTGGGAAATGAGAGTTAAATTTGCCCGTCCAGACACCTCCAGCTAGCCTCTCATTGGTTCTCGCTATTCCTGTTCATCTTCCGCAGAAATTGCAAACTGGGCCAAACAGGAGGTTAAAGGTGCTGACTCTCCAAGTGGGGAGAGTGTTAGTAAAGCGTCTGGAATGTTGCACCCGAGTACCAGGGGAGGAAAACTGAGACATATTTGAACACGTCTCCCGTTCACATGGTTGATCATACTTAGCTTCCACATGCATGTTTTAGCTGAAGGAAGAATACCTTAAACCTGGAGAGTTGAGACCCGTGTAATGGGTACCATGCAATATGACTTCAAAGGGTCTTCATTTGCTCACCGAACATCTCCAATCCTATCACTGCTGCGTTTATGCCCCTGTACACATGCTTGATTCTCTTTCGGAGACATAGCAATCCATAGGTTTTAAGATACTTACTAGTCAGGTACATTCTTAGGCGTTTAATATGCGGTGTTGAGTCCATTTCGTTGAGCAAGGAGTAGCTCTTGTCTATTCCATATTTGACTTAAGGAACTTTATCTGTGCTCATTTCAATCTCTGGTTTTATGCAGCACCCCAACTCACCTTTACCCTTAAGCAAGCATATGTTGGTTTTCTAAATTTGCGACCCTGTTCTGTTCTGTAATTCAGTTCCTGTGTAGCCAAGTTTATATTCCCTGTATTACTGATATCTTATGATGTTTCTTTTTCTGTGTGACTTATTTCAGTTAGAATCATCATACCTGAATCCACTCATTGTGATGCTAAGGCCCTGATGACACAGATTTCATTGCTGAGTGATATTGCTTTGTAAGTAAATACCACAACTTCTTTCTCCATTTTTCACTTTCTGCGATGTTGAACTTGTACTGTAAACGAGGTTCTTGTAAACAGAGCCGTTCCAAACTTTGGGGTGGCTGTGTCTTTTTGATTTTAATTTCCCTAAGCTATAGGACCATAAGTGGCAGTGCCCTAGGCTCTGTTGCTTTGTTTTTTAGATGTTTCAGGAAACACCATACACTTCTCCCGAGTGGTTGTTGGCAATTTACATCCCGCCCATCAGCATAACAAGGCTCCCAGTTCTCCATGGCCTGTCCTGCCTTTCTGGATTTTACACTTTTTTCAGATGGCCCTTTTGACCGTGGGGAAGTGAGACTTCATTGTAGTGCAGATTTCCTTTGCAAGCTTGCTTGGTTGGCGAAAAAGGGCGTATCCTTTTTTTCCTGATTATATTCAGGAAAAAACGCATACGCCCTTTTTGGCCAAGTGCATCATTGTGGACGTTCTGCCTCTTTTCCTATGCTTTCAATGCAATTCCAGTCTACCTCCTGAAATCGGTTTCCTGCAATTCTGCCCCGCTTTCAAGTCCTCTTGGCAGCCTTACTTCAGTCTATTTTTGGACGATAGCTGTCATTTATAACTCTGCAGGTTTGTGAATTACAGTGCCCCTGAGCTCCTTTCTTCAACTCGCTTTCTTGTGAGCTGGCCGCAACACCGCAGGATGGCTTCAGGCCCTAATCTGGTTCCGGTACGGCACGCTGAGCCTTTGGTTATTTCCACTTCCTGGTGGGAAATGAGAGTTAAATTTGCCCGTCCAGACACCTCCAGCTAGCCTCTCATTGGTTCTCGCTATTCCTGTTCATCTTCCGCAGAAATTGCAAACTGGGCCAAACAGGAGGTTAAAGGCGCTGACTCTCCAAGTCGGGAGAGTGTTAGTAAAGCGTCTGGAATGTTGCACCCGAGTACCAGGGGAGGAAAACTGAGACATATTTGAACACGTCTCCCGATCACATGGTTGATCATACTCTGGGTTCCACATGCATGTTTTAGCTGAAGGAAGAATACCTAAAACCTGGGTAGTTGAAACCCGTGGAATGGGTACCATGCAATATGACTTCAAAGGGTCTTCATTTGCTCACCGAACCTCTCCAATCATATCACTGCTGCGTTTATGCCCCTGTACACATGCTTGATTCTCTTTCGGAGACATAGCAATCCATAGATTTTAAGATACTTACTAGTCAGGTACATTCTTAGGCGTTTAATATGCGGTGTTGAGTCCATTTCGTTGAGCAAGGAGTAGCTCTTGTCTATTCCATATTTGGCTTAAGGAACTTTATCTGTGCTCATTTCAATCTCTGGTTTTATGCAGCAACCCAACTCACCTTTCCCCTTAAGCAAGCATAGGTTTTTTTCTAAATTTGAGAACCTGTTCTGTTTTGGAATTCAGTTCCTGTGTAGCCAAGTTTACATTCCGTGTATTAGTGATATCTTATGATGTTTCTATTTCTGTGTGACTTACTTCAGTTAGAATCATCATACCTGAATCCACTCATTGTGATGCTAAGGGCCTGATGACACAGATTTCATTGCTGAGTGATATTGCTTTGTAAGTAAATACCACAACTTCTTTATCCATTTTTCACTTTCTGCGATGTTGAACTTGTACTGTAAACGAGGTTCTTGTAAACAGAGGCGTCCCAAACTTTGGGGTGGCTGTGTCTTTTTGATTTTAATTTCCCTAAGCTATAGGACCATAAGTGGCAGTGCCCTAGGCTCTGTTGCTTTGTTTTTTAGATGTTTCAGGAAACACCATACACTTCTCCCGAGTGTCTGTTGGCAATTTACATCCCGCCCATCAGCATAACAAGGCTCCCAGTTCTCCATGGCCTGTCCTGCCTTTCTGGATTTTACACTTTTTTCAGATGGCCCTTTTGACCGGGGGGAAGTGAGACTTCATTGTAGTGCAGATTTCCTTTGCAAGCTTGCTTGGTTGGCCAAAAAGGGCGTATGCGTTTTTTCCTGAATATATTCAGGAAAAAACGCATACGCCCTTTTTGGCCAAGTGCATCATTGTGGACGTTCTGCCTCTTTTCCTATGCTTTCAATGCAATTCCAGTCTACCTCCTGAAATCGGTTTCCTGCAATTCTGCCCCGCTTTCAAGTCCTCTTGGCAGCCTTACTTCAGTCTATTTTTGGACGATAGCTGTCATTTATAACTCTGCAGGTTTGTGAATTACAGTGCCCCTGAGCTCCTTTCTTCAACTTGCTTTCTTGTGACCTGGCCGCAACACCGCAGGATGGCTTCAGGCCCTAATCTGGTTCCGGCACGGCACGCTGAGCCTTTGGTTATTTCCTCTTCCTGGTGGGAAATGAGAGTTAAATTTGCCCGTCCAGACACCTCCAGCTAGTCTCTCATTGGTTCTCGGTATTCCTGTTCATCTTCCGCAGAAATTGCAAACTGGGCCAAACAGGAGGTTAAAGGCGCTGACTCTCCAAGTGGGGAGAGTGTTAGTAAAGCGTCTGGAATGTTACACCCGAGTACCAGGGGAGGAAAACTGAGACATATTTGAACACGTCTCCCGTTCACATGGTTGATCATACTTGGGTTCCACATGCATGTTTTAGCTGAAGGAAGAATACCTTAAACCTGGAGAGTTAAGACCCGTGTAATGGGTACCATGCAATATGACTTCAAAGGGTCTTCATTTGCTCACCGAACCTCTCCAATCCTATCACTGCTGCGTTTATGCCCCTGTACACATGCTTGATTCTCTTTCAGAGACATAGCAATCCATAGGTTTTAAGATACTTACTAGTCAGGTACATTCTTAGGCATTTAATATGCGGTGTTGAGTCCTTTTCGTTGAGCAAGGAGTAGCTCTTGTCTATTCCATATTTGACTTAAGGAACTTTATCTGTGCTCATTTCAATCTCTGGTTTTATGCAGCACCCCAACTCACCTTTACCCTTAAGCAAGCATAAGTTGGTTTTCTAAATTTGAGACCCTGTTCTGTTCTGTAATTCAGTTCCTGTGTAGCCAAGTTTACATTCCGTGTATTACTGATATCTTATGATGTTTCTATTTCTGTGTGACTTACTTCAGTTAGAATCATCATACCTGAATCCACTCATTGTGATGCTAAGGGCCTGATGACATAGATTTCATTGCTGAGTGATATTGCTTTGTAAGTAAATACCACAGCTTCTTTATCCATTTTTCACTTTCTGCGATGTTGAACTTGTACTGTAAACGAGGTTGTTGTAAACAGAGGCGTCCCAAACTTTGGGGTGGCTGTGTCTTTTTTATTTTAATTTCCCTAAGCTATAGGACCATAAGTGGCAGTGCCCTAGGCTCTGTTGCTTTGTTTTTTAGGTGTTTCAGGAAACACCATACACTTCTCCCGAGTGTCTGTTGGCAATTTACATCCCGCCCATCAGCATAACAAGGCTCCCAGTTCTCCATGGCCTGTCCTGCCTTTCTGGATTTTACACTTTATTCAGATGGCCCTTTTGACCGGGGGGAAGTGAGACTTCATTGTAGTGCAGATTTCCTTTGCAAGCTTGCTTGGTTGGCCAAGAAGGGCGTATGCGTTTTTTCCTGAATATATTCAGGAAAAAACGCATACGCCCTTTTTGGCCAAGTGCATCATTGTGGACGTTCTGCCTCTTTTCCTATGCTTTCAATGCAATTCCAGTCTACCTCCTGAAATCGGTTTCCTGCAATTCTGCCCCGCTTTCAAGTCCTCTTGGCAGCCTTACTTCAGTCTATTTTTGGACGATAGCTGTCATTTATAACTCTGCAGGTTTGTGAATTACAGTGCCCCTGAGCTCCTTTCTTCAACTCGCTTTCTTGTGAGCTGGCCGCAACACCGCAGGATGGCTTCAGGCCCTAATCTGTTTCCGGTACGGCACGCTGAGCCTTTGGTTATTTCCTCTTCCTGGTGGGAAATGAGAGTTAAATTTGCCCGTCCAGACACCTCCAGCTAGCCTCTCATTGGTTCTCGCTATTCCTGTTCATCTTCCGCAGAAATTGCAAACTGGGCCAAACAGGAGGTTAAAGGGACTGACTCTCCAAGTGGGGAGAGTGTTAGTAAAGCGTCTGGAATGTTGCACCCGAGTACCAGGGGAGGAAAACTGAGACATATTTGAACACGTCTCCCGATCACATGGTTGATCATACTCTAGGTTCCACATGCATGTTTTAGCTGAAGGAAGAATACCTTAAAACTGGGTAGTTGAAACCCGTGGAATGGGTACCATGCAATATGACTTCAAAGGGTCTTCATTTGCTCACCGAACCTCTCCAATCCTATCATTGCTGCGTTTATGCCCCTGTACACATGCTTGATTCTCTTTTGGAGACATAGCAATCCATAGGTTTTAAGATACTTACTAGTCAGGTACATTCTTAGGCATTTAATATGCGGTGTTGAGTCCTTTTCGTTGAGCAAGGAGTAGCTCTTGTCTATTCCATATTTGACTTAAGGAACTTTATCTGTGCTCATTTCAATCTCTGGTTTTATGCAGCACCCCAACTCACCTTTACCCTTAAGCAAGCATAAGTTGGTTTTCTAAATTTGAGACCCTGTTCTGTTCTGTAATTCAGTTCCTGTGTAGCCAAGTTTACATTCCGTGTATTACTGATATCTTATGATGTTTCTATTTCTGTGTGACTTACTTCAGTTAGAATCATCATACCTGAATCCACTCATTGTGATGCTAAGGGCCTGATGACATAGATTTCATTGCTGAGTGATATTGCTTTGTAAGTAAATACCACAACTTCTTTATCCATTTTTCACTTTCTGCGATGTTGAACTTGTACTGTAAACGAGGTTCTTGTAAACAGAGGCGTCCCAAACTTTGGGGTGGCTGTGTCTTTTTGATTTTAATTTCCCTAAGCTATAGGACCATAAGTGGCAGTGCCCTAGGCTCTGTTGCTTTGTTTTTTAGGTGTTTCAGGAAACACCATACACTTCTCCCGAGTGTCTGTTGGCAATTTACATCCCGCCCATCAGCATAACAAGGCTCCCAGTTCTCCATGGCCTGTCCTGCCTTTCTGGATTTTACACTTTATTCAGATGGCCCTTTTGACCGGGGGGAAGTGAGACTTCATTGTAGTGCAGATTTCCTTTGCAAGCTTGCTTGGTTGGCCAAGAAGGGCGTATGCGTTTTTTCCTGAATATATTCAGGAAAAAACGCATACGCCCTTTTTGGCCAAGTGCATCATTGTGGACGTTCTGCCTCTTTTCCTATGCTTTCAATGCAATTCCAGTCTACCTCCTGAAATCGGTTTCCTGCAATTCTGCCCCGCTTTCAAGTCCTCTTGGCAGCCTTACTTCAGTCTATTTTTGGACGATAGCTGTCATTTATAACTCTGCAGGTTTGTGAATTACAGTGCCCCTGAGCTCCTTTCTTCAACTCGCTTTCTTGTGAGCTGGCCGCAACACCGCAGGATGGCTTCAGGCCCTAATCTGTTTCCGGTACGGCACGCTGAGCCTTTGGTTATTTCCTCTTCCTGGTGGGAAATGAGAGTTAAATTTGCCCGTCCAGACACCTCCAGCTAGCCTCTCATTGGTTCTCGCTATTCCTGTTCATCTTCCGCAGAAATTGCAAACTGGGCCAAACAGGAGGTTAAAGGGACTGACTCTCCAAGTGGGGAGAGTGTTAGTAAAGCGTCTGGAATGTTGCACCCGAGTACCAGGGGAGGAAAACTGAGACATATTTGAACACGTCTCCCGATCACATGGTTGATCATACTCTAGGTTCCACATGCATGTTTTAGCTGAAGGAAGAATACCTTAAAACTGGGTAGTTGAAACCCGTGGAATGGGTACCATGCAATATGACTTCAAAGGGTCTTCATTTGCTCACCGAACCTCTCCAATCCTATCACTGCTGCGTTTATGCCCCTGTACACATGCTTGATTCTCTTTCGGAGACATAGCAATCCATAGGTTTTACGATACTTACTAGTCAGGTACATTCTTAGGCGTTTAATATGCGGTGTTGAGTCCATTTCGTTGAGCAAGGAGTAGCTCTTGTCTGTTCCATATTTGACTTAAGGAACTTTATCTGTGCTCATTTCAATCTCTGGTTTTATGCAGCACCCCAACTCACCTTTACCCTTAAGCAAGCATAAGTTGGTTTTCTAAATTTGAGACCCTGTTCTGTTCTGTAATTCAGTTCCTGTGTAGCCAAGTTTACATTCCGTGTATTACTGATATCTTATGATGTTTCTTTTTCTGTGTGACTTATTTCAGTTAGAATCATCATACCTGAATCCACTCATTGTGCTGCTAAGGGCCTGATGACACAGATTTCATTGCTGAGTGATATTGCTTTGTAAGTAAATACCACAACTTCTTTCTCCATTTTTCACTTTCTGCGATGTTGAACTTGTACTGTAAACGAGGTTCTTGTAAACAGAGCCGTTCCAAACTTTGGGGTGGCTGTGTCTTTTTGATTTTAATTTCCCTAAGCTATAGGACCATAAGTGGAAGTGCCCTAGGTTCTGTTGCTTTGTTTTTTAGATGTTTCAGGAAACACCATACACTTCTCCCGAGTGGTTGTTGGCAATTTACATCCCGCCCATCAGCATAACAAGGCTCCCAGTTCTCCATGGCCTGTCCTGCCTTTCTGGATTTTACACTTTTTTCAGATGGCCCTTTTGACCGGGGGGAAGTGAGACTTCATTGTAGTGCAGATTTCCTTTGCAAGCTTGCTTGGTTGGCCAAAAAGGGCGTATGCGTTTTTTCCTGAATATATTCAGGAAAAAACGCATACGCCCTTTTTGGCCAAGTGCATCATTGTGGACGTTCTGCCTCTTTTCCTATGCTTTCAATGCAATTCCAGTCTACCTCCTGAAATCGGTTTCCTGCAATTCTGCCCCGCTTTCAAGTCCTCTTGGCAGCCTTACTTCAGTCTATTTTTGGACGATAGCTGTCATTTATAACTCTGCAGGTTTGTGAATTACAGTGCCCCTGAGCTCCTTTCTTCAACTCGCTTTCTTGTGACCTGGCCGCAACACCGCAGGATGGCTTCAGGCCCTAATCTGGTTCCGGTACGGCACGCTGAGCCTTTGGTTATTTCCTCTTCCTGGTGGGAAATGAGAGTTAAATTTGCCCGTCCAGACACCTCCAGCTAGCCTCTCATTGGTTCTCGGTATTCCTGTTCATCTTCCGCAGAAATTGCAAACTGGGCCAAACAGGAGGTTAAAGGCGCTGACTCTCCAAGTGGGGAGAGTGTTAGTAAAGCGTCTGGAATGTTGCACCCGAGTACCAGGGGAGGAAAACTGAGACATATTTGAACACGTCTCCCGTTCACATGGTTGATCATACTTCGGTTCCACATGCATGTTTTAGCTGAAGGAAGAATACCTTAAACCTGGAGAGTTGAGACCCGTGGAATGGGTACCATGCAATATGACTTCAAAGGGTCTTCATTTGCTCACCGAACCTCTCCAATCCTATCACTGCTGCGTTTATGCCCCTGTACACATGCTTGATTCTCTTTCGGAGACATAGCAATCCATAGGTTTTACGATACTTACTAGTCAGGTACATTCTTAGGCGTTTAATATGCGGTGTTGAGTCCATTTCGTTGAGCAAGGAGTAGCTCTTGTCTATTCCATATTTGGCTTAAGGAACTTTATCTGTGCTCATTTCAATCTCTGGTTTTATGCAGCACCCCAACTCACCTTTACCCTTAAGCAAGCATAAGTTGGTTTTCTAAATTTGAGACCCTGTTCTGTTCTGTAATTCAGTTCCTGTGTAGCCAAGTTTACATTCCGTGTATTACTGATATCTTATGATGTTTCTTTTTCTGTGTGACTTATTTCAGTTAGAATCATCATACCTGAATCCACTCATTGTGATGCTAAGGGCCTGATGACATAGATTTCATTGCTGAGTGATATTGCTTTGTAAGTAAATACCACAACTTCTTTATCCATTTTTCACTTTCTGCGATGTTGAACTTGTACTGTAAACGAGGTTCTTGTAAACAGAGGCGTCCCAAACTTTGGGATGGCTGTGTCTTTTTGATTTTAATTTCCCTAAGCTATAGGACCATAAGTGGCAGTGCCCTAGGCTCTGTTGCTTTGTTTTTTAGATGTTTCAGGAAACACCATACACTTCTCCCGAGTGTCTGTTGGCAATTTACATCCCGCCCATCAGCATAACAAGGCTCCCAGTTCTCCATGGCCTGTCCTGCCTTTCTGGATTTTACACTTTTTTCAGATGGCCCTTTTGACCGGGGGGAAGTGAGACTTCATTGTAGTGCAGATTTCCTTTGCAAGCTTGCTTGGTTGGCCAAAAAGGGCGTATGCGTTTTTTCCTGAATATATTCAGGAAAAAACGCATACGCCCTTTTTGGCCAAGTGCATCATTGTGGACGTTCTGCCTCTTTTCCTATGCTTTCAATGCAATTCCAGTCTACCTCCTGAAATCGGTTTCCTGCAATTCTGCCCCGCTTTCAAGTCCTCTTGGCAGCCTTACTTCAGTCTATTTTTGGACGATAGCTGTCATTTATAACTCTGCAGGTTTGTGAATTACAGTGCCCCTGAGCTCCTTTCTTCAACTCGCTTTCTTGTGACCTGGCCGCAACACCGCAGGATGGCTTCAGGCCCTAATCTGGTTCCGGCCCGGCATGCTGAGCCTTTGGTTAATTCCTCTTCCTGGTGTGAAATCAGAGTTAAATTTGCCCGTCCAGACACCTCCAGCTAGCCTCTCATTGGTTCTCGCTATTCCTGTTCATCTTCCGCAGAAATTGCAAACTGGGCCAAACAGGAGGTTAAAGGGACTGACTCTCCAAGTCGGGAGAGTGTTAGTAAAGCGTCTGGAATGTTGCACCCGAGTACCAGGGGAGGAAAACTGAGACATATTTGAACACGTCTCCCGATCACATGGTTGATCATACTCTGGGTTCCACATGCATGTTTTAGCTGAAGGAAGAATACCTAAAACCTGGGTAGTTGAAACCCCTGGAATGGGTACCATGCAGTATGACTTCAAAGGGTCTTCATTTGCTCACCGAACCTCTCCAATCCTATCACTGCTGCGTTTATGCCCCTGTACACATGCTTGATTCTCTTTCGGAGACATAGCAATCCATAGGTTTTAAGATACTTACTAGTCAGGTACATTCTTAGGGGTTTAATATGGGGTTTTGAGTCCATTTCGTTGAGCAAGGAGTAGCTCTTGTCTATTCCATATTTGGCTTAAGGAACTTTATCTGTGCTCATTTCAATCTCTGGTTTTATGCAGCACCCCAACTCACCTTTCTCCTTAAGCAAGCATAAGTTGGTTTTCTAAATTTGAGAACCTGTTCTGTTTTGGAATTCAGTTCATGTGTAGCCAAGTTTACATTCCGTGTATTAGTGATATCTTATGATGTTTCTTTTTCTGTGTGACTTATTTCAGTTAGAATCATCATACCTGAATCCACTCATTGTGCTGCTGAGGGCCTTATGACACAGATTTCATTGCTGAGTGATATTGCTTTGTAAGTAAATACCACAACTTCTTTATCCATTTTTCACTTTCTGCGATGTTGAACTTGTACTGTAAACGAGGTTCTTGTAAACAGAGCCGTTCCAAACTTTGGGGTGGCTGTGACTTTTTGATTTTAATTTCCCTAAGCTATAGGACCATAAGTGGAAGTGCCCTAGGTTCTGTTGCTTTGTTTTTTAGATGTTTCAGGAAACACCATACACTTCTCCCGAGTGGTTGTTGGCAATTTACATCCCGCCCATCAACATAACAAGGCTCCCAGTTCTCCATGGCCTGTCCTGCCTTTCTGGATTTTACACTTTTTTCAGATCGCCCTTTTGACTGGAGGGAAGTGAGACTTCATTGTAGTGCAGATTTCCTTTGCAAGCTTGCTTGGTTGGCCAAAAAGGGCGTATGCGTTTTTTCCTGAATATATTCAGGAAAAAACGCATACGCCCTTTTTGGCCAAGTGCATCATTGTGGACGTTCTGCCTCTTTTCCTATGCTTTCAATGCAATTCCAGTCTACCTCCTGAAATCGGTTTCCTGCAATTCTGCCCCACTTTCAAGTCCTCTTGGCAGCCTTACTTCAGTCTATTTTTGGACGATAGCTGTCATTTATAACTCTGCAGATTTGTGAATTACAGTGCCCCTGAGCTCCTTTCTTCAACTCGCTTTCTTGTGACCTGGCCGCAACACCGCAGGATGGCTTCAGGCCCTAATCTGGTTCCGGCACGGCACGCTGAGCCTTTGGTTATTTCCTCTTCCTGGTGGGAAATGAGAGTTAAATTTGCCCGTCCAGACACCTCCAGCTAGTCTCTCATTGGTTCTCGCTATTCCTGTTCATCATCCGCAGAAATTGCAAACTGGGCCATACAGGAGGTTAAAGGCGCTGACTCTCCAAGTGGGGAGAGTGTTAGTAAAGTTTCAGGAATGTTGCACCCGAGTACCAGGGGAGGAAAACTGAGACATATTTGAACACGTCTCCCGATCACATGGTTGATCATACTCTGGGTTCGCCATGCATGTTTTAGCTGAAGAAAGAATACCTTAAACCTGGAGAGTTGGGACCCGTGTAATGGGTACCATGCAATATAACTTCAAAGGGTCTTCATTTGCTCACCGAACCTCTCCAATCCTATCACTGATGCGTTTATGCCCCTGTACACACGCTTGATTCTCTTTTGGAGACATAGCAATCCATAGGTTTTAAGATACTTACTAGTCAGGTACATTCTTAGGCGTTTAATATGGGGTGTTGAGTCCATTTCGTTGAGCAAGGAGTAGCTCTTGTGTATTCCATATTTGGCTTAAGGACCTTTATCTGTGCTCATTTCAATCTCTGGTTTTATACAGCACCCCAACTCACCTTTCCACTTAAGCAAGCATAAGTTGGTTTTCTAAATTTGAGACCCTGTTCTGTTTTGGAATGCAGTTCCTGTGTAGCCAAGTTTACATTCCGTGTATTAGTGATATCTTATGATGTTTCTTTTTCTGTGTGACTTATTTCAGTTAGAATCATCGTACCTGAATCCACTCATTATGCTGCTATGGGCCTGATGACATAGATTTCATTGCTGAGTGATACTGCATTGTACGTAAGTACCACAAGTTCTTTATCCATTTTTCACTTTCTGTGATATTGAACTTGTACGGTAAACGCGGTTCTTGTAAACAGAGGCGTCCCAAACTTTGGGGTGGCTGTGTCTTTTTGATTTTAATTTCCCTAAGCTATAGGACCATAAGTGGAAGTGCCCTAGGCTCTGTTGCTTTGTTTTTTAGATGTTTCAGGAAACACCATACACTTCTCCTGAGTGTCTGTTGGCAATTTACATCCCGCCCATCAGCATAACAAGGCTCCCAGTTCTCCATGGCCTGTCCTGCCTTTCTGGATTTTACACTTTTTTCAGATGGACCTTTTGACCGGGGAGAAGTGAGACTTCATTGTAGTGCAGATTTCCTTTGCAAGTTTGCTTGGTTGGCCAAAAAGGGCGTATGCGTTTTTTCCTGAATATATTCAGGAAAAAACGCATACGCCCTTTTTGGCCAAGTGCATCATTGTGGACGTTCTGCCTCTTTTCCTATGCTTTCAATGCAATTCCAGTCTACCTCCTGAAATCGGTTTCCTGCAATTCTGCCCCGCTTTCAAGTCCTCTTGGCAGCCTTACTTCACTCTATTTTTGGACGATAGCTGTCATTTATAACTCTGCAGGTTTGTGAATTACAGTGCCCCTGAGCTCCTTTCTTCAACTCGCTTTCTTTTGAGCTGGCCGCAGCACCGCAGGATGTCTTCAGGCTCTAATCTGGTTCTGGCACGGCACGCTGAGCGTTTGGTTATTTCCTCTTCCTGGTGGGAAATGAGAGTTAAATTTGCCCATCCAGACACCTCGAGCTAGTTTCTCATTGGTTCTCGCTATTCCTGTTCATCTTCCGCAGAAATTGCAAACTGGGCCAAACAGGAGGTTAAAGGGACTGACTCTCCAAGTCGGGAGAGTGTTAGTAAAGCGTCTGGAATGTTGCACCCGAGTACCAGGGGAGGAAAACTGAGACATATTTGAACACGTCTCCCGTTCACATGGTTGATCATACTCTGGATTCCACATGCATGTTTTAGCTGAAGGAAGAATACCTAAAACTTTGGTAGTTGAAACCCGAGGAATGGGTACCATGCAATATGACTTCAAAGGGTCTTCATTTGCTCACCGAACCTCTCCAATCCTATCACTGCTGCGTTTATGCCCCTGTACACATGCTTGATTCTCTTTCGGAGACATAGCAATCCATAGGTTTTAAGATACTTACTAGTCAGGTACATTCTTAGGCGTTTAATATGCGGTGTTGAGTCCATTTCGTTGAGCAAGGAGTAGCTCTTGTCTATTCCATATTTGGCTTAAGGAACTTTATCTGTGCTCATTTCAATCTCTGGTTTTATGCAGCACCCCAACTCACCTTTACCCTTAAGCAAGCATAAGTTGGTTTTCTAAATTTGAGACCCTGTTCTGTTCTGTAATTCAGTTCCTGTGTAGCCAAGTTTACATTCCGTGTATTACTGATATCTTATGATGTTTCTTTTTCTGTGTGACTTATTTCAGTTAGAATCATCATACCTGAATCCACTCATTGTGCTGCTAAGGGCCTGATGACACAGATTTCATTGCTGAGTGATATTGCTTTGTAAGTAAATACCACAACTTCTTTCTCCATTTTTCACTTCCTGCGATGTTGAACTTGTACTGTAAACGAGGTTCTTGTAAACAGAGCCGTTCCAAACTTTGCGGTGGCTGTGTCTTTTTGATTTTAATTTCCCTAAGCTATAGGACCATAAGTGGAAGTGCCCTAGGCTCTGTTGCTTTGTTTTTTAGATGTTTCAGGAAACACCATACACTTCTCCCGAGTGTCTGTTGGCAATTTACATCCCGCCCATCAGCATAACAAGGCTCCCAGTTCTCCATGGCCTGTCCTGCCTTTCTGGATTTTACACTTTTTTCAGATGGCCCTTTTGACCGGGGGGAAGTGAGACTTCATTGTAGTGCAGATTTCCTTTGCAAGCTTGCTTGGTTGGCCAAAAAGGGCGTATGCGTTTTTTCCTGAATATATTCAGGAAAAAACGCATACGCCCTTTTTGGCCAAGTGCATCATTGTGGACGTTCTGCCTCTTTTCCTATGCTTTCAATGCAATTCCAGTCTACCTCCTGAAATCGGTTTCCTGCAATTCTGCCCCGCTTTCAAGTCCTCTTGGCAGCCTTACTTCAGTCTATTTTTGGACGATAGCTGTCATTTATAACTCTGCAGGTTTGTGAATTACAGTGCCCCTGAGCTCCTTTCTTCAACTCGCTTTCTTGTGACCTGGCCGCAACACCGCAGGATGGCTTCAGGCCCTAATCTGGTTCCGGCCCGGCATGCTGAGCCTTTGGTTAATTCCTCTTCCTGGTGGGAAATGAGAGTTAAATTTGCCCGTCCAGACACCTCCAGCTAGCCTCTCATTGGTTCTCGCTATTCCTGTTCATCTTCCGCAGAATTTGCAAACTGGGCCAAACAGGAGGTTAAAGGGACTGACTCTCCAAGTGGGGAGAGTGTTAGTAAAGCGTCTGGAATGTTGCACCCGAGTACCAGGGGAGGAAAACTGAGACATATTTGAACACGTCTCCCGATCACATGGTTGATCATACTCTAGGTTCCACATGCATGTTTTAGCTGAAGGAAGAATACCTTAAACCTGGGTAGTTGAAAGCCGTGGAATGGGTACCATGCAATATGACTTCAAAGGGTCTTCATTTGCTCACCGAACCTCTCCAATCCTATCACTGCTGCGTTTATGCCCCTGTACACATGCTTGATTCTCTTTCGGAGACATAGCAATCCCTAGGTTTTAAGATACTTACAAGTCAGGTACATTCTTAGGCGTTTAATATGCGGTGTTGAGTCCATTTCGTTGAGCAAGGAGTAGCTCTTGTCTATTCCATATTTGGCTTAAGGAACTTTATCTGTGCTCATTTCAATCTCTGGTTTTATGCAGCACCCCAACTCACCTTTACCCTTAAGCAAGCATAAGTTGTTTTTCTAAATTTGAGACCCTGTTCTGTTCTGTAATTCAGTTCCTGTGTAGCCAAGTTTCCATTCCGTGTATTACTGATATTTATGATGTTTCTTTTTCTGTGTGACTTATTTCAGTTAGAATCATCATACCTGAATCCACTCATTGTGCTGCTAAGGGCCTGATGACATAGATTTCATTGCTGAGTGATATTGCTTTGTAAGTGAATACCACAACTTCTTTATCCATTTTTCACTTTCTGCGATGTTGAACTTGTACTGTAAACGAGGTTCTTGTAAACAGAGCCATTCCAAACTTTGGGGTGGCTGTGTCTTTTTGATTTTAATTTCCCTAAGCTATAGGACCATAAGTGGAAGTGCCCTAGGCTCTGTTGCTTTGTTTTTTAGATGTTTCAGGAAACACCATACACTTCTCCCGAGTGTCTGTTGGCAATTTACATCCCGCCCATCAGCATAACAAGGCTCCCAGTTCTCAATGGCCTGTTGCCTTTCTGGATTTTACACTTTTTTCAGATGGCCCTTTTGACCGGGGGGAAGTGAGACTTCATTGTAGTGCAGATTTCCTTTGCAAGCTTGCTTGGTTGGCCAAAAAGGGCGTATGCGTTTTTTCCTGAATATATTCAGGAAAAAACGCATACGCCCTTTTTGGCCAAGTGCATCATTGTGGACGTTCTGCCTCTTTTCCTATGCTTTCAATGCAATTCCAGTCTACCTCCTGAAATCGGTTTCCTGCAATTCTGCCCCGCTTTCAAGTCCTCTTGGCAGCCTTACTTCAGTCTATTTTTGGACGATAGCTGTCATTTATAACTCTGCAGGTTTGTGAATTACAGTGCCCCTGAGCTCCTTTCTTCAACTTGCTTTCTTGTGACCTGGCCGCAACACCGCAGGATGGCTTCAGGCCCTAATCTGGTTCCGGCACGGCACGCTGAGCCTTTGGTTATTTCCTCTTCCTGGTGGGAAATGAGAGTTAAATTTGCCCGTCCAGACACCTCCAGCTAGTCTCTCATTGGTTCTCGCTATTCCTGTTCATCTTCCGCAGAAATTGCAAACTGGGCCAAACAGGAGGTTAAAGGCGCTGACTCTCCAAGTGGGGAGAGTGTTAGTAAAGCGTCTGGAATGTTGCACCGGAGTACCAGGGGAGGAAAACTGAGACATATTTGAACACGTCTCCCGTTCACATGGTTGATCATACTTGGGTTCCACATGCATGTTTTAGCTGAAGGAAGAATACCTTAAACCTGGAGAGTTAAGACCCGTGTAATGGGTACCATGCAATATGACTTCAAAGGGTCTTCATTTGATCACCGAACCTCTCCAATCCTATCACTGCTGCGTTTATGCCCCTGTACACATGCTTGATTCTCTTTCGGAGACATAGCAATCCATAGGTTTTAAGATACTTACTAGTTAGGTACATTCTTAGGCGTTTAATATGCGGTGTTGAGTCCATTTCATGGAGCAAGGAGTAGCTCTTGTCTATTTCCATATTTGACTTAAGGAACTTTATCTGTGCTCATTTCAATCTCTGGTTTTATGCAGCACCCCAACTCACCTTTACCCTTAAGCAAGCATAAGTTGGTTTTCTAAATTTGAGACCCTGTTCTGTTCTGTAATTCAGTTCCTGTGTAGCCAAGTTTCCATTCCGTGTATTAGTGATATCTTATGATGTTTCTTTTTCTGTGTGACTTATTTCAGTTAGAATCATCGTACCTGAATCTACTCATTATGCTGCTACGGGCCTGATGACATAGATTTCATTGCTGAGTGATACTGCATTGTACGTAAGTACCACAAGTTCTTTATCCATTTTTCACTTTCTGCGATGTTGAACTTGTACTGTAAACGAGGTTCTTGTAAACAGAGCCGTTCCAAACTTTGGGGTGGCTGTGTCTTTTTGATTTTAATTTCCCTAAGCTATAGGACCATAAGTGGCAGTGCCCTAGGCTCTGTTGCTTTGTTTTTTAGATGTTTCAGGAAACACCATACACTTCTCCCGAGTGTCTGTTGGCAATTTACATCCCGCCCATCAGCATAACAAGGCTCCCAGTTCTCAATGGCCTGTTGCCTTTCTGGATTTTACACTTTTTTCAGATGGCCCTTTTGACTGGGGGGAAGTGTGACTTCATTGTAGTGCAGATTTCCTTTGCAAGCTTGCTTGGTTGGCCAAAAAGGGCGTATGCGTTTTTTCCTGAATATATTCAGGAAAAAACGCATACGCCCTTTTTGGCCAAGTGCATCATTGTGGACGTTCTGCCTCTTTTCCTATGCTTTCAATGCAATTCCAGTCTACCTCCTGAAATCGGTTTCCTGCAATTCTGCCCCGCTTTCAAGTCCTCTTGGCAGCCTTACTTCAGTCTATTTTTGGACGATAGCTGTCATTTATAACTCTGCAGGTTTGTGAATTACAGTGTCCCTGAGCTCCTTTCTTCAACTCGCTTTCTTGTGACCTGGCCGCAACACCGCAGGATGGCTTCAGGCCCTAATCTGGTTCCGGCCCGGCATGCTGAGCCTTTGGTTAATTCCTCTTCCTGGTGGGAAATGAGAGTTAAATTTGCCCGTCCAGACACCTCCAGCTAGCCTCTCATTGGTTCTCGCTATTCCTGCTCATCTTCCGCAGAAATTGCAAACTGGGCCAAACAGGAGGTTAAAGGGACTGACTCTCCAAGTGGGGAGAGTGTTAGTAAAGCGTCTGGAATGTTGCACCCGAATACCAGGGGAGGAAAACTGAGACATATTTGAACACGTCTCCCGTTCACATGGTTGATCATACTCTGGGTTCCACATGCATGTTTTAACTGAAGGAAGAATACCTTAAACCTGGAGAGTTAAGACCCGTGTAATGGGTACCATGCAATATGACTTCAAAGGGTCTTCATTTGCTCACCGAACCTCTCCAATCCTATCACTGCTGCGTTTATGCCCCTGTACACATGCTTGATTCTCTTTCGGAGACATAGCAATCCATAGGTTTTAAGATACTTACTAGTCAGGTACATTCTTAGGCGTTTAATATGCGGTGTTGAGTCCATTTCGTTGAGCAAGGAGTAGCTCTTGTCTATTCCATATTTGACTTAAGGAACTTTATCTGTGCTC
The DNA here is from genome assembly GCF_949987515.2 of Delphinus delphis. Classification (NCBI taxonomy): domain Eukaryota; kingdom Metazoa; phylum Chordata; class Mammalia; order Artiodactyla; family Delphinidae; genus Delphinus; species Delphinus delphis. The sequence continues at coordinate 1,001,460 of NW_027192697.1, read as the reverse complement.
ATTTCAATCTCTGGTTTTATGCAGCACCCCAACTCACCTTTACCCTTAAGCAAGCATAAGTTGGTTTTCTAAATTTGAGACCCTGTTCTGTTCTGTAATTCAGTTCCTGTGTAGCCAAGTTTACATTCCGTGTATTACTGATATCTTATGATATTTCTTTTTCTGTGTGACTTACTTCAGTTAGAATCATCATACCTGAATCCACTCATTGTGCTGCTAAGGGCCTGATGACACAGATTTCATTGCTGAGTGATATTGCTTTGTAAGAAAATACCACAACTTCTTTATCTATTTTTCACTTTCTGCGATGTTGAACTTGTACTGTAAACGAGGTTCTTGTAAACAGAGCCGTTCCAAAATTTGGGGTGGCTGTGTCTTTTTGATTTTAATTTCCCTAAGCTATAGGACCATAAGTGGAAGTGCCCTAGGTTCTGTTGCTTTGTTTTTTAGATGTTTCAGGAAACACCATACACTTCTCCCGGGTGGTTGTTGGCAATTTACATCCCGCCCATCAGCATAACAAGGCTCCCAGTTCTCCATGGTCTGTCCTGCCTTTCTGGATTTTACACTTTTTTCAGATGGCCCTTTTGACCGGGGGGAAGTGAGACTTCATTGTAGTGCAGATTTCCTTTGCAAGCTTGCTTGGTTGGCCAAAAAGGGCGTATGCGTTTTTTCCTGAATATATTCAGGAAAAATCGCATATGCCCTTTTTGGCCAAGTGCATCATTGTGGACGTTCTGCCTCTTTTCCTATGCTTTCAATGCAATTCCAGTCTACCTCCTGAAATCGGTTTCCTGCAATTCTGCCCCGCTTTCAAGTCCTCTTGGCAGCCTTACTTCAGTCTATTTTTGGACGATAGCTGTCATTTATAACTCTGCAGGTTTGTGAATTACAGTGCCCCTGAGCTCCTTTCTTCAACTCGCTTTCTTTTGAGCTGGCCGCAACACCGAGGGTGGCTTCAGGCCCTAATCTGGTTCCGGTACGGCACGCAGAGCCTTTGGTTATTCCCTCTTCCTGGAGGGAAATGAGAGTTAAATTTGCCCGTCCAGACACCTCCAGCTAGCCTCTCATTGGTTCTCGCTATTCCTGTTCATCTTCCGCAGAAATTGCAAACTGGGCCAAACAGGATGTTAAAGGCGCTGACTCTCCAAGTGGGAAGAGTGTTAGTAAAGCGTCTGGAATGTTGCACCCGAGTACCAGGGGAGGAAAACTGAGACATATTTGAACACATCTCCCGTTCACATGGTTGATCATACTTGGGTTCCACATGCATGTTTTAGCTGAAGGAAGAATACCTTAAACCTGGAGAGTTGAGACCCGTGTAATGGGTACCATGCAATATGACTTCAAAGGGTCTTCATTTGCTCACCGAACCTCTCCAATCCTATCACTGCTGCGTTTATGCCCCTGTACACATGCTTGATTCTCTTTTGGAGACATAGCAATCCATAGGTTTTACGATACTTACTAGTCAGGTACATTCTTAGGCGTTTAATATGCGGTGTTGAGTCCATTTCGTTGAACAAGGAGTAGCTCTTGTCTATTCCATATTTGACTTAAGGAACTTTATCTGTGCTCATTTCAATCTCTGGTTTTATGCAGCACCCCAACTCACCTTTCCCCTTAAGCAAGCATAAGTTGTTTTTCTAAATTTGAGACCCTGTTCTGTTCTGTAATTCAGTTCCTGTGTAGCCAAGTTTACATTCCGTGTATTACTGATATCTTATGATGTTTCTTTTTCTGTGTGACTTATTTCAGTTAGAATCATCATACTTGAATCCACTCATTGTGATGCTAAGGGCCTGATGACATAGATTTCATTGCTGAGTGATATTGCTATGTAAGTAAAAACCACAACTTCTTTATCCATTTTTCACTTTCTGCGATGTTGAACTTGTACTGTAAACGAGGTTCTTGTAAACAGAGCCGTCCCAAACTTGGGGTGGCTGTGTCTTTTTGATTTTAATTTCCCTAAGCTATAGGACCATAAGTGGCAGTGCCCTAGGCTCTGTTGCTTTGTTTTTTAGATGTTTCAGGAAACACCATACACTTCTCCCGAGTGTCTGTTGGCAATTTACATCCCGCCCATCAGCATAACAAGGCTCCCATTTGTCCTTGGCCTGTCCTGCCTTTCTGGATTTTACACTTTTTTCAGATGGCCCTTTTGACCGGGGGGAAGTGAGACTTCATTGTAGTGCAGATTTCCTTTGCAAGCTTGCTTGGTTGGCCAAAAAGGGCATATGCATTTTTTCCTGAATATATTCAGGAATAACTTGCCCGTCCAGACACCTGAAGCTAGCCTCTCATTGGTTCTCGCTATTCCTGTTCATCTTCCGCAGAAATTGCAAACTGGGCCAAACAGGAGGTTAAAGGGACTGACTCTCCAAGTGGGGAGAGTGTTAGTAAAGCATCTGGAATGTTGCACCCGAGTACCAGGGGAGGAAACCTGAGACATATTTTAACACGTCTCGTGATCACATGGTTGATCATACTCTAGGTTCCACATGCATGTTTTAGCTGAAGGAAGAATACCTTAAACCTGGGTAGTTGAAACCCGTGGAATGGGTACCATGCAATATGACTTCAAAGGGTCTTCATTTGCTCACCGAACCTCTCCAATCCTATCACTGCTGCGTTTATGCCCCTGTACACATGCTTGATTCTCTTTCGGAGACATAGCAATCCATAGGTTTTAAGATACTTACTAGTCAGGTACATTCTTAGGCGTTTAATATGCGGTGTTGAGTCCATTTCGTTGAGCAAGGAGTAGCTCTTGTCTATTCCATATTTGGCTTAAGGAACTTTATCTGTGCTCATTTCAATCTCTGGTTTTATGCAGCACCCCAACTCACCTTTACCCTTAAGCAAGCATAAGTTGGTTTTCTAAATTTGAGACCCTGTTCTGTTCTGTAATTCAGTTCCTGTGTAGCCAAGTTTACATTCCGTGTATTACTGATATCTTATGATATTTCTTTTTCTGTGTGACTTACTTCAGTTAGAATCATCATACCTGAATCCACTCATTGTGCTGCTAAGGGCCTGATGACACAGATTTCATTGCTGAGTGATATTGCTTTGTAAGAAAATACCACAACTTCTTTATCTATTTTTCACTTTCTGCGATGTTGAACTTGTACTGTAAACGAGGTTCTTGTAAACAGAGCCGTTCCAAAATTTGGGGTGGCTGTGTCTTTTTGATTTTAATTTCCCTAAGCTATAGGACCATAAGTGGAAGTGCCCTAGGTTCTGTTGCTTTGTTTTTTAGATGTTTCAGGAAACACCATACACTTCTCCCGGGTGGTTGTTGGCAATTTACATCCCGCCCATCAGCATAACAAGGCTCCCAGTTCTCCATGGTCTGTCCTGCCTTTCTGGATTTTACACTTTTTTCAGATGGCCCTTTTGACCGGGGGGAAGTGAGACTTCATTGTAGTGCAGATTTCCTTTGCAAGCTTGCTTGGTTGGCCAAAAAGGGCGTATGCGTTTTTTCCTGAATATATTCAGGAAAAATCGCATATGCCCTTTTTGGCCAAGTGCATCATTGTGGACGTTCTGCCTCTTTTCCTATGCTTTCAATGCAATTCCAGTCTACCTCCTGAAATCGGTTTCCTGCAATTCTGCCCTGCTTTCAAGTCCTCTTGGCAGCCTTACTTCAGTCTATTTTTGGACGATAGCTGTCATTTATAACTCTGCAGGTTTGTGAATTACAGTGCCCCTGAGCTCCTTTCTTCAACTCGCTTTCTTTTGAGCTGGCCGCAACACCGAGGGTGGCTTCAGGCCCTAATCTGGTTCCGGTACGGCACGCAGAGCCTTTGGTTATTCCCTCTTCCTGGAGGGAAATGAGAGTTAAATTTGCCCGTCCAGACACCTCCAGCTAGCCTCTCATTGGTTCTCGCTATTCCTGTTCATCTTCCGCAGAAATTGCAAACTGGGCCAAACAGGATGTTAAAGGCGCTGACTCTCCAAGTGGGAAGAGTGTTAGTAAAGCGTCTGGAATGTTGCACCCGAGTACCAGGGGAGGAAAACTGAGACATATTTGAACACATCTCCCGTTCACATGGTTGATCATACTTGGGTTCCACATGCATGTTTTAGCTGAAGGAAGAATACCTTAAACCTGGAGAGTTGAGACCCGTGTAATGGGTACCATGCAATATGACTTCAAAGGGTCTTCATTTGCTCACCGAACCTCTCCAATCCTATCACTGCTGCGTTTATGCCCCTGTACACATGCTTGATTCTCTTTTGGAGACATAGCAATCCATAGGTTTTACGATACTTACTAGTCAGGTACATTCTTAGGCGTTTAATATGCGGTGTTGAGTCCATTTCGTTGAACAAGGAGTAGCTCTTGTCTATTCCATATTTGACTTAAGGAACTTTATCTGTGCTCATTTCAATCTCTGGTTTTATGCAGCACCCCAACTCACCTTTCCCCTTAAGCAAGCATAAGTTGTTTTTCTAAATTTGAGACCCTGTTCTGTTCTGTAATTCAGTTCCTGTGTAGCCAAGTTTACATTCCGTGTATTACTGATATCTTATGATGTTTCTTTTTCTGTGTGACTTATTTCAGTTAGAATCATCATACTTGAATCCACTCATTGTGATGCTAAGGGCCTGATGACATAGATTTCATTGCTGAGTGATATTGCTATGTAAGTAAAAACCACAACTTCTTTATCCATTTTTCACTTTCTGCGATGTTGAACTTGTACTGTAAACGAGGTTCTTGTAAACAGAGGCGTCCCAAACTTGGGGTGGCTGTGTCTTTTTGATTTTAATTTCCCTAAGCTATAGGACCATAAGTGGCAGTGCCCTAGGCTCTGTTGCTTTGTTTTTTAGATGTTTCAGGAAACACCATACACTTCTCCCGAGTGTCTGTTGGCAATTTACATCCCGCCCATCAGCATAACAAGGCTCCCAGTTGTCCTTGGCCTGTCCTGCCTTTCTGGATTTTACACTTTTTTCAGATGGCCCTTTTGACCGGGGGGAAGTGAGACTTCATTGTAGTGCAGATTTCCTTTGCAAGCTTGCTTGGTTGGCCAAAAAGGGCATATGCATTTTTTCCTGAATATATTCAGGAATAACTTGCCCGTCCAGACACCTGAAGCTAGCCTCTCATTGGTTCTCGCTATTCCTGTTCATCTTCCGCAGAAATTGCAAACTGGGCCAAACAGGAGGTTAAAGGGACTGACTCTCCAAGTGGGGAGAGTGTTAGTAAAGCATCTGGAATGTTGCACCCGAGTACCAGGGGAGGAAACCTGAGACATATTTTAACACGTCTCGTGATCACATGGTTGATCATACTCTAGGTTCCACATGCATGTTTTAGCTGAAGGAAGAATACCTTAAACCTGGGTAGTTGAAACCCGTGGAATGGGTACCATGCAATATGACTTCAAAGGGTCTTCATTTGCTCACCGAACCTCTCCAATCCTATCACTGCTGCGTTTATGCCCCTGTACACATGCTTGATTCTCTTTCGGAGACATAGCAATCCATAGGTTTTAAGATACTTACTAGTCAGGTACATTCTTAGGCGTTTAATATGCGGTGTTGAGTCCATTTCGTTGAGCAAGGAGTAGCTCTTGTCTATTCCATATTTGGCTTAAGGAACTTTATCTGTGCTCATTTCAATCTCTGGTTTTATGCAGCAACCCAACTCACCTTTCCCCTTAAGCAAGCATAAGTTGGTTTTCTAAATTTGAGACCCTGTTCTGTTTTGGAATTCAGTTCCTGTGTAGCCAAGTTTACATTCCGTGTATTACTGATATCTTATGATGTTTCTTTTTCTGTGTGACTTATTTCAGTTAGAATCATCGTACCTGAATCTACTCATTATGCTGCTACGGGCCTGATGACATAGATTTCATTGCTGAGTGATACTGCATTGTACGTAAGTACCACAAGTTCTTTATCCATTTTTCACTTTCTGCGATGTTGAACTTGTACTGCAAACGAGGTTCTTGTAAACAGAGGCGTCCCAAACTTTGGGGTGGCTGTGTCTTTTTGATTTTAATTTCCCTAAGCTATAGGACCATAAGTGGCAGTGCCCTAGGCTCTGTTGCTTTGTTTTTTAGATGTTTCAGGAAACACCATACACTTCTCCCGAGTGGTTGTTGGCAATTTACATCCCGCCCATCAGCATAACAAGGCTCCCAGTTCTCCATGGCCTGTCCTGCCTTTCTGGATTTTACACTTTTTTCAGATGGCCCTTTTGACCGGGGGGAAGTGAGACTTCATTGTAGTGCAGATTTCCTTTGCAAGCTTGCTTGGTTGGCCAAAAAGGGCGTATGCGTTTTTTCCTGAATATATTCAGGAAAAAACGCATACGCCCTTTTTGGCCAAGTGCATCATTGTGGACGTTCTGCCTCTTTTCCTATGCTTTCAATGCAATTCCAGTCTACCTCCTGAAATCGGTTTCCTGCAATTCTGCCCCGCTTTCAAGTCCTCTTGGCAGCCTTACTTCAGTCTATTTTTGGACGATAGCTGTCATTTATAACTCTGCAGGTTTGTGAATTACAGTGCCCCTGAGCTCCTTTCTTCAACTCGCTTTCTTGTGACCTGGCCGCAACACCGCAGGATGGCTTCAGGCCCTAATCTGGTTCCGGCACGGCACTCTGAGCCTTTGGTTATTTCCTCTTCCTGGTGGGAAATGAGAGTTAAATTTGCCCGTCCAGACACCTCCAGCTAGCCTCTCATTGGTTCTCGCTATTCCTGTTCATCTTCCGCAGAAATTGCAAACTGGGCCAAACAGGAGGTTAAAGGGACTGACTCTCCAAGTCGGGAGAGTGTTAGTAAAGCGTCTGGAATGTTGCACCCAAGTACCAGGGTACGAAAACTGAGACATATTTGAACACGTCTCCTGATCACATGGTTGATCATACTCTAGGTTCAACATGCATGTTTTAGCTGAAGGAAGAATACCTTAAACCTGGGTAGTTGAAACCCGTGGAATGGGTACCATGCAATATGACTTCAAAGGGTCTTCATTTGCTCACCGAACCTCTCCAATCCTATCACTGCTGCGTTTATGCCCCTGTACACATGCTTGATTCTCTTTTGGAGACATAGCAATCCATAGGTTTTAAGATACTTACTAGTCAGGAACATTCTTAGGCGTTTAATATGGGGTGTTGAGTCCATTTCGTTGAGCAAGGAGTAGCTCTTGTCTATTCCATATTTGGCTTAAGGAACTTTATCTGTGCTCATTTCAATCTCTGGTTTTATGCAGCACCCCAACTCACCTTTACCCTTAAGCAAGCATAAGTTGGTTTTCTAAATTTGAGACACTGTTCTGTTCTGTAATTCAGTTCCTGTGTAGGCAAGTTTACATTCCGTGTATTAGTGATATCTTATGATGTTTCTTTTTCTGTGTGACTTATTTCAGTTAGAATCATCATACCTGAATCCATTCATTGTGATGCTAAGGGCCTGATGACATAGATTTCATTGCTGAGTGATATTGCTTTGTAAGTGAATACCACAACTTCTTTATCCATTTTTCACTTTCTGCGATGTTGAACTTGTACTGTAAACGAGGTTCTTGTAAACAGAGCCGTTCCAAACTTTGGGGTGGCTGTGTCTTTTTGATTTTAATTTCCCTAAGCTATAGGACCATAAGTGGAAGTGCCCTAGGCTCTGTTGCTTTGTTTTTTAGATGTTTCAGGAAACACCATACACTTCTCCCGAGTGTCTGTTGGCAATTTACATCCTGCCCATCAGCATAACAAGGCTCCCAGTTCTCCATGGCCTGTCCTGCCTTTCTGGATTTTACACTTTTTTCAGATGGCCCTTTTGACCGGGGGGAAGTGAGACTTCATTGTAGTGCAGATTTCCTTTGCAAGCTTGCTTGGTTGGCCAAAAAGGGCGTATGCGTTTTTTCCTGAATATATTCAGGAAAAAACGCATACGCCCTTTTTGGCCAAGTGCATCATTGTGGACGTTCTGCCTCTTTTCCTATGCTTTCAATGCAATTCCAGTCTACCTCCTGAAATCGGTTTCCTGCAATTCTGCCCCGCTTTCAAGTCCTCTTGGCAGCCTTACTTCAGTCTATTTTTGGACGATAGCTGTCATTTATAACTCTGCAGGTTTGTGAATTACAGTGCCCCTGAGCTCCTTTCTTCAACTCGCTTTCTTGTGACCTGGCCGCAACACCGCAGAATGGCTTCAGGCTCTAATCTGGTTCCGGCCCGGCATGCTGAGCCTTTGGTTAATTCCTCTTCCTGGTGGGAAATGAGAGTTAAATTTGCCCGTCCAGACACCTCCAGCTAGCCTCTCATTGGTTCTCGCTATTCCTGTTCATCTTCCGCAGAAATTGCAAACTGGGCCAAACAGGAGGTTAAAGGGACTGACTCTCCAAGTCGGGAGAGTGTTAGTAAAGCGTCTGGAATGTTGCACCCAAGTACCAGGGTACGAAAACTGAGACATATTTGAACACGTCTCCTGATCACATGGTTGATCATACTCTAGGTTCAACATGCATGTTTTAGCTGAAGGAAGAATACCTTAAACCTGGGTAGTTGAAACCCGTGGAATGGGTACCATGCAATATGACTTCAAAGGGTCTTCATTTGCTCACCGAACCTCTCCAATCCTATCACTGCTGCGTTTATGCCCCTGTACACATGCTTGATTCTCTTTCGGAGACATAGCAATCCATAGGTTTTAAGATACTTACTAGTCAGGAACATTCTTAGGCGTTTAATATGGGGTGTTGAGTCCATTTCGTTGAGCAAGGAGTAGCTCTTGTCTATTCCATATTTGGCTTAAGGAACTTTATCTGTGCTCATTTCAATCTCTGGTTTTATGCAGCACCCCAACTCACCTTTACCCTTAAGCAAGCATAAGTTGGTTTTCTAAATTTGAGACACTGTTCTGTTCTGTAATTCAGTTCCTGTGTAGGCAAGTTTACATTCCGTGTATTAGTGATATCTTATGATGTTTCTTTTTCTGTGTGACTTACTTCAGTTAGAATCATCATACCTGAATCCATTCATTGTGATGCTAAGGGCCTGATGACATAGATTTCATTGCTGAGTGATATTGCTTTGTAAGTGAATACCACAACTTCTTTATCCATTTTTCACTTTCTGCGATGTTGAACTTGTACTGTAAACGAGGTTCTTGTAAACAGAGCCGTTCCAAACTTTGGGGTGGCTGTGTCTTTTTGATTTTAATTTCCCTAAGCTATAGGACCATAAGTGGAAGTGCCCTAGGCTCTGTTGCTTTGTTTTTTAGATGTTTCAGGAAACACCATACACTTCTCCCGGGTGGTTGTTGGCAATTTACATCCCGCCCATCAGCATAACAAGGCTCCCAGTTCTCCATGGCCTGTCCTGCCTTTCTGGATTTTACACTTTTTTCAGATGGCCCTTTTGACCGGGGGGAAGTGAGACTTCATTGTAGTGCAGATTTCCTTTGCAAGCTTGCTTGGTTGGCCAAAAAGGGCGTATGCGTTTTTTCCTGAATATATTCAGGAAAAAACGCATACGCCCTTTTTGGCCAAGTGCATCATTGTGGACGTTCTGCCTCTTTTCCTATGCTTTCAATGCAATTCCAGTCTACCTCCTGAAATCGGTTTCCTGCAATTCTGCCCCGCTTTCAAGTCCTCTTGGCAGCCTTACTTCAGTCTATTTTTGGACGATAGCTGTCATTTATAACTCTGCAGGTTTGTGAATTACAGTGCCCCTGAGCTCCTTTCTTCAACTCGCTTTCTTGTGACCTGGCCGCAACACCGCAGAATGGCTTCAGGCTCTAATCTGGTTCCGGCCCGGCATGCTGAGCCTTTGGTTAATTCCTCTTCCTGGTGGGAAATGAGAGTTAAATTTGCCCGTCCAGACACCTCCAGCTAGCCTCTCATTGGTTCTCGCTATTCCTGTTCATCTTCCGCAGAAATTGCAAACTGGGCCAAACAGGAGGTTAAAGGGACTGACTCTCCAAGTCGGGAGAGTGTTAGTAAAGCGTCTGGAATGTTGCACCCGAGTACCAGGGGAGGAAAACTGAGACATATTTCAAGACGTCTCCCGTTCACATGGTTGATCATACTCTGGGTTCCACATGCATGTTTTAGCTGAAGGAAGAATACCATAAACCTGGGTAGTTGAAACCCGTGGAATGGGTACCATGCAACATGACTTCAAAGGGTCTTCATTTGCTCACCGAACCTCTCCAATCCTATCACTGCTGCGTTTATGCCCCTGTACACATGCTTGATTCTCTTTCGGAGACATAGCAATCCATAGGTTTTAAGATACTTACTAGTCAGGTACATTCTTAGGCGTTTAATATGCGGTGTTGAGTCCATTTCGTTGAGCAAGGAGTAGCTCTTGTCTATTCCATATTTGACTTAAGGAACTTTATCTGTGCTCATTTCAATCTCTGGTTTTATGCAGCACCCCAACTCACCTTTACCCTTAAGCAAGCATAAGTTGGTTTTCTAAATTTGAGTCCCTGTTCTGTTCTGTAATTCAGTTCCTGTGTAGCCAAGTTTACATTCCGTGTATTACTGATATCTTATGATGTTTCTTTTTCTGTGTGACTTACTTCAGTTAGAATCATCATACCTGAATCCACTCATTGTGCTGCTATGGGCCTGATGACACAGATTTCGTTGCTGAGTGATATTGCTTTGTAAGTAAATACCACAACTTCTTTATCCATTTTTCACTTTCTGCGATGTTGAACTTGTACTGTAAACGAGGTTCTTGTAAACAGAGCCGTTCCAAACTTTGGGGTGGCTGTGTCTTTTTGATTTTAATTTCCCTAAGCTATAGGACCATAAGTGGAAGTGCCCTAGGCTCTGTTGCTTTGTTTTTTTGATGTTTCAGGAAACACCATACACTTCTCCCGAGTGGTTGTTGGCAATTTACATCCCGCCCATCAGCATAACAAGGCTCCCAGTTCTCCATGGCCTGTCCTGCCTTTCTGGATTTTACACTTTGTTCAGATGGCCCTTTTGACCGGGGGGAAGTGAGACTTCATTGTAGTGCAGATTTCCTTTGCAAGCTTGCTTGGTTGGCCAAAAAGGGCGTATGCGTTTTTTCCTGAATATATTCAGGAAAAAACGCATACGCCCTTTTTGGCCAAGTGCATCATTGTGGACGTTCTGCCTCTTTTCCTATGCTTTCAATGCAATTCCAGTCTACCTCCTGAAATCGGTTTCCTGCAATTCTGCCCCGCTTTCAAGTCCTCTTGGCAGCCTTACTTCAGTCTATTTTTGGACGATAGCTGTCATTTATAACTCTGCAGGTTTGTGAATTACAGTGCCCCTGAGCTCCTTTCTTCAACTCGCTTTCTTGTGACCTGGCCGCAACACCGCAGGATGGCTTCAGGCCCTAATCTAGTTCCGGCACGGCACGCTGAGCCTTTGGTTATTTCCTCTTCCTGGTGGGAAATGAGAGTTAAATTTGCCCGTCCAGACACCTCCAGCTAGCCTCTCATTGGTTCTCGCTATTCCTGTTCATCTTCCGCAGAAATTGCAAACTGGGCCAAACAGGAGGTTAAAGGCGCTGACTCTCCAAGTGGGGAGAGTGTTAGTAAAGCGTCTGGAATGTTGCACCCGAGTACCAGGGGAGGAAAACTGAGACATATTTGAACACGTCTCCCATTCACATGGTTGATCATACTTGGGTTCCACATGCATGTTTTAGCTGAAGGAAGAATACCTTAAACCTGGAGAGTTAAGACCCGTGTAATGGGTACCATGCAATATGACTTCAAAGGGTCTTCATTTGCTCACCGAACCTCTCCAATCCTATCACTGCTGCGTTTATGCCCCTGTACACATGCTTGATTCTCTTTTGGAGACATAGCAATCCATAGGTTTTAAGATACTTACTAGTCAGGAACATTCTTAGGCGTTTAATATGGGGTGTTGAGTCCATTTCGTTGAGCAAGGAGTAGCTCTTGTCTATTCCATATTTGGCTTAAGGAACTTTATCTGTGCTCATTTCAATCTCTGGTTTTATGCAGCACCCCAACTCACCTTTACCCTTAAGCAAGCATAAGTTGGTTTTCTAAATTTGAGACACTGTTCTGTTCTGTAATTCAGTTCCTGTGTAGGCAAGTTTACATTCCGTGTATTAGTGATATCTTATGATGTTTCTTTTTCTGTGTGACTTATTTCAGTTAGAATCATCATACCTGAATCCACTCATTGTGATGCTAAGGGCCTGATGACATAGATTTCATTGCTGAGTGATATTGCTTTGTAAGTGAATACCACAACTTCTTTATCCATTTTTCACTTTCTGCGATGTTGAACTTGTACTGTAAACGAGGTTCTTGTAAACAGAGCCATTCCAAACTTTGGGGTGGCTGTGTCTTTTTGATTTTAATTTCCCTAAGCTATAGGACCATAAGTGGAAGTGCCCTAGGTTCTGTTGCTTTGTTTTTTAGATGTTTCAGGAAACACCATACACTTCTCCCGAGTGGTTGTTGGCAATTTACATCCCGCCCATCAGCATAACAAGGCTCCCAGTTCTCCATGGCCTGTCCTGCCTTTCTGGATTTTACACTTTTTTCAGATGGCCCTTTTGACCGGGGGGAAGTGAGACTTCATTGTAGTGCAGATTTCCTTTGCAAGCTTGCTTGGTTGGCCAAAAAGGGCGTATGCGTTTTTTCCTGAATATATTCAGGAAAAAACACATACGCCCTTTTTGGCCAAGTGCATCATTGTGGACGTTCTGCCTCTTTTCCTATGCTTTCAATGCAATTCCAGTCTACCTCCTGAAATCGGTTTCCTGCAATTCTGCCCCGCTTTCAAGTCCTCTTGACAGCCTTACTTCAGTCTATTTTTGGACGATAGCTGTCATTTATAACTCTGCAGGTTTGTGAATTACAGTGCCCCTGAGCTCCTTTGTTCAACTCGCTTTCTTTTGAGCTGGCCGCAACACCGCAGGACGGCTTCAGGCCCTAATCTGGTTCCGGTACGGCACGCTGAGCCTTTGGTTATTTCCTCTTCCTGGTGGGAAATGAGAGTTAAATTTGCCCGTCCAGACACCTCCAGCTAGCCTCTCATTGGTTCTCGCTATTCCTGTTCATTTTCCGCAGAAATTGCAAACTGGGCCAAACAGGAATTCAAAGGCGCTGACTCTCCAAGTGGGGAGAGTGTTAGTAAAGCGTCTGGAATGTTGCACCCGAGTACCAGGGGAGGAAAACTGAGACATATTTGAACACGTCTCCCGTTCACATGGGTGATCATACTCTGGGTTCCACATGCATGTTTTAGCTGAAGGAAGAATACCTTAAACCTGGAGAGTTGAGACCCGTGGAATGGGTACCATGCAATATAACTTCAAAGGGTCTTCATTTGCTCACCAAACCTCTCCAATCCTATCACTGCTGTGTTTATTCCCCTGTACACACGCTTGATTCTCTTTTGGAGACATAGCAATCCATAGGTTTTAAGATACTTACTAGTCAGGTACATTCTTAGGGGTTTAATATGGGGTTTTGAGTCCATTTCGTTGAGCAAGGAGTAGCTCTTGTCTATTCCATATTTGGCTTAAGGAACTTTATCTGTGCTCATTTCAATCTCTGGTTTTATGCAGCACCCCAACTCACCTTTCCCCTTAAGCAAGCATAAGTTGGTTTTCTAAATTTGAGTCCCTGTTCTGTTCTGTAATTCAGTTCCTGTGTAGCCAAGTTTACATTCCGTGTATTACTGATATCTTATGATGTTTCTTTTCTGTGTGACTTATTTCAGTTAGAATCATCATACCTGAATCCACTCATTGTGCTGCTACGGGCCTGATGACACAGATTTCATTGCTGAGTGATATTGCTTTGTAAGTAAATACCACAACTTCTTTATCCATTTTTCACTTTCTGCGATGTTGAACTTGTAGTGTAAACGAGGTTCTTGTAAACAGAGCCGTTCCAAACTTTGGGGTGGCTGTGTCTTTTTGATTTTAATTTCGCTAAGCTATAGGACCATAAGTGGCAGTGTCCTATGCTCTGTTGCTTTGTTTTTTAGATGTTTCAGGAAACACCATACACTTCTCCCGAGTGGTTGTTGGCAATTTACATCCCGCCCATCAGCATAACAAGGCTCCCAGTTCTCCATGGCCTGTCTTGCCTTTCTGGATTTTACACTTTTTTCAGATGGCCCTTTTGACCGGGGGGAAGTGAGACTTCATTGTAGTGCAGATTTCCTTTGCAAGCTTGCTTGGTTGGCCAAAAAGGGCGTATGCGTTTTTTCCTGAATATATTCAGGACAAAACGCATACGCCCTTTTTGGCCAAGTGCATCATTGTGGACGTTCTGCCTCTTTTCCTATGCTTTCAATGCAATTCCAGTCTACCTCCTGAAATCGGTTTCCTGCAATTCTGCCCCGCTTTCAAGTCCTCTTGGCAGCCTTACTTCAGTCTGTTTTTGGACGATAGCTGTCATTTATAACTCTGCAGGTTTGTGAATTACAGTGCCCCTGAGCTCCTTTCTTCAACTCGCTTTCTTTTGAGCTGGCCACAACACCGCAGGATGGCTTCAGGCCCTAATCTGGTTCCGGTACGGCACGCTGAGCCTTTGGTTATTTCCTCTTCCTGGTGGGAAATGAGAGTTAAATTTGCCCGTCCAGACACCTCCAGCTAGCCTCTCATTGGTTCTCGCTATTCCTGTTCATCTTCCGCAGAAATTGCAAACTGGGCCAAACAGGATGTTAAAGGGACTGACTCTCCAAGTGGGGAGAGTGTTAGTAAAGCGTCTGGAATGTTGCACCCGAGTACCAGGGGAGAAAAACTGAGACATATTTGAACACGTCTCCCGTTCACATGGTTGATAATACTTGGGTTCCACATGCATGTTTTAGCTGAAGGAAGAATACCTTAAACCTGGAGAGTTGAGACCCGTGTAATGGGTACCATGCAATATGACTTCAAAGGGTCTTCATTTGCTCACCGAACCTCTCCAATCCTATCACTGCTGCGTTTATGCCCCTGTACACACGCTTGATTCTCTTTTGGAGACATAGCAATCCATAGGTTTTAAGATACTTACTAGTCAGGTACATTCTTAGGCGTTTAATATGGGGTGTTGAGTCCATTTCGTTGAGCAAGGAGTAGCTCTTGTCTATTCCATATTTGGCTTAAGGAACTTTATCTGTGCTCATTTCAATCTCTGGTTTTATGCAGCACCCCAACTCACCTTTACCCTTAAGCAAGCATAAGTTGGTTTTCTAAATTTGAGACCCTGTTCTGTTCTGTAATTCAGTTCCTGTGTAGCCAAGTTTACATTCCGTGTATTACTGATATCTTATGATGTTTCTTCTCTGTGTGACTTATTTCAGTTAGAATCATCATACCTGAATCCACTCATTGTGCTGCTACGGGCCTGATGACACAGATTTCATTGCTGAGTGATATTGCTTTGTAAGTAAATACCACAACTTCTTTATCCATTTTTCACTTTCTGCGATGTTGAACTTGTACTGTAAACGAGGTTTTTGTAAACAGAGCCGTTCCAAACTTTGGGGTGGCTGTGTCTTTTTGATTTTAATTTCCCTAAGCTATAGGACTATAAGTGGACGTGCCCTAGGTTCTGTTGCTTTGTTTTTTAGATGTTTCAGGAAACACCATACACTTCTCCCGAGTGTCTGTTGGCAATTTACATCCCGCCCATCAGCATAACAAGGCTCCCAGTTCTCCATGGCCTGTCCTGCCTTTCTGGATTTTACACTTTTTTCAGATGGCCCTTTTGACCGGGGGGAAGTGAGACTTCATTGTAGTGCAGATTTCCTTTGCAAGCTTGCTTGGTTGGCCAAAAAGGGCGTATGCGTTTTTTCCTGAATATATTCAGGAAAAAACGCATACGCCCTTTTTGGCCAAGGGCATCATTGTGGACGTTCTGCCTCTTTTCCTATGCTTTCAATGCAATTCCAGTCTACCTCTTGAAATCGGTTTCCTGCAATTCTGCCCCGCTTTCAAGTCCTCTTGGCAGCCTTACTTCAGTCTATTTTTGGACGATAGCTGTCACTTATAACTCTGCAGGTTTGTGAATTACAGTGCCCCTGAGCTCCTTTCTTCAACTCGCTTTCTTGTGACCTGGCCGCAACACCGCAGGATGGCTTCAGGCCCTAATCTGGTTCCGGCACGGCACGCTGAGCCTTTGGTTAATTCCTCTTCCTGGTGGGAAATGAGAGTTAAATTTGCCCGTCCAGACACCTCCAGCTAGTCTCTCATTGGTTCTCGCTATTCCTGTTCATCTTCCGCAGAAATTGCAAACTGGGCCAAACAGGAGGTTAAAGGGACTGACTCTCCAAGTTGGGAGAGTGTTAGTAAAGCGTCTGGAATGTTGCACCCGAGTACCAGGGGAGGAAAACTGAGACATATTTGAACACGTCTCCCGTTCACATGGTTGATCATACTCTGGGTTCCACATGCATGTTTTAGCTGAAGGAAGAATACCTTAAAACTGGAGAGTTGAGACCCGTGGAATGGGTACCATGCAATATGACTTCAAAGGGTCTTCATTTGCTCACCGAACCTCTCCAATCCTATCACTGCTGCGTTTATTCCCCTGTACACACGCTTGATTCTCTTTTGGAGACATAGCAATCCATAGGTTTTAAGATACTTACTAGTCAGGTACATTCTTAGGCGTTTAATATGGGGTGTTGAGTCCATTTCGTTGAGCAAGGAGTAGCTCTTGTCTATTCCATATTTGGCTTAAGGAACTTTATCTGTGCTCATTTCAATCTCTGGTTTTATGCAGCACCCCAACTCACCTTTCCCCTTAAGCAAGCATAAGTTGGTTTTCTAAATTTGAGTCCCTGTTCTGTTCTGTAATTCAGTTCCTGTGTAGCCAAGTTTACATTCCGTGTATTACTGATATCTTATGATGTTTCTTTTTCTGTGTGACTTACTTCAGTTAGAATCATCATACCTGAATCCACTCATTGTGCTGCTACGGGCCTGATGACACAGATTTCATTGCTGAGTGATATTGCTTTGTAAGTAAATACCACAAGTTCTTTATCCATTTTTCACTTTCTGCGATGTTGAACTTGTACTGTAAACGAGGTTCTTGTAAACAGAGCCATTCCAAACTTTGGGTTGGCTGTGTCTTTTTGATTTTAATTTCCCTAAGCTATAGGACCATAAGTGGAAGTGCCCTAGGTTCTGTTGCTTTGTTTTCTGGATGTTTCAGGAAACACCATACACTTCTCCCGAGTGGTTGTTGGCAATTTACATCCCGCCCATCAGCATAACAAGGCTCCCAGTTCTCCATGGCCTGTCCTGCCTTTCTGGATTTTACACTTTTTTCAGATGGCCCTTTTGACCGGGGGGAAGTGAGACTTCATTGTAGTGCAGATTTCCTTTGCAAGCTTGCTTGGTTGGCCAAAAAGGGCGTATGCGTTTTTTCCTGAATATATTCAGGAAAAAACGCATACGCCCTTTTTGGCCAAGTGCATCATTGTGGACGTTCTGCCTCTTTTCCTATGCTTTCAATGCAATTCCAGTCTACCTCCTGAAATCGGTTTCCTGCAATTCTGCCCCGCTTTCAAGTCCTCTTGGCAGCCTTACTTCAGTCTGTTTTTGGACGATAGCTGTCATTTATAACTCTGCAGGTTTGTGAATTACAGTGCCCCTGAGCTCCTTTCTTCAACTCGCTTTCTTTTGAGCTGGCCACAACACCGCAGGATGGCTTCAGGCCCTAATCTGGTTCCGGTACGGCACGCTGAGCCTTTGGTTATTTCCTCTTCCTGGTGGGAAATGAGAGTTAAATTTGCCCGTCCAGACACCTCCAGCTAGCCTCTCATTGGTTCTCGCTATTCCTGTTCATCTTCCGCAGAAATTGCAAACTGGGCCAAACAGGAGGTTAAAGGCACTGACTCTCCAAGTGGGGAGAGTGTTAGTAAAGCGTCTGGAATGTTGCACCCGAGTACCAGGGGATAAAAACTGAGACATATTTGAACACGTCTCCCGTTCACATGGTTGATCATACTTGGGTTCCACATGCATGTTTTAGCTGAAGGAAGAATACCTTAAAACTGGAGAGTTGAGACCCGTGTAATGGGTACCATGCAATATGACTTCAAAGGGTCTTCATTTGCTCACCGAACCTCTCCAATCCTATCACTGCTGCGTTTATGCCCCTGTACACACGCTTGATTCTCTTTTGGAGACATAGCAATCCATAGGTTTTAAGATACTTACTAGTCAGGTACATTCTTAGGCGTTTAATATGGGGTGTTGAGTCCATTTCGTTGAGCAAGGAGTAGCTCTTGTCTATTCCATATTTGGCTTAAGGAACTTTATCTGTTCTCATTTCAATCTCTGGTTTTATGCAGCACCCCAACTCACCTTTACCCTTAAGCAAGCATAAGTTGGTTTTCTAAATTTGAGACCCTGTTCTGTTCTGTAATTCAGTTCCTGTGTAGCCAAGTTTACATTCCGTGTATTACTGATATCTTATGATGTTTCTTCTCTGTGTGACTTATTTCAGTTAGAATCATCATACCTGAATCCACTCATTGTGCTGCTACGGGCCTGATGACACAGATTTCATTGTTGAGTGATATTGCTTTGTAAGTAAATACCACAACTTCTTTATCCATTTTTCACTTTCTGCGATGTTGAACTTGTACTGTAAACGAGGTTCTTGTAAACAGAGCCGTTCCAAACTTTGGGGTGGCTGTGTCTTTTTGATTTTAATTTCCCTAAGCTATAGGACCATAAGTGGAAGTGCCCTAGGTTCTGTTGCTTTGTTTTTTAGATGTTTCAGGAAACACCATACACTTCTCCCGAGTGGTTGTTGGCAATTTACATCCCGCCCATCAGCATAACAAGGCTCCCAGTTCTCCATGGCCTGTCCTGCCTTTCTGGATTTTACACTTTTTTCAGATGGCCCTTTTGACCGGGGGGAAGTGAGACTTCATTGTAGTGCAGATTTCCTTTGCAAGCTTGCTTGGTTGGCCAAAAAGGGCGTATGTGTTTTTTCCTGAATATATTCAGGAAAAAACGCATACGCCCTTTTTGGCCAAGTGCATCATTGTGGACGTTCTGCCTCTTTTCCTATGCTTTCAATGCAATTCCAGTCTACCTCCTGAAATCGGTTTCCTGCAATTCTGCCCCGCTTTCAAGTCCTCTTGGCAGCCTTACTTCAGTCTATTTTTGGACGATAGCTGTCATTTATAACTCTGCAGGTTTGTGAATTACAGTGCCCCTGAGCTCCTTTCTTCAACTCGCTTTCTTTTGAGCTGGCCGCAACACCGCAGGATGGCTTCAGGCCCTAATCTGGTTCCGGTACGGCACGCTGAGCCTTTGGTTATTTCCTCTTCCTGGTGGGAAATGAGAGTTAAATTTGCCCGTCCAGACACCTCCAGCTAGCCTCTCATTGGTTCTCGCTATTCCTGTTCATCTTCCGCAGAAATTGCAAACTGGGCCAAACAGGAGGTTAAAGGGACTGACTCTCCAAGTCGGGAGAGTGTTAGTAAAGCGTCTGGAATGTTGCACCCGAGTACCAGGGGAGGAAAACTGAGACATATTTGAACACGTCTCCCGTTCACATGGTTGATCATACTCTGGGTTCCACATGCATGTTTTAGCTGAAGGAAGAATACCTTAAACCTGGAGAGTTGAGACCCGTGGAATGGGTACCATGCAATATGACTTCAAAGGGTCTTCATTTGCTCACCGAACCTCTCCAATCCTATCACTGCTGCGTTTATTCCCCTGTACACACGCTTGATTCTCTTTTGGAGACATAGCAATCCATAGGTTTTACGATACTTACTAGTCAGGTACATTCTTAGGCGTTTAATATGCGGTGTTGAGTCCATTTCGTTGAGCAAGGAGTAGCTCTTGTCTATTCCATATTTAGCTTAAGGAACTTTATCTGTGCTCATTTCAATCTCTGGTTTTATGCAGCACCCCAACTCACCTTTACCCTTAAGCAAGTATAAGTTGGTTTTCTAAATTTGAGTCCCTGTTCTGTTCTGTAATTCAGTTCCTGTGTATCCAAGTTTACATTCCGTGTATTACTGATATCTTATGATGTTTCTTTTTCTGTGCGACTTACTTCAGGTAGAATCATCATACCTGAATCCACTCATTGTGCTGCTAAGGGCCTGATGACACAGATTTCATTGCTGAGTGATATTGCTTTGTAAGTAAATACCACAACTTCTTTATCCATTTTTCACTTTCTGCGATGTTGAACTTGTACTGTAAACGAGGTTCTTGTAAACAGAGCCGTTCCAAACTTTGGGGTGGCTGTGTCTTTTTGGTTTTAATTTCCCTAAGCTATAGGACCATAAGTGGAAGTGCCCTAGGTTCTGTTGCTTTGTTTTTTAGATGTTTCAGGAAACACCATACACTTCTCCCGAGTGTCTGTTGGCAATTTACATCCCGCCCATCAGCATAACAAGGCTCCCAGTTCTCCATTGCCTGTCCTGCCTTTCTGGATTTTACACTTTTTTCAGATGGCCCTTTTGACCGGGGGGAAGTGAGACTTCATTGTAGTGCAGATTTCCTTTGCAAGCTTGCTTGGTTGGCCAAAAAGGGCGTATGCATTTTTTCCTGAATATATTCAGGAAAAAACACATACGCCCTTTTTGGCCAAGTGCATCATTGTGGACGTTCTGCCTCTTTTCCTATGCTTTCAATGCAATTCCAGTCTACCTCCTGAAATCGGTTTCCTGCAATTCTGCCCCGCTTTCAAGTCCTCTTGGCAGCCTTACTTCAGTCTATTTTTGGACGATAGCTGTCATTTATAACTCTGCAGGTTTGTGAATTACAGTGCCCCTGAGCTCCTTTCTTCAACTCGCTTTCTTGTGACCTGGCCGCAACACCGCAGGATGGCTTCAGGCCCTAATCTGGTTCCGGTACGGCACGCTGAGCCTTTGGTTAATTCCTCTTCCTGGTGGGAAATGAGAGTTAAATTTGCCCGTCCAGACACCTCCAGCTAGCCTCTCATTGGTTCTCGCTATTCCTGTTCATCTTCCGCAGAAATTGCAAACTGGGCCAAACAGGAGGTTAAAGGCGCTGACTCTCCAAGTGGGGAGAGTGTTAGTAAAGCGTCTGGAATGTTGCACCCAAGTACCAGGGTACGAAAACTGAGACATATTTGAACACGTTTCCCGATCACATGGTTGATCATACTCTAGGTTCCACATGCATGTTTTAGCTGAAGGAAGAATACCTTAAACCTGGAGAGTTGAGACCCGTGTAATGGGTACCATGCAATATGACTTCAAAGGGTCTTCATTTGCTCACCGAACCTCTCCAATCCTATCACTGCTGCGTTTATGCCCCTGTACACATGCTTGATTCTCTTTCGGAGACATAGCAATCCATAGGTTTTAAAATACTTACTAGTCAGGTACATTCTTAGGCGTTTAATATGCGGTGTTGAGTCCATTTCGTTGAGCAAGGAGTAGCTCTTGTCTATTCCATATTTGGCTTAAGGAACTTTATCTGTGCTCATTTCAATCTCTGGTTTTATGCAGCACCCCAACTCACCTTTACCCTTAAGCAAGTATAAGTTGGTTTTCTAAATTTGAGTCCCTGTTCTGTTCTGTAATTCAGTTCCTGTGTAGCCAAGTTTACATTCCGTGTATTACTGATATCTTATGATGTTTCTTTTTCTGTGTGACTTACTTCAGGTAGAATCATCATACCTGAATCCACTCATTGTGCTGCTAAGGGCCTGATGACACAGATTTCATTGCTGAGTGATATTGCTTTGTAAGTGAATACCACAACTTCTTTATCCATTTTTCACTTTCTGCGATGTTGAACTTGTACTGTAAACGAGGTTCTTGTAAACAGAGCCGTTCCAAACTTTGGGGTGGCTGTGTCTTTTTGGTTTTAATTTCCCTAAGCTATAGGACCATAAGTGGAAGTGCCCTAGGTTCTGTTGCTTTGTTTTTTAGATGTTTCAGGAAACACCATACACTTCTCCCGAGTGGTTGTTGGCAATTTACGTCCCGCCCATCAGCATAACAAGGCTCCCAGTTCTCCATGGCCTGTCCTGCCTTTCTGGATTTTACACTTTTTTCAGATGGCCCTTTTGACCGGGGGGAAGTGAGACTTCATTGTAGTGCAGATTTCCTTTGCAAGCTTGCTTGGTTGGCCAAAAAGGGCGTATGCGTTTTTTCCTGAATATATTCAGGAAAAAACGCATACGCACTTTTTGGCCAAGTGCATCATTGTGGACGTTCTGCCTCTTTTCCTATGCTTTCAATGCAATTCCAGTCTACCTCCTGAAATCGGTTTCCTGCAATTCTGCCCCACTTTTAAGTCCTCTTGGCAGCCTTACTTCAGTCTATTTTTGGACGATAGCTGTCATTTATAACTCTGCAGGTTTGTGAATTACAGTGCCCCTGAGCTCCTTTCTTCAACTCGCTTTCTTGTGACCTGGCCGCAACACCACAGGATGTCTTCAGGCCCTAATCTGGTTCCGGTACGGCACGCTGAGCCTTTGGTTATTTCCTCTTCCTGGTGGGAAATGAGAGTTAAATTTGCCCGTCCAGACACCTCCAGCTAGCCTCTCATTGGTTCTCGCTATTCCTGTTCATCTTCCGCAGAAATTGCAAACTGGGCCAAACAGGAGGTTAAAGGCGCTGACTCTCCAAGTTGGGAGAGTGTTAGTAAAGCGTCTGGAATGTTGCACCCGAGTACCAGGGGAGGAAAACTGAGACATATTTGAACACGTCTCCCGTTCACATGGTTGATCATACTTGGGTTCCACATGCATGTTTTAGCTGAAGGAAGAATACCTTAAACCTGGAGAGTTGAGACCCGTGTAATGGGTACCATGCAATATGACGTCAAAGGGTCTTCATTTGCTCACCGAACCTCTCCAATCCTATCACTGCTACGTTTATGCCCCTGTACACACGCTTGATTCTCTTTTGGAGACATAGCAATCCATAGGTTTTACGATACTTACTAGTCAGGTACATTCTTAGGCGTTTAATATGCGGTGTTGAGTCCATTTCGTTGAGCAAGGAGTAGCTCTTGTCTATTCCATATTTAGCTTAAGGAACTTTATCTGTGCTCATTTCAATCTCTGGTTTTATGCAGCACCCCAACTCACCTTTACCCTTAAGCAAGTATAAGTTGGTTTTCTAAATTTGAGTCCCTGTTCTGTTCTGTAATTCAGTTCCTGTGTATCCAAGTTTACATTCCGTGTATTACTGATATCTTATGATGTTTCTTTTTCTGTGTGACTTACTTCAGGTAGAATCATCATACCTGAATCCACTCATTGTGCTGCTAAGGGCCTGATGACACAGATTTCATTGCTGAGTGATATTGCTTTGTAAGTAAATACCACAACTTCTTTATCCATTTTTCACTTTCTGCGATGTTGAACTTGTACTGTAAACGAGGTTCTTGTAAACAGAGCCGTTCCAAACTTTGGGGTGGCTGTGTCTTTTTGGTTTTAATTTCCCTAAGCTATAGGACCATAAGTGGAAGTGCCCTAGGTTCTGTTGCTTTGTTTTTTAGATGTTTCAGGAAACACCATACACTTCTCCCGAGTGGTTGTTGGCAATTTACGTCCCGCCCATCAGCATAACAAGGCTCCCAGTTCTCCATGGCCTGTCCTGCCTTTCTGGATTTTACACTTTTTTCAGATGGCCCTTTTGACCGGGGGGAAGTGAGACTTCATTGTAGTGCAGATTTCCTTTGCAAGCTTGCTTGGTTGGCCAAAAAGGGCGTATGCGTTTTTTCCTGAATATATTCAGGAAAAAACGCATACGCCCTTTTTGGCCAAGTGCATCATTGTGGACGTTCTGCCTCTTTTCCTATGCTTTCAATGCAATTCCAGTCTACCTCCTGAAATCGGTTTCCTGCAATTCTGCCCCACTTTTAAGTCCTCTTGGCAGCCTTACTTCAGTCTATTTTTGGACGATAGCTGTCATTTATAACTCTGCAGGTTTGTGAATTACAGTGCCCCTGAGCTCCTTTCTTCAACTCGCTTTCTTGTGACCTGGCCGCAACACCACAGGATGTCTTCAGGCCCTAATCTGGTTCCGGTACGGCACGCTGAGCCTTTGGTTATTTCCTCTTCCTGGTGGGAAATGAGAGTTAAATTTGCCCGTCCAGACACCTCCAGCTAGCCTCTCATTGGTTCTCGCTATTCCTGTTCATCTTCCGCAGAAATTGCAAACTGGGCCAAACAGGAGGTTAAAGGCGCTGACTCTCCAAGTTGGGAGAGTGTTAGTAAAGCGTCTGGAATGTTGCACCCGAGTACCAGGGGAGGAAAACTGAGACATATTTGAACACGTCTCCCGTTCACATGGTTGATCATACTTGGGTTCCACATGCATGTTTTAGCTGAAGGAAGAATACCTTAAACCTGGAGAGTTGAGACCCGTGTAATGGGTACCATGCAATATGACGTCAAAGGGTCTTCATTTGCTCACCGAACCTCTCCAATCCTATCACTGCTGCGTTTATGCCCCTGTACACACGCTTGATTCTCTTTTGGAGACATAGCAATCCATAGGTTTTAAGATACTTACTAGTCAGGTACATTCTTAGGCGTTTAATATGCGGTGTTGAGTCCATTTCGTTGAGCAAGGAGTAGCTCTTGTCTATTCCATATTTGGCTTAAGGAACTTTATCTGTGCTCATTTCAATCTCTGGTTTTATGCAGCACCCCAACTCACCTTTCCCCATAAGCAAGCATAAGTTGGTTTTCTAAATTTGAGACACTGTTCTGTTTTGGAATTCAGTTCCTGTGTAGCCAAGTTTACATTCCGTGTATTACTGATATCTTATGATGTTTCTTTTTCTGTGTGACTTATTTCAGTTAGAATCATCGTACCTCAATCCACTCATTGTGCTGCTAAGGGCCTGATGACAGAGATTTCATTGCTGAGTGATATTGCTTTGTAAGTAAATACCACAAGTTCTTTATCCATTTTTCACTTTCTGCGATGTTGAACTTGTACTGTAAACGAGGTTCTTGTAAACAGAGCCGTTCCAAACTTTTGGGTGGCTGTGTCTTTTTGATTTTAATTTCCCTAAGCTATAGGACCATAAGTGGAAGTGCCCTAGGTTCTGTTGCTTTGTTTTTTAGATGTTTCAGGAAACACCATACACTTCTCCTGAGTGTCTGTTGGCAATTTACATCCCGCCCATCAGCATAACAAGGCTCCCAGTTCTCCATGGCCTGTCCTGCCTTACTGGATTTTACACTTTTTTCAGATGGCCCTTTTGACCGGGGGGAAGTGATACTTCATTGTAGTGCAGATTTCCTTTGCAAGCTTGCTTGGTTGGCCAAAAAGGGCGTATGCGTTTTTTCCTGAATATATTCAGGAAAAAACGCATACGCCCTTTTTGGCCAAGTGCATCATTGTGGACGTTCTGCCTCTTTTCCTATGCTTTCAATGCAATTCCAGTCTACGTCCTGAAATCGGTTTCCTGCAATTCTGCCCTGCTTTCAAGTCCTCTTGGCAGCCTTACTTCAGTCTATTTTTGGACGATAGCTGTCATTTATAACTCTGCAGGTTTGTGAATTACAGTGCCCCTGAGCTCCTTTCTTCAACTTGCTTTCTTTTGAGCTGGCCGCAACACCGCAGGATGGCTTCAGGCCCTAATCTGGTTCCGGCACGGCACGCTGAGCCTTTGGATATTTCCTCTTCCTGGTGGGAAATGAGAGTTAAATTTGCCCGTCCAGACACCTCCAGCTAGCCTCTCATTGGTTCTCGCTATTCCTGTTCATCTTCCGCAGAAATTGCAAACTGGGCCAAACAGGAGGTTAAAGGGACTGACTCTCCAAGTCGGGAGAGTGTTAGTAAAGCGTCTGGAATGTTGCACCCGAGTACCAGGGGAGGAAAACTGAGACATATTTGAACACGTCTCCCGTTCACATGGTTGATCATACTTGGGTTCCACATGCATGTTTTAGCTGAAGGAAGAATACCTTAAACCTGGAGAGTTAAGACCCGTGTAATGGGTACCATGCAATATGACTTCAAAGGGTCTTCATTTGCTCACCGAACCTCTCCAATCCTATCACTGCTGCGTTTATGCCCCTGTACACATGCTTGATTCTCTTTCGGAGACATAGCAATCCATAGGTTTCAAGATACTTACTAGTCAGGTACATTCTTAGGCGTTTAATATGGGGTGTTGAGTCCATTTCGTTGAGCAAGGAGTAGCTCTTGTCTATTCCATATTTGGCTTAAGGAACTTTATCTGTGCTCATTTCAATCTCTGGTTTTATGCAGCACCCCAACTCACCTTTACCCTTAAGCAAGCATAAGTTGTTTTTCTAAATTTGAGACCCTGTTCTGTTCTGTAATTCAGTTCCTGTGTAGCCAAGTTGCCATTCCGTGTATTACTGATATCTTATGATGTTTCTTTTTCTGTGTGACTTATTTCAGTTAGAATCATCATACCTGAATCCACTCATTGTGATGCTAAGGGCCTGATGACATAGATTTCATTGCTGAGTGATATTGCTTTGTAAGTAAATACCACAACTGCTTTATCCATTTTTCACTTTCTGCGATGTTGAACTTGTACTGTAAACGAGGTTCTTGTAAACAGAGCCGTTCCAAACTTTGGGGTGGCTGTGTCTTTTTGATTTTAATTTCCCTAAGCTATAGGACCATAAGTGGCAGTGCCCTAGGCTCTGTTGCTTTGTTTTTTAGATGTTTCAGGAAACACCATACACTTCTCCCGAGTGTCTGTTGGCAATTTACATCCCGCCCATCAGCATAACAAGGCTCCCAGTTCTCAATGGCCTGTTGCCTTTCTGGATTTTACACTTTTTTCAGATGGCCCTTTTGACCGGGGGGGAAGTGAGACTTCATTGTAGTGCAGATTTCCTTTGCAAGCTTGCTTGGTTGGCCAAAAAGGGCGTATGCGTTTTTTCCTGAATATATTCAGGAAAAAACGCATACGCCCTTTTTGGCCAAGTGCATCATTGTGGACGTTCTGCCTCTTTTCCTATGCTTTCAATGCAATTCCAGTCTACCTCCTGAAATCGGTTTCCTGCAATTCTGCCCCGCTTTCAAGTCCTCTTGGCAGCCTTACTTCAGTATATTTTTGGACGATAGCTGTCATTTATAACTCTGCAGGTTTGTGAATTACAGTGCCCCTGAGCTCCTTTCTTCAACTCGCTTTCCTGTGACCTGGCCGCAACACCGCAGGATGGCTTCAGGCCCTAATCTGGTTCTGGCCCGGCATGCTGAGCCTTTGGTTAATTCCTCTTCCTGGTGGGAAATGAGAGTTAATTTTGCCCGTTCAGACACCTCCAGCTAGTCTCTCATTGGTTCTCGCTATTCCTGTTCATCTTCCGCAGAAATTGCAAACTGGGCCAAACAGGAGGTTAAAGGGACTGACTTTCCAAGTCGGGAGAGTGTTAGTAAAGCGTCTGGAATGTTGCACCCGAGTACCAGGGGAGGAAAACTGAGACATATTTGAACACGTCTCCCGTTCACATGGTTGATCATACTCTGGGTTCCACATGCATGTTTTAACTGAAGGAAGAATACCTTAAACCTGGAGAGTTGAGACCCGTGGAATGGGTACCATGCAATATGACTTCAAAGGGTCTTCATTTGCTCACCGAACCTCTCCAATCCTATCACTGCTGCGTTTATGCCCCTGTACACACGCTTGATTCTCTTTTGGAGACATAGCAATCCATAGGTTTCAAGATACTTACTAGTCAGGTACATTCTTAGGCGTTTAATATGGGGTGTTGAGTCCATTTCGTTGAGCAAGGAGTAGCTCTTGTCTATTCCATATTTGGCTTAAGGAACTTTATCTGTGCTCATTTCAATCTCTGGTTTTTTGCAGCACCCCAACTCACCTTTACCCTTAAGCAAGAATAAGTTGTTTTTCTAAATTTGAGACCCTGTTCTGTTCTGTAATTCAGTTTCTGTGTAGCCAAGTTTACATTCCGTGTATTACTGATATCTTATGATGTTTCTTTTTCTGTGTGACTTATTTCAGTTAGAATCATCGTACCTGAATCTACTCATTATGCTGCTACGGGCCTGATGACATAGATTTCATTGCTGAGTGATACTGCATTGTACGTAAGTACCACAATTTCTTTATCCATTTTTCACTTTCTGCGATGTTGAACTTGTACTGTAAACGAGGTTCTTGTAAACAGAGCCGTTCCAAACTTTGGGGTGGCTGTGTCTTTTTGATTTTAATTTCCCTAAGCTATAGGACCATAAGTGGAAGTGCCCTAGGCTCTGTTGCTTTGTTTTTTAGATGTTTCAGGAAACACCATACACTTCTCCCGAGTGTCTGTTGGCAATTTACATCCCGCCCATCAGCATAACAAGGCTCCCAGTTCTCAATGGCCTTTTGCCTTTCTGGATTTTACACTTTTTACAGATGGCCCTTTTGACCAGGGGGAAGTGAGACTTCATTGTAGTGCAGATTTCCTTTGCAAGCTTGCTTGGTTGGCCAAAAAGGGCGTATGCGTTTTTTCCTGAATATATTCAAGAAAAAACGCATACGCCCTTTTTGGCCAAGTGCATCATTGTGGACGTTCTGCCTCTTTTCCTATGCTTTCAATGCAATTCCAGTCTGC
The DNA here is from genome assembly GCF_949987515.2 of Delphinus delphis. Taxonomy (NCBI): domain Eukaryota; kingdom Metazoa; phylum Chordata; class Mammalia; order Artiodactyla; family Delphinidae; genus Delphinus; species Delphinus delphis. Next base: position 972,945 of record NW_027192697.1, on the reverse strand, counting down.
CTCCTGAAATCGGTTTCCTGCAATTCTGCCCCGCTTTCAAGTCCTCTTGGCAGCCTTACTTCAGTCTATTTTTGGACGATAGCTGTCATTTATAACTCTGCAGGTTTGTGAATTACAGTGCCCCTGAGCTCCTTTCTTCAAGTCGCTTTCTTTTGAGCTGGCCGCAACACCGCAGGATGGCTTCAGGCCCTAATCTGGTTCCGGTACGGCACGCTGAGCCTTTGGTTATTTCCTCTTCCTGGTGGGAAATGAGAGTTAAATTTGCCCGTCCAGACACCTCCAGCTAGTCTCTCATTGGTTCTCGCTATTCCTGTTCATCTTCCGCAGAAATTGCAAACTGGGCCAAACAGGAGGTTAAAGGCGCTGACTCTCCAAGTGGGGAGAATGTTAGTAAAGTGTCTGGAATGTTGAACCCGAGTACCAGGGGAGGAAAACTGAGACATATTTGAACACGTCTCCCGTTCACATGGTTGATCATACTTGGGTTCCACATGCATGTTTTAGCTGAAGGAAGAATACCTTAAACCTGGAGAGTTGAGACCCGTGTAATGGGTACCATGCAATATGACTTCAAAGGGTCTTCATTTGCTCACCGAACCTCTCCAATCCTATCACTGCTGCGTTTATGCCCCTGTACACATGCTTGATTCTCTTTTGGAGACATAGCAATCCATAGGTTTTACGATACTTACTAGTCAGGTACATTCTTAGGCGTTTAATATGCGGTGTTGAGTCCATTTCGTTGAGCAAGGAGTAGCTCTTGTCTATTCCATATTTGACTTAAGGAACTTTATCTGTGCTCATTTCAATCTCTGGTTTTATGCAGCACCCCAACTCACCTTTACCCTTAAGCAAGCATAAGTTGGTTTTCTAAATTTGAGACCCTGTTCTGTTCTGTAATTCAGTTCCTGTGTAGCCAAGTTTACATTCCGTGTATTACTGATATCTTATGATGTTTCTTTTTCTGTGTGACTTATTTCAGTTAGAATCATCATACCTGAATCCACTCATTGTGATGCTAAGGGCCTGATGACATAGATTTCATTGCTGAGTGATATTGCTTTGTAAGTAAATACCACAACTTCTTTATCCATTTTTCACTTTTTGTGATGTTGAACTTGTACTGTAAACGAGGTTCTTGTAAACAGAGCCGTTCCAAACTTTGGGGTGGCTGTGTCTTTTTGATTTTAATTTCCCTAAGCTATAGGACCATAAGTGGAAGTGCCCTAGGTTCTGTTGCTTTGTTTTTTAGATGTTTCAGGAAACACCATACACTTCTCCCGAGTGGTTGTTGGCAATTTACATCCCGCCCATCAGCATAACAAGGCTCCCAGTTCTCCATGGCCTGTCCTGCCTTTCTGGATTTTACACTTTTTTCAGATGGCTCTTTTGACCGGGGAGAAGTGAGACTTCATTGTAGTGCAGATTTCCTTTGCAAGCTTGCTTGGTTGGACAAAAAGGGCGTATGCGTTTTTTCCTGAATATATTCAGGAAAAAACGCATACGCCCTTTTTGGCCAAGTGCATCATTGTGGACGTTCTGCCTCTTTTCCTATGCTTTCAATGCAATTCCAGTCTACCTCCTGAAATCGGTTTCCTGCAATTCTGCCCCGCTTTCAAGTCCTCTTGGCAGCCTTACTTCAGTCTATTTTTGGACGATAGCTGTCATTTATAACTCTACAGGTTTGTGAATTACAGTGCCCCTGAGCTCCTTTCTTCAACTTGCTTTCTTGTGACCTGGCCGCAACACCGCAGGATGGCTTCAGGCCCTAATCTGGTTCCGGCACGGCACGCTGAGCCTTTGGTTATTTCCTCTTCCTGGTGGGAAATGAGAGTTAAATTTGCCCGACCAGACACCTCCAGCTAGTCTCTCATTGGTTCTCGGTATTCCTGTTCATCTTCCGCAGAAATTGCAAACTGGGCCAAACAGGAGGTTAAAGGCGCTGACTCTCCAAGTGGGGAGAGTGTTAGTAAAGCGTCTGGAATGTTGCACCCGAGTACCAGGGGAGGAAAACTGAGACATATTTGAACACGTCTCCCGTTCACATGGTTGATCATACTTGGGTTCCACATGCATGTTTTAGCTGAAGGAAGAATACCTTAAACCTGGAGAGTTAAGACCCGTGTAATGGGTACCATGCAATATGACTTCAAAGGGTCTTCATTTGCTCACCGAACCTCTCCAATCCTATCACTGCTGCGTTTATGCCCCTGTACACATGCTTGATTCTCTTTTGGAGACATAGCAATCCATAGGTTTTAAGATACTTACTAGTCAGGTACATTCTTAGGCGTTTAATATGGGGTGTTGAGTCCATTTCGTTGAGCAAGGAGTAGCTCTTGTCTATTCCATATTTGGCTTAAGGAACTTTATCTGTGCTCATTTCAATCTCTGGTTTTATGCAGCACCCCAACTCACCTTTACCCTTAAGCAAGCATAAGTTGTTTTTCTAAATTTGAGACCCTGTTCTGTTCTGTAATTCAGTTCCTGTGTAGCCAAGTTGCCATTCCGTGTATTACTGATATCTTATGATGTTTCTTTTTCTGTGTGACTTATTTCAGTTAGAATCATCATACCTGAATCCACTCATTGTGATGCTAAGGGCCTGATGACATAGATTTCATTGCTGAGTGATATTGCTTTGTAAGTAAATACCACTACTGCTTTATCCATTTTTCACTTTCTGCGATGTTGAACTTGTACTGTAAACGAGGTTCTTGTAAACAGAGCCGTTCCAAACTTTGGGGTGGCTGTGTCTTTTTGATTTTAATTTCCCTAAGCTATAGGACCATAAGTGGCAGTGCCCTAGGCTCTGTTGCTTTGTTTTTTAGATGTTTCAGGAAACACCATACACTTCTCCCGAGTGTCTGTTGGCAATTTACATCCCGCCCATCAGCATAACAAGGCTCCCAGTTCTCAATGGCCTGTTGCCTTTCTGGATTTTACACTTTTTTCAGATGGCCCTTTTGACCGGGGGGGAAGTGAGACTTCATTGTAGTGCAGATTTCCTTTGCAAGCTTGCTTGGTTGGCCAAAAAGGGCGTATGCGTTTTTTCCTGAATATATTCAGGAAAAAACGCATACACCCTTTTTGGCCAAGTGCATCATTGTGGACGTTCTGCCTCTTTTCCTATGCTTTCAATGCAATTCCAGTCTACCTCCTGAAATCGGTTTCCTGCAATTCTGCCCCTCTTTCAAGTCCTCTTGGCAGCCTTACTTCAGTATATTTTTGGACGATAGCTGTCATTTATAACTCTGCAGGTTTGTGAATTACAGTGCCCCTGAGCTCCTTTCTTCAACTCGCTTTCCTGTGACCTGGCCGCAACACCGCAGGATGGCTTCAGGCCCTAATCTGGTTCTGGCCCGGCATGCTGAGCCTTTGGTTAATTCCTCTTCCTGGTGGGAAATGAGAGTTAATTTTGCCCGTTCAGACACCTCCAGCTAGTCTCTCATTGGTTCTCGCTATTCCTGTTCATCTTCCGCAGAAATTGCAAACTGGGCCAAACAGGAGGTTAAAGGGACTGACTCTCCAAGTCGGGAGAGTGTTAGTAAAGCGTCTGGAATGTTGCACCCGAGTACCAGGGGAGGAAAACTGAGACATATTTGAACACGTCTCCCGTTCACATGGTTGATCATACTCTGGGTTCCACATGCATGTTTTAACTGAAGGAAGAATACCTTAAACCTGGAGAGTTGAGACCCGTGGAATGGGTACCATGCAATATGATTTCAAAGGGTCTTCATTTGCTCACCGAACCTCTCCAATCCTATCACTGCTGCGTTTATGCCCCTGTACACACGCTTGATTCTCTTTTGGAGACATAGCAATCCATAGGTTTCAAGATACTTACTAGTCAGGTACATTCTTAGGCGTTTAATATGGGGTGTTGAGTCCATTTCGTTGAGCAAGGAGTAGCTCTTGTCTATTCCATATTTGGCTTAAGGAACTTTATCTGTGCTCATTTCAATCTCTGGTTTTTTGCAGCACCCCAACTCACCTTTACCCTTAAGCAAGAATAAGTTGTTTTTCTAAATTTGAGACCCTGTTCTGTTCTGTAATTCAGTTTCTGTGTAGCCAAGTTTACATTCCGTGTATTACTGATATCTTATGATGTTTCTTTTTCTGTGTGACTTATTTCAGTTAGAATCATCGTACCTGAATCTACTCATTATGCTGCTACGGGCCTGATGACATAGATTTCATTGCTGAGTGATACTGCATTGTACGTAAGTACCACAATTTCTTTATCCATTTTTCACTTTCTGCGATGTTGAACTTGTACTGTAAACGAGGTTCTTGTAAACAGAGCCGTTCCAAACTTTGGGGTGGCTGTGTCTTTTTGATTTTAATTTCCCTAAGCTATAGGACCATAAGTGGAAGTGCCCTAGGCTCTGTTGCTTTGTTTTTTAGATGTTTCAGGAAACATCATACACTTCTCCCGAGTGTCTGTTGGCAATTTACATCCCGCCCATCAGCATAACAAGGCTCCCAGTTCTCAATGGCCTGTTGCCTTTCTGGATTTTACACTTTTTACAGATGGCCCTTTTGACCAGGGGGAAGTGAGACTTCATTGTAGTGCAGATTTCCTTTGCAAGCTTGCTTGGTTGGCCAAAAAGGGCGTATGCGTTTTTTCCTGAATATATTCAAGAAAAAACGCATACGCCCTTTTTGGCCAAGTGCATCATTGTGGACGTTCTGCCTCTTTTCCTATGCTTTCAATGCAATTCCAGTCTGCCTCCTGAAATCGGTTTCCTGCAATTCTGCCCCGCTTTCAAGTCCTCTTGGCAGCCTTACTTCAGTATATTTTTGGACGATAGCTGTCATTTATAACTCTGCAGGTTTGTGAATTACAGTGCCCCTGAGCTCCTTTCTTCAACTCGCTTTCTTTTGAGCTGGCCGCAACACCGCAGGATGGCTTCAGGCCCTAATCTGGTTCCGGTACGGCACGCTGATCCTTTGGTTATTTCCTCTTCCTGGTGGGAAATGAGAGTTAAATTTGCCCGTCCAGACACCTCCAGCTAGCCTCTCATTGGTTCTCGCTATTCCTGTTCATCTTCCGCAGAAATTGCAAACTGGGCCAAACAGGAGGTTAAAGGCGCTGACTCTCCAAGTGGGGAGAATGTTAGTAAAGTGTCTGGAATGTTGAACCCGAGTACCAGGGGAGGAAAACTGAGACATATTTGAACACGTCTCCCGTTCACATGGTTGATCATACTTGGGTTCCACATGCATGTTTTAGCTGAAGGAAGAATACCTTAAACCTGGAGAGTTGAGACCCGTGTAATGGGTACCATGCAATATGACTTCAAAGGGTCTTCATTTGCTCACCGAACCTCTCCAATCCTATCACTGCTGCGTTTATGCCCCTGTACACATGCTTGATTCTCTTTTGGAGACATAGCAATCCATAGGTTTTACGATACTTACTAGTCAGGTACATTCTTAGGCGTTTAATATGCGGTGTTGAGTCCATTTCGTTGAGCAAGGAGTAGCTCTTGTCTATTCCATATTTGACTTAAGGAACTTTATCTGTGCTCATTTCAATCTCTGGTTTTATGCAGCACCCCAACTCACCTTTACCCTTAAGCAAGCATAAGTTGGTTTTCTAAATTTGAGACCCTGTTCTGTTCTGTAATTCATTTCCTGTGTAGCCAAGTTTACATTCCGTGTATTACTGATATCTTATGATGTTTCTTTTTCTGTGTGACTTATTTCAGTTAGAATCATCATACCTGAATCCACTCATTGTGATGCTAAGGGCCTGATGACATAGATTTCATTGCTGAGTGATATTGCTTTGTAAGTAAATACCACAACTTCTTTATCCATTTTTCACTTTTTGTGATGTTGAACTTGTACTGTAAACGAGGTTCTTGTAAACAGAGGCGTCCCAAACTTTGGGGTGGCTGTGTCTTTTTGATTTTAATTTCCCTAAGCTATAGGACCATAAGTGGCAGTGCCCTAGGCTCTGTTGCTTTGTTTTTTAGATGTTTCAGGAAACACCATACACTTCTCCCGAGTGTGTGTTGGCTATTTACATCCCGCCCATCAGCATAACAAGGCTCCCAGTTCTCCATGGCCTGTCCTGCCTTTCTGGATTTTACACTTTTTTCAGATGGCCCTTTTGACCGGGGGGAAGTGAGACTTCATTGTAGTGCAGATTTCCTTTGCAAGCTTGCTTGGTTGGCCAAAAAGGGCGTATGCGTTTTTTCCTGAATATATTCAGGAAAAAACGCATACGCCCTTTTTGGCCAAGTGCATCATTGTGGACGTTCTGCCTCTTTTCCTATGCTTTCAATGCAATTCCAGTCTACCTCCTGAAATCGGTTTCCTGCAATTCTGCCCCGCTTTCAAGTCCTCTTGGCAGCCTTACTTCAGTCTATTTTTGGACGATAGCTGTCATTTATAACTCTGCAGGTTTGTGAATTACAGTGCCCCTGAGCTCCTTTCTTCAACTCGCTTTCTTTTGAGCTGGCCGCAACACCGCAGGATGGCTTCAGGCCCTAATCTGGTTCCGGCACGGCACGCTGAGCCTTTGGTTATTTCCTCTTCCTGGTGGGAAATGAGAGTTAAATTTGCCCGTCCAGACACCTCCAGCTAGTCTCTCATTGGTTCTCGGTATTCCTGTTCATCTTCCGCAGAAATTGCAAACTGGGCCAAACAGGAGGTTAAAGGCGCTGACTCTCCAAGTGGGGAGAGTGTTAGTAAAGCGTCTGGAATGTTGCACCCGAGTACCAGGGGAGGAAAACTGAGACATATTTGAACACGTCTCCCGTTCACATGGTTGATCATACTTGGGTTCCACATGCATGTTTTAGCTGAAGGAAGAATACCTTAAACCTGGAGAGTTGAGACCCGTGGAATGGGTACCATGCAATATGACTTCAAAGGGTCTTCATTTGCTCACCGAACCTCTCCAATCCTATCACTGCTGCGTTTATGCCCCTGTACACATGCTTGATTCTCTTTTGGAGACATAGCAATCCATAGGTTTTACGATACTTACTAGTGAGGTACATTCTTAGGCGTTTAATATGCGGTGTTGAGTCCATTTCGTTGAGCAAGGAGTAGCTCTTGTCTATTCCATATTTGACTTAAGGAACTTTATCTGTGCTCATTTCAATCTCTGGTTTTATGCAGCATCCCAACTCACCTTTACCCTTAAGCAAGCATAAGTTGGTTTTCTAAATTTGAGACCCTGTTCTGTTCTGTAATTCAGTTCCTGTGTAGCCAAGTTTACATTCCGTGTATTACTGATATCTTATGATGTTTTTTTTCTGTGTGACTTATTTCAGTTAGAATCATCATACCTGAATCCACTCATTGTGATGCTAAGGGCCTGATGACATAGATTTCATTGCTGAGTGATATTGCTTTGTAAGTAAATACCACAACTTCTTTATCCATTTTTCACTTTCTGCGATGTTGAACTTGTACTTTAAACGAGGTTCTTGTAAACAGAGGCGTCCCAAACTTTGGGGTGGCTGTGTGTTTTTGATTTTAATTTCCCTAAGCTATAGGACCATAAGTGGCAGTGCCCTAGGCTCTGTTGCTTTGTTTTTTAGATGTTTCAGGAAACACCATACACTTCTCCTGAGTGTCTGTTGGCAATTTACATCCCGCCCATCAGCATAACAAGGCTCCCAGTTCTCCATGGCCTGTCCTGCCTTTCGGGATTTTACACTTTTTTCAGATGGCCCTTTTGACCGGGGGGAAGTGAGACTTCATTGTAGTGCAGATTTCCTTTGCAAGCTTGCTTGGTTGGCCAAAAAGGGCGTATGCGTTTTTTCCTGAATATATTCAGGAAAAAACGCATACGCCCTTTTTGGCCAAGTGCATCATTGTGGACGTTCTGCCTCTTTTCCTATGCTTTCAATGCAATTCCAGTCTACCTCCTGAAATCGGTTTCCTGCAATTCTGCCCCGCTTTCAAGTCCTCTTGGCAGCCTTACTTCAGTCTATTTTTGGACGATAGCTGTCATTTATAACTCTGCAGGTTTGTGAATTACAGTGCCCCTGAGCTCCTTTCTTCAACTCGCTTTCTTGTGACCTGGCCGCAACACCGCAGGATGGCTTCAGGCCCTAATCTGGTTCTGGCATGGCACGCTGAGCCTTTGGTTAATTCCTCTTCCTGGTAGGAAATGAGAGTTAAATTTGCCCGTCCAGACACCTCCAGCTAGTCTCCGTTGGTTCTCGCTATTCCTGTTCATCTTCCGCAGAAATTGCAAACTGGGCCAAACAGGAGGTTAAAGGGACTGACTCTCCAAGTCGGGAGAGTGTTAGTAAAGCGTCTGGAATGTTGCACCCGAGTACCAGGGTACGAAAACTGAGACATATTTGAACACGTCTCCCGATCACATTGTTGATCATACTCTAGGTTCCACATGCATGTTTTAGCTGAAGGAAGAATATCTTAAACCTGGGTAGTTGAAACCCGTGGAATGGGTACCATGCAATATGACTTCAAAGGGTCTTCATTTGCTCACCGAACCTCTCCAATCCTATCACTGCTGCGTTTATGCCCCTGTACACATGCTTGATTCTCTTTTGGAGACATAGCAATCCATAGGTTTTCAGATACTTACAAGTCAGGTACATTCTTAGGCGTTTAATATGCGGTGTTGAGTCCATTTCGTTGAGCAAGGAGTAGCTCTTGTCTATTCCATATTTGGCTTAAGGAACTTTATCTGTGCTCATTTCAATCTCTGGTTTTATGCAGCACCCCAACTCACCTTTCCCCTTAAGCAAGCATAAGTTGTTTTTCTAAATTTGAGTCCCTGTTCTGTTCTGTAATTCAGTTCCTATGTAGCCAAGTTTACATTCCGTGTATTACTGATATCTTATGATGTTTCTTTTTCTGTGTGACTTACTTCAGTTCGAATCATCATACCTGAATCCACTCATTGTGCTGCTAAGGGCCTGATGACACAGATTTCATTGCTGAGTGATATTGCTTTGTAAGTAAATACCACAACTTCTTTATCCATTTTTCACTTTCTGCGATGTTGAACTTGTACTGTAAACGAGGTTCTTGTAAACAGAGGCCTCCCAAACTTTGGGGTGGCTGTGTCTTTTTGATTTTAATTTCCCTAAGCTATAGGACCATAAGTGGCAGTGCCCTAGGCTCTGTTGCTTTGTTTTTTAGATGTTTCAGGAAACACCATACACTTCTTCCGAGTGTCTGTTGGCAATTTACATCCCGCCCATCAGCATAACAAGGCTCCCAGTTCTCCATGGCCTGTCCTGCCTTTCTGGATTTTACACTTTTTTCAGATGGCCCTTTTGACCGGGGGGGAAGTGAGACTTCATTGTAGTGCAGATTTCCTTTGCAAGCTTGCTTGGTTGGCCAAAAAGGGCGTATGCGTTTTTTCCTGAATATATTCAGGAAAAAACGCATACGCCCTTTTTGGCCAAGTGCATCATTGTGGATGTTCTGCCTCTTTTCCTATGCTTTCAATGCAATTCCTGTCTACCTCCTGAAATCGGTTTCCTGCAATTCTGCCCCGCTTTCAAGTCCTCTTGGCAGCCTTACTTCAGTCTATTTTTGGACGATAGCTGTCATTTATAACTCTGCAGGTTTGTGAATTACAGTGCCCCTGAGCTCCTTTCTTCAACTCGCTTTCTTGTGACCTGGCCGCAACACCGCAGGATGGCTTCAGGCCCTAATCTGGTTCCGGCCTGGCATGCTGAGCCTTTGGTTAATTCCTCTTCCTGGTGGGAAATGAGAGTTAAATTTGCCTGTCCATACACTTCCAGCTAGCCTCTCATTGGTTCTCGCTATTCCTGTTCATCTTCCACAGAAATTGCAAACTGGGCCAAACAGGAGGTTAAAGGGACTGACTCTCCAAGTGGGGAGAGTGTTAGTAAAGCGTCTGGAATGTTGCACCCGAGTACCAGGGAGGAAAACTGAGACATATTTGAACACGTCTCCCGATCACATGGTTGATCATACTCTAGGTTCCACATGCATGTTTTAGCTGAAGGAAGAATACCTTAAACCTGGGTAGTTGAAACCCGTGGAATGGGTACCATGCAATATGACTTCAAAGGGTCTTCATTTGCTCACCGAACCTCTCCAATCCTATCACTGCTGCGTTTATGCCCCTGTACACATGCTTGATTCTCTTTCGGAGACATAGCAATCCATAGGTTTTAAGATACTTACTAGTCAGGTACATTCTTAGGCGTTTAATATGGGGTGTTGAGTCCAATTTGTTGAGCAAGGAGTAGCTCTTGTCTATTCCATATTTGACTTAAGGAACTTTATCTGTGCTCATTTCAATCTCTGGTTTTATGCAGCACCCCAACTCACCTTTACCCTTAAGCAAGCATGAGTTGGTTTTCTAAATTTGAGACCCTGTTCTGTTCTGTAATTCAGTTCCTGTGTAGCCAAGTTTACATTCCGTGTATTACTGATATCTTATGATGTTTCTTTTTCTGTGTGACTTACTTCAGTTAGAATCATCATACCTGAATCCACTCATTGTGCTGCTAAGGGCCTGATGACACAGATTTCATTGCTGAGTGATATTGCTTTGTAAGTAAATACCACAACTTCTTTATCCATTTTTCACTTTCTGCAATGTTGAACTTGTACTGTAAACGAGGTTCTTGTAAACAGAGGCGTCCCAAACTTTGGGGTGGCTGTGTCTTTTTGATTTTAATTTCCCTAAGCTATAGGACCATAAGTGGCAGTGCCCTAGGCTCTGTTGCTTTGTTTTTTAGATGTTTCAGGAAACACCATACACTTCTCCGGAGTGTCTGTTGGCAATTTACATCCCGCCCATCAGCATAACAAGGCTCCCAGTTCTCCATGGCCTGTCCTGCTTTTCTGGATTTTACACTTTTTTCAGATGGCCCTTTTGACCGGGGGGAAGTGAGACTTCATTGTAGTGCAGATTTCCTTTGCAAGCTTGCTTGGTTGGCCAAAAAGGGCGTATGCGTTTTTTCCTGAATATATTCAGGAAAAAACGCATACGCCCTTTTTGGCCAAGTGCATCATTGTGGACGTTCTGCCTCTTTTCCTATGCTTTCAATGCAATTCCAGTCTACCTCCTGAAATCGGTTTCCTGCAATTCTGCCCCGCTTTCAAGTCCTCTTGGCAGCCTTACTTCAGTCTATTTTTGGACGATAGCTGTCATTTATAACTCTGCAGGTTTGTGAATTACAGTGCCCCTGAGCTCCTTTCTTCAACTCGCTTTCTTGTGACCTGGCCGCAAAACCGCAGGATGGCTTCAGGCCCTAATCTGGTTCTGGCCCGGCATGCTGAGCCTTAGGTTAATTCCTCTTCCTGGTGGGAAATGAGAGTTAAATTTGCCCGTTCAGACACCTCCAGCTAGTCTCTCATTGGTTCTCGCTATTCCTGTTCATCTTCCGCAGAAATTGCAAACTGGGCCAAACAGGAGGTTAAAGGGACTGACTCTCCAAGTCGGGAGAGTGTTAGTAAAGCATCTGGAATGTTGCATCCGAGTTCCAGGGGAGGAAAACTGAGACATATTTGAACACGTCTCCCGTTCACATGGTTGATCATACTCTGGGTTCCACATGCATGTTTTAGCTGAAGGAAGAATACCTTAAACCTGGAGAGTTGAGACCCGTGGAATGGGTACCATGCAATATGACTTCAAAGGGTCTTCATTTGCTCACCGAACCTCTCCAATCCTATCACTGCTGCGTTTATGCCCCTGTACACACGCTTGATTCTCTTTTGGAGACATAGCAATCCATAGGTTTCAAGATACTTACTAGTCAGGTACATTCTTAGGCGTTTAATATGCGGTGTTGAGTCCATTTCGTTGAGCAAGGAGTAGCTCTTGTCTATTCCATATTTGGCTTAAGGAACTTTATCTGTGCTCATTTCAATCTCTGGTTTTTTGCAGCACCCCAACTCACCTTTCCCCTTAAGCAAGAATAAGTTGTTTTTCTAAATTTGAGACCCTGTTCTGTTCTGTAATTCAGTTTCTGTGTAGCCAAGTTTACATTCCGTGTATTACTGATATCTTATGATGTTTCTTTTTCTGTGTGACTTATTTCAGTTAGAATCATCGTACCTGAATCCACTCATTGTGATGCTAAGGGCCTGATGACATAGATTTCATTGCTGAGTGATATTGCTTTGTAAGTAAATACCACAACTTCTTTATCCATTTTTCACTTTCTGCGATGTTGAACTTGTACTGTAAACGAGGTTCTTGTAAACAGAGGCATCCCAAACTTTGGGGTGGCTGTGTCTTTTTGATTTTAATTTCCCTAAGCTATAGGACCATAAGTGGCAGTGCCCTAGGCTCTGTTGCTTTGTTTTTTAGATGTTTCAGGAAACACCATACACTTCTCCCGAGTGTCTGTTGGCAATTTACATCCCGCCCATCAGCATAACAAGGCTCCCAGTTCTCCATGGCCTGTCCTGCCTTTCTGGATTTTACACTTTTTTCAGATGGCCCTTTTGACCGGGGGGAAGTGAGACTTCATTGTAGTGCAGATTTCCTTTGCAAGCTTGCTTGGTTGGCCAAAAAGGGCGTATGCGTTTTTTCCTGAATATATTCAGGAAAAAACGCATACGCCCTTTTTGGCCAAGTGCATCATTGTGGACGTTCTGCCTCTTTTCCTATGCTTTCAATGCAATTCCAGTCTACCTCCTGAAATCGGTTTCCTGCAATTCTGCCCCGCTTTCAAGTCCTCTTGGCAGCCTTACTTCAGTCTATTTTTGGACGATAGCTGTCATTTATAACTCTGCAGGTTTGTGAATTACAGTGCCCCTGAGCTCCTTTCTTCAACTCGCTTTCTTGTGACCTGGCCGCAACACCGCAGGATGGCTTCAGGCCCTAATCTGGTTCCGGTACGGCACGCTGAGCCTTTGGTTAATTCCTCTTCCTGGTGGGAAATGAGAGTTAAATTTGCCCGTCCAGACACCTCCAGCTAGCCTCTCATTGTTTCTCGCTATTCCTATTCATCTTCTGCAGAAATTGCAAACTGGGCCAAACAGGAGGTTAAAGGCGCTGACTCTCCAAGTGGGGAGAGTGTTAGTAAAGCGTCTGGAATGTTGCACCCGAGTACCAGGGGAGGAAAACTGAGACATATTTGAACACGTCTCCCGATCACATGGTTGATCATACTCTAGGTTCCACATGCATGTTTTAGCTGAAGGAAGAATACCTTAAACCTGGGTAGTTGAAACCCGTGGAATGGGTACCATGCAATATGACTTCAAAGGGTCTTCATTTGCTCACCGCACCTCTCCAATCCTATCACTGCTGCGTTTATGCCCCTGTACACATGCTTGACTCTCTTTCGCAGACATAGCAATCCATAGGTTTTAAGATACTTACAAGTCAGGTACATTCTTAGGCGTTTAATATGCGGTGTTGAGTCCATTTCGTTGAGCAAGGAGTAGCTCTTGTCTATTCCATATTTGGCTTAAGGAACTTTATCTGTGCTCATTTCAATCTCTGGTTTTATGCAGCACCCCAACTCACCTTTACCCTTAAGCAAGCATAAGTTGTTTTTCTAAATTTGAGACCCTGTACTGTTCTGTAATTCAGTTCCTGTGTAGCCAAGTTTCCATTCTGTGTATTACTGATATCTTATGATGTTTCTTTTTCTCTGTGACTTACTTCAGTTAGAATCATCATACCTGAATCCACTCATTGTGCTGCTAAGGGCCTGATGACACAGATTTCATTGCTGAGTGATATTGCTTTGTAAGTAAATACCACAACTTCTTTATCCATTTTTCACTTTCTGCGGTGTTGAACTTGTACTGTAAACGAGGTTCTTGTAAACAGAGCCATTCCAAACTTTGGGGTGGCTGTGTCTTTTTGATTTTAATTTCCCTAAGCTATAAGACCGTAAGTGGAAGTGCCCTAGGCTCTGTTGCTTTGTTTTTTAGATGTTTCAGGAAACACCATACACTTCTCCCGTGTGTCTGTTGGCAATTTACATCCCGCCCATCAGCATAACAAGGCTCCCAGTTCTCCATGGCCTGTTGCCTTTCTGGATTTTACACTTTTTTCAGATGGCCCTTTTAACCGGGGAGAAGTGAGACTTCATTGTAGTGCAGATTTCCTTTGCAAGCTTGCTTGGTTGGCCAAAAAGGGCGTATGCGTTTTTTCCTGAATATATTCAGGAAAAAACGCATACGCCCTTTTTGGCCAAGTGCATCATTGTGGACGTTCTGCCTCTTTTCCTATGCTTTCAATGCAATTCCAGTCTACCTCCTGAAATCGGTTTCCTGCAATTCTGCCCCGCTTTCAAGTCCTCTTGGCAGCCTTACTTCAGTCTATTTTTGGACGATAGCTGTCATTTATAACTCTGCAGGTTTGTGAATTACAGTGCCCCTGAGCTCCTTTCTTCAACTCGCTTTCTTGTGACCTGGCCGCAACACCGCAGGATGGCTTCAGGCCCTAATCTGGTTCCGGCCCGGCATGCTGAGCCTTTGGTTAATTCCTCTTCCTGGTGGGAAATGAGAGTTAAATTTGCCTGTCCATACACCTCCAACTAGCCTCTCATTGGTTCTCGCTATTCCTGTTCATCTTCCGCAGAAATTGCAAACTGGGCCAAACAGGAGGTTAAAGGCGCTGACTCTCCAAGTGGGGAGAGTGTTAGTAAAGCGTCTGGAATGTTGCACACGAGTACCAGGGGAGGAAAACTGAGACATATGTGAACACGTCTCCCGTTCACATGGTTGATCATACTTGGGTTCCACATGCATGTTTTAGCTGAAGGAAGAATACCTTAAACCTGGAGAGTTAAGACTCGTGTAATGGGTACCATGCAATATGACTTCAAAGGGTCTTCATTTGCTCACCGAACCTCTCCAATCCTATCACTGCTGCGTTTATGCCCCTGTACACATGCTTGATTCTCTTTCGGAGACATAGCAATCCATAGGTTTTACGATACTTACTAGTCAGGTACATTCTTAGGCGTTTAATATGCGGTATTGAGTCCATTTCGTTGAGCAAGGAGTAGCTCTTGTCTATTCCATATTTGACTTAAGGAACTTTATCTGTGCTCATTTCAATCTCTGGTTTTATGCAGCACCCCAACTCACCTTTACCCTTAAGCAAGCATAAGTTGGTTTTCTAAATTTGAGACCCTGTTCTGTTCTGTAATTCATTTCCTGTGTAGCCAAGTTTACATTCCGTGTATTACTGATATCTTATGATGTTTCTTTTTCTGTGTGACTTATTTCAGTTAGAATCATCATACCTGAATCCACTCATTGTGCTGCTAAGGGCCTGATGACACAGATTTCATTGCTGAGTGATATTGCTTTGTAAGTAAATACCACAACTTCTTTATCCATTTTTCACTTTCTGCGGTGTTGAACTTGTACTGTAAACGAGGTTCTTGTAAACAGAGCCGTTCCAAACTTTGGGGTGGCTGTGTCTTTTTGATTTTAATTTCCCTAAGCTATAGGACCGTAAGTGGAAGTGCCCTAGGCTCTGTTGCTTTGTTTTTTTAGATGTTTCAGGAAACACCATACACTTCTCCCAAGTGTCTGTTGGCAATTTACATCCCGCCCATCAGCATAACGAGGCTCCCAGTTCTCAATGGCCTGTTGCCTTTCTGGATTTTACACTTTTTTCAGATGGCCCTTTTGGCCGGGGGGAAGTGAGACTTCATTGTAGTGCAGATTTCCTTTGCAAGCTTGCTTGGTTGGCCAAAAAGGGCGTATGCGTTTTTTCCTGAATATATTCAGGAAAAAACGCATACGCCCTTTTTGGCCAAGTGCATCATTGTGGACGTTCTGCCTCTTTTCCTATGCTTTCAATGCAATTCCAGTCTACCTCCTGAAATCGGTTTCCTGCAATTCTGCCCCGCTTTCAAGTCCTCTTGGCAGCCTTACTTCAGTCTATTTTTGGACGATAGCTGTCATTTATAACTCTGCAGGTTTGTGAATTACAGTGCCCCTGAGCTCCTTTCTTCAACTCGCTTTCTTGTGACCTGGCCGCAACACCGCAGGATGGCTTCAGGCCCTAATCTGGTTCCGGCCCGGCATGCTGAGCCTTTGGTTAATACCTCTTCCTGGTGGGAAATGAGAGTTAAATTTGCCCGTCCAGACACTTCCAACTAGCCTCTCATTGGTTCTCGCTATTCCTGTTCATCTTCCGCAGAAATTGCAAACTGGGCCAAACAGGAGGTTAAAGGCACTGACTCTCCAAGTGGGGAGAGTGTTAGTAAAGCGTCTGGAATGTTGCACCCGAGTACCAGGGGAGGAAAACTGAGACATATTTGAACACGTCTCCCGTTCACATGGTTGATCATACTTGGGTTCCACATGCATGTTTTAGCTGAAGGAAGAATACCTTAAACCTGGAGAGTTAAGACTCGTGTATTGGGTACCATGCAATATGACTTCAAAGGGTCTTCATTTGCTCACCGAACCTCTCCAATCCTATCACTCTGCGTTTATGCCCCTGTACACATGCTTGATTCTCTTTCGGAGACATAGCAATCCATAGGTTTTACGATACTTACTAGTCAGGTACATTCTTAGGCGTTTAATATGCGGTGTTGAGTCCATTTCGTTGAGCAAGGAGTAGCTCTTGTCTATTCCATATTTCGCTTAAGGAACTTTATCTGTGCTCATTTCAATCTCTGGTTTTATGCAGCACCCCAACTCACCTTTACCCTTAAGCAAGAATAAGTTGGTTTTCTAAATTTGAGACCCTGTTCTGTTCTGTAATTCAGTTCCTGTGTAGCCAAGTTTACATTCCGTGTATTACTGATATCTTATGATGTTACTTTTTCTGTGTGACTTATTTCAGTTAGAATCATCATACCTGAATCCACTCATTGTGCTGCTAAGGGCCTGATGACACAGATTTCATTGCTGAGTGATATTGCTTTGTAAGTAAATACCACAACTTCTTTATCCATTTTTCACTTTCTGCGATGTTGAACTTGTACTGTAAACGAGGTTCTTGTAAACAGAGCCGTTCCAAACTTTGGGGTGGCTGTGTCTTTTTGATTTTAATTTCCCTAAGCTATAGGACCATAAGTGGCAGTGCCCTAGGCTCTGTTGCTTTGTTTTTTAGATGTTTCAGGAAACACCATACACTTCTCCCGAGTGTCTGTTGGCAATTTACATCCCGCCCATCAGCATAACAAGGCTCCCAGTTCTCCATGGCCTGTCCTGCCTTTCTGGATTTTACACTTTTTTCAGATGGCCCTTTTGACCGGGGGGAAGTGAGACTTCATTGTAGTGCAGATTTCCTTTGCAAGCTTGCTTGGTTGGCCAAAAAGGGCGTATGCGTTTTTTCCTGAATATATTCAGGAAAAAACGCATACGCCCTTTTTGGCCAAGTGCATCATTGTGGACGTTCTGCCTCTTTTCCTATGCTTTCAATGCAATTCCAGTCTACCTCCTGAAATCGGTTTCCTGCAATTCTGCCCCGCTTTCAAGTCCTCTTGGCAGCCTTACTTCAGTCTATTTTTGGACGATAGCTGTCATTTATAACTCTGCAGGTTTGTGAATTACAGTGCCCCTGAGCTCCTTTCTTCAACTTGCTTTCTTGTGACCTGGCCGCAACACCGCAGGATGGCTTCAGGCCCTAATCTGGTTCCGGCACGGCACGCTGAGCCTTTCATTATTTCCTTTTCCTGGTGGGAAATGAGAGTTAAATTTGCCCGTCCAGACACCTCCAGCTAGCCTCTCATTGGTTCTCACTATTCCTGTTCATCTTCCGCAGAAATTGCAAACTGGGCCAAACAGGAGGTTAAAGGCGCTGACTCTCCAAGTGGGGAGAGTGTTAGTAAAGCGTCTGGAATGTTGCACCCGAGTACCAGGGGAGGAAAACTGAGACATATTTGAACACGTCTCCCATTCACATGGTTGATCATACTTGGGTTCCACATGCATGTTTTAGCTGAAGGAAGAATACCTTAAACCTGGAGAGTTGAGACCCGTGTAATGGGTACCATGCAATATGACTTCAAAGGGTCTTCATTTGCTCACCGAACCTCTCCAATCCTATCACTGCTGCGTTTATGCCCCTGTACACATGCTTGATTCTCTTTTGGAGACATAGCAATCCATAGGTTTTACGATACTTACTAGTCAGGTACATTCTTAGGCGTTTAATATGCGGTGTTGAGTCCATTTCGTTGAGCAAGGAGTAGCTCTTGTCTATTCCATATTTGACTTAAGGAACTTTATCTGTGCTCATTTCAATCTCTGGTTTTATGCAGCACCCCAACTCACCTTTACCCTTAAGCAAGCATAAGTTGGTTTTCTAAACTTGAGACCCTGTTCTGTTCTGTAATTCAGTTCCTGTGTAGCCAAGTTTACATTCCGTGTATTACTGATATCTTATGATGTTTTTTTTCTGTGTGACTTATTTCAGTTAGAATCATCATACCTGAATCCACTCATTGTGATGCTAAGGGCCTGATGACATAGATTTCATTGCTGAGTGATATTGCTTTGTAAGTAAATACCACAACTTCTTTATCCATTTTTCACTTTCTGCGATGTTGAACTTGTACTGTAAACGAGGTTCTTGTAAACAGAGGCGTCCCAAACTTTGGGGTGGCTGTGTCTTTTTGATTTTAATTTCCCTAAGCTATAGGACCATAAGTGGCAGTGCCCTAGGCTCTGTTGCTTTGTTTTTTAGATGTTTCAGGAAACACCATACACTTCTCCCGAGTGTCTGTTGGCAATTTACATCCCGCCCATCAGCATAACAAGGCTCCCAGTTCTCCATGGCCTGTTGCCTTTCTGGATTTTACACTTTTTTCAGATGGCCCTTTTGACCGGGGGGAAGTGAGACTTCATTGTAGTGCAGATTTCCTTTGCAAGCTTGCTTGGTTGGCCAAAAAGGGCGTATGCGTTTTTTCCTGAATATATTCAGGAAAAAACGCATACGCCCTTTTTGGCCAAGTGCATCATTGTGGACGTTCTGCCTCTTTTCCTATGCTTTCAATGCAATTCCAGTCTACCTCCTGAAATCGGTTTCCTGCAATTCTGCCCCGCTTTCAAGTCCTCTTGGCAGCCTTACTTCAGTCTATTTTTGGACGAT
This sequence comes from Delphinus delphis, assembly GCF_949987515.2. NCBI lineage: Eukaryota > Metazoa > Chordata > Mammalia > Artiodactyla > Delphinidae > Delphinus > Delphinus delphis. Next base: position 953,924 of record NW_027192697.1, on the reverse strand, counting down.
AGCTGTCATTTATAACTCTGCAGGTTTGTGAATTACAGTGCCCCTGAGCTCCTTTCTTCAACTCGCTTTCTTGTGACCTGGCCGCAACACCGCAGGATGGCTTCAGGCCCTAATCTGGTTCCGGCCCGGCATGCTGAGCCTTTGGTTATTTCCTCTTCCTGGTGGGAAATGAGAGTTAAATTTGCCCGTCCAGACACCTCCAGCTAGCCTCTCATTGGTTCTCGCTATTCCTGTTCATCTTCCGCAGAAATTGCAAACTGGGCCAAACAGGAGGTTAAAGGGACTGACTCTCCAAGTGGGGAGAGTGTTAGTAAAGCGTCTGGAATGTTGCACCCGAGTACCAGGGGAGGAAAACTGAGACATATTTGAACACGTCTCCCGATCACATGGTTGATCATACTCTAGGTTCCACATGCATGTTTTAGCTGAAGGAAGAATACCTTAAACCTGGGTAGTTGAAACCCGTGGAATGGGTACCATGCAATATGACTTCAAAGGGTCTTCATTTGCTCACCGAACCTCTCCAATCCTATCACTGCTGCGTTTATGCCCCTGTACACATGCTTGATTCTCTTTCGGAGACATAGCAATCCATAGGTTTTAAGATACTTACTAGTCAGGTACATTCTTAGGCGTTTAATATGGGGTGTTGAGTCCATTTCGTTGAGCAAGGAGTAGCTCTTGTCTATTCCATATTTGGCTTAAGGAACTTTATCTGTGCTCATTTCAATCTCTGGTTTTATGCAGCACCCCAACTCACCTTTACCCTTAAGCAAGAATAAGTTGGTTTTCTAAATTTGAGACCCTGTTCTGTTCTGTAATTCAGTTCCTGTGTAGTCAAGTTTACATTCCGTGTATTACTGATATCTTATGATGTTTCTTATTCTTTGTGACTTATTTCAGTTAGAATCATCATACCTGAATCCACTCATTGTGCTGCTAAGTGCCTGATGACACAGATTTCATTGCTGAGTGATATTGCTTTGTAAGTAAATACCACAACTTCTTTATCCATTTTTCACTTTCTGCGATGTTGAACTTGTACTGTAAACGAGGTTCTTGTAAACAGAGCCATTCCAAACTTTGGGGTGGCTGTGTCTTTTTTATTTTAATTTCCCTAAGCTATAGGACCATAAGTGGAAGTGCCCTAGGTTCTGTTGCTTTGTTTTTTAGATGTTTCAGGAAACACCATACACTTCTCCCGAGTGGTTGTTGGCAATTTACATCCCGCCCATCAGCATAACAAGGCTCCCAGTTCTCCATGGCCTGTCCTGCCTTTCTGGATTTTACACTTTTTTCAGATGGCCCTTTTGACCGGGGGGAAGTGAGACTTCATTGTAGTGCAGATTTCCTTTGCAAGCTTGCTTGGTTGGCCAAAAAGGGCGTATGCGTTTTTGCCTGAATATATTCAGGAAAAAACGCATACGCCCTTTTTGGCCAAGTGCATCATTGTGGACGTTCTGCCTCTTTTCCTATGCTTTCAATGCAATTCCAGTCTACCTCCTGAAATCGGTTTCCTGCAATTCTGCCCCGCTTTCAAGTCCTCTTGGCAGCCTTACTTCAGTCTATTTTTGGACGATAGCTGTCATTTATAACTCTGCAGGTTTGTGAATTACAGTGCCCCTGAGCTCCTTTCTTCAACTTGCTTTCTTGTGACCTGGCCGCAACACCGCAGGATGGCTTCAGGCCCTAATCTGGTTCCGGCACGGCACGCTGAGCCTTTCATTATTTCCTTTTCCTGGTGGGAAATGAGAGTTAAATTTGCCCGTCCAGAGACCTCCAGCTAGTCTCTCATTGGTTCTCGCTATTCCTGTTCATCTTCCGCAGAAATTGCAAACTGGGCCAAACAGGAGGTTAAAGGCGCTGACTCTCCAAGTGGGGAGAGTGTTAGTAAAGCGTCTGGAATGTTGCACCCGAGTACCAGGGGAGGAAAACTGAGACATATTTGAACACGTCTCCCGTTCACATGGTTGATCATACTTGGGTTCCACATGCATGTTTTAGCTGAAGGAAGAATACCTTAAACCTGGAGAGTTGAGACCCGTGTAACGGGTACCATGCAATATGACTTCAAAGGGTCTTCATTTGCTCACCGAACCTCTCCAATCCTATCACTGCTGCGTTTATGCCCCTGTACACATGCTTGATTCTCTTTCGGAGACATAGCAATCCATAGGTTTTAAGATACTTACTAGTCAGGTACATTCTTAGGCGTTTAATATGCGGTGTTGAGTCCATTTCGTTGAGCAAGGAGTAGCTCTTGTCTATTCCATATTTGACTTAAGGAACTTTATCTGTGCTCATTTCAATCTCTGGTTTTATGCAGCACCCCAACTCACCTTTACCCTTAAGCAAGCATAAGTTGCTTTTCTAAATTTGAGACCCTGTTCTGTTCTGTAATTCAGTTCCTGTGTAGCCAAGTTTACATTCCGTGTATTACTGATATCTTATGATGTTTCTTTTTCTGTGTGACTTACTTCAGTTAGAATCATCATCCCTGAATCCACTCATTGTGCTGCTAAGGGCCTGATGACACAGATTTCATTGCTGAGTGATATTGCTTTGTAAGTAAATACCACAACTTCTTTATCCATTTTTCACTTTCTGCGATGTTGAACTTGTACTGTAAACGAGGTTCTTGTAAACAGAGCCGTTCCAAACTTTGGGGTGGCTGTGTCTTTTTGATTTTAATTTCCCTAAGCTATAGGACCATAAGTGGCAGTGCCCTAGGCTCTGTTGCTTTGTTTTTTAGATGTTTCAGGAAACACCATACACTTCTCCCAAGTGTCTGTTGGCAATTTACATCCCGCCCATCAGCATAACAAGGCTCCCAGTTCTCAATGGCCTGTTGCCTTTCTGGATTTTACACTTTTTACAGATGGCCCTTTTGACCGGGGGGAAGTGAGACTTCATTGTAGTGCAGATTTCCTTTGCAAGCTTGCTTGGTTGGCCAAAAAGGGCGTATGCGTTTTTTCCTGAATATATTCAGGAAAAAACGCATACGCCCTTTTTGGCCAAGTGCATCATTGTGGACGTTCTGCCTCTTTTCCTATGCTTTCAATGCAATTCCAGTCTACCTCCTGAAATCGGTTTCCTGCAATTCTGCCCCGCTTTCAAGTCCTCTTGGCAGCCTTACTTCAGTCTATTTTTGGACGATAGCTGCCATTTATAACTCTGCAGGTTTGTGAATTACAGTGCCCCTGAGCTCCTTTCTTCAACTCGCTTTCTTGTGACCTGGCCGCAACACCGCAGGATGGCTTCAGGCCCTAATCTGGTTCCGGCCCGGCATGCTGAGCCTTTGGTTTATTCCTCTTCCTGGTGGGAAATGAGAGTTAAATTTGCCCGTCCAGACACCTCCAGCTAGCCTCTCATTTGTTCTCGCTATTCCTGTTCATCTTCCGCAGAAATTGCAAACTGGGCCAAACAGGAGGTTAAAGGCGCTGACTCTCCAAGTAGGGAGAGTGTTAGTAAAGCGTCTGGAATGTTGCACCCGAGTACCAGGGGAGGAAAACTGAGACATATTTGAACACGTCTCCCGTTCACATGGTTGATCATACTTGGGTTCCACATGCATGTTTTAGCTGAAGGAAGAATACCTTAAACCTGGAGAGTTGAGACCCGTGGAATGGGTACCATGCAATATGACTTCAAAGGGTCTTCATTTGCTCACCGAACCTCTCCAATCCTATCACTGCTGCGTTTATGCCCCTGTACACATGCTTGATTCTCTTTTGGAGACATAGCAATCCATAGGTTTTACGATACTTACTAGTGAGGTACATTCTTAGGCGTTTAATATGCGGTGTTGAGTCCATTTCGTTGAGCAAGGAGTAGCTCTTGTCTATTCCATATTTGACTTAAGGAACTTTATCTGTGCTCATTTCAATCTCTGGTTTTATGCAGCATCCCAACTCACCTTTACCCTTAAGCAAGCATAAGTTGGTTTTCTAAATTTGAGACCCTGTTCTGTTCTGTAATTCAGTTCCTGTGTAGCCAAGTTTACATTCCGTGTATTACTGATATCTTATGATGTTTCTTTTTCTGTGTGACTTATTTCAGTTAGAATCATCATACCTGAATCCACTCATTGTGATGCTAAGGGCCTGATGACATAGATTTCATTGCTGAGTGATATTGCTTTGTAAGTAAATACCACAACTTCTTTATCCATTTTTCACTTTCTGCGATGTTGAACTTGTACTTTAAACGAGGTTCTTGTAAACAGAGGCGTCCCAAACTTTGGGGTGGCTGTGTGTTTTTGATTTTAATTTCCCTAAGCTATAGGACCATAAGTGGCAGTGCCCTAGGCTCTGTTGCTTTGTTTTTTAGATGTTTCAGGAAACACCATACACTTCTCCCGAGTGTCTGTTGGCAATTTACATCCCGCCCATCAGCATAACAAGGCTCCCAGTTCTCCATGGCCTGTCCTGCCTTTCGGGATTGTACACTTTTTTCAGATGGCCCTTTTGACCGGGGGGAAGTGAGACTTCATTGTAGTGCAGATTTCCTTTGCAAGCTTGCTTGGTTGGCCAAAAAGGGCGTATGCGTTTTTTCCTGAATATATTCAGGAAAAAACGCATACGCCCTTTTTGGCCAAGTGCATCATTGTGGACGTTCTGCCTCTTTTCCTATGCTTTCAATGCAATTCCAGTCTACCTCCTGAAATCGGTTTCCTGCAATTCTGCCCTGCTTTCAAGTCCTCTTGGCAGCCTTACTTCAGTCTATTTTTGGACGATAGCTGTCATTTATAACTCTGCAGGTTTGTGAATTACAGTGCCCCTGAGCTCCTTTCTTCAACTCGCTTTCTTGTGACCTGGCCGCAGCACCGCAGGATGGCTTCAGGCCCTAATCTGGTTCCGGCACGGCATGCTGAGCCTTTGGTTATTTCCTCTTCCTGGTGGGAAATGAGAGTTAAATTTGCCCGTCCAGACACCTCCAGCTAGTCTCTCATTGGTTCTCGCTATTCCTGTTCATCTTCCGCAGAAATTGCAAACTGCACCAAACAGGAGGTTAAAGGCGCTGACTCTCCAAGTGGGGAGAGTGTTAGTAAAGCGTCTGGAATGTTGCACCCGAGTACCAGGGGAGGAAAACTGAGACATATTTGAACACGTCTCCCGTTCGCATGGTTGATCATACTTGGGTTCCACATGCATGTTTTAGCTGAAGGAAGAATACCTTAAACCTGGAGAGTTAAGACCCGTGTAATGGGTACCATGCAATATGACTTCAAAGGGTCTTCATTTGCTCACCGAACCTCTCCAATCCTATCACTGCTGCGTTTATGCCCCTGTACACATGCTTGATTCTCTTTCGGAGACATAGCAATCCATAGGTTTTAAGATACTTACTAGTCAGGTACATTCTTAGGCGTTTAATATGCGGTGTTGAGTCCATTTCGTTGAGCAAGGAGTAGCTCTTGTCTATTCCATATTTGACTTAAGGAACTTTATCTGTGCTCATTTCAATCTCTGGTTTTATGCAGCACCCCAACTCACCTTTACCCTTAAGCAAGCATAAGTTGTTTTTCTAAATTTGAGACCCTGTTCTGTTCTGTAATTCAGTTCCTGTGTAGCCAAGTTTCCATTCCGTGTATTACTGATATCTTATGATGTTTCTTTTTCTGTGTGACTTACTTCAGTTAGAATCATCATACCTGAATCCACTCATTGTGCTGCTATGGGCCTGATGACACAGATTTCATTGCTGAGTGATATTGCTTTGTAAGTAAATACCACAACTTCTTTATCCATTTTTCACTTTCTGCGATGTTGAACTTGTACTGTAAACGAGGTTCTTGTAAACAGAGGCATTCCAAACTTTGGGGTGGCTGTGTCTTTTTGATTTTAATTTCCCTAAGCTATAGGACCATAAGTGGCAGTGCCCTAGGCTCTGTTGCTTTGTTTTTTAGATGTTTCAGGAAACACCATACACTTCTCCTGAGTGTCTGTTGGCAATTTACATCCCGCCCATCAGCATAACAAGGCTCCCAGTTCTCCATGGCCTGTCCTGCCTTTCTGGATTTTACACTTTTTTCAGATGGCCCTTTTGACCGGGGGGAAGTGAGACTTCATTGTAGTGCAGATTTCCTTTGCAAGCTTGCTTGGTTGGCCAAAAAGGGCGTATGCGTTTTTTCCTGAATATATTCAGGAAAAAACGCATACGCCCTTTTTGGCCAAGTGCATCATTGTGGACGTTCTGCCTCTTTTCCTATGCTTTCAATGCAATTCCAGTCTACCTCCTGAAATCGGTTTCCTGCAATTCTGCCCCGCTTGCAAGTCCTCTTGGCAGCCTTACTTCAGTCTATTTTTGGACGATAGCTGTCATTTATAACTCTGCAGGTTTGTGAATTACAGTGCCCCTGAGCTCCTTTCTTCAACTCGCTTTCTTGTGACCTGGCCGCAACACCGCAGGATGGCTTCAGGCCCTAATCTGGTTCTGGCATGGCACGCTGAGCCTTTGGTTAATTCCTCTTCCTGGTAGGAAATGAGAGTTAAATTTGCCCGTCCAGACACCTCCAGCTAGTCTCCGTTGGTTCTCGCTATTCCTGTTCATCTTCCGCAGAAATTGCAAACTGGGCCAAACAGGAGGTTAAAGGGACTGACTCTCCAAGTCGGGAGAGTGTTAGTAAAGCGTCTGGAATGTTGCACCCGAGTACCAGGGGAGGAAAACTGAGACATATTTGAACACGTCTCCCGTTCACATGGTTGATCATACTTGGGTTCCACATGCATGTTTTAGCTGAAGGAAGAATACCTTAAACCTGGAGAGTTGAGACCCGTGGAATGGGTACCATGCAATATGACTTCAAAGGGTCTTCATTTGCTCACCGAACCTCTCCAATCCTATCACTGCTGCGTTTATGCCCCTGTACACATGCTTGATTCTCTTTTGGAGACATAGCAATCCATAGGTTTTCAGATACTTACAAGTCAGGTACATTCTTAGGCGTTTAATATGCGGTGTTGAGTCCATTTCGTTGAGCAAGGAGTAGCTCTTGTCTATTCCATATTTGGCTTAAGGAACTTTATCTGTGCTCATTTCAATCTCTGGTTTTATGCAGCACCCCAACTCACCTTTCCCCTTAAGCAAGCATAAGTTGTTTTTCTAAATTTGAGTCCCTGTTCTGTTCTGTAATTCAGTTCCTATGTAGCCAAGTTTACATTCCGTGTATTACTGATATCTTATGATGTTTCTTTTTCTGTGTGACTTACTTCAGTTCGAATCATCATACCTGAATCCACTCATTGTGCTGCTAAGGGCCTGATGACACAGATTTCATTGCTGAGTGATATTGCTTTGTAAGTAAATACCACAACTTCTTTATCCATTTTTCACTTTCTGCGATGTTGAACTTGTACTGTAAACGAGGTTCTTGTAAACAGAGGCCTCCCAAACTTTGGGGTGGCTGTGTCTTTTTGATTTTAATTTCCCTAAGCTATAGGACCATAAGTGGCAGTGCCCTAGGCTCTGTTGCTTTGTTTTTTAGATGTTTCAGGAAACACCATACACTTCTTCCGAGTGTCTGTTGGCAATTTACATCCCGCCCATCAGCATAACAAGGCTCCCAGTTCTCCATGGCCTGTCCTGCCTTTCTGGATTTTACACTTTTTTCAGATGGCCCTTTTGACCGGGGGGGAAGTGAGACTTCATTGTAGTGCAGATTTCCTTTGCAAGCTTGCTTGGTTGGCCAAAAAGGGCGTATGCGTTTTTTCCTGAATATATTCAGGAAAAAACGCATACGCCCTTTTTGGCCAAGTGCATCATTGTGGATGTTCTGCCTCTTTTCCTATGCTTTCAATGCAATTCCTGTCTACCTCCTGAAATCGGTTTCCTGCAATTCTGCCCCGCTTTCAAGTCCTCTTGGCAGCCTTACTTCAGTCTATTTTTGGACGATAGTTGTCATTTATAACTCTGCAGGTTTGTGAATTACAGTGCCCCTGAGCTCCTTTCTTCAACTCGCTTTCTTGTGACCTGGCCGCAACACCGCAGGATGGCTTCAGGCCCTAATCTGGTTCCGGCCCGGCATGCTGAGCCTTTGGTTAATTCCTCTTCCTGGTGGGAAATGAGAGTTAAATTTGCCTGTCCATACACCTCCAGCTAGCCTCTCATTGGTTCTCGCTATTCCTGTTCATCTTCCACAGAAATTGCAAACTGGGCCAAACAGGAGGTTAAAGGGACTGACTCTCCAAGTGGGGAGAGTGTTAGTAAAGCGTCTGGAATGTTGCACCCGAGTACCAGGGGAGGAAAACTGAGACATATTTGAACACGTCTCCCGATCACATGGTTGATCATACTCTAGGTTCCACATGCATGTTTTAGCTGAAGGAAGAATACCTTAAACCTGGGTAGTTGAAACCCGTGGAATGGGTACCATGCAATATGACTTCAAAGGGTCTTCATTTGCTCACCGAACCTCTCCAATCCTATCACTGCTGCGTTTATGCCCCTGTACACATGCTTGATTCTCTTTCGGAGACATAGCAATCCATAGGTTTTAAGATACTTACTAGTCAGGTACATTCTTAGGCGTTTAATATGGGGTGTTGAGTCCAATTTGTTGAGCAAGGAGTAGCTCTTGTCTATTCCATATTTGACTTAAGGAACTTTATCTGTGCTCATTTCAATCTCTGGTTTTATGCAGCACCCCAACTCACCTTTACCCTTAAGCAAGCATGAGTTGGTTTTCTAAATTTGAGACCCTGTTCTGTTCTGTAATTCAGTTCCTGTGTAGCCAAGTTTACATTCCGTGTATTACTGATATCTTATGATGTTTCTTTTTCTGTGTGACTTACTTCAGTTAGAATCATCATACCTGAATCCACTCATTGTGCTGCTAAGGGCCTGATGACACAGATTTCATTGCTGAGTGATATTGCTTTGTAAGTAAATACCACAACTTCTTTATCCATTTTTCACTTTCTGCAATGTTGAACTTGTACTGTAAACGAGGTTCTTGTAAACAGAGGCGTCCCAAACTTTGGGGTGGCTGTGTCTTTTTGATTTTAATTTCCCTAAGCTATAGGACCATAAGTGGCAGTGCCCTAGGCTCTGTTGCTTTGTTTTTTAGATGTTTCAGGAAACACCATACACTTCTCCCGAGTGTCTGTTGGCAATTTACATCCCGCCCATCAGCATAACAAGGCTCCCAGTTCTCCATGGCCTGTCCTGCTTTTCTGGATTTTACACTTTTTTCAGATGGCCCTTTTGACCGGGGGGAAGTGAGACTTCATTGTAGTGCAGATTTCCTTTGCAAGCTTGCTTGGTTGGCCAAAAAGGGCGTATGCGTTTTTTCCTGAATATATTCAGGAAAAAACGCATACGCCCTTTTTGGCCAAGTGCATCATTGTGGACGTTCTGCCTCTTTTCCTATGCTTTCAATGCAATTCCAGTCTACCTCCTGAAATCGGTTTCCTGCAATTCTGCCCCGCTTTCAAGTCCTCTTGGCAGCCTTACTTCAGTCTATTTTTGGACGATAGCTGTCATTTATAACTCTGCAGGTTTGTGAATTACAGTGCCCCTGAGCTCCTTTCTTCAACTCGCTTTCTTGTGACCTGGCCGCAACACCGCAGGATGGCTTCAGGCCCTAATCTGGTTCTGGCCCGGCATGCTGAGCCTTAGGTTAATTCCTCTTCCTGGTGGGAAATGAGAGTTAAATTTGCCCGTTCAGACACCTCCAGCTAGTCTCTCATTGGTTCTCGCTATTCCTGTTCATCTTCCGCATAAATTGCAAACTGGGCCAAACAGGAGGTTAAAGGGACTGACTCTCCAAGTCGGGAGAGTGTTAGTAAAGCATCTGGAATGTTGCATCCGAGTTCCAGGGGAGGAAAACTGAGACATATTTGAACACGTCTCCCGTTCACATGGTTGATCATACTCTGGGTTCCACATGCATGTTTTAGCTGAAGGAAGAATACCTTAAACCTGGAGAGTTGAGACCCGTGGAATGGGTACCATGCAATATGACTTCAAAGGGTCTTCATTTGCTCACCGAACCTCTCCAATCCTATCACTGCTGCGTTTATGCCCCTGTACACACGCTTGATTCTCTTTTGGAGACATAGCAATCCATAGGTTTCAAGATACTTACTAGTCAGGTACATTCTTAGGCGTTTAATATGCGGTGTTGAGTCCATTTCGTTGAGCAAGGAGTAGCTCTTGTCTATTCCATATTTGGCTTAAGGAACTTTATCTGTGCTCATTTCAATCTCTGGTTTTTTGCAGCACCCCAACTCACCTTTCCCCTTAAGCAAGAATAAGTTGTTTTTCTAAATTTGAGACCCTGTTCTGTTCTGTAATTCAGTTTCTGTGTAGCCAAGTTTACATTCCGTGTATTACTGATATCTTATGATGTTTCTTTTTCTGTGTGACTTATTTCAGTTAGAATCATCGTACCTGAATCCACTCATTGTGATGCTAAGGGCCTGATGACATAGATTTCATTGCTGAGTGATATTGCTTTGTAAGTAAATACCACAACTTCTTTATCCATTTTTCACTTTCTGCGATGTTGAACTTGTACTGTAAACGAGGTTCTTGTAAACAGAGGCATCCCAAACTTTGGGGTGGCTGTGTCTTTTTGATTTTAATTTCCCTAAGCTATAGGACCATAAGTGGCAGTGCCCTAGGCTCTGTTGCTTTGTTTTTTAGATGTTTCAGGAAACACCATACACTTCTCCCGAGTGTCTGTTGGCAATTTACATCCCGCCCATCAGCATAACAAGGCTCCCAGTTCTCCATGGCCTGTCCTGCCTTTCTGGATTTTACACTTTTTTCAGATGGCCCTTTTGACCGGGGGGAAGTGAGACTTCATTGTAGTGCAGATTTCCTTTGCAAGCTTGCTTGGTTGGCCAAAAAGGGCGTATGCGTTTTTTCCTGAATATATTCAGGAAAAAACGCATACGCCCTTTTTGGCCAAGTGCATCATTGTGGACGTTCTGCCTCTTTTCCTATGCTTTCAATGCAATTCCAGTCTACCTCCTGAAATCGGTTTCCTGCAATTCTGCCCCGCTTTCAAGTCCTCTTGGCAGCCTTACTTCAGTCTATTTTTGGACGATAGCTGTCATTTATAACTCTGCAGGTTTGTGAATTACAGTGCCCCTGAGCTCCTTTCTTCAACTCGCTTTCTTGTGACCTGGCCGCAACACCGCAGGATGGCTTCAGGCCCTAATCTGGTTCCGGTACGGCACGCTGAGCCTTTGGTTAATTCCTCTTCCTGGTGGGAAATGAGAGTTAAATTTGCCCGTCCAGACACCTCCAGCTAGCCTCTCATTGGTTCTCGCTATTCCTATTCATCTTCTGCAGAAATTGCAAACTGGGCCAAACAGGAGGTTAAAGGCGCTGACTCTCCAAGTGGGGAGAGTGTTAGTAAAGCGTCTGGAATGTTGCACCCGAGTACCAGGGGAGGAAAACTGAGACATATTTGAACACGTCTCCCGATCACATGGTTGATCATACTCTAGGTTCCACATGCATGTTTTAGCTGAAGGAAGAATACCTTAAACCTGGGTAGTTGAAACCCGTGGAATGGGTACCATGCAATATGACTTCAAAGGGTCTTCATTTGCTCACCGCACCTCTCCAATCCTATCACTGCTGCGTTTATGCCCCTGTACACATGCTTGACTCTCTTTCGCAGACATAGCAATCCATAGGTTTTAAGATACTTACAAGTCAGGTACATTCTTAGGCGTTTAATATGCGGTGTTGAGTCCATTTCGTTGAGCAAGGAGTAGCTCTTGTCTATTCCATATTTGGCTTAAGGAACTTTATCTGTGCTCATTTCAATCTCTGGTTTTATGCAGCACCCCAACTCACCTTTACCCTTAAGCAAGCATAAGTTGGTTTTCTAAATTTGAGACCCTGTACTGTTCTGTAATTCAGTTCCTGTGTAGCCAAGTTTCCATTCTGTGTATTACTGATATCTTATGATGTTTCTTTTTCTCTGTGACTTACGTCAGTTAGAATCATCATACCTGAATCCACTCATTGTGCTGCTAAGGGCCTGATGACACAGATTTCATTGCTGAGTGATATTGCTTTGTAAGTAAATACCACAACTTCTTTATCCATTTTTCACTTTCTGCGGTGTTGAACTTGTACTGTAAACGAGGTTCTTGTAAACAGAGCCGTTCCAAACTTTGGGGTGGCTGTGTCTTTTTGATTTTAATTTCCCTAAGCTATAGGACCGTAAGTGGAAGTGCCCTAGGCTCTGTTGCTTTGTTTTTTAGATGTTTCAGGAAACACCATACACTTCTCCCAAGTGTCTGTTGGCAATTTACATCCCGTCCATCAGCATAACGAGGCTCCCAGTTCTCAATGGCCTGTTGCCTTTCTGGATTTTACACTTTTTTCAGATGGCCCTTTTGACCGGGGGGAAGTGAGACTTCATTGTAGTGCAGATTTCCTTTGCAAGCTTGCTTGGTTGGCCAAAAAGGGCGTATGCGTTTTTTCCTGAATATATTCAGGAAAAAACGCATACGCCCTTTTTGGCCAAGTGCATCATTGTGGACGTTCTGCCTCTTTTCCTATGCTTTCAATGCAATTCCAGTCTACCTCCTGAAATCGGTTTCCTGCAATTCTGCCCCGCTTTCAAGTCCTCTTGGCAGCCTTACTTCAGTCTATTTTTGGACGATAGCTGTCATTTATAACTCTGCAGGTTTGTGAATTACAGTGCCCCTGAGCTCCTTTCTTCAACTCGCTTTCTTGTGACCTGGCCGCAACACCGCAGGATGGCTTCAGGCCCTAATCTGGTTCCGGCCCGGCATGCTGAGCCTTTGGTTAATACCTCTTCCTGGTGGGAAATGAGAGTTAAATTTGCCCGTCCAGACACTTCCAACTAGCCTCTCATTGGTTCTCGCTATTCCTGTTCATCTTCCGCAGAAATTGCAAACTGGGCCAAACAGGAGGTTAAAGGCACTGACTCTCCAAGTGGGGAGAGTGTTAGTAAAGCGTCTGGAATGTTGCACCCGAGTACCAGGGGAGGAAAACTGAGACATATTTGAACACGTCTCCCGTTCACATGGTTGATCATACTTGGGTTCCACATGCATGTTTTAGCTGAAGGAAGAATACCTTAAACCTGGAGAGTTAAGACTCGTGTATTGGGTACCATGCAATATGACTTCAAAGGGTCTTCATTTGCTCACCGAACCTCTCCAATCCTATCACTCTGCGTTTATGCCCCTGTACACATGCTTGATTCTCTTTCGGAGACATAGCAATCCATAGGTTTTACGATACTTACTAGTCAGGTACATTCTTAGGCGTTTAATATGCGGTGTTGAGTCCATTTCGTTGAGCAAGGAGTAGCTCTTGTCTATTCCATATTTCGCTTAAGGAACTTTATCTGTGCTCATTTCAATCTCTGGTTTTATGCAGCACCCCAACTCACCTTTACCCTTAAGCAAGAATAAGTTGGTTTTCTAAATTTGAGACCCTGTTCTGTTCTGTAATTCAGTTCCTGTGTAGCCAAGTTTACATTCCGTGTATTACTGATATCTTATGATGTTACTTTTTCTGTGTGACTTATTTCAGTTAGAATCATCATACCTGAATCCACTCATTGTGCTGCTAAGGGCCTGATGACACAGATTTCATTGCTGAGTGATATTGCTTTGTAAGTAAATACCACAACTTCTTTATCCATTTTTCACTTTCTGCGATGTTGAACTTGTACTGTAAACGAGGTTCTTGTAAACAGAGCCGTTCCAAACTTTGGGGTGGCTGTGTCTTTTTGATTTTAATTTCCCTAAGCTATAGGACCATAAGTGGCAGTGCCCTAGGCTCTGTTGCTTTGTTTTTTAGATGTTTCAGGAAACACCATACACTTCTCCCGAGTGTCTGTTGGCAATTTACATCCCGCCCATCAGCATAACAAGGCTCCCAGTTCTCCATGGCCTGTCCTGCCTTTCTGGATTTTACACTTTTTTGAGATGGCCCTTTTGACCGGGGGGAAGTGAGACTTCATTGTAGTGCAGATTTCCTTTGCAAGCTTGCTTGGTTGGCCAAAAAGGGCGTATGCGTTTTTTCCTGAATATATTCAGGAAAAAACGCATACGCCCTTTTTGGCCAAGTGCATCATTGTGGACGTTCTGCCTCTTTTCCTATGCTTTCAATGCAATTCCAGTCTACCTCCTGAAATCGGTTTCCTGCAATTCTGCCCCGCTTTCAAGTCCTCTTGGCAGCCTTACTTCAGTCTATTTTTGGACGATAGCTGTCATTTATAACTCTGCAGGTTTGTGAATTACAGTGCCCCTGAGCTCCTTTCTTCAACTTGCTTTCTTGTGACCTGGCCGCAACACCGCAGGATGGCTTCAGGCCCTAATCTGGTTCCGGCACGGCACGCTGAGCCTTTCATTATTTCCTTTTCCTGGTGGGAAATGAGAGTTAAATTTGCCCGTCCAGACACCTCCAGCTAGCCTCTCATTGGTTCTCACTATTCCTGTTCATCTTCCGCAGAAATTGCAAACTGGGCCAAACAGGAGGTTAAAGGCGCTGACTCTCCAAGTGGGGAGAGTGTTAGTAAAGCGTCTGGAATGTTGCACCCGAGTACCAGGGGAGGAAAACTGAGACATATTTGAACACGTCTCCCATTCACATGGTTGATCATACTTGGGTTCCACATGCATGTTTTAGCTGAAGGAAGAATACCTTAAACCTGGAGAGTTGAGACCCGTGTAATGGGTACCATGCAATATGACTTCAAAGGGTCTTCATTTGCTCACCGAACCTCTCCAATCCTATCACTGCTGCGTTTATGCCCCTGTACACATGCTTGATTCTCTTTTGGAGACATAGCAATCCATAGGTTTTACGATACTTACTAGTCAGGTACATTCTTAGGCGTTTAATATGCGGTGTTGAGTCCATTTCGTTGAGCAAGGAGTAGCTCTTGTCTATTCCATATTTGACTTAAGGAACTTTATCTGTGCTCATTTCAATCTCTGGTTTTATGCAGCACCCCAACTCACCTTTACCCTTAAGCAAGCATAAGTTGGTTTTCTAAACTTGAGACCCTGTTCTGTTCTGTAATTCAGTTCCTGTGTAGCCAAGTTTACATTCCGTGTATTACTGATATCTTATGATGTTTTTTTTCTGTGTGACTTATTTCAGTTAGAATCATCATACCTGAATCCACTCATTGTGATGCTAAGGGCCTGATGACATAGATTTCATTGCTGAGTGATATTGCTTTGTAAGTAAATACCACAACTTCTTTATCCATTTTTCACTTTCTGCGATGTTGAACTTGTACTGTAAACGAGGTTCTTGTAAACAGAGGCGTCCCAAACTTTGGGGTGGCTGTGTCTTTTTGATTTTAATTTCCCTAAGCTATAGGACCATAAGTGGCAGTGCCCTAGGCTCTGTTGCTTTGTTTTTTAGATGTTTCAGGAAACACCATACACTTCTCCCGAGTGTCTGTTGGCAATTTACATCCCGCCCATCAGCATAACAAGGCTCCCAGTTCTCCATGGCCTGTTGCCTTTCTGGATTTTACACTTTTTTCAGATGGCCCTTTTGACCGGGGGGAAGTGAGACTTCATTGTAGTGCAGATTTCCTTTGCAAGCTTGCTTGGTTGGCCAAAAAGGGCGTATGCGTTTTTTCCTGAATATATTCAGGAAAAAACGCATACGCCCTTTTTGGCCAAGTGCATCATTGTGGACGTTCTGCCTCTTTTCCTATGCTTTCAATGCAATTCCAGTCTACCTCCTGAAATCGGTTTCCTGCAATTCTGCCCCGCTTTCAAGTCCTCTTGGCAGCCTTACTTCAGTCTATTTTTGGACGATAGCTGTCATTTATAACTCTGCAGGTTTGTGAATTACAGTGCCCCTGAGCTCCTTTCTTCAACTCGCTTTCTTGTGACCTGGCCGCAACACCGCAGGATGGCTTCAGGCCCTAATCTGGTTCCGGCCCGGCATGCTGAGCCTTTGGTTATTTCCTCTTCCTGGTGGGAAATGAGAGTTAAATTTGCCCGTCCAGACACCTCCAGCTAGCCTCTCATTGGTTCTCGCTATTCCTGTTCATCTTCCGCAGAAATTGCAAACTGGGCCAAACAGGAGGTTAAAGGGACTGACTCTCCAAGTGGGGAGAGTGTTAGTAAAGCGTCTGGAATGTTGCACCCGAGTACCAGGGGAGGAAAACTGAGACATATTTGAACACGTCTCCCGATCACATGGTTGATCATACTCTAGGTTCCACATGCATGTTTTAGCTGAAGGAAGAATACCTTAAACCTGGGTAGTTGAAACCCGTGGAATGGGTACCATGCAATATGACTTCAAAGGGTCTTCATTTGCTCACCGAACCTCTCCAATCCTATCACTGCTGCGTTTATGCCCCTGTACACATGCTTGATTCTCTTTCGGAGACATAGCAATCCATAGGTTTTAAGATACTTACTAGTCAGGTACATTCTTAGGCGTTTAATATGGGGTGTTGAGTCCATTTCGTTGAGCAAGGAGTAGCTCTTGTCTATTCCATATTTGGCTTAAGGAACTTTATCTGTGCTCATTTCAATCTCTGGTTTTATGCAGCACCCCAACTCACCTTTACCCTTAAGCAAGAATAAGTTGGTTTTCTAAATTTGAGACCCTGTTCTGTTCTGTAATTCAGTTCCTGTGTAGTCAAGTTTACATTCCGTGTATTACTGATATCTTATGATGTTTCTTATTCTTTGTGACTTATTTCAGTTAGAATCATCATACCTGAATCCACTCATTGTGCTGCTAAGTGCCTGATGACACAGATTTCATTGCTGAGTGATATTGCTTTGTAAGTAAATACCACAACTTCTTTATCCATTTTTCACTTTCTGCGATGTTGAACTTGTACTGTAAACGAGGTTCTTGTAAACAGAGCCATTCCAAACTTTGGGGTGGCTGTGTCTTTTTTATTTTAATTTCCCTAAGCTATAGGACCATAAGTGGAAGTGCCCTAGGTTCTGTTGCTTTGTTTTTTAGATGTTTCAGGAAACACCATACACTTCTCCCGAGTGGTTGTTGGCAATTTACATCCCGCCCATCAGCATAACAAGGCTCCCAGTTCTCCATGGCCTGTCCTGCCTTTCTGGATTTTACACTTTTTTCAGATGGCCCTTTTGACCGGGGGGAAGTGAGACTTCATTGTAGTGCAGATTTCCTTTGCAAGCTTGCTTGGTTGGCCAAAAAGGGCGTATGCGTTTTTGCCTGAATATATTCAGGAAAAAACGCATACGCCCTTTTTGGCCAAGTGCATCATTGTGGACGTTCTGCCTCTTTTCCTATGCTTTCAATGCAATTCCAGTCTACCTCCTGAAATCGGTTTCCTGCAATTCTGCCCCGCTTTCAAGTCCTCTTGGCAGCCTTACTTCAGTCTATTTTTGGACGATAGCTGTCATTTATAACTCTGCAGGTTTGTGAATTACAGTGCCCCTGAGCTCCTTTCTTCAACTTGCTTTCTTGTGACCTGGCCGCAACACCGCAGGATGGCTTCAGGCCCTAATCTGGTTCCGGCACGGCACGCTGAGCCTTTCATTATTTCCTTTTCCTGGTGGGAAATGAGAGTTAAATTTGCCCGTCCAGAGACCTCCAGCTAGTCTCTCATTGGTTCTCGCTATTCCTGTTCATCTTCCGCAGAAATTGCAAACTGGGCCAAACAGGAGGTTAAAGGCGCTGACTCTCCAAGTGGGGAGAGTGTTAGTAAAGCGTCTGGAATGTTGCACCCGAGTACCAGGGGAGGAAAACTGAGACATATTTGAACACGTCTCCCGTTCACATGGTTGATCATACTTGGGTTCCACATGCATGTTTTAGCTGAAGGAAGAATACCTTAAACCTGGAGAGTTGAGACCCGTGTAATGGGTACCATGCAATATGACTTCAAAGGGTCTTCATTTGCTCACCGAACCTCTCCAATCCTATCACTGCTGCGTTTATGCCCCTGTACACATGCTTGATTCTCTTTTGGAGACATAGCAATCCATAGGTTTTACGATACTTACTAGTCAGGTACATTCTTAGGCGTTTAATATGCGGTGTTGAGTCCATTTCGTTGAGCAAGGAGTAGCTCTTGTCTATTCCATATTTGACTTAAGGAACTTTATCTGTGCTCATTTCGATCTCTGGTTTTATGCAGCACCCCAACTCACCTTTACCCTTAAGCAAGCATAAGTTGGTTTTCTAAATTTGAGACCCTGTTCTGTTTTGGAATTCAGTTCCTGTGTAGCCAAGTTTACATTCCGTGTATTACTGATATCTTATGATGTTTTTTTTCTGTGTGACTTATTTCAGTTAGAATCATCATACCTGAATCCACTCATTGTGATGCTAAGGGCCTGATGACATAGATTTCATTGCTGAGTGATATTGCTTTGTAAGTAAATACCACAACTTCTTTATCCATTTTTCACTTTCTGCGATGTTGAACTTGTACTGTAAACGAGGTTCTTGTAAACAGAGGCGTCCCAAACTTTGGGGTGGCTGTGTCTTTTTGATTTTAATTTCCCTAAGCTATAGGACCATAAGTGGCAGTGCCCTAGGCTCTGTTGCTTTGTTTTTTAGATGTTTCAGGAAACACCATACACTTCTCCCGAGTGTCTGTTGGCAATTTACATCCCGCCCATCAGCATAACAAGGCTCCCAGTTCTCCATGGCCTGTCCTGCCTTTCTGGATTTTACACTTTTTTCAGATGGCCCTTTTGACCGGGGGGAAGTGAGACTTCATTGTAGTGCAGATTTCCTTTGCAAGCTTGCTTGGTTGGCCAAAAAGGGCGTATGCGTTTTTTCCTGAATATATTCAGGAAAAAACGCATACGCCCTTTTTGGCCAAGTGCATCATTGTGGACGTTCTGCCTCTTTTCCTATGCTTTCAATGCAATTCCAGTCTACCTCCTGAAATCGGTTTCCTGCAATTCTGCCCCGCTTTCAAGTCCTCTTGGCAGCCTTACTTCAGTCTATTTTTGGACGATAGCTGTCATTTATAACTCTGCAGGTTTGTGAATTACAGTGCCCCTGAGCTCCTTTCTTCAACTCGCTTTCTTGTGACCTGGCCGCAACACCGCAGGATGGCTTCAGGCCCTAATCTGGTTCCGGCCCGGCATGCTGAGCCTTTGGTTATTTCCTCTTCCTGGTGGGAAATGAGAGTTAAATTTGCCCGTCCAGACACCTCCAGCTAGCCTCTCATTGGTTCTCGCTATTCCTGTTCATCTTCCACAGAAATTGCAAACTGGGCCAAACAGGAGGTTAAAGGCGCTGACTCTCCAAGTGGGGAGAGTGTTAGTAAAGCGTCTGGAATGTTGCACCCGAGTACCAGGGGAGGAAAACTGAGACATATTTGAACACGTCTCCCGTTCACATGGTTGATCATACTTGGGTTCCACATGCATGTTTTAGCTGAAGGAAGAATACCTTAAACCTGGAGAGTTGAGACCCGTGTAATGGGTACCATGCAATATGACTTCAAAGGGTCTTCATTTGCTCACCGAACCTCTCCAATCCTATCACTGCTGCGTTTATGCCCCTGTACACATGCTTGATTCTCTTTTGGAGACATAGCAATCCATAGGTTTTACGATACTTACTAGTCAGGTACATTCTTAGGCGTTTAATATGCGGTGTTGAGTCCATTTCGTTGAGCAAGGAGTAGCTCTTGTCTATTCCATATTTGACTTAAGGAACTTTATCTGTGCTCATTTCGATCTCTGGTTTTATGCAGCACCCCAACTCACCTTTACCCTTAAGCAAGCATAAGTTGGTTTTCTAAACTTGAGACCCTGTTCTGTTCTGTAATTCAGTTCCTGTGTAGCCAAGTTTACATTCCGTGTATTACTGATATCTTATGATGTTTTTTTTCTGTGTGACTTATTTCAGTTAGAATCATCATACCTGAATCCACTCATTGTGATGCTAAGGGCCTGATGACATAGATTTCATTGCTGAGTGATATTGCTTTGTAAGTAAATACCACAACTTCTTTATCCATTTTTCACTTTCTGCGATGTTGAACTTGTACTGTAAACGAGGTTCTTGTAAACAGAGGCGTCCCAAACTTTGGGGTGGCTGTGTCTTTTTGATTTTAATTTCCCTAAGCTATAGGACCATAAGTGGCAGTGCCCTAGGCTCTGTTGCTTTGTTTTTTAGATGTTTCAGGAAACACCATACACTTCTCCCGAGTGTCTGTTGGCAATTTACATCCCGCCCATCAGCATAACAAGGCTCCCAGTTCTCCATGGCCTGTTGCCTTTCTGGATTTTACACTTTTTTCAGATGGCCCTTTTGACCGGGGGGAAGTGAGACTTCATTGTAGTGCAGATTTCCTTTGCAAGCTTGCTTGGTTGGCCAAAAAGGGCGTATGCGTTTTTTCCTGAATATATTCAGGAAAAAACACATACGCCCTTTTTGGCCAAGTGCATCATTGTGGACGTTCTGCCTCTTTTCCTATGCTTTCAATGCAATTCCAGTCTACCTCCTGAAATCGGTTTCCTGCAATTCTGCCCCGCTTTCAAGTCCTCTTGGCAGCCTTACTTCAGTCTATTTTTGGACGATAGCTGTCATTTATAACTCTGCAGGTTTGTGAATTACAGTGCCCCTGAGCTCCTTTCTTCAACTCGCTTTCTTGTGACCTGGCCGCAACACCGCAGGATGGCTTCAGGCCCTAATCTGGTTCCGGCCCGGCATGCTGAGCCTTTGGTTATTTCCTCTTCCTGGTGGGAAATGAGAGTTAAATTTGCCCGTCCAGACACCTCCAGCTAGCCTCTCATTGGTTCTCGCTATTCCTGTTCATCTTCCGCAGAAATTGCAAACTGGGCCAAACAGGAGGTTAAAGGGACTGACTCTCCAAGTGGGGAGAGTGTTAGTAAAGCGTCTGGAATGTTGCACCCGAGTACCAGGGGAGGAAAACTGAGACATATTTGAACACGTCTCCCGATCACATGGTTGATCATACTCTAGGTTCCACATGCATGTTTTAGCTGAAGGAAGAATACCTTAAACCTGGGTAGTTGAAACCCGTGGAATGGGTACCATGCAATATGACTTCAAAGGGTCTTCATTTGCTCACCGAACCTCTCCAATCCTATCACTGCTGCGTTTATGCCCCTGTACACATGCTTGATTCTCTTTCGGAGACATAGCAATCCATAGGTTTTAAGATACTTACTAGTCAGGTACATTCTTAGGCGTTTAATATGGGGTGTTGAGTCCATTTCGTTGAGCAAGGAGTAGCTCTTGTCTATTCCATATTTGGCTTAAGGAACTTTATCTGTGCTCATTTCAATCTCTGGTTTTATGCAGCACCCCAACTCACCTTTACCCTTAAGCAAGAATAAGTTGGTTTTCTAAATTTGAGACCCTGTTCTGTTCTGTAATTCAGTTCCTGTGTAGCCAAGTTTACATTCCGTGTATTACTGATATCTTATGATGTTTTTTTTCTGTGTGACTTATTTCAGTTAGAATCATCATACCTGAATCCACTCATTGTGATGCTAAGGGCCTGATGACATAGATTTCATTGCTGAGTGATATTGCTTTGTAAGTAAATACCACAACTTCTTTATCCATTTTTCACTTTCTGCGATGTTGAACTTGTACTGTAAACGAGGTTCTTGTAAACAGAGGCGTCCCAAACTTTGGGGTGGCTGTGTCTTTTTGATTTTAATTTCCCTAAGCTATAGGACCATAAGTGGCAGTGCCCTAGGCTCTGTTGCTTTGTTTTTTAGATGTTTCAGGAAACACCATACACTTCTCCCGAGTGTCTGTTGGCAATTTACATCCCGCCCATCAGCATAACAAGGCTCCCAGTTCTCCATGGCCTGTTGCCTTTCTGGATTTTACACTTTTTTCAGATGGCCCTTTTGACCGGGGGGAAGTGAGACTTCATTGTAGTGCAGATTTCCTTTGCAAGCTTGCTTGGTTGGCCAAAAAGGGCGTATGCGTTTTTTCCTGAATATATTCAGGAAAAAACGCATACGCCCTTTTTGGCCAAGTGCATCATTGTGGACGTTCTGCCTCTTTTCCTATGCTTTCAATGCAATTCCAGTCTACCTCCTGAAATCGGTTTCCTGCAATTCTGCCCCGCTTTCAAGTCCTCTTGGCAGCCTTACTTCAGTCTATTTTTGGACGATAGCTGTCATTTATAACTCTGCAGGTTTGTGAATTACAGTGCCCCTGAGCTCCTTTCTTCAACTCGCTTTCTTGTGACCTGGCCGCAACACCGCAGGATGGCTTCAGGCCCTAATCTGGTTCCGGCCCGGCATGCTGAGCCTTTGGTTATTTCCTCTTCCTGGTGGGAAATGAGAGTTAAATTTGCCCGTCCAGACACCTCCAGCTAGCCTCTCATTGGTTCTCGCTATTCCTGTTCATCTTCCGCAGAAATTGCAAACTGGGCCAAACAGGAGGTTAAAGGGACTGACTCTCCAAGTGGGGAGAGTGTTAGTAAAGCGTCTGGAATGTTGCACCCGAGTACCAGGGGAGGAAAACTGAGACATATTTGAACACGTCTCCCGATCACATGGTTGATCATACTCTAGGTTCCACATGCATGTTTTAGCTGAAGGAAGAATACCTTAAACCTGGGTAGTTGAAACCCGTGGAATGGGTACCATGCAATATGACTTCAAAGGGTCTTCATTTGCTCACCGAACCTCTCCAATCCTATCACTGCTGCGTTTATGCCCCTGTACACATGCTTGATTCTCTTTCGGAGACATAGCAATCCATAGGTTTTAAGATACTTACTAGTCAGGTACATTCTTAGGCGTTTAATATGGGGTGTTGAGTCCATTTCGTTGAGCAAGGAGTAGCTCTTGTCTATTCCATATTTGGCTTAAGGAACTTTATCTGTGCTCATTTCAATCTCTGGTTTTATGCAGCACCCCAACTCACCTTTACCCTTAAGCAAGAATAAGTTGGTTTTCTAAATTTGAGACCCTGTTCTGTTCTGTAATTCAGTTCCTGTGTAGTCAAGTTTACATTCCGTGTATTACTGATATCTTATGATGTTTCTTATTCTTTGTGACTTATTTCAGTTAGAATCATCATACCTGAATCCACTCATTGTGCTGCTAAGTGCCTGATGACACAGATTTCATTGCTGAGTGATATTGCTTTGTAAGTAAATACCACAACTTCTTTATCCATTTTTCACTTTCTGCGATGTTGAACTTGTACTGTAAACGAGGTTCTTGTAAACAGAGCCATTCCAAACTTTGGGGTGGCTGTGTCTTTTTTATTTTAATTTCCCTAAGCTATAGGACCATAAGTGGAAGTGCCCTAGGTTCTGTTGCTTTGTTTTTTAGATGTTTCAGGAAACACCATACACTTCTCCCGAGTGGTTGTTGGCAATTTACATCCCGCCCATCAGCATAACAAGGCTCCCAGTTCTCCATGGCCTGTCCTGCCTTTCTGGATTTTACACTTTTTTCAGATGGCCCTTTTGACCGGGGGGAAGTGAGACTTCATTGTAGTGCAGATTTCCTTTGCAAGCTTGCTTGGTTGGCCAAAAAGGGCGTATGCGTTTTTGCCTGAATATATTCAGGAAAAAACGCATACGCCCTTTTTGGCCAAGTGCATCATTGTGGACGTTCTGCCTCTTTTCCTATGCTTTCAATGCAATTCCAGTCTACCTCCTGAAATCGGTTTCCTGCAATTCTGCCCCGCTTTCAAGTCCTCTTGGCAGCCTTACTTCAGTCTATTTTTGGACGATAGCTGTCATTTATAACTCTGCAGGTTTGTGAATTACAGTGCCCCTGAGCTCCTTTCTTCAACTTGCTTTCTTGTGACCTGGCCGCAACACCGCAGGATGGCTTCAGGCCCTAATCTGGTTCCGGCACGGCACGCTGAGCCTTTCATTATTTCCTTTTCCTGGTGGGAAATGAGAGTTAAATTTGCCCGTCCAGACACCTCCAGCTAGTCTCTCATTGCTTCTCGCTATTCCTGTTCATCTTCCGCAGAAATTGCAAACTGGGCCAAACAGGAGGTTAAAGGCGCTGACTCTCCAAGTGGGGAGAGTGTTAGTAAAGCGTCTGGAATGTTGCACCCGAGTACCAGGGGAGGAAAACTGAGACATATTTGAACACGTCTCCCGTTCACATGGTTGATCATACTTGGGTTCCACATGCATGTTTTAGCTGAAGGAAGAATACCTTAAACCTGGAGAGTTGAGACCCGTGTAATGGGTACCATGCAATATGACTTCAAAGGGTCTTCATTTGCTCACCGAACCTCTCCAATCCTATCACTGCTGCGTTTATGCCCCTGTACACATGCTTGATTCTCTTTTGGAGACATAGCAATCCATAGGTTTTACGATACTTACTAGTCAGGTACATTCTTAGGCGTTTAATATGCGGTGTTGAGTCCATTTCGTTGAGCAAGGAGTAGCTCTTGTCTATTCCATATTTGACTTAAGGAACTTTATCTGTGCTCATTTCGATCTCTGGTTTTATGCAGCACCCCAACTCACCTTTACCCTTAAGCAAGCATAAGTTGGTTTTCTAAATTTGAGACCCTGTTCTGTTTTGGAATTCAGTTCCTGTGTAGCCAAGTTTACATTCCGTGTATTACTGATATCTTATGATGTTTTTTTTCTGTGTGACTTATTTCAGTTAGAATCATCATACCTGAATCCACTCATTGTGATGCTAAGGGCCTGATGACATAGATTTCATTGCTGAGTGATATTGCTTTGTAAGTAAATACCACAACTTCTTTATCCATTTTTCACTTTCTGCGATGTTGAACTTGTACTGTAAACGAGGTTCTTGTAAACAGAGGCGTCCCAAACTTTGGGGTGGCTGTGTCTTTTTGATTTTAATTTCCCTAAGCTATAGGACCATAAGTGGCAGTGCCCTAGGCTCTGTTGCTTTGTTTTTTAGATGTTTCAGGAAACACCATACACTTCTCCCGAGTGTCTGTTGGCAATTTACATCCCGCCCATCAGCATAACAAGGCTCCCAGTTCTCCATGGCCTGTCCTGCCTTTCTGGATTTTACACTTTTTTCAGATGGCCCTTTTGACCGGGGGGAAGTGAGACTTCATTGTAGTGCAGATTTCCTTTGCAAGCTTGCTTGGTTGGCCAAAAAGGGCGTATGCGTTTTTTCCTGAATATATTCAGGAAAAAACGCATACGCCCTTTTTGGCCAAGTGCATCATTGTGGACGTTCTGCCTCTTTTCCTATGCTTTCAATGCAATTCCAGTCTACCTCCTGAAATCGGTTTCCTGCAATTCTGCCCCGCTTTCAAGTCCTCTTGGCAGCCTTACTTCAGTCTATTTTTGGACGATAGCTGTCATTTATAACTCTGCAGGTTTGTGAATTACAGTGCCCCTGAGCTCCTTTCTTCAACTCGCTTTCTTGTGACCTGGCCGCAACACCGCAGGATGGCTTCAGGCCCTAATCTGGTTCCGGCCCGGCATGCTGAGCCTTTGGTTATTTCCTCTTCCTGGTGGGAAATGAGAGTTAAATTTGCCCGTCCAGACACCTCCAGCTAGCCTCTCATTGGTTCTCGCTATTCCTGTTCATCTTCCACAGAAATTGCAAACTGGGCCAAACAGGAGGTTAAAGGCGCTGACTCTCCAAGTGGGGAGAGTGTTAGTAAAGCGTCTGGAATGTTGCACCCGAGTACCAGGGGAGGAAAACTGAGACATATTTGAACACGTCTCCCGTTCACATGGTTGATCATACTTGGGTTCCACATGCATGTTTTAGCTGAAGGAAGAATACCTTAAACCTGGAGAGTTGAGACCCGTGTAATGGGTACCATGCAATATGACTTCAAAGGGTCTTCATTTGCTCACCGAACCTCTCCAATCCTATCACTGCTGCGTTTATGCCCCTGTACACATGCTTGATTCTCTTTTGGAGACATAGCAATCCATAGGTTTTACGATACTTACTAGTCAGGTACATTCTTAGGCGTTTAATATGCGGTGTTGAGTCCATTTCGTTGAGCAAGGAGTAGCTCTTGTCTATTCCATATTTGACTTAAGGAACTTTATCTGTGCTCATTTCAATCTCTGGTTTTATGCAGCACCCCAACTCACCTTTACCCTTAAGCAAGCATAAGTTGGTTTTCTAAATTTGAGACCCTGTTCTGTTCTGTAATTCAGTTCCTGTGTAGCCAAGTTTCCATTCCGTGTATTACTGATATCTTATGATGTTTCTTTTTCTGTGTGACTTATTTCAGTTAGAATCATCATACCTGAATCCACTCATTGTGATGCTAAGGGCCTGATGACATAGATTTCATTGCTGAGTGATATTGCTTTGTAAGTAAATACCACAACTTCTTTATCCATTTTTCACTTTCTGCGATGTTGAACTTGTACTGTAAACGAGGTTCTTGTAAACAGAGGCATCCCAAACTTTGGGGTGGCTGTGTCTTTTTGATTTTAATTTCCCTAAGCTATAGGACCATAAGTGGCAGTGCCCTAGGCTCTGTTGCTTTGTTTTTTAGATGTTTCAGGAAACACCATACACTTCTCCCAAGTGTCTGTTGGCAATTTACATCCCGCCCATCAGCATAACAAGGCTCCCAGTTCTCCATGGCCTGTCCTGCCTTTCTGGATTTTACACTTTTTTCAGATGGCCCTTTTGACCGGGGGGAAGTGAGACTTCATTGTAGTGCAGATTTCCTTTGCAAGCTTGCTTGGTTGGCCAAAAAGGGCGTATGCGTTTTTTCCTGAATATATTCAGGAAAAAACGCATACGCCCTTTTTGGCCAAGTGCATCATTGTGGACGTTCTGCCTCTTTTCCTATGCTTTCAATGCAATTCCAGTCTACCTCCTGAAATCGGTTTCCTGCAATTCTGCCCCGCTTTCAAGTCCTCTTGGCAGCCTTACTTCAGTCTATTTTTGGACGATAGCTGTCATTTATAACTCTGCAGGTTTGTGAATTACAGTGCCCCTGAGCTCCTTTCTTCAACTCGCTTTCTTGTGACCTGGCCGCAACACCGCAGGATGGCTTCAGGCCCTAATCTGGTTCCGGCCCGGCATGCTGAGCCTTTGGTTAATTCCTCTTCCTGGTGGGAAATGAGAGTTAAATTTGCCCGTCCAGACACCTCCAGCTAACCTCTCATTGGTTCTCGCTATTCCTGTTCATCTTCCGCAGAAATTGCAAACTGGGCCAAACAGGAGGTTAAAGGCGCTGACTCTCCAAGTGGGGAGAGTGTTAGTAAAGCGTCTGGAATGTTGCACCCGAGTACCAGGGGAGGAAAACTGAGACATATTTGAACACGTCTCCCGTTCACATGGTTGATCATACTTGGGTTCCACATGCATGTTTTAGCTGAAGGAAGAATACCTTAAACCTGGAGAGTTGAGACCCGTGTAATGGGTACCATGCAATATGACTTCAAAGGGTCTTCATTTGCTCAACGAACCTCTCCAATCCTATCACTGCTGCGTTTATGCCCCTGTACACATGCTTGATTCTCTTTTGGAGACATAGCAATCCATAGGTTTTACGATACTTACTAGTCAGGTACATTCTTAGGCGTTTAATATGCGGTGTTGAGTCCATTTCGTTGAGCAAGGAGTAGCTCTTGTCTATTTCATATTTGACTTAAGGAACTTTATCTGTGCTCATTTCAATCTCTGGTTTTATGCAGCACCCCAACTCACCTTTACCCTTAAGCAAGCATAAGTTGGTTTTCTAAATTTGAGACCCTGTTCTGTTCTGTAATTCAGTTCCTGTGTAGCCAAGTTTCCATTCCGTGTATTACTGATATCTTATGATGTTTCTTTTTCTGTGTGACTTATTTCAGTTAGAATCATCATACATGAATCCACTCATTGTGATGCTAAGGGACTGATGACATAGATTTCATTGCTGAGTGATATTGCTTTGTAAGCAAATACCACAACTTCTTTATCCATTTTTCACTTTCTGCGATGTTGAACTTGTACTGTAAACGAGGTTCTTGTAAACAGAGGCGTCCCAAACTTTGGGGTGGCTGTGTCTTTTTGATTTTAATTTCCCTAAGCTATAGGACCATAAGTGGCAGTGCCCTAGGCTCTGTTGCTTTGTTTTTTAGATGTTTCAGGAAACACCATACACTTCTCCCGAGTGTCTGTTGGCAATTTTGATCCCGCCCATCAGCATAACAAGGCTCCCAGTTCTCCATGGCCTGTCCTGCCTTTCTGGATTTTACACTTTTTTCAGATGGCCCTTTTGACCGGGGGGAAGTGAGACTTCATTGTAGTGCAGATTTCCTTTGCAAGCTTGCTTGGTTGGCCAAAAAGGGCGTATGCGTTTTTTCCTGAATATATTCAGGAAAAAACGCATACGCCCTTTTTAGCCAAGTGCATCATTGTGGACGTTCTGCCTCTTTTCCTATGCTTTCAATGCAATTCCAGTCTACCTCCTGAAATCGGTTTCCTGCAATTCTGCCCCGCTTTCAAGTCCTCTTGGCAGCCTTACTTCAGTCTATTTTTGGACGATAGCTGTCATTTATAACTCTGCAGGTTTGTGAATTACAGTGCCCCTGAGCTCCTTTCTTCAACTCGCTTTCTTGTGACCTGGCCGCAACACCGCAGGATGGCTTCAGGCCCTAATCTGGTTCCGGCCCGGCATGTAGAGCCTTTGGTTAATTCCTCTTCCTGGTGGGAAATGAGAGTTAAATTTGCCCGTCCAGACACCTCCAGCTAGCCTCTCATTGGTTCTCGCTATTCCTGTTCATCTTCCGCAGAAATTGCAAACTGGGCCAAACAGGAGGTTAAAGGGACTGACTCTCCAAGTGGGGAGAGTGTTAGTAAAGCATCTGGAATGTTGCACCCGAGTACCAGGGGAGGAAAACTGAGACATATTTGAACACGTCTCCCGATCACATGGTTGATCATACTCTAGGTTCCACATGCATGTTTTAGCTGAAGGAAGAATACCTTAAACCTGGGTAGTTGAAACCCGTGGAATGGGTACCATGCAATATGACTTCAAAGGGTCTTCATTTGCTCACCGAACCTCTCCAATCCTATCACTGCTGCGTTTATGCCCCTGTACACATGCTTGATTCTCTTTCGGAGACATAGCAATCCATAGGTTTTAAGATACTTACAAGTCACGTACATTTTAGGCGTTTAATATGCGGTGTTGAGTCCATTTCGTTGAGCAAGGAGTAGCTCTTGTCTATTCCATATTTGGCTTAAGGAACTTTATCGGTGCTCATTTCAATCTCTGGTTTTATGCAGCACCCCAACTCACCTTTACCCTTAAGCAAGCATAAGTTGGTTTTCTAAATTTGAGACCCTGTTCTGTTCTGTAATTCAGTTCCTGTGTAGCCAAGTTTACATTCCGTGTATTACTGATATCTTATGATGTTTCTTTTTCTGTGTGACTTATTTCAGTTAGAATCATCATACCTGAATCCACTCATTGTACTGCTAAGGGCCTGATGACATAGATTTCATTGCTGAGTGATATTGCTTTGTAAGTGAATACCACAACTTCTTTATCCATTTTTCACTTTCTGCGATGTTGAACTTGTACTGTAAACGAGGTTCTTGTAAACAGAGCCGTTCCAAACTTTGGGGTGGCTGTGTCTTTTTTATTTTAATTTCCCTAAGCTATAGGACCATAAGTGGAAGTGCCCTAGGCTCTGTTGCTTTGTTTTTTAGATGTTTCAGGAAACACCATACACTTCTCCTGAGTGTCTGTTGGCAATTTACATCCCGCCCATCAGCATAACAAGGCTCCCAGTTCTCCATGCCTGTCCTGCCTTTCTGGATTTTACACTTTTTTCAGATGGCCCTTTTGACCGGGGGGAAGTGAGACTTCATTGTAGTGCAGATTTCCTTTGCAAGCTTGCTTGGTTGGCCAAAAAGGGCGTATGCGTTTTTTCCTGAATATATTCAGGAAAAAACGCATACGCCCTTTTTGGCCAAGTGCATCATTGTGGACGTTCTGCCTCTTTTCCTATGCTTTCAATGCAATTCCAGTCTACCTCCTGAAATCGGTTTCCTGCAATTCTGCCCCGCTTTCAAGTCCTCTTGGCAGCCTTACTTCAGTTTATTTTTGGACGATAGCTGTCATTTATAACTCTGCAGGTTTGTGAATTACAGTGCCCCTGAGCTCCTTTCTTCAACTCGCTTTCTTGTGACCTGGCCGCAACACCGCAGGATGGCTTCAGGCCCTAATCTGGTTCCGGCACGGCACGCTGAGCCTTTGGTTATTTCCTCTTCCTGGTGGGAAATGAGAGTTAAATTTACCCGTCCACACACCTCCAGCTAGTCTCTCATTGGTTCTCGCTATTCCTGTTCATCTTCCGCAGAAATTGCAAACTGGGCCAAACAGGAGGTTAAAGGGACTGACTCTCCAAGTCGGGAGAGTGTTAGTAAAGCGTCTGGAATGTTGCACCCGAGTACCAGGGTACGAAAACTGAGACATATTTGAACACGTCTCCCGATCACATGGTTGATCATACTTGGGTTCCACATGCATGTTTTAGCTGAAGGAAGAATACCTTAAACCTGGAGAGTTGAGACCCGTGGAATGGGTACCATGCAATATGACTTCAAAGGGTCTTCATTTGCTCACCGAACCTCTCCAATCCTATCACTGCTGCGTTTATGCCCCTGTACACACGCTTAATTCTCTTTTGGAGACATAGCAATCCATAGGTTTTAAGATACTTACTAGTCAGGTACATTCTTAGGCGTTTAATATGCGGTGTTGAGTCCATTTCGTTGAGCAAGGAGTAGCTCTTGTCTATTCCATATTTGACTTAAGGAACTTTATCTGTGCTCATTTCAATCTCTGGTTTTATGCAGCACCACAACTCACCTTTACCCTTAAGCAAGCATAAGTTGGTTTTCTAAATTTGAGACCCTGTTCTGTTCTGTAATTCAGTTCCTGTGTAGCCAAGTTTACATTCCGTGTATTACTGATATCTTATGATGTTTCTTTTCTGTGTGACTTATTTCAGTTAGAATCATCATACCTAAATCCACTCATTGTGCTGCTAAGGGCCTGATGACACAGATTTCATTGCTGAGTGATATTGCTTTGTAAGTAAATACCACAACTTCTTTATCCATTTTTCACTTTCTGCGATGTTGAATTTGTACTGTAAACGAGGTTCTTATAAACAGAGCCGATCCAAACTTTGGGGTGGCTGTGTCTTTTTGATTTTAATTTCCCTAAGCTATAGGACCATAAGTGGCAGTGCCCTAGGCTCTGTTGCTTTGTTTTTTAGATGTTTCAGGAAACACCATACACTTCTCCCGAGTGTCTGTTGGCAATTTACATCCCGCCCATCAGCATAACAAGGCTCCCAGTTCTCCATGGCCTGTCCTGCCTTTCTGGATTTTACACTTTTTTCAGATGGCCCTTTTGACCGGGGGGAAGTGAGACTTCATTGTAGTGCAGATTTCCTTTGCAAGCTTGCTTGGTTGGCCAAAAAGGGCGTATGCGTTTTTTCCTGAATATATTCAGGAAAAAACGCATACGCCCTTTTTGGCCAAGTGCATCATTGTGGACGTTCTGCCTCTTTTCCTATGCTTTCAATGCAATTCCAGTCTACCTCCTGAAATCGGTTTCCTGCAATTCTGCCCCGCTTTCAAGTCCTCTTGGCAGCCTTACTTCAGTCTATTTTTGGACGATAGCTGTCATTTATAACTCTGCAGGTTTGTGAATTACAGTGCCCCTGAGCTCCTTTCTTCAACTCGCTTTCTTGTGACCTGGCCGCAACACCGCAGGATGGCTTCAGGCCCTAATCTGGTTCCGGCACGGCACGCTGAGCCTTTGGTTATTTCCTCTTCCTGGTGGGAAATGAGAGTTAAATTTGCCCGTCCAGACACCTCCAGCTAGTCTCTCATTGGTTCTCGCTATTCCTGTTCATCTTCCGCAGAAATTGCAAACTGGGCCAAACAGGAGGTTAAAGGGACTGACTCTCCAAGTCGGGAGAGTGTTAGTAAAGCGTCTGGAATGTTGCACCCGAGTACCAGGGTACGAAAACTGAGACATATTTGAACACGTCTCCCGATCACATGGTTGATCATACTTGGGTTCCACATGCATGTTTTAGCTGAAGGAAGAATACCTTAAACCTGGAGAGTTGAGACCCGTGGAATGGGTACCATGCAATATGACTTCAAAGGGTCTTCATTTGCTCACCGAACCTCTCCAATCCTATCACTGCTGCGTTTATGCCCCTGTACACACGCTTGATTCTCTTTTGGAGACATAGCAATCCATAGGTTTTAAGATACTTACTAGTCAGGTACATTCTTAGGCGTTTAATATGCGGTGTTGAGTCCATTTCGTTGAGCAAGGAGTAGCTCTTGTCTATTCCATATTTGACTTAAGGAACTTTATCTGTGCTCATTTCAATCTCTGGTTTTATGCAGCACCACAACTCACCTTTACCCTTAAGCAAGCATAAGTTGGTTTTCTAAATTTGAGACCCTGTTCTGTTCTGTAATTCAGTTCCTGTGTAGCCAAGTTTACATTCCGTGTATTACTGATATCTTATGATGTTTCTTTTCTGTGTGACTTATTTCAGTTAGAATCATCATACCTGAATCCACTCATTGTGCTGCTAAGGGCCTGATGACACAGATTTCATTGCTGAGTGATATTGCTTTGTAAGTAAATACCACAACTTCTTTATCCATTTTTCACTTTCTGCGATGTTGAACTTGTACTGTAAACGAGGTTCTTATAAACAGAGCCGATCCAAACTTTGGGGTGGCTGTGTCTTTTTGATTTTAATTTCCCTAAGCTATAGGACCATAAGTGGCAGTGCCCTAGGCTCTGTTGCTTTGTTTTTTAGATGTTTCAGGAAACACCATACACTTCTCCCGAGTGTCTGTTGGCAATTTACATCCCGCCCATCAGCATAACAAGGCTCCCAGTTCTCCATGGCCTGTCCTGCCTTTCTGGATTTTACACTTTTTTCAGATGGCCCTTTTGACCGGGGGGAAGTGAGACTTCATTGTAGTGCAGATTTCCTTTGCAAGCTTGCTTGGTTGGCCAAAAAGGGCGTATGCGTTTTTTCCTGATTATATTCAGGAAAAAACGCATACGCCCTTTTTGGCCAAGTGCATCATTGTGGACGTTCTGCCTCTTTTCCTATGCTTTCAATGCAATTCCAGTCTACCTCCTGAAATCGGTTTCCTGCAATTCTGCCCCGCTTTCAAGTCCTCTTGGCAGCCTTACTTCAGTCTATTTTTGGACGATAGCTGTCATTTATAACTCTGCAGGTTTGTGAATTACAGTGCCCCTGAGCTCCTTTCTTCAACTCGCTTTCTTGTGACCTGGCCGCAACACCGCAGGATGGCTTCAGGCCCTAATCTGGTTCCGGCACGGCACGCTGAGCCTTTGGTTAATTCCTCTTCCTGGTGGGAAATTAGAGTTAAATTTGCCCGTCCAGACACCTCCAGCTAGTCTCTCATTGGTTCTCGCTATTCCTGTTCATCTTCCGCAGAAATTGCAAACTGGGCCAAACAGGAGGTTAAAGGCGCTGACTCTCGAAGTGGGGAGAGTGTTAGTAAAGCGTCTGGAATGTTGCACCCGAGTACCAGGGGAGGAAAACTGAGACATATTTGAACACGTCTCCCGTTCACATGGTTGATCATACTTGGGTTCCACATGCATGTTTTAGCTGAAGGAAGAATACCTTAAGACTGGAGAGTTGAGACCTGTGGAATGGGTACCATGCAATATGACTTCAAAGGGTCTTCATTTGCTCACCGAACCTCTCCAATCCTATCACTGCTGCGTTTATGCCCCTGTACACATGCTTGATTCTCTTTTGGAGACATAGCAATCCATAGGTTTTACGATACTTACTAGTCAGGTACATTCTTAGGCGTTTAATATGTGGTGTTGAGTCCATTTCGTTGAGCAAGGAGTAGCTCCTGTCTATTCCATATTTGACTTAAGGAACTTTATCTGTGCTCATTTCAATCTCTGGTTTTATGCAGCACCCCAACTCACCTTTACCCTTAAGCAAGCATAAGTTGGTTTTCTAAATTTGAGACCCTGTTCTGTTCTGTAATTCAGTTCCTGTGTAGCCAAGTTTACATTCCGTGTATTACTGATATCTTATGATGTTTCTTTTTCTGTGTGACTTATTTCAGTTAGAATCATCATACCTGAATCCACTCATTGTGATGCTAAGGGCCTGATGACATAGATTTCATTGCTGAGTGATATTGCTTTGTAAGTAAATACCACAACTTCTTTATCCATTTTTCACTTTC
This sequence comes from Delphinus delphis, assembly GCF_949987515.2. Taxonomy (NCBI): domain Eukaryota; kingdom Metazoa; phylum Chordata; class Mammalia; order Artiodactyla; family Delphinidae; genus Delphinus; species Delphinus delphis. The sequence continues at coordinate 919,752 of NW_027192697.1, read as the reverse complement.
TGCGATGTTGAACTTGTACTGTAAACGAGGTTCTTGTAAACAGAGGCGTCCCAAACTTTGGGGTGGCTGTGTCTTTTTGATTTTAATTTCCCTAAGCTATAGGACCATAAGTGGCAGTGCCCTAGGCTCTGTTGCTTTGTTTTTTAGATGTTTCAGGAAACACCATACACTTCTCCCGAGTGTCTGTTGGCAATTTACATCCCGCCCATCAGCATAACAAGGCTCCCAGTTCTCCATGGCCTGTCCTGACTTTCTGGATTTTACACTTTTTTCAGATGGCCCTTTTGACCGGGGGGAAGTGAGACTTCATTGTAGTGCAGATTTCCTTTGCAAGCTTGCTTGGTTGGCCAAAAAGGGCGTATGCGTTTTTTTCTGAATATATTCAGGAAAAAACGCATACGCCCTTTTTGGCCAAGTGCATCATTGTGGACGTTCTGCCTCTTTTCCTATGCTTTCAATGCAATTCCAGTCTACCTCCTGAAATCGGTTTCCTGCAATTCTGCCCCGCTTTCAAGTCCTCTTGGCAGCCTTACTTCAGTCTATTTTTGGACGATAGCTGTCATTTATAACTCTGCAGGTTTTTGAATTACAGTGCCCCTGAGCTCCTTTCTTCAACTCGCTGTCTTTTGAGCTGGCCGCAACACCGCAGGATGGCTTCAGGCCCTAATCTGGTTCCGGCACGGCACGCTGAGCCTTTGGTTAATTCCTCTTCCTGGTGGGAAATGAGAGTTAAATTTGCCCGTCCAGACACCTCCAGCTAGCCTCTCATTGGTTCTCGCTATTCCTGTTCATCTTCCGCAGAAATTGCAAACTGGGCCAAACAGGAGGTTAAAGGGACTGACTCTCCAAGTGGGGAGAGTGTTAGTAAAGCGTCTGGAATGTTGCACCCGAGTACCAGGGGAGGAAAACTGAGACATATTTGAACACGTCTCCCGATCACATGGTTGATCATACTCTAGGTTCCACATGCATGTTTTAGCTGAAGGAAGAATACCTAAAACCTGGGTAGTTGAAACCCGTGGAATGGGTACCATGCAATATGACTTCAAAGGGTCTTCATTTGCTCACCGAACCTCTCCAATCCTATCACTGCTGCGTTTATGCCCCTGTACACATGCTTGATTCTCTTTCGGAGACATAGCAATCATTGGTTTTTAAGACACTTACTAGTCAGGTACATTCTTAGGCGTTTAATATGCGGTGTTGAGTCCATTTCGTTGAGCAAGGAGTAGCTCTTGTCTATTCCATATTTGACTTAAGGAACTTTATCTGTGCTCATTTCAATCTCTGGTTTTATGCAGCACCCCAACTCACCTTTACCCTTAAGCAAGCATAAGTTGGTTGTCTAAATTTGGGACCCTGTTCTGTTTTGGAATTCAGTTCCTGTGTAGCCAAGTTTACATTCCGTGTATTACTGATATCTTATGATGTTTCTTTTTCTGTGTGAATTATTTCAGTTAGAATCATCATACCTGAATCCACTCATTGTGCTGCTAAGGGCCTGATGACACAGATATCATTGCTGAGTGATATTGCTTTGTAAGTAAATACCACAACTTGTTTATCCATTTTTCACTTTCTGCGATGTTGAACTTGTACTGTAAACGAGGTATTTGTAAACAGAGCCGTTCCAAACTTTGGGGTGGCTGTGTCTTTTTGATTTTAATTTCCCTAAGCTATAGGACCATAAGTGGAAGTGCCCTAGGTTCTGTTGCTTTGTTTTTTAGATGTTTCAGGAAACACCATACACTTCTCCAGAGTGGCTGTTGGCAATTTACATCCCGCCCATCAGCATAACAAGGCTCCCAGTTCTCCATGGCCTGTCCTGCCTTTCTGGATTTTACACTTTTTTCAGATGGCCCTTTTGACCGGGGGGAAGTGAGACTTCATTGTAGTGCAGATTTCCTTTGCAAGCTTGCTTGGTTGGCCAAAAAGGGCGTATGCGTTTTTTCCTGAATATATTCAGGAAAAAACGCATACGCCCTTTTTGGCCAAGTGCATCATTGTGGACGTTCTGCCTCTTTTCCTATGCTTTCAATGCAATTCCAGTCTACCTCCTGAAATCGGTTTCCTGCAATTCTGCCCCGCTTTCAAGTCCTCTTGGCAGCCTTACTTCAGTCTATTTTTGGACGATAGCTGTCATTTATAACTCTGCAGGTTTTTGAATTACAGTGCCCCTGGGCTCCTTTCTTCAACTCGCTTTCTTTTGAGCTGGCCGCAACACCGCAGGATGGCTTCAGGCCGTAATCTGGTTCCGGTACGGCACGCTGAGCCTTTGGTTATTTCCTCTTCCTGGTGGGAAATGAGAGTTAAATTTGCCCGTCCAGACACCTCCAGCTAGCCTCTCATTGGTTCTCGCTATTCCTGTTCATCTTCCGCAGAAATTGCAAACTGGGCCAAACAGGAGGTTAAAGGGACTGACTCTCCAAGTCGGGAGAGTGTTAGTAAAGCGTCTGGAATGTTGCACCCGAGTACCAGGGGAGGAAAACTGAGACATATTTGAACACGTCTCCCGTTCACATGGTTGATCATACTCTAGGTTCCACATGCATGTTTTAGCTGAAGGAAGAATACCTTAAACCTGGAGAGTTGAGACCCGTGTAATGGGTACCATGCAATATGACTTCAAAGGGTCTTCATTTGCTCACCGAACCTCTCCAATCCTATCACTGCTGCGTTTATTCCCCTGTACACACGCTTGATTCTCTTTTGGAGACATAGCAATCCATAGGTTTTAAGATACTTACTAGTCAGGTATATTCTTAGGGGTTTAATATGGGGTTTTGAGTCCATTTCGTTGAGCAAGGAGTAGCTCTTGTCTATTCCATATTTGGCTTAAGGAACTTTATCTGTGCTCATTTCAATCTCTGGTTTTATGCAGCACCCCAACTCACCTTTCCCCTTAAGCAAGCATAAGTTGGTTTTCTAAATTTGAGTCCCTGTTCTGTTCTGGAATGCAGTTCCTGTGTAGCCAAGTTTACATTCCGTGTATTAGTGATATCTTATGATGTTTCTTTTTCTGTGTGACTTATTTCAGTTAGAATCATCGTACCTGAATCCACTCATTATGCTGCTACAGGCCTGATGACATAGATTTCATTGCTGAGTGATACTGCATTGTACGTAAGTACCACAAGTTCTTTATCCATTTTTCACGTTCTGTGATGTTGAACTTGTACTGTAAACGAGGTTCTTGTAAACAGAGGCGTCCCAAACTTTGGGGTGGCTGTGTCTTTTTGATTTTAATTTCCCTAAGCTATAGGACCATAAGTGGCTGTGCCCTAGGCTCTGTTGATTTGTTTTTTAGATGTTTCAGGAAACACCATACACTTCTCCTGAGTGTCTGTTGGCAATTTACATCCCGCCCATCAGCATAACAAGGCTCCCAGTTCGCCATGGCCTGTCCTGCCTTTCTGGATTTTACACTTTTTTCAGATGGCCCTTTTGACCGGGGGGAAGTGAGACTTCATTGTAGTGCAGATTTCCTTTGCAAGCTTGCTTGGTTGGCCAAAAAGGGCGTATGCGTTTTTTCCTGAATATATTCAGGAAAAAACGCATACGCCCTTTTTGGCCAAGTGCATCATTGTGGACGTTCTGCCTCTTTTCCTATGCTTTCAATGCAATTCCAGTCTACCTCCTGAAATCAGTTTCCTGCAATTCTGCCCCGCTTTCAAGTCCTCTTGGCAGCCTTACTTCAGTCTATTTTTGGACGATAGCTGTCATTTATAACTCTGCAGGTTTGTGAATTACAGTGCCCCTGAGCTCCTTTCTTCAACTCGCTTTCTTTTGAGCTGGCCGCAACACCGCAGGATGGCTTCAGGCCCTAATCTGGTTCCGGTATGGCACGCTGAGCCTTTGGTTATTTCCTTTTCCTGGTGGGAAATGAGAGTTAAATTTGCCCGTCCAGACACCTCCAGCTAGCCTCTCATTGGTTCTTGCTATTCCTGTTCATCTTCCGCAGAAATTGCAAACTGGGCCAAACAGGAGATTAAAGGGACTGACTCTCCAAGTCGGGAGAGTGTTAGTAAAGCGTCTGGAATGTTGCACCCGAGTACCAGGGTACGAAAACTGACATATTTGAACACGTCTCCCGATCACATGGTTGATCATACTCTAGGTTCCACATGCATGTTTTAGCTGAAGGAAGAATACCTTAAACCTGGGTAGTTGAAACCCGTGGAATGGGTACCATGCAATATGACTTCAAAGGGTCTTCATTTGCTCACCGAACCTCTCCAATCCTATCACTGCTGCGTTTATGCCCCTGTACACATGCTTGATTCTCTTTCGGAGACATAGCAATCCATATGTTTTAAGATACTTCCTAGTCAGGTACATTCTTAGGCGTTTAATGTGCGGTGTTGAGTCCATTTCGTTGAGCAAGGAGTAGCTCTTGTCTATTCCATATTTGGCTTAAGGAACTTTATCTGTGCTCATTTCAATCTCTGGTTTTATGCAGCACCCCAACTCACCTTTACCCTTAAGCAAGCATAAGTTGGTTTTCTAAATTTGAGACACTGTTCTGTTTTGGAATTCAGTTCCTGTGTAGCCAAGTTTACATTCCGTGTATTACTGATATCTTATGATGTTTCTTTTTCTGTGTGACTTATTTCAGTTAGAATCATCGTACCTGAATCCACTCATTGTGCTGCTAAGGGCCTGATGACACAGATATCATTGCTGAGTGATATTGCTTTGTAAGTAAATACCACAACTTCTTTATCCATTTTTCACTTTCTGCGATGTTGAACTTGTACTGTAAACGAGGTTCTTGTAAACAGAGCCGTTCCAAACTTTGGGGTGTCTGTGTCTTTTTGATTTTAATTTCCCTAAGCTATAGGACCATAAGTGGAAGTGCCCTAGGTTCTGTTGCTTTGTTTTTTACATGTTTCAGGAAACACCATACACTTCTCCCGAGTGGTTGTTGGCAATTTACATCCCGCCCATCACCATAACAAGGCTCCCAGTTCTCCATGGCCTGTCTTGTCTTTCTGGATTTCACACTTTTATCAGATGGCCCTTTTGAACGGGGGGAAGTGAGACTTCATTGTAATGCAGATTTCCTTTGCAAGCTTGCTTGGTTGGCCAAAAAGGGCGTATGCGTTTTTTCCTGAATATATTCAGGAAAAAACGCATACGCCCTTTTTAGCCAAGTGCATCATTGTGGACGTTCTGCCTCTTTTCCTATGCTTTCAATGCAATTCCAGTCTACCTCCTGAAATCGGTTTCCTGCAATTCTGCCCCGCTTTCAAGTCCTCTTGGCAGCCTTACTTCAGTCTATTTTTGGACGATAGCTGTCATTTATAACTCTGCAGGTTTGTGAATTACAGTGCCCCTGAGCTCCTTTCTTCAACTCGCTTTCTTGTGACCTGGCCGCAACACCGCAGGATGGCTTCAGGCCCTAATCTGGTTCCGGCACGGCACGCTGAGCCTCTGGTTATTTCCTCTTCCTGGTGGGAAATGAGAGTTAAATTTGCCCGTCCAGACACCTCCAGCTAGTCTCTCATTGGTTCTCGCTATTCCTGTTCATCTTCCGCAGAAATTGCAAACTGGGCCAAACAGGAGGTTAAAGGCGCTGACTCTCCAAGTCGGGAGAGTGTTAGTAAAGCGTCTGGAATGTTGCACCCGAGTACCAGGGGAGGAAAACTGAGACATATTTGAACACGTCTCCCGTTCACATGGTTGATCATACTTGGGTTCCACATGCATGTTTTAGCTGAAGGAAGAATACCTTAAACCTGGAGAGTTGAGACCCGTGTAATGGGTACCATGCAATATGACTTCAAAGGGTCTTCATTTGCTCACCGAACCTCTCCAATCCTATCACTGCTGCGTTTATGCCCCTGTACACATGCTTGATTCTCTTTCAGAGACATGGCAATCCATAGGTTTTCCGATACTTACTAGTCTGGTACATTCTTCGGCGTTTAATATGCGGTGTTGAGTCCATTTCGTTGAGCAAGGAGTAGCTCTTGCCTATTCCATATTTGACTTAAGGAACTTTATCTGTGCTCATTTCAATCTCTGGTTTTATGCAGCACCCCAACTCACCTTTCCCCTTAAGCAAGCATAAGTTGGTTTTCTAAATTTGAGACCCTGTTCTGTTCTGTAATTCAGTTCCTGTGTAGCCAAGTTTACATTCCGTGTATTACTGATATCTTATGATGTTTGTTTTCTGTGTGACTTATTTCAGTTAGAATCATCATAACTGAATCCACTCATTGTGCTGCTACGGGCCTGATGACACAGATTTCATTGCTGAGTGATATTGCTTTGTAAGTAAATACCACAACTTCTTTATCCATTTTTCACTTTCTGCGATGTTGAACTTGTACTGTAAACGAGGTTCTTGTAAACAGAGCCGTTCGAAAGTTTGGGGTGGCTGTGTCTTTTTGATTTTAATTTCCCTAAGCTATAGGAGCATAAGTGGCAGTGCCCTAGGCTCTGTTGCTTTGTTTTTTAGATGTTTCAGGAAACACCATACACTTCTCCCGAGTGTCTGTTGGCAATTTACATCCCGCCCATCAGCATAACAAGGCTCCCAGTTCTCCATGGCCTGTCCTGCCTTTCTGGATTTTACACTTTTTTCAGATGGCCCTTTTGACCGGGGGGAAGTGAGACTTCATTGTAGTGCAGATTTCCTTTGCAAGCTTGCTTGGTTGGCCAAAAAGGGCGTATGCGTTTTTTCCTGAATATATTCAGGAAAAAACGCATACGCCCTTTTTGGCCAAGTGCATCATTGTGGACGTTCTGCCTCTTTTCCTATGCTTTCAATGCAATTCCAGTCTACCTCCTGAAATCGGTTTCCTGCAATTCTGCCCCGCTTTCAAGTCCTCTTGGCAGCCTTACTTCAGTCTATTTTTGGACGATAGCTGTCATTTATAACTCTGCAGGTTTGTGAATTACAGTGCCCCTGAGCTCCTTTCTTCAACTCGCTTTCTTGTGACCTGGCCGCAACACCGCAGGATGGCTTCAGGCCCTAATCTGGTTCCGGCACGGCATGCTGAGCCTTTGGTTAATTCCTCTTCCTGGTGGGAAATGAGAGTTAAATTTGCCCGTCCAGACACCTCCAGCTAGTCTCTCATTGGTTCTCGCTATTCCTGTTCATCTTCCGCAGAAATTGCAAACTGGGCCAAACAGGAGGTTAAAGGGACTGACTCTCCAAGTCGGGAGAGTGTTAGTAAAGCGTCTGGAATGTTGCACCCGAGTACCAGGGGAGGAAAACTGAGAAATATTTGAACACGTCTCACGATCACATGGTTGATCATACTCTAGGTTCCACATGCATGTTTTAGCTGAAGGAAGAATACCTTAAACCTGGAGAGTTGAGACCCGTGTAATGCTTACCATGCAATATGACTTCAAAGGGTCTTCATTTGCTCACCGAACCTCTCCAATCCTATCACTGCTGCGTTTATGCCCCTGTACACATGCTTGATTCTCTTTTGGAGACATAGCAATCCATAGGTTTTCCGATACTTACTAGTCAGGTACATTCTTAGGCGTTTAATATGCGGTGTTGAGTCCATTTCGTTGAGCAAGGAGTAGCTCTTGTCTATTCCATATTTGACTTAAGGAACTTTATCTGTGCTCATTTCAATCTCTGGTTTTATGCAGCACCCCAACTCACCTTTCCCCTTAAGCAAGCATAAGTTGGTTTTCTAAATTTGAGACCCTGTTCTGTTCTGTAATTCAGTTCCTGTGTAGCCAAGTTTACATTCCGTGTATTACTGATATCTTATGATGTTTCTTTTCTGTGTGACTTATTTCAGTTAGAATCATCATACCTGAATCCACTCATTGTGCTGCTAAGGGCCTGATGACACAGATTTCATTGCTGAGTGATATTGCTTTGTAAGTAAATACCACAACTTCTTTATCCATTTTTCACTTTCTGCGATGTTGAACTTGTACTGTAAACGAGGTTCTTGTAAACAGAGCCGTTCCAAACTTTGGGGTGGCTGTGTCTTTTTGATTTTAATTTCCCTAAGCTATAGGACCATAAGTGGCAGTGCCCTAGGCTCTGTTGCTTTGTTTTTTAGATGTTTCAGGAAACACCATACACTTCTCCCGAGTGTCTGTTGGCAATTTACATCCCGCCCATCAGCATAACAAGGCTCCCAGTTCTCCATGGCCTGTCCTGCCTTTCTGGATTTTACACTTTTTTCAGATGGCCCTTTTGACCGGGGGGAAGTGAGACTTCATTGTAGTGCAGATTTCCTTTGCAAGCTTGCTTGGTTGGCCAAAAAGGGCGTATGCGTTTTTTCCTGAATATATTCAGGAAAAAACGCATACGCCCTTTTTGGCCAAGTGCATCATTGTGGACGTTCTGCCTCTTTTCCTATGCTTTCAATGCAATTCCAGTCTACCTCCTGAAATCGGTTTCCTGCAATTCTGCCCCGCTTTCAAGTCCTCTTGGCAGCCTTACTTCAGTCTATTTTTGGACGATAGCTGTCATTTATAACTCTGCAGGTTTGTGAATTACAGTGCCCCTGAGCTCCTTTCTTCAACTCGCTTTCTTGTGACCTGGCCGCAACACCGCAGGATGGCTTCAGGCCCTAATCTGGTTCCGGCACGGCACGCTGAGCCTTTGGTTAATTCCTCTTCCTGGTGGGAAATGAGAGTTAAATTTGCCCGTCCAGACACCTCCAGCTAGTCTCTCATTGGTTCTCGCTATTCCTGTTCATCTTCCGCAGAAATTGCAAACTGGGCCAAACAGGAGGTTAAAGGGACTGACTCTCCAAGTCGGGAGAGTGTTAGTAAAGCGTCTGGAATGTTGCACCCGAGTACCAGGGGAGGAAAACTGAGACATATTTGAACACGTCTCCCATTCACATGGTTGATCATACTCTGGGGTCCACATGCATGTTTTAGCTGAAGGAAGAATACCTTAAACCTGGAGATTTGAGACCCGTGGAATGGGTACCATGCAATATGACTTCAAAGGGTCTTCATTTGCTCACCGAACCTCTCCAATCCTATCACTGCTGCGTTTATGCCCCTGTACACACGCTTGATTCTCTTTTGGAGACATAGCAATCCATAGGTTTTAAGATACTTACTAGTCAGGTACATTCTTAGGCGTTTAATATGGGGTGTTGAGTCCATTTCGTTGAGCAAGGAGTAGCTCTTGTGTATTCCATATTTGGCTTAAGGACCTTTATCTGTGCTCATTTCAATCTCTGGTTTTATACAGCACCCCAACTCACCTTTCCCCTTAAGCAAGCATAAGTTGGTTTTCTAAATTTGAGACCCTGTTCTGTTTTGGAATGCAGTTCCTGTGTAGCCAAGTTTACATTCCGTGTATTAGTGATATATTATGATGTTTCTTTTTCTGTGTGACTTATTTCAGTTAGAATCATCGTACCTGAATCCACTCATTATGCTGCTATGGGCCTGATGACATAGATTTCATTGCTGAGTGATACTGCATTGTACGTAAGTACCACAAGTTCTTTATCCATTTTTCACTTTCTGTGATATTGAACTTGTACGGTAAACGCGGTTCCTGTAAACGGAGGCGTCCCAAACTTTGGGGTGGCTGTGTCTTTTTGATTTTAATTTCCCTAAGCTATAGGACCATAAGTGGAAGTGCCCTAGGCTCTGTTGCTTTGTTTTTTAGATGTTTCAGGAAACACCATACACTTCTCCTGAGTGTCTTTTGGCAATTTACATCCCGCCCATCAGCATAACAAGGCTCCCAGTTCTCCATGGCCTGTCCTGCCTTTCTGGATTTTACACTTTTTTCAGATGGCCCTTTTGACCGGGGGGAAGTGAGACTTCATTGTAGTGCAGATTTCCTTTGCAAGTTTGCTTGGTTGGCCAAAAAGGGCGTATGCGTTTTTTCCTGAATATATTCTCTTGGCAGCCTTACTTCAGTCTATTTTTGGCTGATAGCTGTCATTTATAACTCTGCAGGTTTGTGAATTACAGTGCCCCTGAGCTCCTTTCTTCAACTCGCTTTCTTTTGAGCTGGCCGCAGCACCGCAGGATGTCTTCAGGCTCTAATCTGGTTCTGGCACGGCACGCTGAGCGTTTGGTTATTTCCTCTTCCTGGTGGGAAATGAGAGTTAAATTTGCCCATCCAGACACCTCCAGCTAGTTTCTCATTGGTTCTCGCTATTCCTGTTCATCTTCCGCAGAAATTGCAAACTGGGCCAAACAGGAGGTTAAAGGGACTGACTCTCCAAGTGGGGAGATTGTTAGTAAAGCGTCTGGAATGTTGCACCCGAATACCAGGGTACGAAAACTGAGACATATTTGAACACGTCTCCCGATCACATGGTTGATCATACTCTGGGTTCCACATGCATGTTTTAGCTGAAGGAAAAATACCTAAAACCTGGGTAGTTGAAACCCGTGTAATGGGTACCATGCAATATAACTTCAAAGGGTCTTCATTTGCTCACCGAACCTCTCCAATCCTATCACTGCTGCGTTTATGCCCCTGTTCACATGCTTGATTCTCTTTCGGACACATAGCAATCCATAGGTTTTAAGATACTTACTAGTCAGGTACATTCTTAGGCGTTTAATATGCTGTGTTGAGTCCATTTCGTTGAGCAAGGAGTAGCTCTTGTCTATTCCATATTTGGCTTAAGGAACTTTATCTGTGCTCATTTCAATCTCTGGTTTTATGCAGCACCCCAACTCACCTTTACCCTTAAGCAAGCATAAGTTGGTTGTCTAAATTTGAGACCCTGTTCTGTTCTGTAATTCAGTTCCTGTGTAGCCAAGTTTCCATTCCGTGTATTACTGATATCTTATGATGTTTCTTTTTCTGTGTGACTTACTTCAGTGAGAATCATCATACCTGAATCCACTCATTGTGCTGCTACGGGCCTGATGACACAGATTTCATTGCTGAGTGATATTGCTTTGTAAGTAAATACCACAACTTCTTTATCCATTTTTCACTTTCTGCGATGTTGAACTTGTACTGTAAACGAGGTTCTTGTAAACAGAGCCGTTCCAAACTTTGGGGTGGCTGTGTCTTTTTGATTTTAATTTCCCTAAGCTATAGGACCATAAGTGGCAGTGCCCTAGGCTCTGTTGCTTTGTTTTTTAGATGTTTCAGGAAACACCATACACTTCTCCCGAGTGTCTGTTGGCAATTTACATCCCGCCCATCAGCATAACAAGGCTCCCAGTTCTCCATGGCCTGTCCTGCCTTTCTGGATTTTACACTTTTTACAGATGGCCCTTTTGACCGGGGGGAAGTGAGACTTCATTGTAGTGCAGATTTCCTTTGCAAGCTTGCTTGGTTGGCCAAAAAGGGCGTATGCGTTTTTTCCTGAATATATTCAGGAAAAAACGCATACGCCCTTTTTGGCCAAGTGCATCATTGTGGACGTTCTGCCTCTTTTCCTATGCTTTCAATGCAATTCCAGTCTACCTCCTGAAATCGGTTTCCTGCAATTCTGCCCCGCTTTCAAGTCCTCTTGGCAGCCTTACTTCAGTCTATTTTTGGACGATAGCTGTCATTTATAACTCTGCAGGTTTGTGAATTACAGTGCCCCTGAGCTCCTTTCTTCAACTCGCTTTCTTGTGACCTGGCCGCAACACCGCAGGATGGCTTCAGGCCCTAATCTGGTTCCGGCACGGCACGCTGAGCCTTTGGTTAATTCCTCTTCCTGGTGGGAAATGAGAGTTAAATTTGCCCGTCCAGACACCTCCAGCTAGTCTCTCATTGGTTCTCGCTATTCCTGTTCATCTTCCGCAGAAATTGCAAACTGGGCCAAACAGGAGGTTAAAGGGACTGACTCTCCAAGTCGGGAGAGTGTTAGTAAAGCGTCTGGAATGTTGCACCCGAGTACCAGGGGAGGAAAACTGAGACATATTTGAACACGTCTCCCATTCACATGGTTGATCATACTCTGGGGTCCACATGCATGTTTTAGCTGAAGGAAGAATACCTTAAACCTGGAGAGTTGAGACCCGTGGAATGGGTACCATGCAATATGACTTCAAAGGGTCTTCATTTGCTCACCGAACCTCTCCAATCCTATCACTGCTGCGTTTATGCCCCTGTACACACGCTTGATTCTCTTTTGGAGACATAGCAATCCATAGGTTTTAAGATACTTACTAGTCAGGTACATTCTTAGGCGTTTAATATGGGGTGTTGAGTCCATTTCGTTGAGCAAGGAGTAGCTCTTGTGTATTCCATATTTGGCTTAAGGACCTTTATCTGTGCTCATTTCAATCTCTGGTTTTATACAGCACCCCAACTCACCTTTCCCCTTAAGCAAGCATAAGTTGGTTTTCTAAATTTGAGACCCTGTTCTGTTTTGGAATGCAGTTCCTGTGTAGCCAAGTTTACATTCCGTGTATTAGTGATATATTATGATGTTTCTTTTTCTGTGTGACTTATTTCAGTTAGAATCATCGTACCTGAATCCACTCATTATGCTGCTATGGGCCTGATGACATAGATTTCATTGCTGAGTGATACTGCATTGTACGTAAGTACCACAAGTTCTTTATCCATTTTTCACTTTCTGTGATATTGAACTTGTACGGTAAACGCGGTTCCTGTAAACGGAGGCGTCCCAAACTTTGGGGTGGCTGTGTCTTTTTGATTTTAATTTCCCTAAGCTATAGGACCATAAGTGGAAGTGCCCTAGGCTCTGTTGCTTTGTTTTTTAGATGTTTCAGGAAACACCATACACTTCTCCTGAGTGTCTGTTGGCAATTTACATCCCGCCCATCAGCATAACAAGGCTCCCAGTTCTCCATGGCCTGTCCTGCCTTTCTGGATTTTACACTTTTTTCAGATGGCCCTTTTGACCGGGGGGAAGTGAGACTTCATTGTAGTGCAGATTTCCTTTGCAAGTTTGCTTGGTTGGCCAAAAAGGGCGTATGCGTTTTTTCGTGAATATATTCTCTTGGCAGCCTTACTTCAGTCTATTTTTGGACGATAGCTGTCATTTATAACTCTGCAGGTTTGTGAATTACAGTGCCCCTGAGCTCCTTTCTTCAACTCGCTTTCTTTTGAGCTGGCCGCAGCACCGCAGGATGTCTTCAGGCTCTAATCTGGTTCTGGCACGGCACGCTGAGCGTTTGGTTATTTCCTCTTCCTGGTGGGAAATGAGAGTTAAATTTGCCCATCCAGACACCTCCAGCTAGTTTCTCATTGGTTCTCGCTATTCCTGTTCATCTTCTGCAGAAATTGCAAACTGGGCCAAACAGGAGGTTAAAGGGACTGACTCTCCAAGTGGGGAGATTGTTAGTAAAGTGTCTGGAATGTTGCACCCGAATACCAGGGTACGAAAACTGAGACATATTTGAACACGTCTCCCGATCACATGGTTGATCATACTCTGGGTTCCGCATGCATGTTTTAGCTGAAGGAAAAATACCTAAAACCTGGGTAGTTGAAACCCGTGTAATGGGTACCATGCAATATAACTTCAAAGGGTCTTCATTTGCTCACCGAACCTCTCCAATCCTATCACTGCTGCGTTTATGCCCCTGTACACATGCTTGATTCTCTTTCGGACACATAGCAATCCATAGGTTTTAAGATACTTACTAGTCAGGTACATTCTTAGGCGTTTAATATGCGGTGTTGAGTCCATTTCGTTGAGCAAGGAGTAGCTCTTGTCTATTCCATATTTGGCTTAAGGAACTTTATCTGTGCTCATTTCAATCTCTGGTTTTATGCAGCACCCCAACTCACCTTTACCCTTAAGCAAGCATAAGTTGGTTGTCTAAATTTGAGACCCTGTTCTGTTCTGTAATTCAGTTCCTGTGTAGCCAAGTTTCCATTCCGTGTATTACTGATATCTTATGATGTTTCTTTTTCTGTGTGACTTACTTCAGTGAGAATCATCATACCTGAATCCACTCATTGTGCTGCTACGGGCCTGATGACACAGATTTCATTGCTGAGTGATATTGCTTTGTAAGTAAATACCACAACTTCTTTATCCATTTTTCACTTTCTGCGATGTTGAACTTGTACTGTAAACGAGGTTCTTGTAAACAGAGCCGTTCCAAACTTTGGGGTGGCTGTGTCTTTTTGATTTTAATTTCCCTAAGCTATAGGACCATAAGTGGAAGTGCCCTAGGTTCTGTTGCTTTGTTTTTTAGATGTTTCAGGAAACACCATACACTTCTCCCGAGTGGTTGTTGGCAATTTACATCCCGCCCATCAGCATAACAAGGCTCCCAGTTTTAAATGGCCTGTTGCCTTTCTGGATTTTACACTTTTTTCAGATGGCCCTTTTGACCGGGGGGAAGTGAGACTTCATTGTAGTGCAGATTTCCTTTGCAAGCTTGCTTGGTTGGCCAAAAAGGGCGTATGCGTTTTTTCCTGAATATATTCAGGAAAAAACGCATACGCCCTTTTTGGCCAAGTGCATCATTGTGGACGTTCTGCCTCTTTTCCTATGCTTTCAATGCAATTCCAGTCTACCTCCTGAAATCGGTTTCCTGCAATTCTGCCCCGCTTTCAAGTCCTCTTGGCAGCCTTACTTCAGTCTATTTTTGGACGATAGCTGTCATTTATAACTCTGCAGGTTTGTGAGTTACAGTGCCCCTGAGCTCCTTTCTTCAACTCGCTTTCTTGTGACCTGGTCGCAACACCGCAGGATGGCTTCAGACCCTAATCTTGTTCCGGCCCGGCATGCTGAGCCTTTGGTTAATTCCTCTTCCTGGTGGGAAATGAGAGTTAAATTTGCCCGTCCAGACACCTCCAGCTAGCCTCTCATTGGTTCTCGCTATTCCTGTTCATCTTCCGCAGAAATTGCAAACTGGGCCAAACAGGAGGTTAAAGGGACTGACTCTCCAAGTCGGGAGAGTGTTAGTAAAGCGTCTGGAATGTTGCACCCGAGTACCAGGGGAGGAAAACTGAGACATATTTGAACACGTCTCCCGTTCACATGGTTGATCATACTCTGGGTTCCACATGCATGTTTTAGCTGAAGGAAGAATACCTTAAACCTGGAGAGTTGAGACCCGTGTAATGGGTACCATGCAATATGACTTCAAAGGGTCTTCATTTGCTCACCGAACCTCTCCAATCCTATCACTGCTGCGTTTATGCCCCTGTACACACGCTTGATTCTCTTTTGGAGACATAGCAATCCATAGGTTTTAAGATACTTACTAGTCAGGTACATTCTTAGGCGTTTAATATGGGGTTTTGAGTCCATTTCGTTGAGCAAGGAGTAGCTCTTGTCTATTCCATATTTGGCTTAAGGAACTTTATCTGTGTTCATTTCAATCTCTGGTTTTATGCAGCACCCCAACTCACCTTTCCCCTTAAGCAAGCATGAGTTGGTTGTCTAAATTTGAGACCCTGTTCTGTTTTGGAATGCAGTTCCTGTGTAGCCAAGTTTACATTCCGTGTATTAGTGATATCTTATGATGTTTCTTTTTCTGTGTGACTTATTTCAGTTAGAATCATCGTACCTGAATCCACTCATTATGCTGCTACGGGCCTGATGACATAGATTTCATTGCTGAGTGATACTGCATTGTACGTAAGTACCACAAGTTCTTTATCCATTTTTCACTTTCTGTGATATTGAACTTGTACGGTAAACGGGGTTCGTGTAAACGGAGGCGTCCCAAACTTTGGGGTGGCTGTGTCTTTTTGATTTTAATTTCCCTAAGCTATACGACCATAAGTGGAAGTGCCCTAGGCTCTGTTGCTTTGTTTTTTAGATGTTTCAGGAAACACCATACACTTCTCCCGAGTGTCTGTGGGCAATTTACATCCCGCGCATCAGCATAACAAGGCTCCCAGTTCTCCATGGCCTGTCCTGCCTTTCTGGATTTTACACTTTTTTCAGATGGCCCTTTTGACCGGGGGGAAGTGAGACTTCATTGTAGTGCAGATTTCCTTTGCAAGCTTGCTTGGTTGGCCAAAAAGGGCGTATGCGTTTTTTCCTGAATATATTCAGGAAAAAACGCATACGCCCTTTTTGGCCAAGTGCATCATTGTGGACGTTCTGCCTCTTTTCCTATGCTTTCAATGCAATTCCAGTTTACCTCCTGAAATCGGTTTCCTGCAATTCTGCCCCGCTTTCAAGTCCTCTTGGCAGCCTTACTTCAGTCTATTTTTGGACGATAGCTGTCATTTATAACTCTGCAGGTTTGTGAATTACAGTGCCCCTGAGCTCCTTTCTTCAACTCGCTTTCTTGTGAGCTGGCCGCAACACCGCAGGATGGCTTCAGGCCCTAATCTGGTTCCGGCACGGCACGCTGAGCCTTTGGTTAATTCCTCTTCCTGGTGGGAAATGAGAGTTAAATTTGCCCGTCCAGACACCTCCAGCTAGTCTCTCATTGGTTCTCGCTATTCCTGTTCATCTTCCGCAGAAATTGCAAACTGGGCCAAACAGGAGGTTAAAGGTGCTGACTCTCCAAGTGGGGAGAGTGTTAGTAAAGCGTCTGGAATGTTGCACCCGAGTACCAGGGTACGAAAACTGAGACATATTTGAACACGTCTCCCGATCACATGGTTGATCATACTCTGGGTTCCACATGCATGTTTTAGCTGAAGGAAGAATACCTAAAACTTTGGTAGTTGAAACCCGTGGAATGGGTACCATGCAATATGACTTCAAAGGGTCTTCATTTGCTCACCGAACCTCTCCAATCCTATCACTGCTGCGTTTATGCCCCTGTACACACGCTTGATTCTCTTTCGGAGACATAGCAATCCATAGGTTTTAAGATTCTTACTAGTCAGGTACATTCTTAGGCATTTAATAGGCGTTGTTGAGTCCATTTCGTTGAGCAAGGAGTAGCTCTTGTCTATTCCATATTTGGCTTAAGGAACTTTATCTGTGCTCATTTCAATCTCTGGTTTTATGCAGCACCCCAACTCACCTTTCCCCTTAAGCAAGCATAAGTTGGTTTTCTAAATTTGAGACCCTGTTCTGTTTTGGAATGCAGTTCCTGTGTAGCCAAGTTTACATTCCGTGTATTAGTGATATCTTATGATGTTTCTTTTTCTGTGTGACTTATTTCAGTTAGAATCATCGTACCTGAATCCACTCATTATGCTGCTACGGGCCTGATGACATAGATTTCATTGCTGAGTGATACTGCATTGTACGTAAGTACCACAAGTTCTTTATCCATTTTTCACATTCTGTGATATTGAACTTGTACGGTAAACGGGGTTCGTGTAAATGGAGGCGTCCCAAACTTTGGGGTGGCTGTGTCTTTTTGATTTTAATTTCCCTAAGCTATAGGACCATAAGTGGAAGTGCCCTAGGCTCTGTTGCTTTGTTTTTTAGATGTTTCAGGAAACACCATACACTTCTCCCGAGTGTCTGTTGGCAATTTACATCCCGCCAATCAGCATAACAAGGCTCCCAGTTCTCCATGGCCTGTCCTGCCTTTCTGGATTTTACACTTTTTTCAGATGGCCCTTTTGACCGGGGGGAAGTGAGACTTCATTGTAGTGCAGATTTCCTTTGCAAGCTTGCTTGGTTGGCCAAAAAGGGCGTATGCGTTTTTTCCTGAATATATTCAGGAAAAAACGCATACGCCCTTTTTGGCCAAGTGCATCATTGTGGACGTTCTGCCTCTTTTCCTATGCTTTCAATGCAATTCCAGTTTACCTCCTGAAATCGGTTTCCTGCAATTCTGCCCCGCTTTCAAGTCCTCTTGGCAGCCTTACTTCAGTCTATTTTTGGACGATAGCTGTCATTTATAACTCTGCAGGTTTGTGAATTACAGTGCCCCTGAGCTCCTTTCTTCAACTCGCTTTCTTGTGAGCTGGCCGCAACACCGCAGGATGGCTTCAGGCCCTAATCTGGTTCCGGCACGGCACGCTGAGCCTTTGGTTAATTCCTCTTCCTGGTGGGAAATGAGAGTTAAATTTGCCCGTCCAGACACCTCCAGCTAGTCTCTCATTGGTTCTCGCTATTCCTGTTCATCTTCCGCAGAAATTGCAAACTGGGCCAAACAGGAGGTTAAAGGCGCTGACTCTCCAAGTGGGGAGAGTGTTAGTAAAGCGTCTGGAATGTTGCACCCGAGTACCAGGGTACGAAAACTGAGACATATTTGAACACGTCTCCCGATCACATGGTTGATCATACTCTGGGTTCCACATGCATGTTTTAGCTGAAGGAAGAATACCTAAAACTTTGGTAGTTGAAACCCGTGGAATGGGTACCATGCAATATGACTTCAAAGGGTCTTCATTTGCTCACCGAACCTCTCCAATCCTATCACTGCTGCGTTTATGCCCCTGTACACATGCTTGATTCTCTTTCGGAGACATAGCAATCCATAGGTTTTAAGATACTTACTAGTCAGGTACATTCTTAGGCGTTTAATATGCGGTGTTGAGTCCATTTCGTTGAGCAAGGAGTAGCTCTTGTCTATTCCATATTTGGCTTAAGGAACTTTATCTGTGCTCATTTCAATCTCTGGTTTTATGCAGCACCCCAACTCACCTTTACCCTTAAGCAAGCATAAGTTGGTTTTCTAAATTTGAGACCCTGTTCTGTTCTGTAATTCAGTTCCTGTGTAGCCAAGTTTACATTCCGTGTATTACTGATATCTTATGATGTTTCTTTTTCTGTGTGACTTATTTCAGTTAGAATCATCATACCTGAATCCACTCATTGTGCTGCTAAGGGTCTGATGACCCAGATTTCATTGCTGAGTGATATTGCTTTGTAAGTAAATACCACAACTTCTTTCTCCATTTTTCACTTTCTGCGATGTTGAACTTGTACTGTAAACGAGGTTCTTGTAAACAGAGCCATTCCAAACTTTGGGGTGGCTGTGTCTTTTTGATTTTAATTTCCCTAAGCTATAGGACCATAAGTGGCAGTGCCCTAGGCTCTGTTGCTTTGTTTTTTAGATGTTTCAGGAAACACCATACACTTCTCCCGAGTGTCTGTTGGCAATTTACATCCCGCCCATCAGCATAACAAGGCTCCCAGTTCTCCATGGCCTGTCCTGCCTTTCTGGATTTTACACTTTTTTCAGATGGCCCTTTTGACCGGGGGGAAGTGAGACTTCATTGTAGTGCAGATTTCCTTTGCAAGCTTGCTTGGTTGGCCAAAAAGGGCGTATGCGTTTTTTCCTGAATATATTCAGGAAAAAACGCATACGCCCTTTTTGGCCAAGTGCATCATTGTGGACGTTCTGCCTCTTTTCCTATGCTTTCAATGCAATTCCAGTCTACCTCCTGAAATCGGTTTCCTGCAATTCTGCCCCGCTTTCAAGTCCTCTTGGCAGCCTTACTTCAGTCTATTTTTGGACGATAGCTGTCATTTATAACTCTGCAGGTTTGTGAATTACAGTGCCCCTGAGCTCCTTTCTTCAACTCGCTTTCTTGTGAGCTGGCCGCAACACCGCAGGATGGCTTCAGGCCCTAATCTGGTTCCGGCCCGGCATGCTGAGCCTTTGGTTAATTCCTCTTCCTGGTGGGAAATGAGAGTTAAATTTGCCCGTCCAGACACCTCCAGCTGGCCTCTCATTGGTTCTCGCTATTCCTGTTCATCTTCCGCAGAATTTGTAAACTGGGCCAAACAGGAGGTTAAAGGGACTGACTCTCCAAGTGGGGAGAGTGTTAGTAAAGCGTCTGGAATGTTGCACCCAAGTACCAGGGGAGGAAAACTGTGACATATTTGAACACGTCTCCCGATCACATGGTTGATCATACTCTAGGTTCCACATGCATGTTTTAGCTGAAGGAAGAATACCTTAAACCTGGGTAGTTGAAACCCGTGGAATGGGTACCATGCAATATGACTTCAAAGGGTCTTCATTTGCTCACCGAACCTCTCCAATCCTATCACTGCTGCGTTTATGCCCCTGTACACATGCTTGATTCTCTTTCGGACACATAGCAATCCATAGGTTTTAAGATACTTACAAGTCAGGTACATTCTTAGGCGTTTAATATGCGGTGTTGAGTCCATTTCGTTGAGCAAGGAGTAGCTCTTGTCTATTCCATATTTGGCTTAAGGAACTTTATCTGTGCTCATTTCAATCTCTGGTTTTATGCAGCAACCCAACTCACCTTTACCCTTAAGCAAGCATAAGTTGTTTTTCTAAATTTGAGACCCTGTTCTGTTCTGTAATTCAGTTCCTGTGTAGCCAAGTTTCCATTCCGTGTATTACTGATATTTATGATGTTTCTTTTTCTGTGTGACTTATTTCAGTTAGAATCATCATACCTGAATCCACTCATTGTGCTGCTAAGGGCCTGATGACATAGATTTCATTGCTGAGTGATATTGCTTTGTAAGTGAATACCACAACTTCTTTATCCATTTTTCACTTTCTGCGAAGTTGAACTTGTACTGTAAACGAGGTTCTTGTAAACAGAGGCGTCCCAAACTTTGGGGTGGCTGTGTCTTTTTGATTTTAATTTCCCTATACTGTAGGACCATAAGTGGCAGTGTTCTAGGCTCTGTTGCTTTGTTTTTTAGATGTTTCAGGAAACACCATACACTTCTCCCGAGTGGTTGTTGGCAATTTACATCCCGCCCATCAGCATAACAAGGCTCCCAGTTCTCCATGGCCTGTCCTGCCTTTCTGGATTTTACACTTTTTTCAGATGGCCCTTTTGACCGGGGGGAAGTGAGACTTCATTGTAGTGCAGATTTCCTTTGCAAGCTTGCTTGGTTGGCCAAAAAGGGCGTATGAGTTTTTTCCTGAATATATTCAGGAAAAAACGCATACGCCCTTTTTGGCCAAGTGCATCATTGTGGACGTTCTGCCTCTTTTCCTATGCTTTCAATGCAATTCCAGTCTACCTCCTGAAATCGGTTTCCTGCAATTCTGCCCCGCTTTCAAGTCCTCTTGGCAGCCTTACTTCAGTCTATTTTTGGACGATAGCTGTCATTTATAACTCTGCAGGTTTGTGAATTACAGTGCCCCTGAGCTCCTTTCTTCAACTCGCTTTCTTGTGACCTGGCCGCAACACCGCAGGATGGCTTCAGGCCCTAATCTGGTTCCAGCACGGCACGCTGAGCCTTTGGTTATTTCCTCTTCCTGGTGGGAAATGAGAGTTAAATTTGCCCGTCCAGACACCTCCAGCTAGTCTCTCATTGGTTCTCGCTATTCCTGTTCATCATCCGCAGAAATTGCAAACTGGGCCAAACAGGAGGTTAAAGGCGCTGACTCTCCAAGTGGGGAGAGTGTTAGTAAAGTGTCTGGAATGTTGCACCCGAGTACCAGGGGAGGAAAACTGAGACATATTTGAACACGTCTCCCGTTCACATGGTTGATCATACTTGAGTTCCACATGCATGTTTTAGCTGATGGAAGAATACCTTAAACCTGTAGAGTTGAGACCCGTGTAATGGGTACCATGCAATATGACTTCAAAGGGTCTTCATTTGCTCACCAAACCTCTCCAATCCTATCACTGCTGCGTTTATGCCCCTGTACACATGCTTGATTCTCTTTCGGAGACATAGCAATCCATAGGTTTTAAGATACTTACTAGTCAGGTACATTCTTAGGCGTTTAATATGGGGTGTTGAGTCCATTTCGTTGAGCAAGGAGTAGCTCTTGTCTATTCCATATTTGGCTTAAGGAACTTTATCTGTGCTCATTTCAATCTCTGGTTTTATGCAGCACCCCAACTCACCTTTCCCCTTAAGCAAGCATAAGTTGGTTTTCTAAATTTGAGACACTGTTCTGTTCTGTAATTCAGTTCCTGTGTAGCCAAGTTTACATTCCGTGTATTACTGATATCTTATGATGTTTCTTTTTCTGTGTGACTTATTTCAGTTAGAATCATCATACATGAATCTACTCATTGTGCTGCTAAGGGCCTGATGACACAGATTTCATTGCTGAGTGATATTGCTTTGTAAGTAAATACCACAACTTCTTTATCCATTTTTCACTTTCTGCGATGTTGAACTTGTACTGTAAACGAGGTATTTGTAAACAGAGCCGTTCCAAACTTTGGGGTGGCTGTGTCTTTTTGATTTTAATTTCCCTAAGCTATAGGACCATAAGTGGAAGTGCCCTAGGTTCTGTTGCTTTGTTTTTTAGATGTTTCAGGAAACACCATACACTTCTCCCGAGTGGTTGTTGGCAATTTACATCCCGCCCATCAGCATAACAAGGCTCCCAGTTCTCCATGGCCTGTCCTGCCTTTCTGGATTTTACACTTTTTTCAGATGGCCCTTTTGACCGGGGGGAAGTGAGACTTCATTGTAGTGCAGATTTCCTTTGCAAGCTTGCTTGGTTGGCCAAAAAGGGCGTATGCGTTTTTTCCTGAATATATTCAGGAAAAAACGCATACGCCCTTTTTGGCCAAGTGCATCATTGTGGACGTTCTGCCTCTTTTCCTATGCTTTCAATGCAATTCCAGTCTACCTCCTGAAATCGGTTTCCTGCAATTCTGCCCCGCTTTCAAGTCCTCTTGGCAGCCTTACTTCAGTCTATTTTTGGACGATAGCTGTCATTTATAACTCTGCAGGTTTGTGAATTACAGTGCCCCTGAGCTCCTTTCTTCAACTCGCTTTCTTTTGAGCTGGCCGCAACACCGCAGGATGGCTTCAGGCCCTAATCTGGTTCCGGCACGGCACGCTGAGCCTTTGGTTAATTCGTCTTCCTGGTGGGAAATGAGAGTTAAATTTGCCCGTCCAGACACCGCCAGCTAGCCTCTCATTGGTTCTCACTATTCCTGTTCATCTTCCGCAGAAATTGCAAACTGGGCCAAACAGGAGGTTAAAGGGACTGACTCTCCAAGTCGGGAGAGTGTTAGTAAAGCTTCTGGAATGTTGCACCCGAGTACCAGGGTACGAAAACTGAGACATATTTGAACACGTCTCCCTATCACATGGTTGATCATACTCTAGGTTCCACATGCATGTTTTAGCTGAAGGAAGAATACCTTAAACCTGGGTAGTTGAAACCCGTGGAATGGGTACCATGCAATATGACTTCAAAAGGTCTTCATTTGCTCACCGAACCTCTCCAATCCTATCACTGCTGCGTTTATGCCCCTGTACACATGCTTGATTCTCTTTCGGAGACATAGCAATCCATAGGTTTTAAGATACTTACTAGTCAGGTACATTCTTAGGCGTTTAATATGCGGTGTTGAGTCCATTTCGTTGAGCAAGGAGTAGCTCTTGTCTATTCCATATTTGACTTAAGGAACTTTATCTGTGCTCATTTCAATCTCTGGTTTTATGCAGCACCCCAACTCACCTTTACCCTTAAGCAAGCATAAGTCGGTTTTCTAAATTTGAGTCCCTGTTCTGTTCTGTAATTCAGTTCCTGTGTAGCCAAGTTTACATTCCGTGTATTACTGATATCTTATGATGTTTCTTTCTCTGTGTGTCTTACTTCAGTTAGAATCATCATACCTCAATCCACTCATTGTGCTGCTAAGGGCCTGATGACACAGATTTCATTGCTGAGTGATATTGCTTTGTAAGTAAATACCACAACTTCTTTATCCATTTTTCACTTTCTGCGATGTTGAACTTGTACTGTAAACGAGGTTCTTGTAAACAGAGCCGTTCCAAACTTTGGGGTGGCTGTGTCTTTTTGATTTTAATTTCCCTAAGCTATAGGACCATAAGTGGAAGTGCCCTAGGTTCTGTTGCTTTGTTTTTTAGATGTTTCAGGAAACACCATACACTTCTCCCGAGTGGTTGTTGGCAATTTACATCCCGCCCATCAGCATAACAAGGCTCCCAGTTCTCCATGGCCTGTCCTGCCTTTCTGGATTTTACACTTTTTTCAGATGGCCCTTTTGACCGGGGGGAAGTGAGACTTCATTGTAGTGCAGATTTCCTTTGCAAGCTTGCTTGGTTGGCCAAAAAGGGCGTATGCGTTTTTTCCTGAATATATTCAGGAAAAAACGCATACGCCCTTTTTGGCCAAGTGCATCATTGTGGACGTTCTGCCTCTTTTCCTATGCTTTCAATGCAATTCCAGTCTACCTCCTGAAATCGGTTTCCTGCAATTCTGCCCCGCTTTCAAGTCCTCTTGGCACCCTTACTTCAGTCTATTTTTGGACGATAGCTGTCATTTATAACTCTGCAGGTTTGTGAATTACAGTGCCCCTGAGCTCCTTTCTTCAACTCGCTTTCTTGTGACCTGGCTGCAACACCGCAGGATGTCTTCAGGCCCTAATCTGGTTCCGGTACGGCACGCTGAGCCTTTGGTTAATTCCTCTTCCTGGTGGGAAATGAGAGTTAAATTTGCCCGTCCAGACACCTCCAGCTAGCCTCTCATTGGTTCTCGCTATTCCTGTTCATCTTCCGCAGAAATTGCAAACTGTGCCAAACAGGAGGTTAAAGGCGCTGACTCTCCAAGTGGGGAGAGTGTTAGTAAAGCGTCTGGAATGTTGCACCCGAGTACCAGGGGAGGAAAACTGAGACATATTTGAACACGTCTCCCGTTCACATGGTTGATCATACTTGGGTTCCACATGCATGTTTTAGCTGAAGGAAGAATACCTTAAACCTGGAGAGTTGAGACCCGTGGAATGGGTACCATGCAATATGACTTCAAAGGGTCTTCATTTGCTCACCGAACCTCTCCAATCCTATCACTGCTGCGTTTATGCCCCTGTACACACGATTGATTCTCTTTTGGAGACATAGCAATCCATAGGTTTTAAGATACTTACTAGACAGGTACATTTTTAGGGGTTTAATATGGGGTTTTGAGTCCATTTCGTTGAGCAAGGAGTAGCTCTTGTCTATTCCATATTTGGCTTAAGGAACTTTATCTGTGCTCATTTCAATCTCTGGTTTTATGCAGCACCCCAACTCACCTTTCCCCTTAAGCAAGCATAAGTTGGTTTTCTAAATTTGAGACCCTGTTCTGTTCTGGAATGCAGTTCCTGTGTAGCCAAGTTTACATTCCGTGTATTAGTGATATCTTATGATGTTTCTTTTTCTGTGTGACTTATTTCAGTTAGAATCATCGTACCTGAATCCACTCATTATGCTGCTACGGGCCTGATGACATAGATTTCATTGCTGAGTGATACTGCATTGTACGTAAGTACCACAAGTTCTTTATCCATTTTTCACTTTCTGCGATGTTGAACTTGTACTGTAAACGAGGTTCTTGTAAACAGAGGCGTCCCAAACTTTGGGGTGGCTGTGTCTTTTTGATTTTAATTTCCCTAAGCTATAGGACCATAAGTGGAAGTGCCCTAGGTTCTGTTGCTTTGTTTTTTAGATGTTTCAGGAAACACCATACACTTCTCCCGAGTGGTTGTTGGCAATTTACATCCCGCCCATCAGCCTAACAAGGCTCCCAGTTCTCCATGGCCTGTCCTGCCTTTCTGGATTTTACACTTTTTTCAGATGGCCCTTTTGACCGGGGGGAAGTGAGACTTCATTGTAGTGCAGATTTCCTTTGCAAGCTTGCTTGGTTGGCCAAAATGGGCGTATGCGTTTTTTCCTGAATATATTCAGGAAAAAACGCATACGCCCTTTTTGGCCAAGTGCATCATTGTGGACGTTCTGCCTCTTTTCCTATGCTTTCAATGCAATTCCAGTCTACCTCCTGAAATCGGTTTCCTGCAATTCTGCCCCGCTTTCAAGTCCTCTTGGCAGCCTTACTTCAGTCTATTTTTGGACGATAGCTGTCATTTATAACTCTGCAGGTTTGTGAATTACAGTGCCCCTGGGCTCCTTTCTTCTACTCGCTTTCTTTTGAGCTGGCCGCAACACCGCAGGATGGCTTCATGCCCTAATCTGGTTCCGGTACGGCACGCTGAGCCTTTGGTTATTTCCTCTTCCTGGTGGGAAATGAGAGTTAAATTTGCCCGTCCAGACACCTCCAGCTAGCCTCTCATTGGTTCTCGCTATTCCTGTTCATCTTCCGCAGAAATTGCAAACTGGGCCAAACAGGAGGTTAAAGGCACTGACTCTCCAAGTGGGGAGAGTGTTAGTAAAGCGTCTGGAATGTTGCACCCGAGTACCAGGGAAGGAAAACTGAGACATATTTGAACATGTCTCCCGTTCACATGGTTGATCATACTTGGGTTCCACATGCATGTTTTAGCTGAAGGAAGAATACCTTAAACCTGGAGAGTTGAGACCTGTGTAATGGGTACCAAGCAATATGACTTCAAAGGGTCTTCATTTGCTCACCGAACCTCTCCAATCCTATCACTGCTGCGTTTATGCCCCTGTACACACGCTTAATTCTCTTTTGGAGACATAGCAATCCATAGGTTTTAAGATACTTACTAGTCAGGTACATTCTTAGGCGTTTAATATGGGGTGTTGAGTCCATTTCGTTGAGCAAGGAGTAGCTCTTGTCTATTCCATATTTGGCTTAAGGAACTTTATCTGTGCTCATTTCAATCTCTGGTTTTATGCAGCACCCCAACTCACCTTTACCCTTAAGCAAGCATAAGTTGGTTTTCTAAATTTGAGACCCTGTTCTGTTCTGTAATTCAGTTCCTGTGTAGCCAAGTTTACATTCCGTGTATTACTGATATCTTATGATGTTTCTTTTCTGTGTGACTTATTTCAGTTAGAATCATCATACCTGAATCCACTCATTGTGCTGCTACGGGCCTGATGACACAGATTTCATTGCTGAGTGATATTGCTTTGTAAGTAAATACCACAACTTCTTTATCCATTTTTCACTTTCTGCGATGTTGAACTTGTACTGTAAACGAGGTTCTTGTAAACAGAGCCGTTTGAAAGTTTGGGGTGGCTGTGTCTTTTTGATTTTAATTTCCCTAAGCAATAGGACCATAAGTGGCAGTGCCCTAGGCTCTGTTGCTTTGTTTTTTAGATGTTTCAGGAAACACCATACACTTCTCCCGAGTGTCTGTTGGCAATTTACATCCCGCCCATCAGCATAACAAGGCTCCCAGTTCTCCATGGCCTGTCCTGCCTTTCTGGATTTTACACTTTTTTCAGATGGCCCTTTTGACCGGGGGGAAGTGAGACTTCATTGTAGTGCAGATTTCCTTTGCAAGCTTGCTTGGTTGGCCAAAAAGGGCGTATGCGTTTTTTCCTGAATATATTCAGGAAAAAACGCATACGCCCTTTTTGGCCAAGTGCATCATTGTGGACGTTCTGCCTCTTTTCCTATGCTTTCAATGCAATTCCAGTCTACCTCCTGAAATCGGTTTCCTGCAATTCTGCCCCGCTTTCAAGTCCTCTTGGCAGCCTTACTTCAGTCTATTTTTGGACGATAGCTGTCATTTATAACTCTGCAGGTTTGTGAATTACAGTGCCCCTGAGCTCCTTTCTTAAACTCGCTTTCTTGTGACCTGGCCGCAACAGCGCAGGATGGCTTCAGGCCCTAATCTGGTTCCGGCACGGCACGCTGAGCCTTTGGTTAATTCCTCTTCCTGGTGGGAAATGAGAGTTAAATTTGCCCGTCCAGATACCTCCAGCTAGTCTCTCATTGGTTCTCGCTATTCCTGTTCATCTTCCGCAGAAATTGCAAACTGGGCCAAACAGGAGGTTAAAGGGACTGACTCTCCAAGTCGGAAGAGTGTTAGTAAAGCGTCTGGAATGTTGCACCTGAGTACCAGGGGAGGAAAACTGAGACATATTTGAACACGTCTCCCGTTCACATGGTTGATCATACTTGGGTTCCACATGCATGTTTTAGCTGAAGGAAGAATACCTTAAACCTGGAGAGTTGAGACCCGTGGAATGGGTACCATGCAATATGACTTCAAAGGGTCTTCATTTGCTCACCGAACCTCTCCAATCCTATCACTGCTGCGTTTATGCCCCTGTACACACGCTTGATTCTCTTTTGGAAACATAGCAATCCATAGGTTTTAAGATACTTACTAGTCAGGTACATTCTTAGGCGTTTAATATGCGGTGTTGAGTCCATTTCGTTGAGCAAGGAGTAGCTCTTGTCTATTCCATATTTGGCTTAAGGAACTTTATCTGTGCTCATTTCAATCTCTGGTTTTATGCAGCACCCCAACTCACCTTTCCCCTTAAGCAAGCATAAGTTGGTTTTCTAAATTTGAGACCCTGTTCTGTTCTGGAATGCAGTTCCTGTGTAGCCAAGTTTACATTCCGTGTATTAGTGATATCTTATGATGTTTCTTTTTCTGTGTGACTTATTTCAGTTAGAATCATCGTACCTGAATCCACTCATTATGCTGCTACGGGCCTGATGACATAGATTTCATTGCTGAGTGATACTGCATTGTACGTAAGTACCACAAGTTCTTTATCCATTTTTCACTTTCTGCGATGTTGAACTTGTACTGTAAACGAGGTTCTTGTAAACAGAGGCGTCCCAAACTTTGGGGTGGCTGTGTCTTTTTGATTTTAATTTCCCTAAGCTATAGGACCATAAGTGGAAGTGCCCTAGGTTCTGTTGCTTTGTTTTTTAGATGTTTCAGGAAACACCATACACTTCTCCCGAGTGTCTGTTGGCAATTTACATCCCGCCCATCAGCATAACAAGGCTCCCAGTTCTCCATGGCCTGTCCTGCCTTTCTGGATTTTACACTTTTTTCAGATGGCCCTTTTGACCGGGGGGAAGTGAGACTTCATTGTAGTGCAGATTTCCTTTGCAAGCTTGCTTGGTTGGCCAAAATGGGCGTATGCGTTTTTTCCTGAATATATTCAGGAAAAAACGCATACGCCCTTTTTGGCCAAGTGCATCATTGTGGACGTTCTGCCTCTTTTCCTATGCTTTCAATGCAATTCCAGTCTACCTCCTGAAATCGGTTTCCTGCAATTCTGCCCCGCTTTCAAGTCCTCTTGGCAGCCTTACTTCAGTCTATTTTTGGACGATAGCTGTCATTTATAACTCTGCAGGTTTGTGAATTACAGTGCCCCTGGGCTCCTTTCTTCTACTCGCTTTCTTTTGAGCTGGCCGCAACACCGCAGGATGGCTTCAGGCCCTAATCTGGTTCCGGTACGGCACGCTGAGCCTTTGGTTATTTCCTCTTCCTGGTGGGAAATGAGAGTTAAATTTGCCCGTCCAGACACCTCCAGCTAGCCTCTCATTGGTTCTCGCTATTCCTGTTCATCTTCCGCAGAAATTGCAAACTGGGCCAAACAGGAGGTTAAAGGCGCTGACTCTCCAAGTGGGGAGAGTGTTAGTAAAGCGTCTGGAATGTTGCACCCGAGTATCAGGGAAGGAAAACTGAGACATATTTGAACACGTCTCCCGTTCACATGGTTGATCATACTTGGGTTCCACATGCATGTTTTAGCTGAAGGAAGAATACCTAAAACCTGGGTAGTTGAAACCCGTGGAATGGGTACCATGCAATATGACTTCAAAGGGTCTTCATTTGCTCACCGAACCTCTCCAATCCTATCACTGCTGCGTTTATGCCCCTGTACACATGCTTGATTCTCTTTCGGAGACATAGCAATCCATAGGTTTTAAGATACTTACTACTCAGGTACATTCTTAGGCGTTTAATATGCGGTGTTGAGTCCATTTCGTTGAGCAAGGACTAGCTCTTGTCTATTCCATATTTGGCTTAAGGAACTTTATCTGTGCTCATTTCAATCTCTGGTTTTATGCAGCAACCCAACTCACCTTTCCCCTTAAGCAAACATAAGTTGGTTTTCTAAATTTGAGACCCTGTTCTGTTTTGGAATTCGGTTCCTGTGTAGCCAAGTTTACATTCCGTGTATTAGGGATATCTTATGATGTTTCTTTTTCATTGACTTATTTCAGTTAGAATCATCGTACCTGAATCTACTCATTATGCTGCTACGGGCCTGATGACATAGATTTCATTGCTGAGTGATACTGCATTGTACGTAAGTACCACAAGTTCTTTATCCATTTTTCACTTTCTGCGATGTTGAACTTGTACTGTAAACGAGGTTCTTGTAAACAGAGCCATTCCAAACATTGGGGTGGCTGTGTCTTTTTGATTTTAATTTCCCTAAGCTATAGGACCATAAGTGGCAGTGCCCTAGGCTCTGTTGCTTTGTTTTTTAGATGTTTCAGGAAACACCATACACTTCTCCCGAGTGGTTGTTGGCAATTTACATCCCGCCCATCAGCATAACAAGGCTCCCAGTTCTCCATGACCTGTCCTGCCTTTCTGGATTTTACACTTTTTTCAGATGGCCCTTTTGACCGGGGGGAAGTGAGACTTCATTGTAGTGCAGATTTCCTTTGCAAGCTTGCTTGGTTGGCCAAAAAGGGCCTATGTGTTTTTTCCTGAATATATTCAGGAAAAAACGCATACGCCCTTTTTGGCCAAGTGCATCATTGTGGACGTTCTGCCTCTTTTCCTATGCTTTCAATGCAATTCCAGTCTACCTCCTGAAATCGGTTTCCTGCAATTCTGCCCCGCTTTCAAGTCCTCTTGGCAGCCTTACTTCAGTCTATTTTTGGACGATAGCTGTCATTTATAACTCTGGAGGTTTGTGAATTACAGTGCCCCTGAGCTCCTTTCTTCAACTCGCTTTCTTGTGAGCTGGCCGCAACACCGCAGGATGGCTTCAGGCCCTAATCTGGTTCCGGCACGGCACGCTGAGCCTTTGGTTATTTCCTTTTCCTGGTGGGAAATGAGAGTTAAATTTGCCCGTCCTGACACCTCCAGCTAGCCTCTCATTGGTTCTCGCTATTCCTGTTTATCTTCCACAGAAATTGCAAACTGTGCCAAACAGGAGGTTAAAGGCGCTGACTCTCCAAGTGGGGAGAGTGTTAGTAAAGCGTCTGGAATGTTGCACCCGAGTACCAGGGGAGGAAAACTGAGACATATTTGAACACGTCTCCCGTTCACATGGTTGATCATACTTGGGTTCCACATGCATGTTTTAGCTGAAGGAAGAATACCTTAAACCTGGAGAGTTGAGACCCGTGGAATGGGTACCATGCAATATGACTTCAAAGGGTCTTCATTTGCTCACCGAACCTCTCCAATCCTATCACTGCTGCGTTTATGCCCCTGTACACACGCTTGATTCTCTTTTGGACACATAGCAATCCATAGGTTTTAAGATACTTACTAGTCAGGTACATTCTTAGGCGTTTAATATGGGGTGTTTAGTCCATTTCGTTGAGCAAGGAGTAGCTCTTGTCTATTCCATATTTGGCTTAAGGAACTTTATCTGTGCTCATTTCAATCTCTGGTTTTATGCAGCACCCCAACTCACCTTTCCCCTTAAGCAAGCATAAGTTGGTTTTCTAAATTTGAGACCCTGTTCTGTTTTGGAATGCAGTTCCTGTGTAGCCAAGTTTACATTCCGTGTATTACTGATATCTTATGATGTTTCTTTTTCTGTGTGACTTACTTCAGTTAGAATCATCATACCTGAATCCACTCATTGTGCTGCTAAGGGCCTGATGACACAGATTTCATTGCTGAGTGATATTGCTTTGTAAGTAAATACCACAACTTCTTTATCCATTTTTCACTTTCTGCGATGTTGAACTTGTACTGTAAAGGAGGTTCTTGTAAACAGAGGCGTCCCAAACTTTGGGGTGGCTGTGTCTTTTTTATTTTAATTTCCCTATGCTATAGGACCATAAGTGGCAGGGCCCTAGGCTCTGTTGCTTTGTTTTTTAGATGTTTCAGGAAACACCATACACTTCTCCCGAGTGTCTGTTGGCAATTTACATCCCGCCCATCAGCATAACAAGGCTCCCAGTTCTCCATGGCCTGTCCTGCCTTTCTGGATTTTACACTTTTTTCAGATGGCCCTTTTGACTGGGGAGAAGTGAGACTTCATTGTAGTGCAGATTTCCTTTGCAAGCTTGCTTGGTTGGCCAAAAAGGGCGTATGCGTTTTTTCCTGAATATATTCAGGAAAAAACGCATACGCCCTTTTTGGCCAAGTGCATCATTGTGGACGTTCTGCCTCTTTTCCTATGCTTTCAATGCAATTCCAGTCTACCTCCTGAAATCGGTTTCCTGCAATTCTGCCCCGCTTTCAAGTCCTCTTGGCAGCCTTACTTCAGTCTATTTTTGGACGATAGCTGTCATTTATAACTCTGCAGGTTTGTGAATTACAGTGCCCCTGAGCTCCTTTCTTCAACTCGCTTTCTTGTGACCTGGCCGCAACACCGCAGGATGGCTTCAGGCCCTAATCTGGTTCCGGCACGGCACGCTGAGCCTTTGGTTATTTCCTCTTCCTGGTGGGAAATGAGAGTTAAATTTGCCCGTCCAGACACATCCAGCTAGTCTCTCATTGGTTCTCGCTATTCCTGTTCATCTTCCGCAGAAATTGCAAACTGGGCCAAACAGGAGGTTAAAGGCGCTGACTCTCCAAGTGGGGAGAGTGTTAGTAAAGCATCTGGAATGTTGCACCCGAGTACCAGGGTAGGAAAACTGAGACATATTTGAACACGTCTCCCGTTCACATGGTTGATCATACTTGGGTTCCACATGCATGTTTTAGCTGAAGGAAGAATACCTTAAACCTGGAGAGTTAAGACCCGTGTAATGGGTACCATGCAATATGACTTCAAAGGGTCTTCATTTGCTCACCGAACCTCTCCAATCCTATCACTGCTGCGTTTATGCCCCTGTACACATGCTTGATTCTCTTTTGGAGACATAGCAATCCATAGGTTTTCCGATACTTACTAGTCAGGTACATTCTTAGGCGTTTAATATGGGGTGTTCAGTCCATTTCGTTGAGCAAGGAGTAGCTCTTGTCTATTCCATATTTGGCTTAAGGAACTTTATCTGTGCTCATTTCAATCTCTGGTTTTATGCAGCACCCCAACTCACCTTTACCCTTAAGCAAGCATAAGTTGGTTTTCTAAATTTGAGACCCTGTTCTGTTCTGTAATTCAGTTCCTGTGTAGCCAAATTTCCATTCCGTGTATTACTGATATCTTATGATGTTTCTTTTTCTGTGTGACTTACTTCAGTTAGAATCATCATACCTGAATCCACTCATTGTGCTGCTAAGGGCCTGATGACACAGATTTCATTGCTGAGTTATATTGCTTTGTAAGTAAATACCACAACTTCTTTATCCATTTTTCACTTTCTGCGATGTTGAACTTGTACTGTAAACGAGGTTCTTGTAAACAGAGCCGTTCCAAACTTTGGGGTGGCTGTGTCTTTTTGATTTTAATTTCCCTAAGCTATAGGACCATAAGTGGCAGTGCCCTAGGCTCTGTTGCTTTGTTTTTTAGATGTTTCAGGAAACACCATACACTTCTCCCGAGTGGTTGTTGGCAATTTACATCCCGCCCATCAGCATAACAAGGCTCCCAGTTCTCCATGGCCTGTCCTGCCTTTCTGGATTTTACACTTTTTTCAGATGGCCCTTTTGCCCGGGGGGAAGTGAGACTTCACTGTAGTGCAGATTTCCTTTGCAAGCTTGCTTGGTTGGCCAAAAAGGGCGTATGCGTTTTTTCCTGAATATATTCAGGAAAAAACGCATACGCCCTTTTTGGCCAAGTGCATCATTGTGGACGTTCTGCCTCTTTTCCTATGCTTTCAATGCAATTCCAGTCTACCTCCTGAAATCGGTTTCCTGCAATTCTGCCCCACTTTCAAGTCCTCTTGGCAGCCTTACTTCAGTCTATTTTTGGACGATAGCTGTCATTTATAACTCTGCAGGTTTGTGAAATAAAGTGCCCCTGAGCTCCTTTCTTCAACTCGCTTTCTTTTGAGCTGGCCGCAACACCGCAGGATGGCTTCAGGCCCTAATCTGGTTCCGGTACGGCACGCTGAGCGTTTGGTTAATTCCTCTTCCTGGTGGGAAATGAGAGTTAAATTTGCCCGTCCAGACACCTCCAGCTAGCCTCTCATTGGTTCTCGCTATTCCTGTTCATCTTCCGCAGAAATTGCAAACTGGGCCAAACAGGAGGTTAAAGGGACTGACTCTCCAAGTAGGGAGAGTGTTAGTAAAGCGTCTGGAATGTTGCACCCGAGTACCAGGGGAGGAAAACTGAGACATATTTGAACACATCTCCCGATCACATGGTTGATAATACTCTAGGTTCCACATGCATGTTTTAGCTGAAGGAAGAATACCTTAAACGTGGGTAGTTGAAACCCGTGGAATGGGTACCGTGCAATATGACTTCAAAGGGTCTTCATTTGCTCACCAAACCTCTCCAATCCTATCACTGCTGCGTTTATGCCCCTGTACACATGCTTGATTCTCTTTCGGAGACATAGCAATCCATAGGTTTTAAGATACTTACTAGTCAGGTACATTCTTAGGCGTTTAATATGCGGTGTTGAGTCCATTTCGTTGAGCAAGGAGTAGCTCTTGTCTATTCCATATTTGGCTTAAGGAACTTTATCTGTGCTCATTTCAATCTCTGCTTTTATGCAGCACCCCAACTCACCTTTACCCTTAAGCAAGCATAAGTTGGTTTTCTAAATTTGAGACCCTGTTCTGTTCTGTAATTCAGTTCCTGTGTAGCCAAGTTTACATTCCGTGTATTACTGATATCTTATGATGTTTCTTTTCTGTGTGACTTATTTCAGTTAGAATCATCATACCTGAATCCACTCATTGTGCTGCTACGGGCCTGATGACACAGATTTCATTGCTGAGTGATATTGCTTTGTAAGTAAATACCACAACTTCTTTATCCATTTTTCACTTTCTGCGATGTTGAACTTGTACTGTAAACGAGGTTCTTGTAAACAGAGCCGTTCCAAACTTTGGGGTGGCTGTGTCTTTTTGATTTTAATTTCCCTAAGCTATAGGACCATAAGTGGCAGTGCCCTAGGCTCTGTTGCTTTGTTTTTTAGATGTTTCAGGAAACACCACACACTTCTCCTGAGTGGTTGTTGGCAATTTACATCCCGCGCATCAGCATAACAAGGCTCCCAGTTCTCCATGGCCTGTCCTGCCTTTCTGGATTTTACACTTTTTTCAGATGGCCCTTTTGACCGGGGGGAAGTGAGACTTCATTGTAGTGCAGATTTCCTTTGCAAGCTTGCTTGGTTGGCCAAAAAGGGCGTATGCGTTTTTTCCTGAATATATTCAGGAAAAAACGCATACGCCCTTTTTGGCCAAGTGCATCATTGTGGACGTTCTGCCTCTTTTCCTATGCTTTCAATGCAATTCCAGTCTACCTCCTGAAATCGGTTTCCTGCAATTCTGCCCCGCTTTCAAGTCCTCTTGGCAGCCTTACTTCAGTCTATTTTTGGACGATAGCTGTCATTTATAACTCTGCAGGTTTGTGAATTACAGTGCCCCTGAGCTCCTTTCTACAACTCGCTTTCTTGTGACCTGGCCGCAACACCGCAGGATGGCTTCAGGCCCTAATCTGGTTCCGGCACGGCACGCTGAGCCTTTGGTTATTTCCTCTTCCTGGTGGGAAATGAGAGTTAAATTTGCCCGTCCAGACACCTCCAGCTAGCCTCTCATTGGTTCTCGCTATTCCTGTTCATCTTCCGCAGAAATTGCAAACTGGGCCAAACAGGAGGTTAAAGGCGCTGACTCTCCAAGTGGGGAGAGTGTTAGTAAAGCGTCTGGAATGTTGCACCCGAGTACCATGGGAGGAAAAGTGAGACATATTTGAACACGTCTCCCGATCACATGGTTGATCATACTCTGGGTTCCACATGCATGTTTTATCTGAAGGAAGAATACCTAAAACCTGGGTAGTTGAAACCCGTGGAATGGGTAC
Organism: Delphinus delphis; assembly: GCF_949987515.2. Classification (NCBI taxonomy): domain Eukaryota; kingdom Metazoa; phylum Chordata; class Mammalia; order Artiodactyla; family Delphinidae; genus Delphinus; species Delphinus delphis. The sequence goes on along the minus strand of NW_027192697.1, from coordinate 884,248 downwards.
CATGCAATATGACTTCAAAGGGTCTTCATTTGCTCACCGAACCTCTCCAATCCTATCACTGCTGCGTTTATGCCCCTGTACACATGCTTGATTCTCTTTCGGAGACATAGCAATCCATAGGTTTTAAGATACTTACTAGTCAGGTACATTCTTAGGCGTTTAATATGCGGTGTTGAGTCCATTTCGTTGAGCAAGGAGTAGCTCTTGTCTATTCCATATTCGGCTTAAGGAACTTTATCTGTGCTCATTTCAATCTCTGGTTTTATGCAGCAACCCAACTCACCTTTCCCCTTAAGCAAGCATAAGTTGGTTTTCTAAATTTGAGAACCTGTTCTGTTTTGGAATTCAGTTCCTGTGTAGCCAAGTTTACATTCCGTGTATTACTGATATCTTATGATGTTTCTTTTTCTGTGTGACTTACTTCAGTTAGAATCATCATACCTGAATCCACTCATTGTGCTGCTAAGGGCCTGATGACACAGATTTCATTGCTGAGTGATATTGCTTTGTAAGTAAATACCACAAGTTCTTTATCCATTTTTCACTTTCTGCGATGTTGAACTTGTACTGTAAACGAGGTTCTTGTAAACAGAGCCATTCCAAACATTGGGGTGGCTGTGTCTTTTTGATTTTAATTTCCCTAAGCTATAGGACCATAAGTGGCAGTGCCCTAGGCTCTGTTGCTTTGTTTTTTAGATGTTTCAGGAAACACCATACACTTCTCCCTAGTGGTTGTTGGCAATTTACATCCCGCCCATCAGCATAACAAGGCTCCCAGTTCTCCATGACCTGTCCTGCCTTTCTGGATTTTACACTTTTTTCAGATGGCCCTTTTGACCGGGGGGAAGTGAGACTTCATTGTAGTGCAGATTTCCTTTGCAAGCTTGCTTGGTTGGCCAAAAAGGGCCTATGTGTTTTTTCCTGAATATATTCAGGAAAAAACGCATACGCCCTTTTTGGCCAAGTGCATCATTGTGGACCTTCTGCCTCTTTTCCTATGCTTTCAATGCAATTCCAGTCTACCTCCTGAAATCGGTTTCCTGCAATTCTGCCCCGCTTTCAAGTCCTCTTGGCAGCCTTACTTCAGTCTATTTTTGGACGATAGCTGTCATTTATAACTCTGCAGGTTTGTGAATTACAGTGCCCCTGAGCTCCTTTCTTCAACTCGCTTTCTTGTGAGCTGGCCGCAACACCGCAGGATGGCTTCAGGCCCTAATCTGGTTCCGGCACGGCACGCTGAGCCTTTGGTTATTTCCTTTTCCTGGTGGGAAATGAGAGTTAAATTTGCCCGTCCTGACACCTCCAGCTAGTCTCTCATTGGTTCTCGCTATTCCTGTTCATCTTCCACAGAAATTGCAAACTGTGCCAAACAGGAGGTTAAAGGCGCTGACTCTCCAAGTGGGGAGAGTGTTAGTAAAGCGTCTGGAATGTTGCACCCGAGTACCAGGGGAGGAAAACTGAGACATATTTGAACACGTCTCCCGTTCACATGGTTGATCATACTTGGGTTCCACATGCATGTTTTAGCTGAAGGAAGAATACCTTAAACCTGGAGAGTTGAGACCCGTGGAATGGGTACCATGCAATATGACTTCAAAGGGTCTTCATTTGCTCACCGAACCTCTCCAATCCTATCACTGCTGCGTTTATGCCCCTGTACACACGCTTGATTCTCTTTTGGACACATAGCAATCCATAGGTTTTAAGATACTTACTAGTCAGGTACATTCTTAGGCGTTTAATATGGGGTGTTTAGTCCATTTCGTTGAGCAAGGAGTAGCTCTTGTCTATTCCATATTTGGCTTAAGGAACTTTATCTGTGCTCATTTCAATCTCTGGTTTTATGCAGCACCCCAACTCACCTTTCCCCTTAAGCAAGCATAAGTTGGTTTTCTAAATTTGAGACCCTGTTCTGTTTTGGAATGCAGTTCCTGTGTAGCCAAGTTTACATTCCGTGTATTACTGATATCTTATGATGTTTCTTTTTCTGTGTGACTTACTTCAGTTAGAATCATCATACCTGAATCCACTCATTGTGCTGCTAAGGGCCTGATGACACAGATTTCATTGCTGAGTGATATTGCTTTGTAAGTAAATACCACAACTTCTTTATCCATTTTTCACTTTCTGCGATGTTGAACTTGTACTGTAAAGGAGGTTCTTGTAAACAGAGGCGTCCCAAACTTTGGGGTGGCTGTGTCTTTTTGATTTTAATTTCCCTATGCTATAGGACCATAAGTGGCAGGGCCCTAGGCTCTGTTGCTTTGTTTTTTAGATGTTTCAGGAAACACCATACACTTCTCCCGAGTGTCTGTTGGCAATTTACATCCCGCCCATCAGCATAACAAGGCTCCCAGTTCTCCATGGCCTGTCCTGCCTTTCTGGATTTTACACTTTTTTCAGATGGCCCTTTTGACTGGGGAGAAGTGAGACTTCATTGTAGTGCAGATTTCCTTTGCAAGCTTGCTTGGTTGGCCAAAAAGGGCGTATGCGTTTTTTCCTGAATATATTCAGGAAAAAACGCATACGCCCTTTTTGGCCAAGTGCATCATTGTGGACGTTCTGCCTCTTTTCCTATGCTTTCAATGCAATTCCAGTCTACCTCCTGAAATCGGTTTCCAGCAATTCTGCCCCGCTTTCAAGTCCTCTTGGCAGCCTTACTTCAGTCTATTTTTGGACGATAGCTGTCATTTATAACTCTGCAGGTTTGTGAATTACAGTGCCCCTGAGCTCCTTTCTTCAACTCGCTTTCTTGTGAGCTGGCCGCAACACCGCAGGATGGCTTCAGGCCCTAATCTGGTTCCGGTACGGCACGCTGAGCCTTTGGTTATTTCCTCTTCCTGGTGGGAAATGAGAGTTAAATTTGCCCGTCCAGACACATCCAGCTAGTCTCTCATTGGTTCTCGCTATTCCTGTTCATCTTCCGCAGAAATTGCAAACTGGGCCAAACAGGAGGTTAAAGGCGCTGACTCTCCAAGTGGGGAGAGTGTTAGTAAAGCATCTGGAATGTTGCACACGAGTACCAGGGTAGGAAAACTGAGACATATTTGAACACGTCTCCCGTTCACATGGTTGATCATACTTGGGTTCCACATGCATGTTTTAGCTGAAGGAAGAATACCTTAAACCTGGAGAGTTAAGACCCGTGTAATGGGTACCATGCAATATGACTTCAAAGGGTCTTCATTTGCTCACCGAACCTCTCCAATCCTATCACTGCTGCGTTTATGCCCCTGTACACATGCTTGATTCTCTTTTGGAGACATAGCAATCCATAGGTTTTCCGATACTTACTAGTCAGGTACATTCTTAGGCGTTTAATATGGGGTGTTGAGTCCATTTCGTTGAGCAAGGAGTAGCTCTTGTCTATTCCATATTTGACTTAAGGAACTTTATCTGTGCTCATTTCAATCTCTGGTTTTATGCAGCACCCCAACTCACCTTTACCCTTAAGCAAGCATAAGTTGGTTTTCTAAATTTGAGACCCTGTTCTGTTCTGTAATTCAGTTCCTGTGTAGCCAAGTTTCCATTCCGTGTATTACTGATATCTTATGATGTTTCTTTTTCTGTGTGACTTATTTCAGTTAGAATCATCATACCTGAATCCACTCATTGTGCTGCTATGGGCCTGATGACATAGATTTCATTGCTGAGTGATATTGCTTTGTAAGTAAATACCACAACTTCTTTATCCATTTTTCACTTTCTGCGATGTTGAACTTGTACTGTAAACGAGGTTCTTGTAAACATAGCCGTTCCAAACTTTGGGGTGGCTGTGTCTTTTTGAATTTAATTTCCCTAAGCTATAGGACCATAAGTGGCAGTGCCCTAGGCTCTGTTGCTTTGTTTTTTAGATGTTTCAGGAAACACCATACACTTCTCCCGAGTGTCTGTTGGCAATTTACATCCCGCCCATCAGCATAACAAGGCTCCCAGTTCTCCATGGCCTGTCCTGCCTTTCTGGATTTTACACTTTTTTCAGATTGCCCTTTTGACCGGGGGGAAGTGAGACTTCACTGTAGTGCAGATTTCCTTTGCAAGCTTGCTTGGTTGGCCAAAAAGGGCGTATGCGTTTTTTCCTGAATATATTCAGGAAAAAACGCATACGCCCTTTTTGGCCAAGTGCATCATTGTGGACGTTCTGCCTCTTTTCCTATGCTTTCAATGCAATTCCAGTCTACCTCCTGAAATCGGTTTCCTGCAATTCTGCCCCGCTTTCAAGTCCTCTTGGCAGCCTTACTTCAGTCTATTTTTGGACGATAGCTGTCATTTATAACTCTGCAGGTTTGTGAATTACAGTGCCCCTGAGCTCCTTTCTTCAACTCGCTTTCTTTTTTTTTTTTTTTTTTTTTTTTTTTTTTTATTAACATCTTTATTGGGGTATAATTACTTTACAATGGTGTGTTAGTTTCTGCTTTATAACAAAGTGAATCAGTTATACATATACATATGTTCCCATATCTCTTCCCTCTTGCGTCTCCCTCCCTCCCACCCTCCCTATCCCACCCCTCCAGGCTGTCACAGAGCACCGAGCCAATATCCCCGTGCCATGCGGCTGCTTCCCTCTAGCTATCTACCTTACTACGTTTGTTAGTGTGTATATGTCCATGACTCTCTCTCGCCCCGTCACAGCTCACCCTTCCCCCTCCCCATAACCTCAAGTCCGTTCTCTAGGAGGTCTGCGTCTTTATTCCTGCCTTACCCCTAGGTTCTTCATGACATTTTTTTTTTCTTAAATTCCATATATATGTGTTAGCATACTGTATTTGTCTTTTTCGTTCTGACTTACTTCACTGTGTATGACAGACTCTAGGTCTATCCACCTCATTACAAATAGCTCAATTTCGTTTCTTTTTATGGCTGAGTAATATTCCATTGTATATATGTGCCACATCTTCTTTATCCATTCATCCGATGATGGGCACTTAGGTTGTTTCCATCTCCGGGCTATTGTAAATAGAGCTGCGATGAACATTTTGGTACATGACTCTTTTTGAATTTCGGTTTTCTCAGGGTATATGCCCAGTAGTGGGATTGCTGGGTCATATGGTAGTTCTATTTGTAGTTTTTTAAGGAACCTCCATACTGTTCTCCATAGTGGCTGAACCAATTCACATTCCCACCAGCAGTGCAAGAGGGTTCCCTTTTCTCCACACCCTCTCCAGCATTTATTGTTTCTAGATTTATTGATGATGGCCATTCTGACTGGTGTGAGATGATATCTCATTGTAGTTTTGATTTGCATTTCTCTAATGATTAATGATGTTGAGCATTCTTTCATGTGTTTGTTGGCAGTCTGTATATCTTCTTTGGAGAAATGTCTATTTAGGTCTTCTGCCCATTTTTGGATTGGGTTGTTTGTTTTTTTGTTGTTGTTGAGCTGCATGAGCTGCTTGTAAATTTTGGAGATTAATCCTTTGTCAGTTGCTTCATTTGCAAATATTTTCTCCCATTCTGAGGGTTGTCTTTTGGTCTTGTTTATGGTTTCCTTTGCTGTGCAAAAGCTTTGAAGTTTCATTAGGTCCCATTTGTTTATTTTTGTTTTTATTTCCATTACTCTAGGGGGTGGGTCAGAAAGAATCTTGCTGTGATTTATGTCATAGAGTGTTCTGCCTATGTTTTCCTCTAATAGTTTGATAGTTTCTGGCCTTATATTTAGGTCTTTAATCCATTTTGAGCTTATTTTTGTGTATGGTGTTAGGGAGTGTTCTAATTTCATTCTTTTACATGTACCTGTCCAGTTTTCCCAGCACCATTTATTGAAGAGGCTCTCCTTTTTCCACTGTACATTCCTGCCACCTTTATCAAAGATAAGGTGTCCATATGTGCATGGGTTTATCTCTGGGCTTTCTATCCTGTTCCATTGATCTATCTTTCTGTTTTTGTGCCAGTACCATACTGTCTTGATAACTGTAGCTTTGTAGTATAGTCTGAAGTCAGGGAGCCTGATTCCTCCAGTTCCTTTTTTTGTTCTCAAGATTGCTTTGGCTATTCGGGGTCTTTTGTGTTTCCATACAAATTGCGAAATTTTTTGTTCTAGTTCTGTGAAAAATGCCAGTGGTAGTTTGATAGGGATTGCATTGAATCTATAGATTGCTTTGGGTAGTAGAGTCATTTTCACAATGTTGATTCTTCCAATCCAAGAACATGGTATATGTCTCCATCTATTTGTATCATCTTTAATTTCTTTCATCAGTGTCTTATAGTTTTCTGCATACAGGTCTTTTGTCTCCTTAGGTAGGTTTATTCCTAGATATTTTATTCTTTTTGTTGCAATGGTAAATGGGAGTGTTTTCTTGATTTCACTTTCAGATTTTTCATCATTAGTATATAGGAATGCCAGAGATTTCTGTGCATTAATTTTGTATCCTGCTACTTTACCAAATTCATTGATTAGCTCTAGTAGTTTTCTGGTAGCATCTTTAGGCTTCTCTATGTATAGGATCATGTCATCTGCAAAAAGTGACAGCTTTACTTCTTCTTTTCCGATTTGTATTCCTTTTATTTCCTTCTCTTCTCTGATTGCTGTGGCTAAAACTTCCAAAACTATGTTGAATAAGAGTGGTGAGAGTGGGCACCCTTGTCTTGTTCCTGATCTTAGTGGAAATGCTTTCAGTTTTTCACCATTGAGGATGATGTTTGCTGTGGGCTTGTCGTATATGGCCTTTATTATGTTGAGGAAAGTTCCCTCTATGCCTACTTTCTGCAGGGTTTTTATCATAAATGGGTGTTGAATTTTGTCAAAAGCTTTCTCTGCATCTATTGAGATGATCATATGGTTTTTCTCCTTCAGTTTGTTAATATGGTTTATCACATTGATAGATTTGCGTATATTGAAGAATCCTTGCATTCCTGGAACAAACCCCACCTGATCATGGTGTATGATCCTTTTAATGTGCTGTTGGATTCTGTTTGCTAGTATTTTGTTGAGGATTTTTGCATCTATGTTCATCAGTGATATTGGTCTGTAGTTTTCTTTCTTTGTGACATCCTTGCCTGGTTTTGGTATCAAGGTGATGGTGGCCTCGTAGAATGAGTTTGGGAGTGTTCCTCCCTCTGCTATATTTTGGAAGAGTTTGAGAAGGATAGGTGTTAGCTCTTCTCTAAATGTTTGATAGAATTCGCCTGTGAAGCCATCTGGTCCTGGGCTTTTCTTTGTTGGAAGATTTTTAATCACAGTTTCAATTTCAGTGCTTGTGATTGGTCTGTTCATATTTTCTATTTCTTCCTGATTCAGTCTTGGCAGGTTGTGCATTTCTAAGAATTTGTCCATTTCTTCCAGATTGTCCATTTTATTGGCATAGAGTTGCTTGTAGTAATCTCTCATGATCTCTTTTATTTCTGCAGTGTCAGTTGTTACCTCTCCTTTTTCATTTCTAATTCTATTGATTTGAGTCTTCTCCCTTTTTTTCTTGATAAGTCTGGCTAGTGGTTTATCTATTTTGTTTATCTTCTCAAAGAACCAGCTTTTAGTTTCATTGATCTTTGCTATTGTTTCCTTCATTTCTTTTTCATTTATTTCTGATCTGATTTTTATGATTTCTTTCCTTCTGCTAGCTTTGGGGTTTTTTTGTTCTTCTTTCTCTAATTGCTTGAGGTGCAAGGTTAGGTTGTTTATTCTAGATGTCTCCTGCTTCTTAAGGTGGGCTTGTATTGCTATAAACTTCCCCCTTAGAACTGCTTTTGCTGCATCCCACAGGTTTTGGGTCGTTGTGTCTCCATTGTCATTTGTTTCTAGGTATTTTTTGATTTCCTCTTTGATTTCTTCAGTGATCACTTCATTATTAAGTAGTGTATTGTTTAGCCTCCATGTGTTTGTATTTTTTACAGATCTTTTCCTGTAATTGATATCTAGTCTCATGGCGTTGTGGTCAGAAAAGATACTTGATACAATTTCAATTTTCTTAAATTTGCCAAGGCTTGATTTGTGACCCAAGATATGATCTATCCTGGAGAATGTTCCGTGAGCACTTGAGAAAAATGTGTATTCTGTTGTTTTTGGATGGAGTGTCCTATAAATATCAATTAAGTCCATCTTGTTTAATGTATCATTTAAAGCTTGTGTTTCCTTATTTATTTTCATTTTGGATGATCTGTCCATGGGTGAAAGTGGGGTGTTTAAGTCCCCTACTATGAATGTGTTACTGTCAATTTCCCCTTTTATGGCTGTTAGTATTTGCCTTATGTATTGAGGTGCTCCTATGTTGGGTGCATAAATATTTACAATTGTTATATCTTCTTCTTGGATCGATCCCTTGATCATTATGTAGTGTCCTTCTTTGTCTCTTTTAATAGTCCTTATTTTAAAGTCTATTTTGTCTGATATGAGAATTGCTACTCCAGCTTTCTTTTGGTTTCCATTTGCATGGAATATCTTTTTCCATCCCCTTACTTTTAGTCTGTATGTGTCTCTAGGTCTGAAGTGGGTCTCTTGTAGACAGCATATGTAAGGGTCTTGTTTTTGTATCCATTCAGCTAATCTGTGTCTTTTGGTGGGAGCATTTAGTCCATTTACATTTAAGGTAATTATCGATATGTATGTTCCTATTCCCATTTTCTATATTGTTTTGGGTTCGTTATTATAGGTCTTTTCCTTCTCTTGTGTTTCTTGCCTAGAGAAGATCCTTTAGCATTTGTTGTAAAGCTGGTTTGGTGGTGCTGAACTCTCTCAGCTTTTGCTTGTCTGTAAAGGTTTTTATTTCTCCATCAAATCTGAATGAGATCCTTGCTGGGTAGAGTAGTCTTGGTTGCAGGTTTTTCTCCTTCATCACTTTCAGTATGTCCTGCCACTCCCTTCTGGCTTGTAGGGTTTCTGCTGAAAGATCAGCTGTTAACCTTATGGGGATTCCCTTATGTGTTATTTGTTGTTTTTCCCTTGCTGCTTTTAATATGCTTTCTTTGTATTTAATTTTTGACAGTTTGATTAATATGTGTCTTGGCGTATTTCTCCTTGTATTTATCCTGTATGGGACTCTCTGTGCTTCCTGGACTTGATTAACTATTTCCTTTCCCATATTAGGGAAGTTTTCAACTATAATCTCTTCAAATATTTTCTCAGTCCCTTTCTTTTTCTCTTCTTCTTCTGGAACCCCTATAATTCGAATGTTGGTGCGTTTAATGTTGTCCCAGAGGTCTCTGAGACTGTCCTCAGTTCTTTTCATTCTTTTTTCTTTATTCTGCTCTGCAGTAGTTATTTCCACTATTTTATCTTCCAGGTCACTTATCCGTTCTTCTGCCTCAGTTATTCTGCTATTGATCCCATCTAGAGTATTTTTAATTTCATTTATTGTGTTGTTCATCATTGCTTGTTTCATCTTTAGTTCTTCTAGGTCCTTGTTAACTGATTCTTGCATTTTGTCCATTCTATCGTCCATTCTATCTCCAAGATTTCGGATCAACCTTACTATCATTATTCTGAATTCTTTTTCAGGTAGACTGCCTATTTCCTCTTCATTTGTTAGGTTTGGTGCATTTTTATCTTGCTCCTTTATCTGCTGTGTGTTTTTCTGTTTTCTCATTTTGCTTATCTTACTGTGTTTGGGGTCTCCTTTTTGCAGGCTGCAGGTTCGTAGTTCCCCCTGTTTTTGATGTCTGTCTCCAGTGGCTAAGGTTGGTTCAGTGGGTTGTGTAGGCTTCCTGGTGGAGGGGACTAGTGCCTGTGTTGTGGTGGAAGAGGCTGGATCTTGTCTCTCTAGTGGGCAGGTTCACGTCTGGTGGTGTGTATTGGGGTGTCTGTGGCCTTATTATGATTTTAGGCAGCCTCTCTGCTAATGGGTGGGGTTGTGTTCCTGTTTTGCTAGTTGTTTGGCACAGGTTGTCCAGCACTGTGGCTTGCTGGTCGTTGAGTGAAGCTGGGTGCTGGTGTTAAGATGGAGGTCTCTGGGAGATTTTCGCCGTTTGATATTATCTGGAGCTGGGAGGTCTCTTGTGAACCAGTGTCTTGAAGTTGGCTCTCCTACCTCAGAGGGAGAGCCCTGCCTCCTGGCTGGAGCACCAAGAGCCTTTCATCCACACGGCTCAGAATAAAAGGGAGAAAAAGTAGAGGGAATTAGTAGATGTATGAGGAAAGAAAGAAGGAAAGGAGGGAAGGAAGGAGGGAAGGAAGGAAGGAAGGAAGGAAGAAAGAAAGAAAGAAGCAAAGAAGGCAAGAAGGAACGAAAGGAGGGAGGGAGGGAGGGAGGAAGGAAGGAGGGAAAGAAGTAAAAACAAAAAGAAAGAAGATACAGTAAAAATAAAATAAAGTATAATAAAGTTATTGAATTAAAAAATTCTTAATTAGAACAAAAAAAAAGGACGGATAGAACCTTAGGACAAATGTTGGAAGCAAAGCTGTACAGACAAAGTCTTACACAGAAGCGTACACATACACCCTCACAAAAAGAGGTAAAGGGGGAAAAATCATAAATCTTGCTGTCAGAGACCACCTCCTCAATTTGGGATAATTCGTTGTCTAAAGGAGGGAAGGAAGGAGGGAAGGAAGGAAGGAAGGAAGGAAGAAAGAAAGAAGCAAGGAAGGAAAGAAGGCAAGAAGGAACGAAAGGAGGGAGGGAGGGAGGAAGGAAGGAGGGAAAGAAGGGAAAACAGAAAGAAGATACAGTAAAAATAAAATAGAGTATAATAAAGTTATTGAATTAAAAAATTCTTAATTAGAAAAAAAAAAAAAGGGACGGATAGAACCTTAGGACAAATGTTGGAAGCAAAGCTATACAGACAACGTCTTACACAGAAGCGTACACATACACCCTCACAAAAAGAGGTAAAGGGGGAAAAATCATAAATCTTGCTGTCAGAGACCACCTCCTCAATTTGGGATGATTCGTTGTCTAAAGGAGGGAAGGAAGGAAAGAAAGAAAGAAAGAAAGAAAGAAAGGACGAAGGTAAAGTATAATAACGTTCTTAAAATTAAAATTGATTATTAAGAAAAAAAATTTTAAGAAAAAACCATGGACGGATAGAACCTAGGACAAATGGTGGAAGCAAGACTATACAGACAAGATCTCACACAGAAGCATACACATACACATTCACAAAAAGAGGAATAGGGAGAAAAATCATAGATCTTGCTCCCAAAGTCCACCTCCTTAATTTGGGATGATTGGCTGTCTATTCATGTATTCCACAGATGCAGGGTACATCAAGTTGATTGTGGAGCTTTAATCCACTGCTTCTGAGGCTGCTGGGAGAGATTTCCCTTTCTCTTCTTTGTTCTCACAGCTCCCAGGGGCTCAGCTTTGGATTTGGCCCTGCCTCTGCGTGTAGGTCGCTGGAGGGCGTCTGTTTTTTGCTCAGACAGGACGGGGTTAAAGGAGCCGCTGATTCGGGGGTTCTGGCGTACGGAGGCCGGCGGCGGGGAGGGAGGGGCACGGAATGCGGGGCGGGCCTGCGGCGGCAAAGTCCGGCGTGACTCTGCACCAGCCCGAGGCCCGCCGTGCGCTCTCCCGGGGAAGTCGTCTCCGGATCCCGGGAACCCGGCAGTGGCGGGCTGCACAGGCTCCGCGGAGGAGGGGAGTGGAGAGCGACCTGCGCTCGCGCACAGGCCCCTTGGTGGCGGCAGCAGCAGCCCCAACGTCTCCCGCCCGCCTTGGGGTCCGCGCCTCCAGCCGCGGCTTGCGCCCGTCTCTGGAGTCAGCGCCCTCAGCCGCGGCTCGTGCCCGTCTCTGGGGTCCGCGCCCTCAGCCGCGGCTCGCGCCCGTCTCTGGGGTCCGCGCCCTCAGCCGCGGCTCGCGCCCGTCTCTGGGGTCCGCGCCCTCAGCCGCGGCTCGCGCCCGTCTCTGGGGTCCGCGCTTTCAGCCGCGGCTCGCGCCCGTCTCTGGGGTCCGCGCTTTCAGCCGCGGCTCGCGCCCGTCTCTGGGGTCCGCGCTTTCAGCCGCGGCTCGCGCCCGTCACTGGGGTTCGCGCTTTTAGCCGCGGCTCGCGCCCGTCTCTGGAGTTCCTTTAAGCAGCGTTCTTAAACCCCTCTCCTCACGCACCAGGAAACAAAGAGGGAAGAAAAAGTCTCTTGCCTCTTCGGCAGGTGCCGGCTTTTCCCCGGACTCCCTCCTGGCTAGCTGTGGTGCACTAACCACTTCAGGCTATGTTCAAGCCGCCAACCCCAGTCCTCTCCCTGCGCTCCGTCCGAAACCGAAACCCTAGCCTCAGAGCCTCAGCTCGCAGCCCCGCCCGTCCCGGCGGGTGAGCAGACAAGCCTCTCGGGCTGGTGAGTGCTGGTCGGCACCGATCCTCTGTGCGGGAATCTCCCCGCTTTGCCCTCCGCACCCGTTGCTGTGCACTCCTCCGCGGCTTCGAAGCTCCCCCCTCCGCCTCCCGCAGTCTCCGCCCGCGAAGGGGCTTCCTAGTGTGTGGAAACTTTTCCTCCTTCACAGCTCCCTCCCACTGGTGCAGGTGCCGTCCCTATTCTTTTGTCTCTGTTTATTCTTTTTTCCTTTTGCCCTACCCAGGTACGTGGGGAGTTTCTTGCCTTTTGGGAGGTCTGAGGTCTTCTGCCAGCCTTCAGTAGGTGTTCTGCAGGAGTTGTTCCACGTGTAGATGTATTTCTGGTGTATCTGTGGAGAGGAAGATGATCTCCGCGTCTTACTCTTCCGCCATCTTCCCTTCGAGCACAACTCGCTTTCTTTTGAGCTGGCCGCAACACCGCAGGATGGCTTCAGGCCCTAATCTGGTTCCGGTACGGCACGCTGAGCCTTTGGTTATTTCCTCTTCCTGGTGGGAAATGAGAGTTAAATTTGCCCGTCCAGACACCTCCAGCTAGCCTCTCATTGGTTCTCGCTATTCCTGTTCATCTTCCGCAGAAATTGCAAACTGGGCCAAACAGGAGGTTAAAGGCGCTGACTCTCCAAGTGGGGAGAGTGTTAGTAAAGCGTCTGGAATGTTGCACCCGAGTACCAGGGGAGGAAAACTGAGACATATTTGAACACGTCTCCCGTTCACATGGTTGATCATACTTGGGTTCCACATGCATGTTTTAGCTGAAGGAAGAATACCTTAAACCTGGAGAGTTGAAACCCGTGGAATGGGTACCATGCAATATGACTTCAAAGGGTCTTCATTTGCTCACCGAACCTCTCCAATCCTATCACTGCTGCGTTTATGCCCCTGTACACATGCTTGATTCTCTTTTGGAGACATAGCAATCCATAGGTTTTAAGATACTTACTAGTCAGGTACATTCTTAGGTGTTTAATATGGGGTGTTGAGTCCATTTCGTTGAGCAAGGAGTAGCTCTTGTCTATTCCATATTTGGCTTAAAGAACTTTATCTGTGCTCATTTCAATCTCTGGTTTTATGCAGCACCGCAACTCACCTTTACCCTTAAGCAAGCATAAGTTGGTTTTCTAAATTTGAGAACCTGTTCTGTTTTGGAATTCAGTTCCTGTGTAGCCAAGTTTACATTCCGTATATTAGTGATATCTTATGATGTTTCTTTTTCTGTGTGACTTATTTCAGTTAGAATCATCATACCTCAATCCACTCATTGTGCTGCTAAGGGCCTGATGACACAGATTTCATTGCTGAGTGATATTGCTTTGTAAGTAAATACCACAACTTCTTTATCCATTTTTCACTTTCTGCGATGTTGAACTTGTACTGTAAACGAGGTTCTTGTAAACAGAGCCGTTCCAAACTTTGGGGTGGCTGTGTCTTTTTGATTTTAATTTCCCTAAGCTATAGGACCATAAGTGGCAGTGCCCTAGGCTCTGTTGCTTTGTTTTTTAGATGTTTCAGGAAACACCATACACTTCTCCCGAGTGTCTGTTGGCAATTTACATCCCGCCCATCAGCATAACAAGGCTCCCAGTTGTCCATGGCCTGTCCTGCCTTTCTGGATTTTACAGTTTTTTCAGATGGCCCTTTTGCCCGGGGGGAATTGAGACTTCATTGTAGTGCAGATTTCCTTTGCAAGCTTGCTTGGTTGGCCAAAACGGGCGTATGCGTTTTTCCTGAATATATTCAGGAAAAAACGCATACACACTTTTTGGCCAAGTGCATCATTGTGGACGTTCTGCCTCTTTTCCTATGCTTTCAATGCAATTCCAGTCTACCTCCTGAAACCGGTTTCCTGCAATTCTGCCCCGCTTTCAAGTCCTCTTGGCAGCCTTACTTCAGTCTATTTTTGGACGATAGCTGTCATTTATAACTCTGCAGGTTTGTGAATTACAGTGCCCCTGAGCTCCTTTCTTCAACTCGCTTTCTTGTGACCTGGCCGCAACACCGCAGGATGGCTTCAGGCCCTAATCTGGTTCTGGCACGGCACGCTGAGCCTTTGGTTAATTCCTCTTCCTGGTGAGAAATGAGAGTTAAATTTGCCCGTCCAGACACCTCCAGCTAGTCTCTCATTGGTTCTCGCTATTCCTGTTCATCTTCCGCAGAAATTGCAAACTGGGCCAAACAGGAGGTTAAAGGGACTGACTCTCCAAGTCGGGAGAGTGTTAGTAAAGCGTCTGGAATGTTGCCCCCGAGTACCAGGGTATGAAAACTGAGACATATTTGAACACGTCTCCCGATCACATGGTTGATCATACTCTAGGTTCCACATGCATGTTTTAGCTGAAGGAAGAATACCTTAAACCTGGGTAGTTGAAACCCGTGGAATGGGTACCATGCAATATGACTTCAAAGGGTCTTCATTTGCTCACCGAACCTCTCCAATCCTATCACTGCTGCGTTTATGCCCCTGTACACATGCTTGATTCTCTTTTGGAGACATAGCAATCCATAGGTTTTAAGATACTTACTAGTCAGGTACATTCTTAGGCGTTTAATATGGGGTGTTGAGTCCATTTCGTTGAGCAAGGAGTAGCTCTTGTCTATTCCATATTTGGCTTAAGGAACTTTATCTGTGCTTATTTCAATCTCTGGTTTTATGCAGCACCCCAACTCACCTTTACCCTTAAGCAAGCATAAGTTGGTTTTCTAAATTTGAGACCCTGTTCTGTTCTGTAATTCAGTTCCTGTGTAGCCAAGTTTACATTCCGTGTATTACTGATATCTTATGATGTTTCTTTTTCTGTGTGACTTATTTCAGTTAGAATCATCATACCTGAATCCACTCATTGTGCTGCTAAGGGCCTGATGACACAGATTTCATTGCTGAGTGATATTGCTTTGTAAGTAAATACCACAACTTCTTTATCCATTTTTCACTTTCTGTGATGTTGAACTTGTACTGTAAACGAAGTTCTTGTAAACAGAGCCGTTCCAAACTTTGGGGTGGCTGTGTCATTTTGATTTTAATTTCCCTAAGCTATAGGACCATAAGTGGAAGTGCCCTAGGTTCTGTTGCTTTGTTTTTTAGATGTTTCAGGAAACACCATACACTTCTCCCGAGTGGTTGTTGGCAATTTACATCCCGCCCATCAGCATAACAAGGCTCCCAGTTCTCCATGGCCTGTCCTGCCTTTCTGGATTTTACACTTTTTTCAGATGGCCCTTTTGACCGGGGGGAAGTGAGACTTCATTGTAGTGCAGATTTCCTTTGCAAGCTTGCTTGGTTGGCCAAAAAGTGCGTATGCGTTTTTTCCTGAATATATTCAGGAAAAAACGCATACGCCCTTTTTGGCCAAGTGCATCATTGTGGACGTTCTGCCTCTTTTCCTATGCTTTCAATGCAATTCCAGTCTACCTCCTGAAATCGGTTTCCTGCAATTCTGCCCCGCTTTCAAGTCCTCTTGGCAGCCTTACTTCAGTCTATTTTTGGACGATAGCTGTCATTTATAATCTGCAGGTTTGTGAATTACAGTGCCCCTGAGCTCCTTTCTTCAACTTGCTTTCTTGTGACCTGGCCGCAACACCGCAGGATGGCTTCAGGCCCTAATCTGGTTCCGGCACGGCATGCTGAGCCTTTGGTTATTTCCTCTTCCTGGTGGGAAATGAGAGTTAAATTTGCCCGTCCAGACACCTCCAGCTAGTCTCTCATTGGTTCTCGCTATTCCTGTTCATCTTCCGCAGAAATTGCAAACTGGGCCAAACAGGAGGTTAAAGGCGCTGACTCTCCAAGTGGGGAGAGTGTTAGTAAAGCGTCTGGAATGTTGCACCCGAGTACCAGGGGAGGAAAACTGAGACATATTTGAACACGTCTCCCGTTCACATGGTTGATCATACTTGGGTTCCACATGCATGTTTTAGCTGAAGGAAGAATACCTTAACCCTGGAGAGTTGAGACCCGTGTAATGGGTACCATGCAATATGACTTCAAAGGGTCTTCATTTGCTCACCGAACCTCTCCAATCCTATCACTGCTGCGTTTATGCCCCTGTACACATGCTTGATTCTCTTTCGGAGACATAGCAATCCATAGGTTTTACGATACTTACTAGTCAGGTACATTCTTAGGCGTTTAATATGCGGTGTTGAGTCCATTTCGTTGAGCAAGGAGTAGCTCTTGTCTATTCCATATTTGACTTAAGGAACTTTATCTGTGCTCATTTCAATCTCTGGTTTTATGCAGCACCCCAACTCACCTTTACCCTTAAGCAAGCATAAGTTGGTTTTCTAAATTTGAGACCCTGTTCTGTTCTGTAATTCAGTTCCTGTGTAGCCAAGTTTACATTCCGTGTATTACTGATATCTTATGATGTTTCTTTTTCTGTGTGACTTACTTCAGTTAGAATCATCATACCTGAATCCACTCATTGTGCTGCTAAGTGCCTGATGACACAGATTTCATTGCTGAGTGATATTGCTTTGTAAGTAAATACCACAACTTCTTTATCCATTTTTCACTTTCTGCGATGTTGAACTTGTACTGTAAATGAGGTTCTTGTAAACGGAGCCGTTCCAAACTTTGGGGTGGCTGTGTCTTTTTGATTTTAATTTCCCTAAGCTATAGGACCATAAGTAGAAGTGCCCTAGGTTCTGTTGCTTTGTTTTTTAGATGTTTCAGGAAACACCATACACTTCTCCCGAGTGGTTGTTGGCAATTTACATCCCGCCCATCAGCATAACAAGGCTCCCAGTTCTCCATGGCCTGTCCTGCCTTTCTGGATTTTACACTTTTTTCAGATGGCCCTTTTGACCGGGGGGAAGTGAGACTTCATTGTAGTGCAGATTTCCTTTGCAAGTTTGCTTGGTTGGCCAAAAAGGGCGTATGCGTTTTTTCCTGAATATATTCAGGAAAAAACGCATACGCCCTTTTTGGCCAAGTGCATCATTGTGGACGTTCTGCCTCTTTTCCTATGCTTTCAATGCAATTCCAGTCTACCTCCTGAAATCGGTTTCCTGCAATTCTGCCCCGCTTTCAAGTCCTCTTGGCAGCCTTACTTCAGTCTATTTTTGGACGATAGCTGTCATTTATAACTCTGCAGGTTTGTGCATTACAGTGCCCCTGAGCTCCTTTCTTCAACTTGCTTTCTTGTGACCTGGCCGCAACACCGCAGGATGGCTTCAGGCCCTAATCTGGTTCCGGCACGGCACGCTGAGCCTTTGGTTAATTCCTCTTCCTGGTGGGAAATGAGAGTTAAATTTGCCCGTCCAGACACCTCCAGCTAGCCTCTCATTGGTTCTCGCTATTCCTGTTCATCTTCCGCAGAAATTGCAAACTGGGCCAAACAGGAGGTTAAAGGCGCTGACACTCCAAGTGGGGAGAGTGTTAGTAAAGCGTCTGGAATGTTGCACCCGAGTACCAGGGGAGGAAAACTGAGACATATTTGAACACGTCTCCCGTTCACATGGTTGATCATACTTGGGTTCCACATGCATGTTTTAGCTGAAGGAAGAATACCTAAAACCTGGGTAGTTGAAACCAGTGGAATGGGTACCATGCAATATGACTTCAAAGGGTCTTCATTTGCTCACCGAACCTCTCCAATCCTATCACTGCTGCGTTTATGCCCCTGTACACATGCTTGATTCTCTTTCGGAGACATAGCAATCCATAGGTTTTAAGATACTTACTAGTCAGGTACATTCTTAGGCGTTTAATATGCGGTGTTGAGTCCATTTCGTTGAGCAAGGAGTAGCTCTTGTCTATTCCATATTTGGCTTAAGGAACTTTATCTGTGCTCATTTCAATCTCTGGTTTTATGCAGCAACCCAACTGACCTTTCCCCTTAAGCAAGCATAAGTTGGTTTTCTAAATTTGAGACCCTGTTCTGTTTTGGAATTCAGTTCCTGTGTAGCCAAGTTTACATTCCGTGTATTAGTGATATCTTATGATGTTTCTTTTTCTGTGTGACTTATTTCAGTTAGAATCATCGTACCTGAATCTACTCATTATGCTGATACGGGCCTGATGACATAGATTTCATTCCTGAGTGATACTGCATTGTACGTAAGTACCACAAGTTCTTTATCCATTTTTCACTTTCTGCGATGTTGAACTTGTACTGTAAACGAGGTTCTTGTAAACAGAGCCGTTCCAAACTTTGGGGTGGCTGTGTCTTTTTGATTTTAATTTCCCTAAGCTATAGGACCATAAGTGGAAGTGCCCTAGGCTCTGTTGCTTTGTTTTTTAGATGTTTCAGGAAACACCATACACTTCTCCCGAGTGGTTGTTGGCAATTTACATCCCGCCCATCAGCATAACAAGGCTCCCTGTTCTCCATGGCCTGTCCTGCCTTTCTGGATTTTACACTTTTTTCAGATGGCCCTTTTGACTGGGGGGAAGTGAGACTTCATTGTAGTGCAGATTTCCTTTGCAAGCTTGCTTGGTTGGCCAAAAAGGGCGTATGCGTTTTTTCCTGAATATATTCAGGAAAAAACGCATACGCCCTTTTTGGCCAAGTGCATCATTGTGGACGTTCTGCCTCTTTTCCTATGCTTTCAATGCAATTCCAGTCTACCTCCTGAAATCGGTTTCCTGCAATTCTGCCCCGCTTTCAAGTCCTCTTGGCAGCCTTACTTCAGTCTATTTTTGGACGATAGCTGTCATTTATAACTCTGCAGGTTTGTGAATTACAGTGCCCCTGAGCTCCTTTCTTCAACTCGCTTTCTTGTGACCTGGCCGCAACACCGCAGGATGGCTTCAGGCCCTAATCTGGTTCCGGCACGGCACGCTGAGCCTTTGGTTAATTCCTCTTCCTGGTGGGAAATGAGAGTTAAATTTGCCCGTCCAGACACCTCCAGCTAGCCTCTCATTGGTTCTCGCTATTCCTGTTCATCTTCCGCAGAAATTGCAAACTGGGCCAAACAGGAGGTTAAAGGGACTGACTCTCCAAGTCGGGAGAGTGTTAGTAAAGCGTCTGGAATGTTGCACCCGAGTACCAGGGTACGATAACTGAGACATATTTGAACACGTCTCCCGATCACATGGTTGATCATACTCTAGGTTCCACATGCATGTTTTAGCTGAAGGAAGAATACCTTAAACCTGGGTAGTTGAAACCCGTGGAATGGGTACCATGCAATATGACTTCAAAGTGTCTTCATTTGCGCACCGAACTTCTCCAATCCTATCACTGCTGTGTTTATGCCCCTGTACACATGCTTGATTCTCTTTTGGAGACATAGCAATCCATAGGTTTTAAGATACTTACTAGTCAGGAACATTCTTAGGCGTTTAATATCGGTGTTGAGTCCATTTCGTTGAGCAAGGAGTAGCTCTTGTCTATTCCATATTTGGCTTAAGGAACTTTATCTGTGCTCATTTCAATCTCTGGTTTTATGCAGCACCCCAACTCACCTTTCCCCTTAAGCAAGCATAAGTTGGTTTTCTAAATTTGAGACCCTGTTCTGTTCTGTAATTCAGTTCCTATGTAGCCAAGTTTACATTCCGTGTATTACTGATATCTTATGATGTTTCTTTTTCTGTGTGACTTACTTCAGTTAGAATCATCATACCTGAATCCACTCATTGTGCTGCTACGGGCCTGATGACACAGATTTCATTGCTGAGTGATATTGCTTTGTAAGTAAATACCACAACTTCTTTATCCATTTTTCACTTTCTGCGATGTTGAACTTGTACTGTAAACGAGGTTCTTGTAAACAGAGCCGTTCCAAACTTTGGGGTGGCTGTGTCTTTTTGATTTTAATTTCCCTAAGCTATAGGACCATAAGTGGAAGTGCCCTAGGCTCTGTTGCTTTGTTTTTTAGATGTTTCAGGAAACACCATACACTTCTCCCGAGTGGTTGTTGGCAATTTACATCCCGCCCATCAGCATAACAAAGCTCCCAGTTCTCCATGGCCTGTCCTGCCTTTCTGGATTTTACACTTTTTTCAGATGGCCCTTTTGACCGGGGGGAAGTGAGACTTCATTGTAGTGGAGATTTCCTTTGCAAGCTTGCTTGGTTGGCCAAAAAGGGCGTATGCGTTTTTTCCTGAATATATTCAGGAAAAAACGCATACGCCCTTTTTGGCCAAGTGCATCATTGTGGACGTTCTGCCTCTTTTCCTATGCTTTCAATGCAATTCCAGTCTACCTCCTGAAATCGGTTTCCTGCAATGCTGCCCCGCTTTCAAGTCCTCTTGGCAGCCTTACTTCAGTCTATTTTTGAACGATAGCTGTCATTTATAACTCTGCAGGTTTGTGAATTACAGTGCCCCTGAGCTCCTTTCTTCAACTCGCTTTCTTGTGACCTGGCCGCAAAACCGCAGGATGGCTTCAGGCCCTAATCTGGTTCCGGCACGGCACGCTGAGCCTTTGGTTATTTCGTCTTCCTGGTGGGAAATGAGAGTTAAATTTGCCCGTACAGACACCTCCAGCTAGCCTCTCATTGGTTCTCGCTATTCCTGTTCATCTTCCGCAGAAATTGCAAACTGGGCCAAACAGGAGGTTAAAGGCGCTGACTCTCCAAGTGGGGAGAGTGTTAGTAAAGCGTCTGGAATGTTGCACCCGAGTACCAGGGGAGGAAAACTGAGACATATTTGAACACGTCTCCCGTTCACATGGTTGATCATACTTGGGTTCCACATGCATGTTTTAGCTGAAGGAAGAATACCTTAAACCTGGAGAGTTAAGACCCGTGTAATGGGTACCATGCAATATGACTTCAAAGGGTCTTCACTTGCTCACCGAACCTCTCCAATCCTATCACTGCTGCGTTTATGCCCCTGTACACATGCTTGATTCTCTTTTGGAGACATAGCAATCCATAGGTTTTAAGATACTTACTAGTCAGGAACATTCTTAGGCGTTTAATATGGGGTGTTGAGTCCATTTCGTTGAGCAAGGAGTAGCTCTTGTCTATTCCATATTTGGCTTAAGGAACTTTATCTGTGCTCATTTCAATCTCTGGTTTTATGCAGCACCCCAACTCACCTTTCCCCTTAAGCAAGCATAAGTTGGTTTTCTAAATTTGAGACCCTGTTCTGTTCTGTAATTCAGTTCCTGTGTAGCCAAGTTTACATTCCGTGTATTAGTGATATCTTATGATGTTTCTTTTTCTGTGTGACTTATTTCAGTTAGAATCATCATACCTGAATCCACTCATTGCGATGCTAAGGGCCTGATGACATAGATTTCATTGCTGAGTGATATTGCTTTGTAAGTGAATACCACAACTTCTTTATCCATTTTTCACTTTCTGCGATGTTGAACTTGTACTGTAAACGAGGTTCTTATAAACAGAGCCGTTCCAAACTTTGGGGTGGCTGTGTCTTTTTGATTTTAATTTCCCTAAGCTATAGGACCATAAGTGGAAGTGCCCTAGGCTCTGTTGCTTTGTTTTTTAGATGTTTCAGGAAACACCATACACTTCTCCCAAGTGTCTGTTGGCAATTTACATCCCGCCCATCAGCATAACAAGGCTCCCAGTTCTCAATGGCCTGTTGCCTTTCTGGATTTTACACTTTTTTCAGATGGCCCTTTTGACCGGGGGGAAGTGAGACTTCATTGTAGTGCAGATTTCCTTTGCAAGCTTGCTTGGTTGGCCAAAATGGGCGTATGCGTTTTTTCCTGAATATATTCAGGAAAAAACGCATACGCCCTTTTTGGCCAAGTGCATCATTGTGGACGTTCTGCCTCTTTTCCTATGCTTTCAATGCAATTCCAGTCTACCTCCTGAAATCGGTTTCCTGCAATTCTGCCCCGCTTTCAAGTCCTCTTGGCAGCCTTACTTCAGTCTATTTTTGGACGATAGCTGTCATTTATAACTCTGCAGGTTTGTGAATTACAGTGCCCCTGAGCTCCTTTCTTCAACTTGCTTTCTTGTGACCTGGCCGCAACACCGCAGGATGGCTTCAGGCCCTAATCTGGTTCCGGCACGGCACGCTGAGCCTTTGGTTATTTCCTCTTCCTGGTGGGAAATGAGAGTTAAATTTGCCCGTCCAGACACCTCCAGCTAGTCTCTCATTGGTTCTCGCTATTCCTGTTCATCTTCTGCAGAAATTGCAAACTGGGCCAAACAGGAGGTTAAAGGGACTGACTCTCCAAGTCGGGAGAGTGTTAGTAAAGCGTCTGGAATGTTGCACCCGAGTACCAGGGTACGAAAACTGAGACATATTTGAACACGTCTCCCGATCACATGGTTGATAATACTCTAGGTTCCACATGCATGTTTTAGCTGAAGGAAGAATACCTTAAACCTGGGTAGTTGAAACCCGTGGAATGGGTTCCATGCAATATGACTTCAAAGGGTCTTCATTTGCTCATCGAACCTCTCCAATCCTATCACTGCTGCGTTTATGCCCCTGTACACATGATTGATTCTCTTTCGGAGACATAGCAATCCATAGGTTTTAAGATACTTACTAGTCAGGTACATTCTTAGGCGTTTAATATGCGGTGTTGAGTCCATTTCGTTGAGCAAGGAGTAGCTCTTGTCTATTCCATATTTGACTTAAGGAACTTTATCTGTGCTCATTTCAATCTCTGGTTTTATGCAGCACCCCAACTCACCTTTACCCTTAAGCAAGCATAAGTTGGTTTTCTAAATTTGAGTCACTGTTCTATTCTGTAATTCAGTTCCTGTGTAGCCAAGTTTACATTCCGTGTATTACTGATATCTTATGATGTTTCTTTTTCTGTGTGACTTATTTCAGTTAGAATCATCATACCTGAATCCACTCATTGTGCTGCTACGGGCCTGATGACACAGATTTCATTGCTGAGTGATATTGCTTTGTAAGTAAATACCACAACTTCTTTATCCATTTTTCGCTTTCTGCGATGTTGAACTTGTACTGTAAACGAGGTTCTTGTAAACAGAGCCGTTCAAAACTTTGGGGTGGCTGTGTTTTTTTGATTTTAATTTCCCTAAGCTATAGGACCATAACTGGAAGTGCCCTAGGTTCTGTTGCTTTGTTTTTTACATGTTTCAGGAAACACCATACACTTCTCCCGAGTGGTTGTTGGCAATTTACATCCCGACCATCAGCATAACAAGGCTCCCAGTTCTCCATGGCCTGTCCTGCCTTTCTGGATTTTACACTTTTTTCAGATGGCCCTTTTAACCGGGGGGAAGTGAGACTTCATTGTAGTGCAGATTTCCTTTGCAAGCTTGCTTGGTTGGCCAAAAAGGGCGTATGCGTTTTTTCCTGAATATATTCAGGAAAAAACGCATACGCCCTTTTTGGCCAAGTGCATCATTGTGGACGTTCTGCCTCTTTTCCTATGCTTTCAATGCAATTCCAGTCTACCTCCTGAAATCGGTTTCCTGCAATTCTGCCCCGCTTTCAAGTCCTCTTGGCAGCCTTACTTCAGTCTATTTTTGGACGATAGCTGTCGTTTATAACTCTGCAGGTTTGTGAATTACAGTGCCCCTGAGCTCCTTTCTTCAACTCGCTTTCTTGTGACCTGGCCGCAACACCGCAGGATGGCTTCAGGCCCTAATCTGGTTCCGGCACGGCACGCTGAGCCTTTGGTTATTTCCTCTTCCTGGTGGGAAATGAGAGTTAAATTTGCTCGTCCAGACACCTCCAGCTAGCCTCTCATTGGTTCTCGCTATTCCTGTTCATCTTCCGCAGAAATTGCAAACTGGGCCAAACAGGAGGTTAAAGGCGCTGACTCTCCAAGTGGGGAGAGTGTTAGTAAAGCGTCTGGAATGTTGCACCCGAGTACCAGGGGAGGAAAACTGAGACATATTTGAACACGTCTCCCGTTCACATGGTTGATCATACTTGGGTTCCACATGCATGTTTTAGCTGAAGGAAGAATACCTAAAACCTGGGTAGTTGAAACCCGTGGAATGGGTACCATGCAATATGACTTCAAAGGGTCTTCATTTGCTCAACGAACCTCTCCAATCCTATCACTGCTGCGTTTATGCCCCTGTACACATGCTTGATTCTGTTTTGGAGACATAGCAATCCATAGGTTTTAAGATACTTACTAGTCAGGTACATTCTTAGGCGTTTAATATGCGGTGTTGAGTCCATTTCGTTGAGCAAGGAGTAGCTCTTGTCTATTCCATATTTGGCTTAAGGAACTTTATCTGTGCTCATTTCAATCTCTGGTTTTATGCAGCACCCCAACTCACCTTTCCCCTTAAGCAAGCATAAGTTGGTTTTCTAAATTTGAGAACCTGTTCTGTTTTGGAATTCAGTTCCTGTGTAGCCAAGTTTACATTCCGTGTATTACTGATATCTTATGATGTTTCTTTTTCTGTGTGACTTATTTCAGTTAGAATCATCGTACCTGAATCTACTCATTATGCTGCTACGGGCCTGATGACATAGATTTCATTGCTGAGTGATACTGCATTGTACGTAAGTACCACAAGTTCTTTATCCATTTTTCACTTTCTGCGATGTTGAACTTGTACTGTAAACGAGGTTCTTGTAAACAGAGCCGTTCCAAACTTTGGGGTGGCTGTGTCTTTTTGATTTTAATTTCCCTAAGCTATAGGACCATAAGTGGAAGTGCCCTAGGCTCTGTTGCTTTGTTTTTTAGATGTTTCAGGAAACACCATACACTTCTCCCGAGTGGTTGTTGGCAATATACATCCCGCCCATCAGCATAACAAGGCTCCCAGTTCTCCATGGCCTGTCCTGCCTTTCTGGATTTTACACTTTTTTCAGATGGCCCTTTTGACCGGGGGGAAGTGAGACTTCATTGTAGTGCAGATTTCCTTTGCAAGCTTGCTTGGTTGGCCAAAAAGGGCGTATGCGTTTTTTCCTGAATATATTCAGGAAAAAACGCATACGCCCTTTTTGGCCAAGTGCATCATTGTGGACGTTCTGCCTCTTTTCCTATGCTTTCAATGCAATTCCAGTCTACCTCCTGAAATCGGTTTCCTGCAATTCTGCCCCGCTTTCAAGTCCTCTTGGCAGCCTTACTTCAGTCTATTTTTGGACGATAGCTGTCATTTATAACTCTGCAGGTTTGTGAATTACAGTGCCCCTGAGCTCCTTTCTTCAACTCGCTTTCTTGTGACCTGGCCGCAACACCGCAGGATGGCTTCAGGCCCTAATCTGGTTCCAGCACGGCACGCTGAGCCTTTGGTTAATTCCTCTTCCTGGTGGGAAATGAGAGTTAAATTTGCCCGTCCAGACACCTCCAGCTAGCCTCTCATTGGTTCTCGCTATTCCTGTTCATCTTCCGCAGAAATTGCAAACTGGGCCAAACAGGAGTTTAAAGGGACTGACTCTCCAAGTGGGGAGAGTGTTAGTAAAGCGTCTGGAATGTTGCACCCGAGTACCAGGGTACGAAAACTGAGACATATTTGAACACGTCTCCCGATGACATGGTTGATCATACTCTAGGTTCCACATGCATGTTTTAACTGAAGGAAGAATACCTTAAACCTGGGTAGTTGAAACCCGTGGAATGGGTACCATGCAATATGACTTCAAAGGGTCTTCATTTGCTCACCGAACCTCTCCAATCCTATCACTGCTGCGTTTATGCCCCTGTACACATGCTTGATTCTCTTTCGGAGACATAGCAATCCATAGGTTTTAAAATACTTACTAGTCAGGTACATTCTTAGGCGTTTAATATGCGGTGTTGAGTCCATTTCGTTGAGCAAGGAGTAGCTCTTGTCTATTCCATATTTGACTTAAGGAACTTTATCTGTGCTCATTTCAATCTCTGGTTTTATGCAGCACCCCAACTCACCTTTACCCTTAAGCAAGCATAAGTTGGTTTTCTAAATTTGAGTCCCTGTTCTGTTCTGTAATTCAGTTCCTGTGTAGCCAAGTTTACATTCCGTGTATTACTGATATCTTATGATGTTTCTTTTTCTGTGTGACTTACTTCAGTTCGAATCATCATACCTGAATCCACTCATTGTGCTGCTACGGACCTGATGACACAGATTTCATTGCTGAGTGATATTGCTTTGTAAGTAAATACCACAACTTCTTTATCCATTTTTCACTTTCTGCGATGTTGAACTTGTACTGTAAACGAGGTTCTTGTAAACAGAGCCGTTCCAAACTTTGGGGTGGCTGTGTCTTTTTGATTTTAATTTCCCTAAGCTATAGGACCATAAGTGGAAGTGCCCTAGGTTCTGTTGCTTTGTTTTTTAGATGTTTCAGGAAACACCATACACTTCTCCCGAGTGGTTGTTGGCAATTTACATCCCGCCCATCAGCATAACAAGGCTCCCAGTTCTCCATGGCCTGTCCTGCCTTTCTGGATTTTACACTTTTTTCAGATGGCCCTTTTGACCGGGGGGAAGTGAGACTTCATTGTAGTGCAGATTTCCTTTGCAAGCTTGCTTGGTTGGCCAAAAAGGGCGTATGCGTTTTTTCCTGAATATATTCAGGAAAAAACGCATACGCCCTTTTTGGCCAAGTGCATCATTGTGGACGTTCTGCCTCTTTTCCTATGCTTTCAATGCAATTCCAGTCTACCTCCTGAAATCGGTTTCCTGCAATTCTGCCCCGCTTTCAAGTCCTCTTGGCAGCCTTACTTCAGTCTATTTTTGGACGATAGCTGTCACTTATAACTCTGCAGGTTTGTGAATTACAGTGCCCCTGAGCTCCTTTCTTCAACTCGCTTTCTTGTGACCTGGCCGCAACACCGCAGGATGGCTTCAGGCCCTAATCTGGTTCCGGCACGGCACACTGAGCCTTTGGTTAATTCCTCTTCCTGGTGGGAAATGAGAGTTAAATTTGCCCGTCCAGACACCTCCAGCTAGTCTCTCATTGGTTCTCGCTATTCCTGTTCATCTTCCGCAGAAATTGCAAACTGGTCCAAACAGGAGGTTAAAGGGACTGACTCTCCAAGTGGGGAGAGTGTTAGTAAAGCGTCTGGAATGTTGCACCCGAGTACCAGGGGAGGAAAACTGAGACATATTTGAACACGTCTCCCGTTCACATGGTTGATCATACTCTGGGTTCCACATGCATGTTTTAGCTGAAGGAAGAATACCTTAAACCTGGAGAGTTGAGACCCGTGGAATGGGTACCATGCAATATGACTTCAAAGGGTCTTCATTTGCTCACCGAACCTCTCCAATCCTATCACTGCTGCGTTTATTCCCCTGTACACACGCTTGATTCTCTTTTGGAGACATAGCAATCCATAGGTTTTACGATACTTACTAGTCAGGTACATTCTTAGGCGTTTAATATGGGGTGTTGAGTCCATTTCGTTGAGCAAGGAGTAGCTCTTGTCTATTCCATATTTGGCTTAAGGAACTTTATCTGTGCTCATTTCAATCTCTGGTTTTATGCAGCACCCCAACTCACCTTTCCCCTTAAGCAAGCATAAGTTGGTTTTCTAAATTTGAGACCCTGTTCTGTTCTGGAATGCAGTTCCTGTGTAGCCAAGTTTACATCCCGTGTATTAGTGATATCTTATGATGTTTCTTTTTCTGTGTGACTTACTTCAGTTAGAATCATCATACCTGAATCCACTCATTGTGCTGCTAAGGGCCTGATGACACAGATTTCATTGCTGAGTGATATTGCTTTGTAAGTAAATACCACAACTTCTTTATCCATGTTTCACTTTCTGCGATGTTGAACTTGTACTGTAAACGAGGTTCTTGTAAACAGAGCCGTTCCAAACTTTGGGGTGGCTGTGTCTTTTTGATTTTAATTTCCCTAAGCTATAGGACCATAAGTGGAAGTGCCCTAGGTTCTGTTGCTTTGTTTTTTAGATGTTTCAGGAAACACCATACACTTCTCCCGAGTGGTTGTTGGCAATTTACATCCCGCCCATCAGCATAACAAGGCTCCCAGTTCTCCATGGCCTGTCCTGCCTTTCTGGATTTTACACTTTTTTCAGATGGCCCTTTTGACCGGGGGGAAGTGAGACTTCATTGTAGTGCAGATTTCCTTTGCAAGCTTGCTTGGTTGGCCAAAAAGGGCGTATGCGTTTTTTCCTGAATATATTCAGGAAAAAACGCATACGCCCTTTTTGGCCAAGTGCATCATTGTGGACGTTCTGCCTCTTTTCCTATGCTTTCAATGCAATTCCAGTCTACCTCCTGAAATCGGTTTCCTGCAATTCTGCCCCGCTTTCAAGTCCTCTTGGCAGCCTTACTTCAGTCTATTTTTGGACGATAGCTGTCATTTATAACTCTGCAGGTTTGTGAATTACAGTGCCCCTGAGCTCCTTTCTTCAACTCGCTTTCTTTTGAGCTGGCCGCAACACCGCAGGATGGCTTCAGGCCCTAATCTGGTTCCGGCACGGCACGCTGAGCCTTCGGTTATTTCCTCTTCCTGGTGGGAAATGAGAGTTAAATTTGCCCGTCCAGACACCTCCAGCTAGCCTCTCATTGGTTCTCGCTATTCCTGTTCATCTTCCGCAGAAATTGCAAACTGGGCCAAACAGGAGGTTAAAGGGACTGACTCTACAAGTCGGGAGAGTGTTAGTAAAGCGTCTGGAATGTTGCACCCGAGTACCAGGGTACGAAAACTGAGACATATTTGAACACGTTTCCCGATCACATGGTTGATCATACTCTAGGTTCCACATGCATGTTTCAGCTGAAGGAAGAATACCTTAAACCTGGAGAGTTGAGACCCGTGTAATGGGTACCATGCAATATGACTTCAAAGGGTCTTCATTTGCTCACCGAACCTCTCCAATCCTATCACTGCTGCGTTTATGCCCCTGTACACATGCTTGAATCTCTTTCGGAGACATAGCAATCCATAGGTTTTAAGATACTTACTAGTCAGGTACATTCTTAGGCGTTTAATATGCGGTGTTGAGTCCATTTCGTTGAGCAAGGAGTAGCTCTTGTCTATTCCATATTTGGCTTAAGGAACTTTATCTGTGCTCATTTCAATCTCTGGTTTTATACAGCACCCCAACTCACCTTTACCCTTAAGCAAGTATAAGTTGGTTTTCTAAATTTGAGTCCCTGTTCTGTTCTGTAATTCAGTTCCTGTGTAGCCAAGTTTACATTCCGTGTATTACTGATATCTTATGATGTTTCTTTTTCTGTGTGACTTACTTCAGTTAGAATCATCATACCTGAATCCACTCATTGTGCTGCTAAGGGCCTGATGACACAGATTTCATTGCTGAGTGATATTGCTTTGTAAGTAAATACCACAACTTCTTTATCCATTTTTCACTTTCTGCGATGTTGAACTTGTACTGTAAACGAGGTTCTTGTAAACAGAGGCGTCCCAAACTTTGGGGTGGCAGTGTCTTTTTGGTTTTAATTTCCCTAAGCTATAGGACCATAAGTGGAAGTGCCCTAGGTTCTGTTCCTTTGTTTTTTAGATGTTTCAGGAAACACCATTCACTTCTCCGGAGTGGTTGTTGGCAATTTACATCCCGCCCATCAGCATAACAAGGCTCCCAGTTCTCCATGGCCTGTCCTGCCTTTCTGGATTTTACACTTTTTTCAGATGGCCCTTTTGACCGGGGGGAAGTGAGACTTCATTGTAGTGCAGATTTCCTTTGCAAGCTTGCTTGGTTGGCCAAAAAGGGCGTATGCGTTTTTTCCTGAATATATTCAGGAAAAAACGCATACGCCCTTTTTGGCCAAGTGCATCATTGTGGACGTTCTGCCTCTTTTCCTATGCTTGCAATGCAATTCCAGTCTACCTCCTGAAATCGGTTTCCTGCAATTCTGCCCCGCTTTCAAGTCCTCTTGGCAGCCTTACTTCAGTCTATTTTTGGACGATAGCTGTCATTTATAACTCTGCAGGTTTGTGAATTACAGTGCCCCTGAGCTCCTTTCTTCAACTCGCTTTCTTGTGACCTGGCCGCAACACCACAGGATGGCTTCAGGCCCTAATCTGGTTCCGGTACGGCACGCTGAGCCTTTGTTTATTTCCTCTTCCTGGTGGGAAATGAGAGTTAAATTTGCCCGTCCAGACACCTCCAGCTAGCCTCTCATTGGTTCTCGCTATTCCTGTTCATCTTCCGCAGAAATTGCAAACTGGGCCAAACAGGAGGTTAAAGGCGCTGACTCTCCAAGTGGGGAGAGTGTTAGTAAAGCATCTGGAATGTTGCACCCGAGTACCAGGGGAGGAAAACTGAGACATATTTGAACACGTCTCCCGTTCACATGGTTGATCATACTTGGGTTCCACATGCATGTTTTAGCTGAAGGAAGAATACCTTAAACCTGGAGAGTTGAGACCCGTGTAATGGGTACCATGCAATATGACTTCAAAGGGTCTTCATTTGCTCACCGAACCTCTCCAATCCTATCACTGCTGCGTTTATGCCCCTGTACACACGCTTGATTCTCTTTTGGAGACATAGCAATCCATAGGTTTTAAGATACTTACTAGTCAGGTACATTCTTAGGCGTTTAATATGGGGTGTTGAGTCCATTTCGTTGAGCAAGGAGTAGCTCTTGTCTATTCCATATTTGGCTTAAGGAACTTTATCTGTGCTCATTTCAATCTCTGGTTTTATGCAGCACCCCAACTCACCTTTCCCCTTAAGCAAGCATAAGTTGGTTTTCTAAATTTGAGACCCTGTTCTGTTCTGTAATTCAGTTCCTGTGTAGCCAAGTTTACATTCCGTGTATTAGTGATATCTTATGATGTTTCTTTTTCTGTGTGACTTATTTCAGTTAGAATCATCGTACCTGAATCCACTCATTATGCTGCTACGGGCCTGATGACATAGATTTCATTGCTGAGTGATACTGCATTGTACGTAAGTACCACAATTTCTTTATCCATTTTTCACTTTCTGCGATGTTGAACTTGTACTGTAAACGAGGTTCTTGTAAACAGAGGCGTCCCAAACTTTGGGGTGGCTGTGTCTTTTTGATTTTAATTTCCCTAAGCTATAGGACCATAAGTGGCAGTGCCCTAGGCTCTGTTGCTTTGTTTTTTAGATGTTTCAGGAAACACCATACACTTCTCCCGAGTGTCTGTTGGCAATTTACATCCCGCCCATCAGCATAACAAGGCTCCCAGTTCTCCATGGCCTGTCCTGCCTTTCTGGATTTTACACTTTTTTCAGATGGCCCTTTTGACCGGGGGGAAGTGAGACTTCATTGTAGTGCAGATTTCCTTTGCAAGCTTGCTTGGTTGGCCAAAAAGGGCGTATGCGTTTTTTCCTGAATATATTCAGGAAAAAACGCATACGCCCTTTTTGGCCAAGTGCATCATTGTGGACGTTCTGCCTCTTTTCCTATGCTTTCAATGCAATTCCAGTCTACCTCCTGAAATCGGTTTCCTGCAATTCTGCCCCGCTTTCAAGTCCTCTTGGCAGCCTTACTTCAGTCTATTTTTGGACGATAGCTGTCATTTATAACTCTGCAGGTTTGTGAATTACAGTGCCCCTGAGCTCCTTTCTTCAACTCGCTTTCTTTTGAGCTGGCCGCAACACCGCAGGATGGCTTCAGGCCCTAATCTGGTTCCGGCACGGCACGCTGAGCCTTCGGTTATTTCCTCTTCCTGGTGGGAAATGAGAGTTAAATTTGCCCGTCCAGACACCTCCAGCTAGCCTCTCATTGGTTCTCGCTATTCCTGTTCATCTTCCGCAGAAATTGCAAACTGGGCCAAACAGGAGGTTAAAGGGACTGACTCTACAAGTCGGGAGAGTGTTAGTAAAGCGTCTGGAATGTTGCACCCGAGTACCAGGGTACGAAAACTGAGACATATTTGAACACGTTTCCCGATCACATGGTTGATCATACTCTAGGTTCCACATGCATGTTTCAGCTGAAGGAAGAATACCTTAAACCTGGAGAGTTGAGACCCGTGTAATGGGTACCATGCAATATGACTTCAAAGGGTCTTCATTTGCTCACCGAACCTCTCCAATCCTATCACTGCTGCGTTTATGCCCCTGTACACATGCTTGAATCTCTTTCGGAGACATAGCAATCCATAGGTTTTAAGATACTTACTAGTCAGGTACATTCTTAGGCGTTTAATATGCGGTGTTGAGTCCATTTCGTTGAGCAAGGAGTAGCTCTTGTCTATTCCATATTTGGCTTAAGGAACTTTATCTGTGCTCATTTCAATCTCTGGTTTTATGCAGCACCCCAACTCACCTTTACCCTTAAGCAAGTATAAGTTGGTTTTCTAAATTTGAGTCCCTGTTCTGTTCTGTAATTCAGTTCCTGTGTAGCCAAGTTTACATTCCGTGTATTACTGATATCTTATGATGTTTCTTTTTCTGTGTGACTTACTTCAGTTAGAATCATCATACCTGAATCCACTCATTGTGCTGCTAAGGGCCTGATGACACAGATTTCATTGCTGAGTGATATTGCTTTGTAAGTAAATACCACAACTTCTTTATCCATTTTTCACTTTCTGCGATGTTGAACTTGTACTGTAAACGAGGTTCTTGTAAACAGAGGCGTCCCAAACTTTGGGGTGGCAGTGTCTTTTTGGTTTTAATTTCCCTAAGCTATAGGACCATAAGTGGAAGTGCCCTAGGTTCTGTTCCTTTGTTTTTTAGATGTTTCAGGAAACACCATTCACTTCTCCGGAGTGGTTGTTGGCAATTTACATCCCGCCCATCAGCATAACAAGGCTCCCAGTTCTCCATGGCCTGTCCTGCCTTTCTGGATTTTACACTTTTTTCAGATGGCCCTTTTGACCGGGGGGAAGTGAGACTTCATTGTAGTGCAGATTTCCTTTGCAAGCTTGCTTGGTTGGCCAAAAAGGGCGTATGCGTTTTTTCCTGAATATATTCAGGAAAAAACGCATACGCCCTTTTTGGCCAAGTGCATCATTGTGGACGTTCTGCCTCTTTTCCTATGCTTGCAATGCAATTCCAGTCTACCTCCTGAAATCGGTTTCCTGCAATTCTGCCCCGCTTTCAAGTCCTCTTGGCAGCCTTACTTCAGTCTATTTTTGGACGATAGCTGTCATTTATAACTCTGCAGGTTTGTGAATTACAGTGCCCCTGAGCTCCTTTCTTCAACTCGCTTTCTTGTGACCTGGCCGCAACACCACAGGATGGCTTCAGGCCCTAATCTGGTTCCGGTACGGCACGCTGAGCCTTTGTTTATTTCCTCTTCCTGGTGGGAAATGAGAGTTAAATTTGCCCGTCCAGACACCTCCAGCTAGCCTCTCATTGGTTCTCGCTATTCCTGTTCATCTTCCGCAGAAATTGCAAACTGGGCCAAACAGGAGGTTAAAGGCGCTGACTCTCCAAGTGGGGAGAGTGTTAGTAAAGCGTCTGGAATGTTGCACCCGAGTACCAGGGGAGGAAAACTGAGACATATTTGAACACGTCTCCCGTTCACATGGTTGATCATACTTGGGTTCCACATGCATGTTTTAGCTGAAGGAAGAATACCTTAAACCTGGAGAGTTGAGACCCGTGTAATGGGTACCATGCAATATGACTTCAAAGGGTCTTCATTTGCTCACCGAACCTCTCCAATCCTATCACTGCTGCGTTTATGCCCCTGTACACACGCTTGATTCTCTTTTGGAGACATAGCAATCCATAGGTTTTACGATACTTACTAGTCAGGTACATTCTTAGGCGTTTAATATGGGGTGTTGAGTCCATTTCGTTGAGCAAGGAGTAGCTCTTGTCTATTCCATATTTGGCTTAAGGAACTTTATCTGTGCTCATTTCAATCTCTGGTTTTATGCAGCACCCCAACTCACCTTTCCCCTTAAGCAAGCATAAGTTGGTTTTCTAAATTTGAGACCCTGTTCTGTTCTGGAATGCAGTTCCTGTGTAGCCAAGTTTACATTCCGTGTATTAGTGATATCTTATGATGTTTCTTTTTCTGTGTGACTTACTTCAGTTAGAATCATCATACCTGAATCCACTCATTGTGCTGCTAAGGGCCTGATGACACAGATTTCATTGCTGAGTGATATTGCTTTGTAAGTAAATACCACAACTTCTTTATCCATGTTTCACTTTCTGCGATGTTGAACTTGTACTGTAAACGAGGTTCTTGTAAACAGAGCCGTTCCAAACTTTGGGGTGGCTGTGTCTTTTTGATTTTAATTTCCCTAAGCTATAGGACCATAAGTGGAAGTGCCCTAGGTTCTGTTGCTTTGTTTTTTAGATGTTTCAGGAAACACCATACACTTCTCCCGAGTGGTTGTTGGCAATTTACATCCCGCCCATCAGCATAACAAGGCTCCCAGTTCTCCATGGCCTGTCCTGCCTTTCTGGATTTTACACTTTTTTCAGATGGCCCTTTTGACCGGGGGGAAGTGAGACTTCATTGTAGTGCAGATTTCCTTTGCAAGCTTGCTTGGTTGGCCAAAAAGGGCGTATGCGTTTTTTCCTGAATATATTCAGGAAAAAACGCATACGCCCTTTTTGGCCAAGTGCATCATTGTGGACGTTCTGCCTCTTTTCCTATGCTTTCAATGCAATTCCAGTCTACCTCCTGAAATCGGTTTCCTGCAATTCTGCCCCGCTTTCAAGTCCTCTTGGCAGCCTTACTTCAGTCTATTTTTGGACGATAGCTGTCATTTATAACTCTGCAGGTTTGTGAATTACAGTGCCCCTGAGCTCCTTTCTTCAACTCGCTTTCTTTTGAGCTGGCCGCAACACCGCAGGATGGCTTCAGGCCCTAATCTGGTTCCGGCACGGCACGCTGAGCCTTCGGTTATTTCCTCTTCCTGGTGGGAAATGAGAGTTAAATTTGCCCGTCCAGACACCTCCAGCTAGCCTCTCATTGGTTCTCGCTATTCCTGTTCATCTTCCGCAGAAATTGCAAACTGGGCCAAACAGGAGGTTAAAGGGACTGACTCTACAAGTCGGGAGAGTGTTAGTAAAGCGTCTGGAATGTTGCACCCGAGTACCAGGGTACGAAAACTGAGACATATTTGAACACGTTTCCCGATCACATGGTTGATCATACTCTAGGTTCCACATGCATGTTTCAGCTGAAGGAAGAATACCTTAAACCTGGAGAGTTGAGACCCGTGTAATGGGTACCATGCAATATGACTTCAAAGGGTCTTCATTTGCTCACCGAACCTCTCCAATCCTATCACTGCTGCGTTTATGCCCCTGTACACATGCTTGAATCTCTTTCGGAGACATAGCAATCCATAGGTTTTAAGATACTTACTAGTCAGGTACATTCTTAGGCGTTTAATATGCGGTGTTGAGTCCATTTCGTTGAGCAAGGAGTAGCTCTTGTCTATTCCATATTTGGCTTAAGGAACTTTATCTGTGCTCATTTCAATCTCTGGTTTTATACAGCACCCCAACTCACCTTTACCCTTAAGCAAGTATAAGTTGGTTTTCTAAATTTGAGTCCCTGTTCTGTTCTGTAATTCAGTTCCTGTGTAGCCAAGTTTACATTCCGTGTATTACTGATATCTTATGATGTTTCTTTTTCTGTGTGACTTACTTCAGTTAGAATCATCATACCTGAATCCACTCATTGTGCTGCTAAGGGCCTGATGACACAGATTTCATTGCTGAGTGATATTGCTTTGTAAGTAAATACCACAACTTCTTTATCCATTTTTCACTTTCTGCGATGTTGAACTTGTACTGTAAACGAGGTTCTTGTAAACAGAGGCGTCCCAAACTTTGGGGTGGCAGTGTCTTTTTGGTTTTAATTTCCCTAAGCTATAGGACCATAAGTGGAAGTGCCCTAGGTTCTGTTCCTTTGTTTTTTAGATGTTTCAGGAAACACCATTCACTTCTCCGGAGTGGTTGTTGGCAATTTACATCCCGCCCATCAGCATAACAAGGCTCCCAGTTCTCCATGGCCTGTCCTGCCTTTCTGGATTTTACACTTTTTTCAGATGGCCCTTTTGACCGGGGGGAAGTGAGACTTCATTGTAGTGCAGATTTCCTTTGCAAGCTTGCTTGGTTGGCCAAAAAGGGCGTATGCGTTTTTTCCTGAATATATTCAGGAAAAAACGCATACGCCCTTTTTGGCCAAGTGCATCATTGTGGACGTTCTGCCTCTTTTCCTATGCTTGCAATGCAATTCCAGTCTACCTCCTGAAATCGGTTTCCTGCAATTCTGCCCCGCTTTCAAGTCCTCTTGGCAGCCTTACTTCAGTCTATTTTTGGACGATAGCTGTCATTTATAACTCTGCAGGTTTGTGAATTACAGTGCCCCTGAGCTCCTTTCTTCAACTCGCTTTCTTGTGACCTGGCCGCAACACCACAGGATGGCTTCAGGCCCTAATCTGGTTCCGGTACGGCACGCTGAGCCTTTGTTTATTTCCTCTTCCTGGTGGGAAATGAGAGTTAAATTTGCCCGTCCAGACACCTCCAGCTAGCCTCTCATTGGTTCTCGCTATTCCTGTTCATCTTCCGCAGAAATTGCAAACTGGGCCAAACAGGAGGTTAAAGGCGCTGACTCTCCAAGTGGGGAGAGTGTTAGTAAAGCATCTGGAATGTTGCACCCGAGTACCAGGGGAGGAAAACTGAGACATATTTGAACACGTCTCCCGTTCACATGGTTGATCATACTTGGGTTCCACATGCATGTTTTAGCTGAAGGAAGAATACCTTAAACCTGGAGAGTTGAGACCCGTGTAATGGGTACCATGCAATATGACTTCAAAGGGTCTTCATTTGCTCACCGAACCTCTCCAATCCTATCACTGCTGCGTTTATGCCCCTGTACACACGCTTGATTCTCTTTTGGAGACATAGCAATCCATAGGTTTTAAGATACTTACTAGTCAGGTACATTCTTAGGCGTTTAATATGGGGTGTTGAGTCCATTTCGTTGAGCAAGGAGTAGCTCTTGTCTATTCCATATTTGGCTTAAGGAACTTTATCTGTGCTCATTTCAATCTCTGGTTTTATGCAGCACCCCAACTCACCTTTCCCCTTAAGCAAGCATAAGTTGGTTTTCTAAATTTGAGACCCTGTTCTGTTCTGTAATTCAGTTCCTGTGTAGCCAAGTTTACATTCCGTGTATTAGTGATATCTTATGATGTTTCTTTTTCTGTGTGACTTATTTCAGTTAGAATCATCGTACCTGAATCCACTCATTATGCTGCTACGGGCCTGATGACATAGATTTCATTGCTGAGTGATACTGCATTGTACGTAAGTACCACAATTTCTTTATCCATTTTTCACTTTCTGCGATGTTGAACTTGTACTGTAAACGAGGTTCTTGTAAACAGAGGCGTCCCAAACTTTGGGGTGGCTGTGTCTTTTTGATTTTAATTTCCCTAAGCTATAGGACCATAAGTGGCAGTGCCCTAGGCTCTGTTGCTTTGTTTTTTAGATGTTTCAGGAAACACCATACACTTCTCCCGAGTGTCTGTTGGCAATTTACATCCCGCCCAT
This sequence comes from Delphinus delphis, assembly GCF_949987515.2. NCBI lineage: Eukaryota > Metazoa > Chordata > Mammalia > Artiodactyla > Delphinidae > Delphinus > Delphinus delphis. The sequence continues at coordinate 846,785 of NW_027192697.1, read as the reverse complement.
CAGCATAACAAGGCTCCCAGTTCTCCATGGCCTGTCCTGCCTTTCTGGATTTTACACTTTTTTCAGATGGCCCTTTTGACCGGGGGGAAGTGAGACTTCATTGTAGTGCAGATTTCCTTTGCAAGCTTGCTTGGTTGGCCAAAAAGGGCGTATGCGTTTTTTCCTGAATATATTCAGGAAAAAACGCATACGCCCTTTTTGGCCAAGTGCATCATTGTGGACGTTCTGCCTCTTTTCCTATGCTTTCAATGCAATTCCAGTCTACCTCCTGAAATCGGTTTCCTGCAATTCTGCCCCGCTTTCAAGTCCTCTTGGCAGCCTTACTTCAGTCTATTTTTGGACGATAGCTGTCATTTATAACTCTGCAGGTTTGTGAATTACAGTGCCCCTGAGCTCCTTTCTTCAACTCGCTTTCTTTTGAGCTGGCCGCAACACCGCAGGATGGCTTCAGGCCCTAATCTGGTTCCGGCACGGCACGCTGAGCCTTCGGTTATTTCCTCTTCCTGGTGGGAAATGAGAGTTAAATTTGCCCGTCCAGACACCTCCAGCTAGCCTCTCATTGGTTCTCGCTATTCCTGTTCATCTTCCGCAGAAATTGCAAACTGGGCCAAACAGGAGGTTAAAGGGACTGACTCTACAAGTCGGGAGAGTGTTAGTAAAGCGTCTGGAATGTTGCACCCGAGTACCAGGGTACGAAAACTGAGACATATTTGAACACGTTTCCCGATCACATGGTTGATCATACTCTAGGTTCCACATGCATGTTTCAGCTGAAGGAAGAATACCTTAAACCTGGAGAGTTGAGACCCGTGTAATGGGTACCATGCAATATGACTTCAAAGGGTCTTCATTTGCTCACCGAACCTCTCCAATCCTATCACTGCTGCGTTTATGCCCCTGTACACATGCTTGAATCTCTTTCGGAGACATAGCAATCCATAGGTTTTAAGATACTTACTAGTCAGGTACATTCTTAGGCGTTTAATATGCGGTGTTGAGTCCATTTCGTTGAGCAAGGAGTAGCTCTTGTCTATTCCATATTTGGCTTAAGGAACTTTATCTGTGCTCATTTCAATCTCTGGTTTTATACAGCACCCCAACTCACCTTTACCCTTAAGCAAGTATAAGTTGGTTTTCTAAATTTGAGTCCCTGTTCTGTTCTGTAATTCAGTTCCTGTGTAGCCAAGTTTACATTCCGTGTATTACTGATATCTTATGATGTTTCTTTTTCTGTGTGACTTACTTCAGTTAGAATCATCATACCTGAATCCACTCATTGTGCTGCTAAGGGCCTGATGACACAGATTTCATTGCTGAGTGATATTGCTTTGTAAGTAAATACCACAACTTCTTTATCCATTTTTCACTTTCTGCGATGTTGAACTTGTACTGTAAACGAGGTTCTTGTAAACAGAGGCGTCCCAAACTTTGGGGTGGCAGTGTCTTTTTGGTTTTAATTTCCCTAAGCTATAGGACCATAAGTGGAAGTGCCCTAGGTTCTGTTCCTTTGTTTTTTAGATGTTTCAGGAAACACCATTCACTTCTCCGGAGTGGTTGTTGGCAATTTACATCCCGCCCATCAGCATAACAAGGCTCCCAGTTCTCCATGGCCTGTCCTGCCTTTCTGGATTTTACACTTTTTTCAGATGGCCCTTTTGACCGGGGGGAAGTGAGACTTCATTGTAGTGCAGATTTCCTTTGCAAGCTTGCTTGGTTGGCCAAAAAGGGCGTATGCGTTTTTTCCTGAATATATTCAGGAAAAAACGCATACGCCCTTTTTGGCCAAGTGCATCATTGTGGACGTTCTGCCTCTTTTCCTATGCTTGCAATGCAATTCCAGTCTACCTCCTGAAATCGGTTTCCTGCAATTCTGCCCCGCTTTCAAGTCCTCTTGGCAGCCTTACTTCAGTCTATTTTTGGACGATAGCTGTCATTTATAACTCTGCAGGTTTGTGAATTACAGTGCCCCTGAGCTCCTTTCTTCAACTCGCTTTCTTGTGACCTGGCCGCAACACCACAGGATGGCTTCAGGCCCTAATCTGGTTCCGGTACGGCACGCTGAGCCTTTGTTTATTTCCTCTTCCTGGTGGGAAATGAGAGTTAAATTTGCCCGTCCAGACACCTCCAGCTAGCCTCTCATTGGTTCTCGCTATTCCTGTTCATCTTCCGCAGAAATTGCAAACTGTGCCAAACAGGAGGTTAAAGGCGCTGACTCTCCAAGTGGGGAGAGTGTTAGTAAAGCGTCTGGAATGTTGCACCCGAGTACCAGGGGAGGAAAACTGAGACATATTTGAACACGTCTCCCGTTCACATGGTTGATCATACTTGGGTTCCACATGCATGTTTTAGCTGAAGGAAGAATACCTTAAACCTGGAGAGTTGAGACCCGTGTAATGGGTACCATGCAATATGACTTCAAAGGGTCTTCATTTGCTCACCGAACCTCTCCAATCCTATCACTGCTGCGTTTATGCCCCTGTACACACGCTTGATTCTCTTTTGGAGACATAGCAATCCATAGGTTTTAAGATACTTACTAGTCAGGTACATTCTTAGGCGTTTAATATGGGGTGTTGAGTCCATTTCGTTGAGCAAGGAGTAGCTCTTGTCTATTCCATATTTGGCTTAAGGAACTTTATCTGTGCTCATTTCAATCTCTGGTTTTATGCAGCACCCCAACTCACCTTTCCCCTTAAGCAAGCATAAGTTGGTTTTCTAAATTTGAGACCCTGTTCTGTTCTGTAATTCAGTTCCTGTGTAGCCAAGTTTACATTCCGTGTATTAGTGATATCTTATGATGTTTCTTTTTCTGTGTGACTTATTTCAGTTAGAATCATCGTACCTGAATCCACTCATTATGCTGCTACGGGCCTGATGACATAGATTTCATTGCTGAGTGATACTGCATTGTACGTAAGTACCACAATTTCTTTATCCATTTTTCACTTTCTGCGATGTTGAACTTGTACTGTAAACGAGGTTCTTGTAAACAGAGGCGTCCCAAACTTTGGGGTGGCTGTGTCTTTTTGATTTTAATTTCCCTAAGCTATAGGACCATAAGTGGCAGTGCCCTAGGCTCTGTTGCTTTGTTTTTTAGATGTTTCAGGAAACACCATACACTTCTCCCGAGTGTCTGTTGGCAATTTACATCCCGCCCATCAGCATAACAAGGCTCCCAGTTCTCCATGGCCTGTCCTGCCTTTCTGGATTTTACACTTTTTTCAGATGGCCCTTTTGACCGGGGGGAAGTGAGACTTCATTGTAGTGCAGATTTCCTTTGCAAGCTTGCTTGGTTGGCCAAAAAGGGCGTATGCGTTTTTTCCTGAATATATTCAGGAAAAAACGCATACGCCCTTTTTGGCCAAGTGCATCATTGTGGACGTTCTGCCTCTTTTCCTATGCTTTCAATGCAATTCCAGTCTACCTCCTGAAATCGGTCTCCTGCAATTCTGCCCCGCTTTCAAGTCCTCTTGGCAGCCTTACTTCAGTCTATTTTTGGACGATAGCTGTCATTTATAACTCTGCAGGTTTGTGAATTACAGTGCCCCTGAGCTCCTTTCTTCAACTCGCTTTCTTTTGAGCTGGCCGCAACACCGCAGGATGGCTTCAGGCCCTAATCTGGTTCCGGTACGGCACGCTGAGCCTTCGGTTATTTCCTCTTCCTGGTGGGAAATGAGAGTTAAATTTGCCCGTCCAGACACCTCCAGCTAGCCTCTCATTGGTTCTCGCTATTCCTGTTCATCTTCCGCAGAAATTGCAAACTGGGCCAAACAGGAGGTTAAAGGGACTGACTCTCCAAGTGGGGAGAGTGTTAGTAAAGCGTCTGGAATGTTGCACCCGAGTACCAGGGGAGGAAAACTGACATATTTGAACACGTATCCCGATCACATGGTTGATCATACTCTAGGTTCCACATGCATGTTTTAGCTGAAGGAAGAATACCTTAAACCTGGAGAGTTGAGACCCGTGTAATGGGTACCATGCAATATGACTTCAAAGGGTCTTCATTTGCTCACCGAACCTCTCCAGTCCTATCACTGCTGCGTTTATGCCCCTGTACACATGCTTGATTCTCTTTCGGAGACATAGCAATCCATAGGTTTGAAGATACTTACTAGTCAGGTACATTCTTAGGCGTTTAATATGCCTTGTTGAGTCCATTTCGTTGAGCAAGGAGTAGCTCTTGTCTATTCCATATTTGACTTAAGGAACTTTATCTGTGCTCATTTCAATCTCTGGTTTTATGCAGCACCCCAACTCACCTTTACCCTTAAGCAAGCATAAGTTGGTTTTCTAAATTTGAGTCCCTGTTCTGTTCTGTAATTCAGTTCCTGAGTAGCCAAGTTTTCATTCCGTGTATTACTGATATCTTATGATGTTTCTTTTTCTGTGTGACTTACTTCAGTTAGAATCATCATACCTGAATCCACTCATTGTGCTGCTAAGGGCCTGATGACACAGATTTCATTGCTGAGTGATATTCCTTTGTAAGTAAATACCACAACTTCTTTATCCATTTTTCACTTTCTGCGATGTTGAACTTGTACTGTAAACGAGGTTCTTGTAAACAGAGCCGTTCCAAACTTTGGGGTGGCTGTGTCTTTTTGATTTTAATTTCCCTAAGCTATAGGACCATAAGTGGAAGTGCCCTAGGCTCTGTTGCTTTGTTTTTTAGATGTTTCAGGAAACACCATACACTTCTCCCGAGTGGTTGTTGGCAATTTACATCCCACCCATCAGCATAACAAGGCTCCCAGTTCTCCATGGCCTGTCCTGCCTTTCTGGATTTTACACTTTTTTCAGATGGCCCTTTTGACCGGGGGGAAGTGAGACTTCATTGTAGTGCAGATTTCCTTTGCAAGCTTGCTTGGTTGGCCAAAAAGGGCGTATGCGTTTTTTCCTGAATATATTCAGGAAAAAACGCATACGCCCTTTTTGGCCAAGTGCATCATTGTGGACGTTCTGCCTCTTTTCCTATGCTTTCAATGCAATTCCAGTCTACCTCCTGAAATCGGTTTCCTGCAATTCTGCCCCGCTTTCAAGTCCTCTTGGCAGCCTTACTTCAGTCTATTTTTGGACGATAGCTGTCATTTATAAATCTGCAGGTGTGTGAATTACAGTGCCCCTGAGCTCCTTTCTTCAACTCGCTTGCTTTTGAGCTGGCCGCAACACCGCAGGATGGCTTCAGGCCCTAATCTGGTTCCGGCACGGCACGCTGAGCCTTCGGTTATTTCCTCTTCCTGGTGGGAAATGAGAGTTAAATTTGCCCGTCCAGACACCTCCAGCTAGCCTCTCATTGGTTCTCGCTATTCCTGTTCATCTTCCGCAGAAATTGCAAACTGGGCCAAACAGGAGGTTAAAGGGACTGACTCTCCAAGTGGGGAGAGTGTTAGTAAAGCGTCTGGAATGTTGCACCCGAGTACCAGGGGAGGAAAACTGAGACATATTTGAACACGTCTCCCGTTCACATGGTTGATCATACTTGGGTTCCACATGCATGTTTTAGCTGAAGGAAGAATACCTTAAACCTGGAGAGTTGAGACCCGTGTAATGGGTACCATGCAATATGACTTCAAAGGGTCTTCATTTGCTCACCGAACCTCTCCAATCCTATCACTGCTGCGTTTATGCCCCTGTACACATGCTTGATTCTCTTTCGGAGACATAGCAATCCATAGGTTTTAAGATACTTACTAGTCAGGTACATTCTTAGGCGTTTAATATGCGGTGTTGAGTCCATTTCGTTGAGCAAGGAGTAGCTCTTGTCTATTCCATATTTGACTTAAGGAACATTATCTGTGCTCATTTCAATCTCTGGTTTTATGCAGCACCCCAACTCACCTTTACCCTTAAGCAAGCATAAGTTGGTTTTCTAAATTTGAGACCCTGTTCTGTTCTGTAATTCAGTTCCTGTGTAGCCAAGTTTACATTCCGTGTATTACTGATATCTTATGATGTTTCTTTTTCTGTGTGACCTACTTCAGTTAGAATCATCATACCTGAATCCACTCATTGTGCTGCTAAGTGCCTGATGACACAGATTTCATTGCTGAGTGATATTGCTTTGTAAGTAAATACCACAAATTCTTTATCCATTTTTCACTTTCTGCGATGTTGAACTTGTACTGTAAACGAGGTTCTTGTAAACAGAGGCGTCCCAAACTTTGGGGTGGCTGTGTCTTTTTGATTTTAATTTCCCTAAGCTATAGGACCATAAGTGGCAGTGCCCTAGGCTCTGTTGCTTTGTTTTTTAGATGTTTCAGGAAACACCATTCACTTCTCCGGAGTGGTTGTTGGCAATTTACATCCCGCCCATCAGCATAACAAGGCTCCCAGTTCTCCATGGCCTGTCCTGCCTTTCTGGATTTTACACTTTTTTCAGATGGCCCTTTTGACCGGGGGGAAGTGAGACTTCATTGTAGTGCAGATTTCCTTTGCAAGCTTGCTTGGTTGGCCAAAAAGGGCGTATGCGTTTTTTCCTGAATATATTCAGGAAAAAACGCATACGCCCTTTTTGGCCAAGTGCATCATTGTGGACGTTCTGCCTCTTTTCCTATGCTTTCAATGCAATTCCAGTCTACCTCCTGAAATCGGTTTCCTGCAATTCTGCCCCGCTTTCAAGTCCTCTTGGCAGCCTTACTTCAGTCTATTTTTGGACGATAGCTGTCATTTATAACTCTGCAGGTTTGTGAATTACAGTGCCCCTGAGCTCCTTTCTTCAACTCGCTTTCTTGTGACCTGGCCGCAACACCGCAGGATGGCTTCAGGCCCTAATCTGGTTCCGGCCCGGCAAGCTGAGCCTTTGGTTAATTCCTCTTCCTGGTGGGAAATGAGAGTTAAATTTGCCCGTCCAGACACCTCCAGCTAGCCTCTCATTGGTTCTCGCTATTCCTGTTCATCTTCCGCAGAAATTGCAAACTGGGCCAAACAGGAGGTTAAAGGGACTGACTCTCCAAGTGGGGAGAGTGTTAGTAAAGCGTCTGGCATGTTGCACCCGAGTACCAGGGGAGGAAAACTGAGACATATTTGAACACGTCTCCCGATCACATGGTTGATCATACTCTAGGTTCCACATGCATGTTTTAGCTGAAGGAAGAATACCTTAAACCTGGGTAGTTGAAACCCGTGGAATGGGTACCATGCAATATGACTTCAAAGGGTCTTCATTTGCTCACCGAACCTCTCCAATCCTATCACTGCTGCGTTTATGCCCCTGTACACATGCTTGATTCTCTTTCGGAGACATAGCAATTCTTAGGTTTTAAGATACTTACAAGTCAGGTACATTCTTAGGCGTTTAATATGCGGTGTTGAGTCCATTTCGTTGAGCAAGGAGAAGCTCCTGTCTATTCCATATTTGGCTTAAGGAACTTTATCTGTGCTCATTTCAATCTCTGGTTTTATGCAGCACCCCAACTCACCTTTCCCCTTAAGCAGGCATAAGTTGTTTTTCTAAATTTGAGACCCTGTTCTGTTCTGTAATTCAGTTCCTGTGTAGCCAAGTTTCCATTCCGTGTATTACTGATATCTTATGATGTTTCTTTTTCTGTGTGACTTATTTCAGTTAGAATCATCATACCTGAATCCACTCATTGTGATGCTAAGGGCCTGATGACATAGATTTCATTGCTGAGTGATATTGCTTTGTAAGTAAATACCACAACTGCTTTATCCATTTTTCACTTTCTGCGATGTTGAACTTGTACTGTAAACGAGGTTCTTGTAAACAGAGCCGTTCCAAACTTTAGGGTGGCTGTGTCTTTTTGATTTTAATTTCCCTAAGCTATAGGACCATAAGTGGAAGTGCCCTAGGCTCTGTTGCTTTGTTTTTTAGATGTTTCAGGAAACACCATACACTTCTCCCGAGTGTCTGTTGGCAATTTACATCCCGCCCATCAGCATAACAAGGCTCCCAGTTCTCCATGGCCTGTTGCCTTTCTGGATTTTACACTTTTTTCAGATGGCCCTTTTGACCGGGGGGACGTGAGACTTCATTGTAGTGCAGATTTCCTTTGCAAGCTTGCTTGGTTGGCCAAAAAGGGCGTATGCGTTTTTTCCTGAATATATTCAGGAAAAACCGCATACGCCCTTTTTGGCCAAGTGCATCATTGTGGACGTTCTGCCTCTTTTCCGATGCTTTCAATGCAATTCCAGTCTGCCTCCTGAAATCGGTTTCCTGCAATTCTGCCCCGGTTTCAAGTCCTCTTGGCAGCCTTACTTCAGTGTATTTTTGGACGATAGCTGTCATTTATAACTCTGCAGGTTTGTGAATTACAGTGCCCCTGAGCTCCTTTCTTCAACTCGCTTTCTTGTGACCTGGCCGCAACACCGCAGGATGGCTTCAGGCCCTAATCTGGTTCCGGCCCGGCATGCTGAGCCTTTGGTTAATTCCTCTTCCTGGTGGGAAATGAGAGTTAAATTTGCCCGTTCAGACACCTCCAGCTAGTCTCTCTTTGGTTCTCGCTATTCCTGTTCATCTTCCGCAGAAATTGCAAACTGGGCCAAACAGGAGGTTAAAGGGACTGACTCTCCAAGTCGGGAGAGTGTTAGTAAAGTGTCTGGAATGTTGCACCCGAGTACCAGGGGAGGAAAACTGAGACATATTTGAACACGTCTCCCGTTCACATGGTTGATCATACTCTGGGTTCCACATGCATGTTTTAGCTGAAGGAAGAATACCTTAAACCTGGAGAGTTGAGACCGTGGAATGGGTACCATGCAATATGACTTCAAAGGGTCTTCATTTGCTCACCGAACCTCTCCAATCCTATCACTGCTGCGTTTATGCCCCTGTACACACGCTTGATTCTCTTTTGGAGACATAGCAATCCATAGGTTTCAAGATACTTACTAGTCAGGTACATTCTTAGGCGTTTAATATGGGGTGTTGACTCCATTTCGTTGAGCAAGGAGTAGCTCTTGTCTATTCCATATTTGGCTTAAGGAACTTTATCTGTGCTCATTTCAATCTCTGGTTTTTTGCAGCACCCCAACTCACCTTTACCCTTAAACAAGCATAAGTTGGTTTTCTAAATTTGAGACCCTGTTCTGTTCTGTAATTCAGTTTCTGTGTAGCCAAGTTTACATTCCGTGTATTACTGATATCTTATGATGTTTCTTTTTCTGTGTGACTTATTTCAGTTAGCATCATCGTACCTGAATCTACTCATTATGCTGCTACGGGCCTGATGACATAGATTTTATTGCTGAGTGATACTGCATTGTACGTAAGTACCACAACTTCTTTATCCATTTTTCACTTTCTGCGATGTTGAACTTGTACTGTAAACGAGGTTCTTGTAAACAGAGCCGTTCCAAACTTTGGGGTGGCTGTATCTTTTTGATTTTAATTTCCCTAAGCTATAGGACCATAAGTGGAAGTGCCCTAGGCTCTGTTGCTTTGTTTTTTAGATGTTTCAGGAAACACCATACACTTCTCCCGAGTGTCTGTTGGCAATTTACATCCCGCCCATCAGCATAACAAGGCTCCCAGTTCTCAATGGCCTGTTGCCTTTCCGGATTTTACACTTTTTACAGATGGCCCTTTTGACCGCGGGGAAGTGAGACTTCATTGTAGTGCAGATTTCCTTTGCAAGCTTGCTTGGTTGGCCAAAAAGGGCGTATGCGTTTTTTCCTGAATATATTCAAGAAAAAACGCATACGCCCTTTTTGGCCAAGTGCATCATTGTTGACGTTCTGCCTCTTTTCCTATGCTTTCAATGCAATTCCAGTCTGCCTCCTGAAATCGGTTTCCTGCAATTCTGCCCCGCTTTCAAGTCCTCTTGGCAGCCTTACTTCAGTCTATTTTTGGACGATAGCTGTCATTTATAACTCTGCAGGTTTGTGAATTACAGTGCCCCTGAGCTCCTTTCTTCAACTCGCTTTCTTTTGAGCTGGCCGCAACGCTGCAGGATGGCTTCAGGCCCTAATCTGGTTCCGGTACGGCACGCTGAGCCTTTGGTTATTTCCTCTTCCTGGTGGGAAATGAGAGTTAAATTTGCCCGTCCAGACACCTCCAGCTAGCCTCTCATTGGTTCTCGCTATTCCTGTTCATCTTCCGCAGAAATTGCAAACTGGGCCAAACAGGAGCTTAAAGGCGCTGACTCTCCAAGTGGGGAGAGTGTTAGTAAAGCGTCTGGAATGTTGCACCCGAGTACCAGGGGAGGAAAACTGAGACATATTTGAACACGTCTCCCGTTCACATGGTTGATCATACTTGGGTTCCACATGCATGTTTTAGCTGAAGGAAGAATACCTTAAACCTGGAGAGTTGAGACCCGTGTAATGGGTACCATGCAATATGACTTCAAAGGGTCTTCATTTGCTCACCGAACCTCTCCAATCCTATCACTGCTGCGTTTATGCCCCTGTACACATGCTTGATTCTCTTTTGGAGACATAGCAATCCATAGGTTTTACGATACTTACTAGTCAGGTACATTCTTAGGCGTTTAATATGCGGTGTTGAGTCCATTTCGTTGAGCAAGGAGTAGCTCTTGTCTATTCCATATTTGACTTAAGGAACTTTATCTGTGCTCATTTCAATCTCTGGTTTTATGCAGCACCCCAACTCACCTTTCCCCTTAAGCAAGCATAAGTTGGTTTTCTAAATTTGAGACCCTGTTCTGTTCTGTAATTCAGTTCCTGTGTAGCCAAGTTTACATTCCGTGTATTACTGATATCTTATGATGTTTCTTTTTCTGTGTGACTTACTTCAGTTAGAATCATCATACCTGAATCCACTCATTGTGCTGCTAAGGGCCTGATGACACAGATTTCATTGCTGAGTGATATTGCTTTGTAAGTAAATACCACAACTTCTTTATCCATTTTTCACTTTCTGCGATGTTGAACTTGTACTGTAAACGAGGTTCTTGTAAACAGAGCCGTTCCAAACTTTGGGGTGGCTGTGTCTTTTTGATTTTAATTTCCCTAAGCTATAGGACCATAAGTGGAAGTGCCCTAGGCTCTGTTGCTTTGTTTTTTAGATGTTTCAGGAAACACCATTCACTTCTCCGGAGTGGTTGTTGGCAATTTACATCCCGCCCATCAGCATAACAAGGCTCCCAGTTCTCCATGGCCTGTCCTGCCTTTCTGGATTTTACACTTTTTTCAGATGGCCCTTTTGACCGGGGGGAAGTGAGACTTCATTGTAGTGCAGATTTCCTTTGCAAGCTTGCTTGGTTGGCCAAAAAGGGCGTATGCGTTTTTTCCTGAATATATTCAGGAAAAAACGCATACGCCCTTTTTGGCCAAGTGCATCATTGTGGACGTTCTGCCTCTTTTCCTATGCTTTCAATGCAATTCCAGTCTACCTCCTGAAATCGGTTTCCTGCAATTCTGCCCCGCTTTCAAGTCCTCTTGGCAGCCTTACTTCAGTCTATTTTTGGACGATAGCTGTCATTTATAACTCTGCAGGTTTGTGAATTACAGTGCCCCTGAGCTCCTTTCTTCAACTCGCTTTCTTGTGACCTGGCCGCAACACCGCAGGATGGCTTCAGGCCCTAATCTGGTTCCGGCCCGGCAAGCTGAGCCTTTGGTTAATTCCTCTTCCTGGTGGGAAATGAGAGTTAAATTTGCCCGTCCAGACACCTCCAGCTAGCCTCTCATTGGTTCTCGCTATTCCTGTTCATCTTCCGCAGAAATTGCAAACTGGGCCAAACAGGAGGTTAAAGGGACTGACTCTCCAAGTGGGGAGAGTGTTAGTAAAGCGTCTGGCATGTTGCACCCGAGTACCAGGGGAGGAAAACTGAGACATATTTGAACACGTCTCCCGATCACATGGTTGATCATACTCTAGGTTCCACATGCATGTTTTAGCTGAAGGAAGAATACCTTAAACCTGGGTAGTTGAAACCCGTGGAATGGGTACCATGCAATATGACTTCAAAGGGTCTTCATTTGCTCACCGAACCTCTCCAATCCTATCACTGCTGCGTTTATGCCCCTGTACACATGCTTGATTCTCTTTCGGAGACATAGCAATTCTTAGGTTTTAAGATACTTACAAGTCAGGTACATTCTTAGGCGTTTAATATGCGGTGTTGAGTCCATTTCGTTGAGCAAGGAGAAGCTCCTGTCTATTCCATATTTGGCTTAAGGAACTTTATCTGTGCTCATTTCAATCTCTGGTTTTATGCAGCACCCCAACTCACCTTTCCCCTTAAGCAGGCATAAGTTGTTTTTCTAAATTTGAGACCCTGTTCTGTTCTGTAATTCAGTTCCTGTGTAGCCAAGTTTCCATTCCGTGTATTACTGATATCTTATGATGTTTCTTTTTCTGTGTGACTTATTTCAGTTAGAATCATCATACCTGAATCCACTCATTGTGATGCTAAGGGCCTGATGACATAGATTTCATTGCTGAGTGATATTGCTTTGTAAGTAAATACCACAACTGCTTTATCCATTTTTCACTTTCTGCGATGTTGAACTTGTACTGTAAACGAGGTTCTTGTAAACAGAGCCGTTCCAAACTTTAGGGTGGCTGTGTCTTTTTGATTTTAATTTCCCTAAGCTATAGGACCATAAGTGGAAGTGCCCTAGGCTCTGTTGCTTTGTTTTTTAGATGTTTCAGGAAACACCATACACTTCTCCCGAGTGGTTGTTGGCAATTTACATCCCGCCCATCAGCATAACAAGGCTCCCAGTTCTCAATGGCCTGTTGCCTTTCTGGATTTTACACTTTTTTCAGATGGCCCTTTTGACCGGGGGGACGTGAGACTTCATTGTAGTGCAGATTTCCTTTGCAAGCTTGCTTGGTTGGCCAAAAAGGGCGTATGCGTTTTTTCCTGAATATATTCAGGAAAAAACGCATACGCCCTTTTTGGCCAAGTGCATCATTGTGGACGTTCTGCCTCTTTTCCTATGCTTTCAATGCAATTCCAGTCTGCCTCCTGAAATCGGTTTCCTGCAATTCTGCCCCGGTTTCAAGTCCTCTTGGCAGCCGTACTTCAGTGTATTTTTGGACGATAGCTGTCATTTATAACTCTGCAGGTTTGTGAATTACAGTGCCCCTGAGCTCCTTTCTTCAACTCGCTTTCTTTTGAGCTGGCCGCAACGCTGCAGGATGGCTTCAGGCCCTAATCTGGTTCCGGTACGGCACGCTGAGCCTTTGGTTATTTCCTCTTCCTGGTGGGAAATGAGAGTTAAATTTGCCCGTCCAGACACCTCCAGCTAGCCTCTCATTGGTTCTCGCTATTCCTGTTCATCTTCCGCAGAAATTGCAAACTGGGCCAAACAGGAGCTTAAAGGCGCTGACTCTCCAAGTGGGGAGAGTGTTAGTAAAGCGTCTGGAATGTTGCACCCGAGTACCAGGGGAGGAAAACTGAGACATATTTGAACACGTCTCCCGTTCACATGGTTGATCATACTTGGGTTCCACATGCATGTTTTAGCTGAAGGAAGAATACCTTAAACCTGGAGAGTTGAGACCCGTGTAATGGGTACCATGCAATATGACTTCAAAGGGTCTTCATTTGCTCACCGAACCTCTCCAATCCTATCACTGCTGCGTTTATGCCCCTGTACACATGCTTGATTCTCTTTTGGAGACATAGCAATCCATAGGTTTTACGATACTTACTAGTCAGGTACATTCTTAGGCGTTTAATATGCGGTGTTGAGTCCATTTCGTTGAGCAAGGAGTAGCTCTTGTCTATTCCATATTTGACTTAAGGAACTTTATCTGTGCTCATTTCAATCTCTGGTTTTATGCAGCACCCCAACTCACCTTTACCCTTAAGCAAGCATAAGTTGGTTTTCTAAATTTGAGACCCTGTTCTGTTCTGTAATTCAGTTCCTGTGTAGCCAAGTTTACATTCCGTGTATTACTGATATCTTATGATGTTTCTTTTTCTGTGTGACTTATTTCAGTTAGAATCATCATACCTGAATCCACTCATTGTGATGCTAAGGGCCTGATGACATAGATTTCATTGCTGAGTGATATTGCTTTGTAAGTAAATACCACAACTTCTTTATCCATTTTTCACTTTCTGCGATGTTGAACTTGTACTGTAAACGAGGTTCTTGTAAACAGAGGCGTCCCAAACTTTGGGGTGGCTGTGTCTTTTTGATTTTAATTTCCCTAAGCTATAGGACCATAAGTGGCAGTGCTCTAGGCTCTGTTGCTTTGTTTTTTAGATGTTTCAGGAAACACCATACACTTCTCCCGAGTGTCTGTTGGCAATTTACATCCCGCCCATCAGCATAACAAGGCTCCCAGTTCTCAATGGCCTGTTGCCTTTCTGTATTTTACACTTTTTTCAGATGGCCCTTTTGATCGGGGGGAAGTGAGACTTCATTGTAGTGCAGATTTCCTTTGCAAGCTTGCTTGGTTGGCCAAAAAGGGCGTATGCGTTTTTTCCTGAATATATTCAGGAAAAAACGCATACGCCCTTTTTGGCCAAGTGCATCATTGTGGACGTTCTGCCTCTTTTCCTATGCTTTCAATGCAATTCCAGTCTGCCTCCTGAAATCGGTTTCCTGCAATTCTGCTCCGCTTTCAAGTCCTCTTGGCAGCCTTACTTCAGTATATTTTTGGACGATAGCTGTCATTTATAACTCTGCAGGTTTGTGAATTACAGTGCCCCTGAGCTCCTTTCTTCAACTCGCTTTCTTGTGACCTGGCCGCAACACCGCAGGATGGCTTCAGGCCCTAATCTGGTTCCGGTCCGGCATGCTGAGCCTTTGGTTAATTCCTCTTCCTGGTGGGAAATGAGAGTTAAATTTGCCCGTCCAGACACCTCCAGCTAGCCTCTCATTTGTTCTCGTTATTCCTGTTCATCTTCCGCAGAAATTGCAAACTGGGCCAAACAGGAGGTTAAAGGGACTGACTCTCCAAGTGGGGAGAGTGTTAGTAAAGCGTCTGGAATGTTGCACCCGAGTACCAGGCGAGGAAAACTGAGACATATTTGAACACGTCTCCCGATCACATGGTTGATCATACTCTAGGTTCCACATGCATGTTTTAGCTGAAGGAAGAATACCTTAAACCTGGGTAGTTGAAACCCGTGGAATGGGTACCATGCAATATGACTTCAAAGGGTCTTCATTTGCTCACCGAACCTCTCCAATCCTATCACTGCTGCGTTTATGCCCCTGTACACATGCTTGATTCTCTTTCGGAGACATAGCAATCCATAGGTTTTAAGATACTTACTAGTCAGGTACATTCTTAGGCGTTTAATATGCGGTGTTGAGTCCATTTCGTTGAGCAAGGAGTAGCTCTTGTCTATTCCATATTTGGCTTAAGGAACTTTATCTGTGCTCATTTCAATCTCTGGTTTTATGCAGCACCCCAACTCACCTTTACCCTTAAGCAAGAATAAGTTGGTTTTCTAAACTTGAGACCCTGTTCTGTTCTGTAATTCAGTTCCTGTGTAGCCAAGTTTACATTCCGTGTATTACTGATATCTTATGATGTTTCTTTTTCTGTGTGACTTATTTCAGTTAGAATCATCATACCTGAATCCACTCATTGTGCTGCTAAGGGCCTGATGACACAGATTTCATTGCTGAGTGATATTGCTTTGTAAGTAAATACCACAACTTCTTTATCCATTTTTCACTTTCTGCGATGTTGAACTTGTACTGTAAACGAGGTTCTTGTAAACAGAGCCATTCCAAACTTTGGGGTGGCTGTGTCTTTTTGATTTTAATTTCCCTAAGCTATAGGACCATAAGTGGAAGTGCCCTAGGTTCTGTTGCTTTGTTTTTTACATGTTTCAGGAAACACCATACACTTCTCCCGAGTGGTTGTTTGCAATTTACATCACGCCCATCAGCATAACAAGGCTCCCAGTTCTCCATGGCCTGTCCTGCCTTTCTGGATTTTACACTTTTTTCAGATGGCCCTTTTGACCGGGGGGAAGTGAGACTTCATTGTAGTGCAGATTTCCTTTGCAAGCTTGCTTGGTTGGCCAAAAAGGGCGTATGCGTTTTTCCCTGAATATATTCAGGAAAAAACGCATACGCCCTTTTTGGCCAAGTGCATCATTGTGGACGTTCTGCCTCTTTTCCTATGCTTTCAATGCAATTCCAGTCTACCTCCTGAAATCGGTTTCCTGCAATTCTGCCCCGCTTTCAAGTCCTCTTGGCAGCCTTACTTCAGTCTATTTTTGGACGATAGCTGTCATTTATAACTCTGCAGGTTTGTGAATTACAGTGCCCCTGAGCTCCTTTCTTCAACTCGCTTTCTTTTGAGCTGGCCGCAACACCGCAGGATGGCTTCAGGCACTAATCTGGTTCCGGTACGGCACGCTGAGCCTTTGGTTATTTCCTCTTCCTGATGGGAAATGAGAGTTAAATTTGCCCGTCCAGACACCTCCAGCTAGCCTCTCATTGGTTCTCGCTATTCCTGTTCATCTTCCGCAGAAATTGCAAACTGGGCCAAACAGGAGGTTAAAGGCGCTGACTCTCCAATTGGGGAGAGTGTTAGTAAAGCGTCTGGAATGTTGCACCCGAGTACCAGGGGAGGAAAACTGAGACATATTTGAACACGTCTCCCGTTCACATGGTTGATCATACTTGGGTTCCACATGCATGTTTTAGCTGAAGGAAGAATACCTTAAACCTGGAGAGTTGAGACCCGTGTAATGGGTACCATGCAATATGACTTCAAAGGGTCTTCATTTGCTCACCGAACCTCTCCAATCCTATCACTGCTGCGTTTATGCCCCTGTACACATGCTTGATTATCTTTTGGAGACATAGCAATCCATAGGTTTTACGATACTTACTAGTCAGGTACATTCTTAGGCGTTTAATATGCGGTGTTGAGTCCATTTCGTTGAGCAAGGAGTAGCTCTTGTCTATTCCATATTTGACTTAAGGAACTTTATCTGTGCTCATTTCAATCTCTGGTTTTATGCAGCACCCCAACTCACCTTTACCCTTAAGCAAGCATAAGTTGGTTTTCTAAATTTGAGACCCTGTTCTGTTCTGTAATTCAGTTCCTGTGTAGCCAAGTTTACATTCCGTGTATTACTGATATCTTATGATGTTTCTTTTTCTGTGTGACTTATTTCAGTTAGAATCATCATACCTGAATCCACTCATTGTGATGCTAAGGGCCTGATGACATAGATTTCATTGCTGAGTGATATTGCTTTGTAAGTAAATACCACAACTTCTTTAACCATTTTTCACTTTCTGCGATGTTGAACTTGTACTGTAAACGAGGTTCTTGTAAACAGAGGCGTCCCAAACTTGGCGTGGCTGTGTCTTTTTGATTTTAATTTCCCTAAGCTATAGGACCATAAGTGGCAGTGCCCTAGGCTCTGTTGCTTTGTTTTTTAGATGTTTCAGGAAACACCATACACTTCTCCCGAGTGTCTGTTGGCAATTTACATCCCGCCCATCAGCATAACAAGGCTCCCAGTTCTCCATGGCCTGTCCTGCCTTTCTGGATTTTACACTTTTTTCAGATGGCCCTTTTGACCGAGAGGAAGTGAGACTTCATTGTAGTGCAGATTTCCTTTGCAAGCTTGCTTGGTTGGCCAAAAAGGGCGTATGCGTTTTTTCCTGAATATATTCAGGAAAAAACGCCTACGCCCTTTTTAGCCAAGTGCATCATTGTGGACGTTCTGCCTCTTTTCCTATGCTTTCAATGCAATTCCAGTCTACCTCCTGAAATCGGTTTCCTGCAATTCTGCCCCGCTTTCAAGTCCTCTTGGCAGCCTTACTTCAGTCTATTTTTGGACGATAGCTGTCATTTATAACTCTGCAGGTTTGTGAATTACAGTGCCCCTGAGCTCCTTTCTTCAACTCGCTTTCTTGTGACCTGGCCGCAACACCGCAGGATGGCTTCAGGCCCTAATCTGGTTCCGGCCCGGCATGCTGAACCTTTGGTTAATTCCTCTTCCTGGTGGGAAATGAGAGTTAAATTTGCCCGTCCAGACACCTCCAGCTAGCCTCTCATTGGTTTTCGCTATTCCTGTTCATCTTCCGCAGAAATTGCAAACTGGGCCAAACAGGAGGTTAAAGGGACTGACTCTCCAAGTGGGGAGAGTGTTAGTAAAGCGTCTGGAATGTTGCACCCGAGTACCAGGCGAGGAAAACTGAGACATATTTGAACACGTCTCCCGATCACATGGTTGATCATACTCTAGGTTCCACATGCATGTTTTAGCTGAAGGAAGAATACCTTAAACCTGGGTAGTTGAAACCCGTGGAATGGGTACCATGCAATATGACTTCAAAGGGTCTTCATTTGCTCACCGCACCTCTCCAATCTTATCACTGCTGCGTTTATGCCCCTGTACACATGCTTGATTCTCTTTCGGAGACATAGCAATCCATAGGTTTTAAGATACTTACAAGTCAGGTACATTCTTAGGCGTTTAATATGCGGTGTTGAGTCCATTTCGTTGAGCAAGGAGTAGCTCTTGTCTATTCCATATTTGGCTTAAGGAACTTTATCTGTGCTCATTTCAATCTCTGGTTTTATGCAGCACCCCAACTCACCTTTACCCTTAAGCAAGCATAAGTTGTTTTTCTAAATTTGAGACCCTGTTCTGTTCTGTAATTCAGTTCCTGTGTAGCCAAGTTTACATTCCGTGTATTACTGATATCTTATGATGTTTCTTTTTCTGTGTGACTTATTTCAGTTAGAATCATCATACCTGAATCCACTCATTGTGCTGCTAAGGGCCTGATGACACAGATTTCATTGCTGAGTGATATTGCTTTGTAAGTAAATACCACAACTTCTTTATCCATTTTTCACTTTCTGCGGTGTTGAACTTGTACTGTAAACGAGGTTCTTGTAAACAGAGCCGTTCCAAACTTTGGGGTGGCTGTGTCTTTTTGATTTTAATTTCCCTAAGCTATAGGACCATAAGTGGAAGTGCCCTAGGCTCTGTTGCTTTGTTTTTTAGATGTTTCAGGAAACACCATACACTTCTCCCAAGTGTCTGTTGGCAATTTACATCCCGCCCATCAGCATAACAAGGCTCCCAGTTCTCAATGGCCTGTTGCCTTTCTGGATTTTACACTTTTTTCAGATGGCCCTTTTGGCCGGGGGGAAGTGAGACTTCATTGTAGTGCAGATTTCCTTTGCAAGCTTGCTTGGTTGGCCAAAAAGGGCGTATGCGTTTTTTCCTGAATATATTCAGGAAAAAACGCATACGCCCTTTTTGGCCAAGTGCATCATTGTGGACGTTCTGCCTCTTTTCCTATGCTTTCAATGCAATTCCAGTCTACCTCCTGAAATCGGTTTCCTGCAATTCTGCCCCGCTTTCAAGTCCTCTTGCAGCCTTACTTCAGTCTATTTTTGGACGATAGCTGTCATTTATAACTCTGCAGGTTTGTGAATTACAGTGCCCCTGAGCTCCTTTCTTCAACTCGCTTTCTTGTGACCTGGCTGCAACACCGCAGGATGGCTTCAGGCCCTAATCTGGTTCCGGCCCGGCATGCTGAACCTTTGGTTAATTCCTCTTCCTGGTGGGAAATGAGAGTTAAATTTGCCCGTCCAGACACCTCCAACTAACCTCTCATTGGTTCTCGCTATTCCTGTTCATCTTCCGCAGAAATTGCAAACTGGGCCAAACAGGAGGTTAAAGGCGCTGACTCTCCAAGTGGGGAGAGTGTTAGTAAAGCGTCTGGAATGTTGCACCCGAGTACCAGGGGAGGAAAACTGAGACATATTTGAACACGTCTCCCGATCACATGGTTGATCATACTCTAGGTTCCACATGCATGTTTTAGCTGAAGGAAGAATACCTTAAACCTGGGTAGTTGAAACCCGTGGAATGGGTACCATGCAATATGACTTCAAAGGGTCTTCATTTGCTCACCGCACCTCTCCAATCTTATCACTGCTGCGTTTATGCCCCTGTACACATGCTTGATTCTCTTTCGGAGACATAGCAATCCATAGGTTTTAAGATACTTACAAGTCAGGTACATTCTTAGGCGTTTAATATGCGGTGTTGAGTCCATTTCGTTGAGCAAGGAGTAGCTCTTGTCTATTCCATATTTGGCTTAAGGAACTTTATCTGTGCTCATTTCAATCTCTGGTTTTATGCAGCACCCCAACTCACCTTTACCCTTAAGCAAGCATAAGTTGTTTTTCTAAATTTGAGACCCTGTTCTGTTCTGTAATTCAGTTCCTGTGTAGCCAAGTTTCCATTCCGTGTATTACTGATATCTTATGATGTTTCTTTTTCTCTGTGACTTACTTCAGTTAGAATCATCATACCTGAATCCACTCATTGTGCTGCTAAGGGCCTGATGACACAGATTTCATTGCTGAGTGATATTGCTTTGTAAGTAAATACCACAACTTCTTTATCCATTTTTCACTTTCTGCGATGTTGAACTTGTACTGTAAACGAGGTTCTTTTAAACAGAGCCGTTCGAAACTTTGGGGTGGCTGTGTCTTTTTGATTTTAATTTCCCTAAGCTATAGGACCATAAGTGGAAGTGCCCTAGGCTCTGTTGCTTTGTTTTTTAGATGTTTCAGGAAACACCATACACTTCTCCCAAGTGTCTGTTGGCAATTTACATCCCGCCCATCAGCATAACAAGGCTCCCAGTTCTCAATGGCCTGTTGCCTTTCTGGATTTTACACTTTTTTCAGATGGCCCTTTTGACCGGGGGTAAGTGAGACTTCATTGTAGTGCAGATTTCCTTTGCAAGCTTGCTTGGTTGGCCAAAAAGGGCGTATGCGTTTTTTCCTGAATATATTCAGGAAAAAACGCATACGCCCTTTTTGGCCAAGTGCATCATTGTGGACGTTCTGCCTCTTTTCCTATGCTTTCAATGCAATTCCAGTCTACCTCCTGAAATCGGTTTCCTGCAATTCTGCCCCGCTTTCAAGTCCTCTTGGCAGCCTTACTTCAGTATATTTTTGGACGATAGCTGTCATTTATAACTCTGCAGGTTTGTGAATTACAGTGCCCCTGAGCTCCTTTCTTCAACTCGCTTTCTTGTGACCTGGCCGCAACACCGCAGGATGGCTTCAGGCCCTAATCTGGTTCCGGCCCGGCATGCTGAGCCTTTGGTTAATTCCTCTTCCTGGTGGGAAATGAGAGTTAAATTTGCCCGTCCAGACACCTGCAGCTAGCCTCTCATTGGTTCTCGCTATTCCTGTTCATCTTCCGCAGAAATTGCAAACTGGGCCAAACAGGAGGTTAAAGGGACTGACTCTCCAAGTGGGGAGAGTGTTAGTAAAGCGTCTGGAATGTTGCACCCGAGTACCAGGGGAGGAAAACTGAGACATATTTGAACACGTCTCCCGACCACATGGTTGATCATACTCTAGGTTCCACATGCATGTTTTAGCTGAAGGAAGAATACCTTAAACCTGGGTAGTTGAAACCCGTGGAATGGGTACCATGCAATATGACTTCAAAGGGTCTTCATTTGCTCACCGAACCTCTCCAATCCTATCACTGCTGTGTTTATGCCCCTGTACACATGCTTGATTCTGTTTCGGAGACATAGCAATCCATAGGTTTTAAGATACTTACTAGTCAGGTACATTCTTAGGCGTTTAATATGGGGTGTTGAGTCCATTTTGTTGAGCAAGGAGTAGCTCTTGTCTATTCCATATTTGGCTTAAGGAACTTTATCTGTGCTCATTTCAATCTCTGGTTTTATGCAGCACCCCAACTCACCTTTACCCTTAAGCAAGAATAAGTTGGTTTTCTAAATTTGAGACCCTGTTCTGTTCTGTAATTCAGTTCCTGTGTAGCCAAGTTTACATTCCGTGTATTACTGATATCTTATGATGTTTCTTTTTCTGTGTGACTTATTTCAGTTAGAATCATCATACCTGAATCCACTCATTGTGCTGCTAAGGGCCTGATGACACAGATTTCATTGCTGAGTGATATTGCTTTGTAAGTAAATACCACAACTTCTTTATCCATTTTTCACTTTCTGCGGTGTTGAACTTGTACTGTAAACGAGGTTCTTGTAAACAGAGCCGTTCCAAACTTTGGGGTGGCTGTGTCTTTTTGATTTTAATTTCCCTAAGCTATAGGACCATAAGTGGAAGTGCCCTAGGCTCTGTTGCTTTGTTTTTTAGATGTTTCAGGAAACACCATACACTTCTCCCAAGTGTCTGTTGGCAATTTACATCCCGCCCATCAGCATAACAAGGCTCCCAGTTCTCAATGGCCTGTTGCCTTTCTGGATTTTACACTTTTTTCAGATGGCCCTTTTGGCCGGGGGGAAGTGAGACTTCATTGTAGTGCAGATTTCCTTTGCAAGCTTGCTTGGTTGGCCAAAAAGGGCGTATGCGTTTTTTCCTGAATATATTCAGGAAAAAACGCATACGCCCTTTTTGGCCAAGTGCATCATTGTGGACGTTCTGCCTCTTTTCCTATGCTTTCAATGCAATTCCAGTCTACCTCCTGAAATCGGTTTCCTGCAATTCTGCCCCGCTTTCAAGTCCTCTTGGCAGCCTTACTTCAGTCTATTTTTGGACGATAGCTGTCATTTATAACTCTGCAGGTTTGTGAATTACAGTGCCCCTGAGCTCCTTTCTTCAACTCGCTTTCTTGTGACCTGGCCGCAACACCGCAGGATGGCTTCAGGCCCTAATCTGGTTCCGGCCCGGCATGCTGAGCCTTTGGTTAATTCCTCTTCCTGGTGGGAAATGTGAGTTAAATTTGCCCGTCCAGACACCTCCAACTAGCCTCTCATTGGTTCTCGCTATTCCTGTTCATCTTCCGCAGAAATTGCAAACTGGGCCAAACAGGAGGTTAAAGGCGCTGACTCTCCAAGTGGGGAGAGTGTTAGTAAAGCGTCTGGAATGTTGCACCCGAGTACCAGGGGAGGAAAACTGAGACATATTTGAACACGTCTCCCGTTCACATGGTTGATCATACTTGGGTTCCACATGCATGTTTTAGCTGAAGGAAGAATACCTTAAACCTGGAGAGTCGAGACCCGTGTAATGGGTACCATGCAATATGACTTCAAAGGGTCTTCATTTGCTCACTGAACCTCTCCAATCCTATCACTGCTGCGTTTATGCCCCTGTACACATGCTTGATTCTCTTTCGGAGACATAGCAATCCATAGGTTTTACGATACTTACTAGTCAGGTACATTCTTAGGCGTTTAATATGCGGTGTTGAGTCCATTTTGTTGAGCAAGGAGTAGCTCTTGTCTATTCCATATTTGACTTAAGGAACTTTATCTGTGCTCATTTCAATCTCTGGTTTTATGCAGCACCCCAACTCACCTTTCCCCTTAAGCAAGCATAAGTTGGTTTTCTAAATTTGAGACCCTGTTCTGTTCTGTAATTCATTTCCTGTGTAGTCAAGTTTACATTCCGTGTATTACTGATATCTTATGATGTTTCTTTTTCTGTGTGACTTATTTCAGTTAGAATCATCATACCTGAATCCACTCATTGTGCTGCTAAGGGCCTGATGACACAGATTTCATTGCTGAGTGATATTGCTTTGTAAGTGAATACCACAACTTCTTTATCCATTTTTCACTTTCTGCGATGTTGAACTTGTACTGTAAACGAGGTTCTTGTAAACAGAGGCGTCCCAAACTTTGGGGTGGCTGTGTCTTTTTGATTTTAATTTCCCTAAGCTATAGGACCATAAGTGGCAGTGCCCTAGGCTCTGTTGCTTTGTTTTTTAGATGTTTCAGGAAACACCATACACTTCTCCCGAGTGTTTGTTGGCAATTTACATCCCGCCCTTCAGCATAACAAGGCTCCCAGTTCTCCATGGCCTGTCCTGCCTTTCTGGATTTTACACTTTTTTCAGATGGCCCTTTTGACCGGGGGGAAGTGAGACTTCATTGTAGTGCAGATTTCCTTTGCAAGCTTGCTTGGTTGGCCAAAAAGGGCGTATGCGTTTTTTCCTGAATATATTCAGGAAAAAACGCATACGCCCTTTTTGGCCAAGTGCATCATTGTGGACGTTCTGCCTCTTTTCCTATGCTTTCAATGCAATTCCAGTCTACCTCCTGAAATCGGTTTCCTGCAATTCTGCCCTGCTTTCAAGTCCTCTTGGCAGCCTTACTTCAGTCTATTTTTGGACGATAGCTGTCATTTATAACTCTGCAGGTTTGTGAATTACAGTGCCCCTGAGCTCCTTTCTTCAACTCGCTTTCTTGTGACCTGGCCGCAACACCGCAGGATGGTTTCAGGCCCTAATCTGGTTCTGGCCCGGCATGCTGAGCCTTTGGTTAATTCCTCTTCCTGGTGGGAAATGAGAGTTAAATTTGCCCGTCCAGACACCTCCAGCTAGCCTCTCATTGGTTCTCGCTATTCCTGTTCATCTTCCGCAGAAATTGCAAACTGGGCCAAACAGGAGGTTAAAGGGACTGACTCTCCAAGTGGGGAGAGTGTTAGTAAAGCGTCTGGAATGTTGCACCCGAGTACCAGGGGAGGAAAACTGAGACATATTTGAACACGTCTCCCGATCACATGGTTGATCATACTCTAGGTTCCACATGCATGTTTTAGCTGAAGGAAGAATACCTTAAACCTGGGTAGTTGAAACCCGTGGAATGGGTACCATGCAATATGACTTCAAAGGGTCTTCATTTGCTCACCGAACCTCTCCAATCCTATCACTGCTGCGTTTATGCCCCTGTACACATGCTTGATTCTCTTTTGGAGACATAGCAATCCATAGGTTTTAAGATACTTACTAGTCAGGTACATTCTTAGGCGTTTAATATGGGGTGTTGAGTCCATTTCGTTGAGCAAGGAGTAGCTCTTGTCTATTCCATATTTGGCTTAAGGAACTTTATCTGTGCTCATTTCAATCTCTGGTTTTATGCAGCACCCCAACTCACCTTTACCCTTAAGCAAGAATAAGTTGGTTTTCTAAATTTGAGACCCTGTTCTGTTCTGTAATTCAGTTCCTGTGTAGCCAAGTTTACATTCCGTGTATTACTGATATCTTATGATGTTTCTTTTTCTGTGTGACTTATTTCAGTTAGAATCATCATACCTGAATCCACTCATTGTGCTGCTAAGGGCCTGATGACACAGATTTCATTGCTGAGTGATATTGCTTTGTAAGTGAATACCACAACTTCTTTATCCATTTTTCACTTTCTGCGATGTTGAACTTGTACTGTAAACGAGGTTCTTGTAAACAGAGGCGTCCCAAACTTTGGGGTGGCTGTGTCTTTTTGATTTTAATTTCCCTAAGCTATAGGACCATAAGTGGAAGTGCCCTAGGCTCTGTTGCTTTGTTTTTTAGATGTTTCAGGAAACACCATACACTTCTCCCGAGTGTCTGTTGGCAATTTACATCCCGCCCTTCAGCATAACAAGGCTCCCAGTTCTCCATGGCCTGTCCTGCCTTTCTGGATTTTACACTTTTTTCAGATGGCCCTTTTGACCGGGGGGAAGTGAGACTTCATTGTAGTGCAGATTTCCTTTGCAAGCTTGCTTGGTTGGCCAAAAAGGGCGTATGCGTTTTTTCCTGAATATATTCAGGAAAAAAACGCATACGCCCTTTTTGGCCAAGTGCATCATTGTGGACGTTCTGCCTCTTTTCCTATGCTTTCAATGCAATTCCAGTCTACCTCCTGAAATCGGTTTCCTGCAATTCTGCCCCGCTTTCAAGTCCTCTCGGCAGCCTTACTTCAGTCTATTTTTGGACGATAGCTGTCATTTATAACTCTGCAGGTTTGTGAATTACAGTGCCCCTGAGCTCCTTTCTTCAACTCGCTTTCTTGTGACCTGGCCGCAACACCGCAGGATGGCTTCAGGCCCTAATCTGGTTCCGGCACGGCACGCTGAGCCTTTGGTTATTTCCTGTTCCTGGTGGGAAATGAGAGTTAAATTTGCCCGTCCAGACACCTCCAGCTAGTCTCTCATTGGTTCTCGCTATTCCTGTTCATCTTCCGCAGAAATTGCAAACTGGGCCAAACAGGAGGTTAAAGGCGCTGACTCTCCAAGTGGGGAGAGTGTTAGTAAAGCGTCTGGAATGTTGCACCCGAGTACCAGGGGAGGAAAACTGAGACATATTTGAACACGTCTCCCGTTCACATGGTTGATCATACTTGGGTTCCACATGCATGTTTTAGCTGAAGGAAGAATACCTTAAACCTGGAGAGTTAAGACCCGTGTAATGGGTACCATGCAATATGACTTCAAAGGGTCTTCATTTGCTCACCGAACCTCTCCAATCCTATCACTGCTGCGTTTATGCCCCTGTACACATGCTTGATTCTCTTTCGGAGACATAGCAATCCATAGGTTTTACGATACTTACTAGTCAGGTACATTCTTAGGCGTTTAATATGCGGTGCTGAGTCCATTTCGTTGAGCAAGGAGTAGCTCTTGTCTATTCCATATTTGACTTAAGGAACTTTATCTGTGCTCATTTCAATCTCTGGTTTTATGCAGCACCCCAACTCACCTTT
Source organism: Delphinus delphis (assembly GCF_949987515.2). Taxonomy (NCBI): domain Eukaryota; kingdom Metazoa; phylum Chordata; class Mammalia; order Artiodactyla; family Delphinidae; genus Delphinus; species Delphinus delphis. The sequence continues at coordinate 820,421 of NW_027192697.1, read as the reverse complement.
CCCCTTAAGCAAGCATAAGTTGGTTTTCTAAATTTGAGACCCTGTTCTGTTCTGTAATTCAGTTCCTGTGTAGCCAAGTTTACATTCCGTGTATTACTGATATCTTATGATGTTTCTTTTTCTGTGTGACTTACTTCAGTTAGAATCATCATACCTGAATCCACTCATTGTGCTGCTAAGGGCCTGATGACACAGATTTCATTGCTGAGTGATATTGCTTTGTAAGTAAATACCACAACTTCTTTATCAATTTTTCCCTTTCTGCGATGTTGAACTTGTACTGTAAACAAGGTTCTTGTAAACAGAGCCGTTCCAAACTTTGGGGTGGCTGTGTCTTTTTTATTTTAATTTCCCTAAGCTATAGGACCATAAGTGGCAGTGCCCTAGGCTCTGTTGCTTTGTTTTTTAGATGTTTCAGGAAACACCATACACTTCTCCCGAGTGTCTGTTGGCAATTTACATCCCGCCCATCAGCATAACAAGGCTCCCAGTTCTCCATGGCCTGTCCTGCCTTTCTGGATTTTACACTTTTTTCAGATGGCCCTTTTGACCGGGGGTAAGTGAGACTTCATTGTAGTGCAGATTTCCTTTGCAAGCTTGCTTGGTTGGCCAAAAAGGGCGTATGCGTTTTTTCCTGAATATATTCAGGAAAAAACGCATACGCCCTTTTTGGCCAAGTGCATCATTGTGGACGTTCTGCCTCTTTTCCTATGCTTTCAATGCAATTCCAGTCTACCTCCTGAAATCGGTTTCCTGCAATTCTGCCCCGCTTTCAAGTCCTCTTGGCAGCCTGACTTCAGTCTATTTTTGGACGATAGCTGTCATTTATAACTCTGCAGGTTTGTGAATTACAGTGCCCCTGAGCTCCTTTCTTCAACTCGCTTTCTTGTGACCTGGCCGCAACACCGCAGGATGGCTTCAGGCCCTAATCTGGTTCCGGCCCGGCATGCTGAGCCTTTGGTTAATTCCTCTTCCTGGTGGGAAATGAGAGTTAAATTTGCCCGTCCAGACACCTCCAGCTAGCCTCTCATTGGTTCTCGCTATTCCTGTTCATCTTCCGCAGAAATTGCAAACTGGGCCAAACAGGAGGTTAAAGGGACTGACTCTCCAAGTGGGGAGAGTGTTAGTAAAGCGTCTGGAATGTTGCACCCGAGTACCAGGGGAGGAAAACTGAGACATATTTGAACACGTCTCCCGATCACATGGTTGATCATACTCTAGGTTCCACATGCATGTTTTAGCTGAAGGAAGAATACCTTAAACCTGGGTAGTTGAAACCCGTGGAATGGGTACCATGCAATATGACTTCAAAGGGTCTTCATTTGCTCACCGAACCTCTCCAATCCTATCACTGCTGCGTTTATGCCCCTGTACACATGCTTGATTCTCTTTTGGAGACATAGCAATCCATAGGTTTTAAGATACTTACTAGTCAGGTACATTCTTAGGCGTTTAATATGGGGTGTTGAGTCCATTTCGTTGAGCAAGGAGTAGCTCTTGTCTATTCCATATTTGGCTTAAGGAACTTTATCTGTGCTCATTTCAATCTCTGGTTTTATGCAACACCCCAACTCACCTTTACCCTTAAGCAAGAATAAGTTGGTTTTCTAAATTTGAGACCCTGTTCTGTTCTGTAATTCAGTTCCTGTGTAGCCAAGTTTACATTCCGTGTATTACTGATATCTTATGATGTTTCTTTTTCTGTGTGACTTATTTCAGTTAGAATCATCATACCTGAATCCACTCATTGTGCTGCTAAGGGCCTGATGACACAGATTTCATTGCTGAGTGATATTGCTTTGTAAGTGAATACCACAACTTCTTTATCCATTTTTCACTTTCTGCGATGTTGAACTTGTACTGTAAACGAGGTTCTTGTAAACAGAGGCGTCCCAAACTTTGGGGTGGCTGTGTCTTTTTGATTTTAATTTCCCTAAGCTATAGGACCATAAGTGGAAGTGCCCTAGGCTCTGTTGCTTTGTTTTTTAGATGTTTCAGGAAACACCATACACTTCTCCCGAGTGTCTGTTGGCAATTTACATCCCGCCCTTCAGCATAACAAGGCTCCCAGTTCTCCATGGCCTGTCCTGCCTTTCTGGATTTTACACTTTTTTCAGATGGCCCTTTTGACCGGGGGGAAGTGAGACTTCATTGTAGTGCAGATTTCCTTTGCAAGCTTGCTTGGTTGGCCAAAAAGGGCGTATGCGTTTTTTCCTGAATATATTCAGGAAAAAAACGCATACGCCCTTTTTGGCCAAGTGCATCATTGTGGACGTTCTGCCTCTTTTCCTATGCTTTCAATGCAATTCCAGTCTACCTCCTGAAATCGGTTTCCTGCAATTCTGCCCCGCTTTCAAGTCCTCTCGGCAGCCTTACTTCAGTCTATTTTTGGACGATAGCTGTCATTTATAACTCTGCAGGTTTGTGAATTACAGTGCCCCTGAGCTCCTTTCTTCAACTCGCTTTCTTGTGACCTGGCCGCAACACCGCAGGATGGCTTCAGGCCCTAATCTGGTTCCGGCACGGCACGCTGAGCCTTTGGTTATTTCCTGTTCCTGGTGGGAAATGAGAGTTAAATTTGCCCGTCCAGACACCTCCAGCTAGTCTCTCATTGGTTCTCGCTATTCCTGTTCATCTTCCGCAGAAATTGCAAACTGGGCCAAACAGGAGGTTAAAGGCGCTGACTCTCCAAGTGGGGAGAGTGTTAGTAAAGCGTCTGGAATGTTGCACCCGAGTACCAGGGGAGGAAAACTGAGACATATTTGAACACGTCTCCCGTTCACATGGTTGATCATACTTGGGTTCCACATGCATGTTTTAGCTGAAGGAAGAATACCTTAAACCTGGAGAGTTAAGACCCGTGTAATGGGTACCATGCAATATGACTTCAAAGGGTCTTCATTTGCTCACCGAACCTCTCCAATCCTATCACTGCTGCGTTTATGCCCCTGTACACATGCTTGATTCTCTTTCGGAGACATAGCAATCCATAGGTTTTACGATACTTACTAGTCAGGTACATTCTTAGGCGTTTAATATGCGGTGCTGAGTCCATTTCGTTGAGCAAGGAGTAGCTCTTGTCTATTCCATATTTGACTTAAGGAACTTTATCTGTGCTCATTTCAATCTCTGGTTTTATGCAGCACCCCAACTCACCTTTCCCCTTAAGCAAGCATAAGTTGGTTTTCTAAATTTGAGACCCTGTTCTGTTCTGTAATTCAGTTCCTGTGTAGCCAAGTTTACATTCCGTGTATTACTGATATCTTATGATGTTTCTTTTTCTGTGTGACTTACTTCAGTTAGAATCATCATACCTGAATCCACTCATTGTGCTGCTAAGGGCCTGATGACACAGATTTCATTGCTGAGTGATATTGCTTTGTAAGTAAATACCACAACTTCTTTATCAATTTTTCCCTTTCTGCGATGTTGAACTTGTACTGTAAACAAGGTTCTTGTAAACAGAGCCGTTCCAAACTTTGGGGTGGCTGTGTCTTTTTTATTTTAATTTCCCTAAGCTATAGGACCATAAGTGGCAGTGCCCTAGGCTCTGTTGCTTTGTTTTTTAGATGTTTCAGGAAACACCATACACTTCTCCCGAGTGTCTGTTGGCAATTTACATCCCGCCCATCAGCATAACAAGGCTCCCAGTTCTCCATGGCCTGTCCTGCCTTTCTGGATTTTACACTTTTTTCAGATGGCCCTTTTGACCGGGGGTAAGTGAGACTTCATTGTAGTGCAGATTTCCTTTGCAAGCTTGCTTGGTTGGCCAAAAAGGGCGTATGCGTTTTTTCCTGAATATATTCAGGAAAAAACGCATACGCCCTTTTTGGCCAAGTGCATCATTGTGGACGTTCTGCCTCTTTTCCTATGCTTTCAATGCAATTCCAGTCTACCTCCTGAAATCGGTTTCCTGCAATTCTGCCCCGCTTTCAAGTCCTCTTGGCAGCCTGACTTCAGTCTATTTTTGGACGATAGCTGTCATTTATAACTCTGCAGGTTTGTGAATTACAGTGCCCCTGAGCTCCTTTCTTCAACTCGCTTTCTTGTGACCTGGCCGCAACACCGCAGGATGGCTTCAGGCCCTAATCTGGTTCCGGCCCGGCATGCTGAGCCTTTGGTTAATTCCTCTTCCTGGTGGGAAATGAGAGTTAAATTTGCCCGTCCAGACACCTCCAGCTAGCCTCTCATTGGTTCTCGCTATTCCTGTTCATCTTCCGCAGAAATTGCAAACTGGGCCAAACAGGAGGTTAAAGGGACTGACTCTCCAAGTGGGGAGAGTGTTAGTAAAGCGTCTGGAATGTTGCACCCGAGTACCAGGGGAGGAAAACTGAGACATATTTGAACACGTCTCCCGATCACATGGTTGATCATACTCTAGGTTCCACATGCATGTTTTAGCTGAAGGAAGAATACCTTAAACCTGGGTAGTTGAAACCCGTGGAATGGGTACCATGCAATATGACTTCAAAGGGTCTTCATTTGCTCACCGAACCTCTCCAATCCTATCACTGCTGCGTTTATGCCCCTGTACACATGCTTGATTCTCTTTTGGAGACATAGCAATCCATAGGTTTTAAGATACTTACTAGTCAGGTACATTCTTAGGCGTTTAATATGGGGTGTTGAGTCCATTTCGTTGAGCAAGGAGTAGCTCTTGTCTATTCCATATTTGGCTTAAGGAACTTTATCTGTGCTCATTTCAATCTCTGGTTTTATGCAACACCCCAACTCACCTTTACCCTTAAGCAAGAATAAGTTGGTTTTCTAAATTTGAGACCCTGTTCTGTTCTGTAATTCAGTTCCTGTGTAGCCAAGTTTACATTCCGTGTATTACTGATATCTTATGATGTTTCTTTTTCTGTGTGACTTATTTCAGTTAGAATCATCATACCTGAATCCACTCATTGTGCTGCTAAGGGCCTGATGACACAGATTTCATTGCTGACTGATATTGCTTTGTAAGTAAATACCACAACTTCTTTATCCATTTTTCACTTTCTGTGATGTTGAACTTGTACTGTAAACGAGGTTCTTGTAAACAGAGCCGTTCCAAACTTTGGGGTGGCTGTGTCTTTTTTATTTTAATTTCCCTAAGCTATAGGACCATAAGTGGCAGTGCCCTAGGCTCTGTTGCTTTGTTTTTTAGATGTTTCAGGAAACACCATACACTTCTCCCGAGTGTCTGTTGGCAATTTACATCCCGCCCATCAGCATAACAAGGCTCCCAGTTCTCCATGGCCTGTCCTGCCTTTCTGGATTTTACACTTTTTTCAGATGGCCCTTTTGACCGGGGGGAAGTGAGACTTCATTGTAGTGCAGATTTCCTTTGCAAGCTTGCTTGGTTGGCCAAAAAGGGCGTATGCGTTTTTTCCTGAATATATTCAGGAAAAAACGCATACGCCCTTTTTGGCCAAGTGCATCATTGTGGACGTTCTGCCTCTTTTCCTATGCTTTCAATGCAATTCCAGTCTACCTCCTGAAATCGGTTTCCTGCAATTCTGCCCCGCTTTCAAGTCCTCTTGGCAGCCTTACTTCAGTCTATTTTTGGACGATAGCTGTCATTTATAACTCTGCAGGTTTGTGAATTACAGTGCCCCTGAGCTCCTTTCTTCAACTCGCTTTCTTGTGACCTGGCCGCAACACCGCAGGATGGCTTCAGGCCCTAATCTGGTTCCGGCCCGGCATGCTGAGCCTTTGGTTAATTCCTCTTCCTGGTGGGAAATGAGAGTTAAATTTGCCCGTCCAGACACCTCCAGCTAGCCTCTCATTGGTTCTCGCTATTCCTGTTCATCTTCCGCAGAAATTGCAAACTGGGCCAAACAGGAGGTTAAAGGGACTGACTCTCCAAGTGGGGAGAGTGTTAGTAAAGCGTCTGGAATGTTGCACCCGAGTACCAGGGGAGGAAAACTGAGACATATTTGAACACGTCTCCCGATCACATGGCTGATCATACTCTAGGTTCCACATGCATGTTTTAGCTGAAGGAAGAATACCTTAAACCTGGGTAGTTGAAACCCGTGGAATGGGTACCATGCAATATGACTTCAAAGGGTCTTCATTTGCTCACCGAACCTCTCCAATCCTATCACTGCTGCGTTTATGCCCCTGTACACATGCTTGATTCTCTTTTGGAGACATAGCAATCCATAGGTTTTAAGATACTTACTAGTCAGGTACATTCTTAGGCGTTTAATATGGGGTGTTGAGTCCATTTCGTTGAGCAAGGAGTAGCTCTTGTCTATTCCATATTTGGCTTAAGGAACTTTATCTGTGCTCATTTCAATCTCTGGTTTTATGCAGCACCCCAACTCACCTTTACCCTTAAGCAAGCATAAGTTGGTTTTCTAAATTTGAGACCCTGTTCTGTTCTGTAATTCAGTTCCTGTGTAGCCAAGTTTACATTCCGTGTATTACTGATATCTTATGATGTTTCTTTTTCTGTGTGACTTATTTCAGTTAGAATCATCATACCTGAATCCACTCATTGTGCTGCTAAGGGCCTGATGACACAGATTTCATTGCTGAGTGATATTGCTTTGTAAGTAAATACCACATCTTCTTTATCCATTTTTCACTTTCTGCGATGTTCAACATGTACTGTAAACGAGGTTCTTGTAAACAGAGCCGTTCCAAATTTTGGGGTGGCTGTGTCTTTTTGATTTTAATTTCCCTAAGCTATAGGACCATAAGTGGAAGTGCCCTAGGCTCTGTTGCTTTGTTTTTTAGATGTTTCAGGAAACACCATACACTTCTCCCGAGTGTCTGTTGGCAATTTACATCCCGCCCATCAGCATAACAAGGCTCCCAGTTCTCCATGGCCTGTCCTGCCTTTCTGGATTTTACACTTTTTTCAGATGGCCCTTTTGACCGGGGGGAAGTGAGACTTCATTGTAGTGCAGATTTCCTTTGCAAGCTTGCTTGGTTGGCCAAAAAGGGCGTATGCGTTTTTTCCTGAATATATTCAGGAAAAAACGCATACGCCCTTTTTGGCCAAGTGCATCATTGTGGACGTTCTGCCTCTTTTCCTATGCTTTCAATGCAATTCCAGTCTACCTCCTGAAATCGGTTTCCTGCAATTCTGCCCCGGTTTCAAGTCCTCTTGGCAGCCTGACTTCAGTCTATTTTTGGACGATAGCTGTCATTTATAACTCTGCAGGTTTGTGAATTACAGTGCCCCTGAGCTCCTTTCTTCAACTCGCTTTCTTGTGACCTGGCCGCAACACCGTAGGATGGCTTCAGGCCCTAATCTGGTTCCGGCCTGGCATGCTGAGCCTTTGGTTAATTCCTCTTCCTGGTGGGAAATGAGAGTTAAATTTGCCCGTCCAGACACCTCCAGCTAGCCTCTCATTGGTTCTCGCTATTCCTGTTCATCTTCCGCAGAAATTGCAAACTGGGCCAAACAGGAGGTTAAAGGGACTGACTCTCCAAGTGGGGAGAGTGTTAGTAAAGCGTCTGGAATGTTGCACCCGAGTACCAGGGGAGGAAAACTGAGACATATTTGAACACGTCTCCCGATCACATGGTTGATCATACTCTAGGTTCCACATGCATGTTTTAGCTGAAGGAAGAATACCTTAAACCTGGGTAGTTGAAACCCGTGGAATGGGTACCATGCAATATGACTTCAAAGGGTCTTCATTTGCTCACCGAACCTCTCCAATCCTATCACTGCTGCGTTTATGCCCCTGTACACATGCTTGATTCTCTTTCGGAGACATAGCAATCCATAGGTTTTAAGATACTTACTAGTCAGGTACATTCTTAGGCGTTTAATATGGGGTGTTGAGTCCATTTCGTTGAGCAAGGAGTAGCTCTTGTCTATTCCATATTTGGCTTAAGGAACTTTATCTGTGCTCATTTCAATCTCTGGTTTTATGCAGCACCCCAACTCACCTTTACCCTTAAGCAAGCATAAGTTGGTTTTCTAAATTTCAGACCCTGTTCTGTTCTGTAATTCAGTTCCTGTGTAGCCAAGTTTACATTCCGTGTATTACTGATATCTTATGATGTTTCTTTTTCTGTGTGACTTATTTCAGTTAGAATCATCATACCTGAATCCACTCATTGTGCTGCTAAGGGCCTGATGACACAGATTTCATTGCTGACTGATATTGCTTTGTAAGTAAATACCACAACTTCTTTATCCATTTTTCACTTTCTGCGATGTTCAACATGTACTGTAAACGAGGTTCTTGTAAACAGAGCCGTTCCAAACTTTGGGGTGGCTGTGTCTTTTTGATTTTAATTTCCCTAAGCTATAGGACCATAAGTGGAAGTGCCCTAGGCTCTGTTGCTTTGTTTTTTAGATGTTTCAGGAAACACCATACACTTCTCCCGAGTGTCTGTTGGCAATTTACATCCCGCCCATCAGCATAACAAGGCTCCCAGTTCTCCATGGCCTGTCCTGCCTTTCTGGATTTTACACTTTTTTCAGATGGCCCTTTTGACCGGGGGGAAGTGAGACTTCATTGTAGTGCAGATTTCCTTTGCAAGCTTGCTTGGTTGGCCAAAAAGGGCGTATGCGTTTTTTCCTGAATATATTCAGGAAAAAACGCATACGCCCTTTTTGGCCAAGTGCATCATTGTGGACGTTCTGCCTCTTTTCCTATGCTTTCAATGCAATTCCAGTCTACCTCCTGAAATCGGTTTCCTGCAATTCTGCCCCGCTTTCAAGTCCTCTTGGCAGCCTGACTTCAGTCTATTTTTGGACGATAGCTGTCATTTATAACTCTGCAGGTTTGTGAATTACAGTGCCCCTGAGCTCCTTTCTTCAACTCGCTTTCTTGTGACCTGGCCGCAACACCGCAGGATGGCTTCAGGCCCTAATCTGGTTCCGGCCCGGCATGCTGAGCCTTTGGTTAATTCCTCTTCCTGGTGGGAAATGAGAGTTAAATTTGCCCGTCCAGACACCTCCAGCTAGCCTCTCATTGGTTCTCGCTATTCCTGTTCATCTTCCGCAGAAATTGCAAACTGGGCCAAACAGGAGGTTAAAGGGACTGACTCTCCAAGTGGGGAGAGTGTTAGTAAAGCGTCTGGAATGTTGCACCCGAGTACCAGGGGAGGAAAACTGAGACATATTTGAACACGTCTCCCGATCACATGGTTGATCATACTCTAGGTTCCACATGCATGTTTTAGCTGAAGGAAGAATACCTTAAACCTGGGTAGTTGAAACCCGTGGAATGGGTACCATGCAATATGACTTCAAAGGGTCTTCATTTGCTCACCGAACCTCTCCAATCCTATCACTGCTGCGTTTATGCCCCTGTACACATGCTTGATTCTCTTTTGGAGACATAGCAATCCATAGGTTTTAAGATACTTACTAGTCAGGTACATTCTTAGGCGTTTAATATGGGGTGTTGAGTCCATTTCGTTGAGCAAGGAGTAGCTCTTGTCTATTCCATATTTGGCTTAAGGAACTTTATCTGTGCTCATTTCAATCTCTGGTTTTATGCAGCACCCCAACTCACCTTTACCCTTAAGCAAGCATAAGTTGGTTTTCTAAATTTGAGACCCTGTTCTGTTCTGTAATTCAGTTCCTGTGTAGCCAAGTTTACATTCCGTGTATTACTGATATCTTATGATGTTTCTTTTTCTGTGTGACTTATTTCAGTTAGAATCATCATACCTGAATCCACTCATTGTGCTGCTAAGGGCCTGATGACACAGATTTCATTGCTGACTGATATTGCTTTGTAAGTAAATACCACAACTTCTTTATCCATTTTTCACTTTCTGCGATGTTGAACTTGTACTGTAAACGAGGTTCTTGTAAACAGAGCCGTTCCAAACTTTGGGGTGGCTGTGTCTTTTTGATTTTAATTTCCCTAAGCTATAGGACCATAAGTGGAAGTGCCCTAGGCTCTGTTGCTTTGTTTTTTAGATGTTTCAGGAAACACCATACACTTCTCCCGAGTGTCTGTTTGCAATTTACATCCCGCCCATCAGCATAACAAGGCTCCCAGTTCTCCATGGCCTGTCCTGCCTTTCTGGATTTTACACTTTTTTCAGATGGCCCTTTTGACCAGGGGGAAGTGAGACTTCATTGTAGTGCAGATTTCCTTTGCAAGCTTGCTTGGTTGGCCAAAAAGGGCGTATGCGTTTTTTCCTGAATATATTCAGGAAAAAACGCATACGCCCTTTTTGGCCAAGTGCATCATTGTGGACGTTCTGCCTCTTTTCCTATGCTTTCAATGCAATTCCAGTCTACCTCCTGAAATCGGTTTCCTGCAATTCTGCCCCGCTTTCAAGTCCTCTTGGCAGCCTGACTTCAGTCTATTTTTGGACGATAGCTGTCATTTATAACTCTGCAGGTTTGTGAATTACAGTGCCCCTGAGCTCCTTTCTTCAACTCGCTTTCTTGTGACCTGGCCGCAACACCGCAGGATGGCTTCAGGCCCTAATCTGGTTCCGGCCCGGCATGCTGAGCCTTTGGTTAATTCCTCTTCCTGGTGGGAAATGAGAGTTAAATTTGCCCGTCCAGACACCTCCAGCTAGCCTCTCATTGGTTCTCGCTATTCCTGTTCATCTTCCGCAGAAATTGCAAACTGGGCCAAACAGGAGGTTAAAGGGACTGACTCTCCAAGTGGGGAGAGTGTTAGTAAAGCGTCTGGAATGTTGCACCCGAGTACCAGGGGAGGAAAACTGAGACATATTTGAACACGTCTCCCGATCACATGGTTGATCATACTCTAGGTTCCACATGCATGTTTTAGCTGAAGGAAGAATACCTTAAACCTGGGTAGTTGAAACCCGTGGAATGGGTACCATGCAATATGACTTCAAAGGGTCTTCATTTGCTCACCGAACCTCTCCAATCCTATCACTGCTGCGTTTATGCCCCTGTACACATGCTTGATTCTCTTTTGGAGACATAGCAATCCATAGGTTTTAAGATACTTACTAGTCAGGTACATTCTTAGGCGTTTAATATGCGGTGTTGAGTCCATTTCGTTGAGCAAGGAGTAGCTCTTGTCTATTCCATATTTGGCTTAAGGAACTTTATCTGTGCTCATTTCAATCTCTGGTTTTATGCAGCACCCCAACTCACCTTTACCCTTAAGCAAGCATAAGTTGGTTTTCTAAATTTGAGACCCTGTTCTGTTCTGTAATTCAGTTCCTGTGTAGCCAAGTTTACATTCCGTGTATTACTGATATCTTATGATGTTTCTTTTTCTGTGTGACTTATTTCAGTTAGAATCATCATACCTGAATCCACTCATTGTGCTGCTAAGGGCCTGATGACACAGATTTCATTGCTGACTGATATTGCTTTGTAAGTAAATACCACAACTTCTTTATCCATTTTTCACTTTCTGCGATGTTGAACTTGTACTGTAAACGAGGTTCTTGTAAACAGAGCCGTTCCAAACTTTGGGGTGGCTGTGTCTTTTTGATTTTAATTTCCCTAAGCTATAGGACCATAAGTGGAAGTGCCCTAGGCTCTGTTGCTTTGTTTTTTAGATGTTTCAGGAAACACCATACACTTCTCCCGAGTGTCTGTTTGCAATTTACATCCCGCCCATCAGCATAACAAGGCTCCCAGTTCTCCATGGCCTGTCCTGCCTTTCTGGATTTTACACTTTTTTCAGATGGCCCTTTTGACCGGGGGGAAGTGAGACTTCATTGTAGTGCAGATTTCCTTTGCAAGCTTGCTTGGTTGGCCAAAAAGGGCGTATGCGTTTTTTCCTGAATATATTCAGGAAAAAACGCATACGCCCTTTTTGGCCAAGTGCATCATTGTGGACGTTCTGCCTCTTTTCCTATGCTTTCAATGCAATTCCAGTCTACCTCCTGAAATCGGTTTCCTGCAATTCTGCCCCGCTTTCAAGTCCTCTTGGCAGCCTTACTTCAGTCTATTTTTGGACGATAGCTGTCATTTATAACTCTGCAGGTTTGTGAATTACAGTGCCCCTGAGCTCCTTTCTTCAACTCGCTTTCTTGTGACCTGGCCGCAACACCGCAGGATGGCTTCAGGCCCTAATCTGGTTCCGGCCCGGCATGCTGAGCCTTTGGTTAATTCCTCTTCCTGGTGGGAAATGAGAGTTAAATTTGCCCGTCCAGACACCTCCAGCTAGCCTCTCATTGGTTCTCGCTATTCCTGTTCATCTTCCGCAGAAATTGCAAACTGGGCCAAACAGGAGGTTAAAGGGACTGACTCTCCAAGTGGGGAGAGTGTTAGTAAAGCGTCTGGAATGTTGCACCCGAGTACCAGGGGAGGAAAACTGAGACATATTTGAACACGTCTCCCATTCACATGGTTGATCATACTTGGGTTCCACATGCATGTTTTAGCTGAAGGAAGAATACCTTAAACCTGGAGAGTTGAGACCCGTGTAATGGGTACCATGCAATATGACTTCAAAGGGTCTTCATTTGCTCACCGAACCTCTCCAATCCTATCACTGCTGCGTTTATGACCCTGTACACATGCTTGATTATCTTTTCGAGACATAGCAATCCATAGGTTTTACGATACTTACTAGTCAGGTACATTCTTAGGCGTTTAATATGCGGTGTTGAGTCCATTTCGTTGAGCAAGGAGTAGCTCTTGTCTATTCCATATTTGACTTAAGGAACTTTATCTGTGCTCATTTCAATCTCTGGTTTTATGCAGCACCCCAACTCACCTTTCCCCTTAAGCAAGCATAAGTTGGTTTTCTAAATTTGAGACCCTGTTCTGTTCTGTAATTCAGTTCCTGTGTAGCCAAGTTTACATTCCGTGTATTACTGATATCTTATGATGTTTCTTTTTCTGTGTGACTTACTTCAGTTAGAATCATCATACCTGAATCCACTCATTGTGCTGCTAAGGGCCTGATGACACAGATTTCATTGCTGAGTGATATTGCTTTGTAAGTAAATACCACAACTTCTTTATCCATTTTTCACTTTCTGCGATGTTGAACTTGTACTGTAAACGAGGTTCTTTTAAACAGAGCCGTTCCAAACTTTGGGGTGGCTGTGTCTTTTTGATTTTAATTTCCCTAAGCTATAGGACCATAAGTGGAAGTGCCCTAGGCTCTGTTGCTTTGTTTTTTAGATGTTTCAGGAAACACCATACACTTCTCCCAAGTGTCTGTTGGCAATTTACATCCCGCCCATCAGCATAACAAGGCTCCCAGTTCTCAATGGCCTGTTGCCTTTCTGGATTTTACACTTTTTTCAGATGGCCCTTTTGACCGGGGGGAAGTGAGACTTCATTGTAGTGCAGATTTCCTTTGCAAGCTTGCTTGGTTGGCCAAAAAGGGCGTATGCGTTTTTTCCTGAATATATTCAGGAAAAAACGCATACACCCTTTTTGGCCAAGTGCATCATTGTGGACGTTCTGCCTCTTTTCCTATGCTTTCAATGCAATTCCAGTCTACCTCCTGAAATCGGTTTCCTGCAATTCTGCCCCGCTTTCAAGTCCTCTTGGCAGCCTTACTTCAGTCTATTTTTGGACGATAGCTGTCATTTATAACTCTGCAGGTTTGTGAATTACAGTGCCCCTGAGCTCCTTTCTTCAACTCGCTTTCTTGTGACCTGGCCGCAACACCGCAGGATGGCTTCAGGCCCTAATCTGGTTCCGGCCCGGCATGCTGAGCCTTTGGTTAATTCCTCTTCCTGGTGGGAAATGAGAGTTAAATTTGCCCGTCCAGACACCTCCAGCTAGCCTCTCATTGGTTCTCGCTATTCCTGTTCATCTTCCGCAGAAATTGCAAACTGGGCCAAACAGGAGGTTAAAGGGACTGACTCTCCAAGTGGGGAGAGTGTTAGTAAAGCGTCTGGAATGTTGCACCCGAGTACCAGGGGAGGAAAACTGAGACATATTGGAACACGTCTCCCGACCACATGGTTGATCATACTCTAGGTTCCACATGCATGTTTTAGCTGAAGGAAGAATACCTTAAACCTGGGTAGTTGAAACCCGTGGAATGGGTACCATGCAATATGACTTCAAAGGGTCTTCATTTGCTCACCGAACCTCTCCAATCCTATCACTGCTGCGTTTATGCCCCTGTACACATGCTTGATTATCTTTTCGAGACATAGCAATCCATAGGTTTTAAGATACTTACTAGTCAGGTACATTCTTAGGTGTTTAATATGCGGTGTTGAGTCCATTTCGTTGAGCAAGGAGTAGCTCTTGTCTATTCCATATTTGACTTAAGGAACTTTATCTGTGCTCATTTCAATCTCTGGTTTTATGCAGCACCCCAACTCACCTTTACCCTTAAGCAAGCATAAGTTGGTTTTCTAAATTTGAGACCCTGTTCTGTTCTGTAATTCAGTTCCTGTGTAGCCAAGTTTACATTCCGTGTATTACTGATATCTTATGATGTTTCTTTTTCTGTGTGACTTATTTCAGTTAGAATCATCATACCTGAATCCACTCATTGTGATGCTAAGGGCCTGATAACATAGATTTCATTGCTGAGTGATATTGCTTTGTAAGTAAATACCACAACTTCTTTATCCATTTTTCACTTTCTGCGACGTTGAACTTGTACTGTAAACGAGGTTCTTGTAAACAGAGGCGTCCCAAGCTTTCGGGTGGCTGTGTCTTTTTGATTTTAATTTCCCTAAGCTATAGGACCATAAGTGGCAGTGCCCTAGGCTCTGTTGCTTTGTTTTTTAGATGTTTCAGGAAACACCATACACTTCTCCCGAGTGTCTGTTGGCAATTTACATCCCGCCCATCAGCATAACAAGGCTCCCAGTTCTCCATGGCCTGTCCTGCCTTTCTGGATTTTACACTTTTTTCAGATGGCCCTTTTGACCGGGAGGAAGTGAGACTTCATTGTAGTGCAGATTTCCTTTGCAAGCTTGCTTGGTTGGCCAAAAAGGGCGTATGCGTTTTTTCCTGAATATATTCAGGAAAAAACGCATACGCCCTTTTTGGCCAAGTGCATCATTGTGGACGTTCTGCCTCTTTTCCTATGCTTTCAATGCAATTCCAGTCTACCTCCTGAAATCGGTTTCCTGCAATTCTGCCCCGCTTTCAAGTCCTCTTGGCAGCCTTACTTCAGTCTATTTTTGGACGATAGCTGTCATTTATAACTCTGCAGGTTTGTGAATTACAGTGCCCCTGAGCTCCTTTCTTCAACTCGCTTTCTTGTGACCTGGCCGCAACACCGCAGGATGGCTTCAGGCCCTAATCTGGTTCCGGCCCGGCATGCTGAGCCTTTGGTTAATTCCTCTTCCTGGTGGGAAATGAGAGTTAAATTTGCCCGTCCAGACACCTCCAGCTAGCCTCTCATTGGTTCTCGCTATTCCTGTTCATCTTCCGCAGAAATTGCAAACTGGGCCAAACAGGAGGTTAAAGGGACTGACTCTCCAAGTGGGGAGAGTGTTAGTAAAGCGTCTGGAATGTTGCACCCGAGTACCAGGGGAGGAAAACTGAGACATATTTGAACACGTCTCCCGATCACATGGTTGATCATACTCTAGGTTCCACATGCATGTTTTAGCTGAAGGAAGAATACCTTAAACCTGGGTAGTTGAAACCCGTGGAATGGGTACCATGCAATATGACTTCAAAGGGTCTTCATTTGCTCACCGAACCTCTCCAATCCTATCACTGCTGCGTTTATGCCCCTGTACACATGCTTGATTCTCTTTTGGAGACATAGCAATCCATAGGTTTTAAGATACTTACTAGTCAGGTACATTCTTAGGCGTTTAATATGGGGTGTTGAGTCCATTTCGTTGAGCAAGGAGTAGCTCTTGTCTATTCCATATTTGGCTTAAGGAACTTTATCTGTGCTCATTTCAATCTCTGGTTTTATGCAGCACCCCAACTCACCTTTACCCTTAAGCAAGCATAAGTTGGTTTTCTAAATTTGAGACCCTGTTCTGTTCTGTAATTCAGTTCCTGTGTAGCCAAGTTTACATTCCGTGTATTACTGATATCTTATGATGTTTCTTTTTCTGTGTGACTTACTTCAGTTAGAATCATCATACCTGAATCCACTCATTGTGCTGCTAAGGGCCTGATGACACAGATTTCATTGCTGACTGATATTGCTTTGTAAGTAAATACCACAACTTCTTTATCCATTTTTCACTTTCTGCGATGTTGAACTTGTACTGTAAACGAGGTTCTTGTAAACAGAGCCGTTCCAAACTTTGGGGTGGCTGTGTCTTTTTGATTTTAATTTCCCTAAGCTATAGGACCATAAGTGGAAGTGCCCTAGGCTCTGTTGCTTTGTTTTTTAGATGTTTCAGGAAACACCATACACTTCTCCCGAGTGTCTGTTGGCAATTTACATCCCGCCCATCAGCATAACAAGGCTCCCAGTTCTCCATGGCCTGTCCTGCCTTTCTGGATTTTACACTTTTTTCAGATGGCCCTTTTGGCCGGGGGGAAGTGAGACTTCATTGTAGTGCAGATTTCCTTTGCAAGCTTGCTTGGTTGGCCAAAAAGGGCGTATGCGTTTTTTCCTGAATATATTCAGGAAAAAACGCATACACCCTTTTTGGCCAAGTGCATCATTGTGGACGTTCTGCCTCTTTTCCTATGCTTTCAATGCAATTCCAGTCTACCTCCTGAAATCGGTTTCCTGCAATTCTGCCCCGCTTTCAAGTCCTCTTGGCAGCCTTACTTCAGTCTATTTTTGGACGATAGCTGTCATTTATAACTCTGCAGGTTTGTGAATTACAGTGCCCCTGAGCTCCTTTCTTCAACTCGCTTTCTTGTGACCTGGCCGCAACACCGCAGGATGGCTTCAGGCCCTAATCTGGTTCCGGCCCGGCATGCTGAGCCTTTGGTTAATTCCTCTTCCTGGTGGGAAATGAGAGTTAAATTTGCCCGTCCAGACACCTCCAGCTAACCTCTCATTGGTTCTCGCTATTCCTGTTCATCTTCCGCAGAAATTGCAAACTGGGCCAAACAGGAGGTTAAAGGGACTGACTCTCCAAGTGGGGAGAGTGTTAGTAAAGCGTCTGGAATGTTGCACCCGAGTACCAGGGGAGGAAAACTGAGACATATTTGAACACGTCTCCCATTCACATGGTTGATCATACTTGGGTTCCACATGCATGTTTTAGCTGAAGGAAGAATACCTTAAACCTGGAGAGTTGAGACCCGTGTAATGGGTACCATGCAATATGACTTCAAAGGGTCTTCATTTGCTCACCGAACCTCTCCAATCCTATCACTGCTGCGTTTATGCCCCTGTACACATGCTTGATTATCTTTTCGAGACATAGCAATCCATAGGTTTTACGATACTTACTAGTCAGGTACATTCTTAGGCGTTTAATATGCGGTGTTGAGTCCATTTCGTTGAGCAAGGAGTAGCTCTTGTCTATTCCATATTTGACTTAAGGAACTTTATCTGTGCTCATTTCAATCTCTGGTTTTATGCAGCACCCCAACTCACCTTTCCCCTTAAGCAAGCATAAGTTGGTTTTCTAAATTTGAGACCCTGTTCTGTTCTGTAATTCAGTTCCTGTGTAGCCAAGTTTACATTCCGTGTATTACTGATATCTTATGATGTTTCTTTTTCTGTGTGACTTACTTCAGTTAGAATCATCATACCTGAATCCACTCATTGTGCTGCTAAGGGCCTGATGACACAGATTTCATTGCTGAGTGATATTGCTTTGTAAGTAAATACCACAACTTCTTTATCCATTTTTCACTTTCTGCGATGTTGAACTTGTACTGTAAACGAGGTTCTTTTAAACAGAGCCGTTCCAAACTTTGGGGTGGCTGTGTCTTTTTGATTTTAATTTCCCTAAGCTATAGGACCATAAGTGGAAGTGCCCTAGGCTCTGTTGCTTTGTTTTTTAGATGTTTCAGGAAACACCATACACTTCTCCCAAGTGTCTGTTGGCAATTTACATCCCGCCCATCAGCATAACAAGGCTCCCAGTTCTCAATGGCCTGTTGCCTTTCTGGATTTTACACTTTTTTCAGATGGCCCTTTTGGCCGGGGGGAAGTGAGACTTCATTGTAGTGCAGATTTCCTTTGCAAGCTTGCTTGGTTGGCCAAAAAGGGCGTATGCGTTTTTTCCTGAATATATTCAGGAAAAAACGCATACGCCCTTTTTGGCCAAGTGCATCATTGTGGACGTTCTGCCTCTTTTCCTATGCTTTCAATGCAATTCCAGTCTACCTCCTGAAATCGGTTTCCTGCAATTCTGCCCCGCTTTCAAGTCCTCTTGGCAGCCTTACTTCAGTCTATTTTTGGACGATAGCCGTCATTTATAACTCTGCAGGTTTGTGAATTACAGTGCCCCTGAGCTCCTTTCTTCAACTCGCTTTCTTGTGACCTGGCCGCAACACCGCAGGATGGCTTCAGGCCCTAATCTGGTTCCGGCCCGGCATGCTGAGCCTTTGGTTAATTCCTCTTCCTGGTGGGAAATGAGAGTTAAATTTGCCCGTCCAGACACCTCCAGCTAGCCTCTCATTGGTTCTCGCTATTCCTGTTCATCTTCCGCAGAAATTGCAAACTGGGCCAAACAGGAGGTTAAAGGGACTGACTCTCCAAGTGGGGAGAGTGTTAGTAAAGCGTCTGGAATGTTGCACCCGAGTACCAGGGGAGGAAAACTGAGACATATTTGAACACGTCTCCCGACCACATGGTTGATCATACTCTAGGTTCCACATGCATGTTTTAGCTGAAGGAAGAATACCTTAAACCTGGGTAGTTGAAACCCGTGGAATGGGTACCATGCAATATGACTTCAAAGGGTCTTCATTTGCTCACCGAACCTCTCCAATCCTATCACTGCTGCGTTTATGCCCCTGTACACATGCTTGATTATCTTTTCGAGACATAGCAATCCATAGGTTTTACGATACTTACTAGTCAGGTACATTCTTAGGTGTTTAATATGCGGTGTTGAGTCCATTTCGTTGAGCAAGGAGTAGCTCTTGTCTATTCCATATTTGACTTAAGGAACTTTATCTGTGCTCATTTCAATCTCTGGTTTTATGCAGCACCCCAACTCACCTTTCCCCTTAAGCAAGCATAAGTTGGTTTTCTAAATTTGAGACCCTGTTCTGTTCTGTAATTCAGTTCCTGTGTAGCCAAGTTTACATTCCGTGTATTACTGATATCTTATGATGTTTCTTTTTCTGTGTGACTTACTTCAGTTAGAATCATCATACCTGAATCCACTCATTGTGCTGCTAAGGGCCTGATGACACAGATTTCATTGCTGAGTGATATTGCTTTGTAAGTAAATACCACAACTTCTTTATCAATTTTTCACTTTCTGCGATGTTGAACTTCTACTGTAAACGAGGTTATTGTAAACAGAGCAGTTCCAAACTTTGGGGTGGCTGTGTCTTTTTGATTTTAATTTCCCTAAGCTATAGGACCATAAGTGGAAGTGCCCTAGGCTCTGTTGCTTTGTTTTTTAGATGTTTCAGGAAACACCATACATTTCTCCCAGGTGTCTATTGGCAATTTACATCCCGCCCATCAGCATAACAAGGCTCCCAGTTCTCAATGGCCTGTTGCCTTTCTGGATTTTACACTTTTTTCAGATGGCCCTTTTGGCCGGGGGGAAGTGAGACTTCATTGTAGTGCAGATTTCCTTTGCAAGCTTGCTTGGTTGGCCAAAAAGGGCGTATGCATTTTTTCCTGAATATATTCAGGAAAAAACGCATACGCCCTTTTTGGCCAAGTGCATCATTGTGGATACTCTGCCTCTTTTCCTATGCTTTCAATGCAATTCCAGTCTACCTCCTGAAATCGGTTTCCTGCAATTCTGCCCCGCTTTCAAGTCCTCTTGGCAGCCTTACTTCAGTCTATTTTTGGACGATAGCTGTCATTTATAACTCTGCAGGTTTGTGAATTACAGTGCCCCTGAGCTCCTTTCTTCAACTCGCTTTCTTGTGACCTGGCCGCAACACCGCAGGATGGCTTCAGGCCCTAATCTGGTTCCGGCCCGGCATGCTGAGCCTTTGGTTAATTCCTCTTCCTGGTGGGAAATGAGAGTTAAATTTGCCCGTCCAGACACCTGCAGCTAGCCTCTCATTGGTTCTCGCTATTCCTGTTCATCTTCCGCAGAAATTGCAAACTGGGCCAAACAGGAGGTTAAAGGGACTGACTCTCCAAGTGGGGAGAGTGTTAGTAAAGCGTCTGGAATGTTGCACCCGAGTACCAGGGGAGGAAAACTGAGACATATTTGAACACGTCTCCCGATCACATGGTTGATCATACTCTAGGTTCCACATGCATGTTTTAGCTGAAGGAAGAATACCTTAAACCTGGGTAGTTGAAACCCGTGGAATGGGTACCATGCAATATGACTTCAAAGGGTCTTCATTTGCTCACCGAACCTCTCCAATCCTATCACTGCTGCGT
Organism: Delphinus delphis; assembly: GCF_949987515.2. NCBI lineage: Eukaryota > Metazoa > Chordata > Mammalia > Artiodactyla > Delphinidae > Delphinus > Delphinus delphis. The sequence goes on along the minus strand of NW_027192697.1, from coordinate 800,109 downwards.
TTATGCCCCTGTACACATGCTTGATTCTCTTTTGGAGACATAGCAATCCATAGGTTTTAAGATACTTACTAGTCAGGTACATTCTTAGGCGTTTAATATGGGGTGTTGAGTCCATTTCGTTGAGCAAGGAGTAGCTCTTGTCTATTCCATATTTGGCTTAAGGAACTTTATCTGTGCTCATTTCAATCTCTGGTTTTATGCAGCACCCCAACTCACCTTTACCCTTAAGCAAGAATAAGTTGGTTTTCTAAATTTGAGACCCTGTTCTGTTCTGTAATTCAGTTGTGTAGCCAAGTTTACATTCCGTGTATTACTGATATCTTATGATGTTTCTTTTTCTGTGTGACTTATTTCAGTTAGAATCATCATACCTGAATCCACTCATTGTGCTGCTAAGGGCCTGATGACACAGATTTCATTGCTGAGTGATATTGCTTTGTAAGTAAATACCACAACTTCTTTATCCATTTTTCACTTTCTGCGATGTTGAACTTGTACTGTAAACGAGGTTCTTGTAAACAGAGCCGTTCCAAACTTTGGGGTGGATGTGTCTTTTTTATTTTAATTTCCCTAAGCTATAGGACCATAAGTGGCAGTGCCCTAGGCTCTGTTGCTTTGTTTTTCAGATGTTTCAGGAAACACCATACACTTCTCCCGAGTGTCTGTTGGCAATTTACATCCCGCCCATCAGCATAACAAGGCTCCCAGTTCTCCATGGCCTGTCCTGCCTTTCTGGATTTTACACTTTTTTCAGATGGCCCTTTTGACCGGGGGGAAGTGAGACTTCATTGTAGTGCAGATTTCCTTTGCAAGCTTGCTTGGTTGGCCAAAAAGGGCGTATGCGTTTTTTCCTGAATATATTCAGGAAAAAACGCATACGCCCTTTTTGGCCAAGTGCATCATTGTGGACGTTCTGCCTCTTTTCCTATGCTTTCAATGCAATTCCAGTCTACCTCCTGAAATCGGTTTCCTGCAATTCTGCCCCGCTTTCAAGTCCTCTCGGCAGCCTTACTTCAGTCTATTTTTGGACGATAGCTGTCATTTATAACTCTGCAGGTTTGTGAATTACAGTGCCCCTGAGCTCCTTTCTTCAACTCGCTTTCTTGTGACCTGGCCGCAACACCGCAGGATGGCTTCAGGCCCTAATCTGGTTCCGGCACGGCACGCTGAGCCTTTGGTTATTTCCTCTTCCTGGTGGGAAATGAGAGATAAATTTGCCCGTCCAGACACCTCCAGCTAGTCTCTCATTGGTTCTCGCTATTCCTGTTCATCTTCCGCAGAAATTGCAAACTGGGCCAAACAGGAGGTTAAAGGCGCTGACTCTCCAAGTGGGGAGAGTGTTAGTAAAGCGTCTGGAATGTTGCACCCGAGTACCAGGGGAGGAAAACTGAGACATATTTGAACACGTCTCCCGTTCACATGGTTGATCATATTTGGGTTCCACATGCATGTTTTAGCTGAAGGAAGAATACGTTAAACCTGGAGAGTTAAGACCCGTGTAATGGGTACCATGCAATATGACTTCAAAGGGTGTTCATTTGCTCACCGAACCTCTCCAATCCTATCACTGCTGCGTTTATGCCCCTGTACACATGCTTGATTCTCTTTTGGAGACATAGCAATCCATAGGTTTTAAGATACTTACTAGTCAGGTACATTCTTAGGCGTTTAATATGGGGTGTTGAGTCCATTTCGTTGAGCAAGGAGTAGCTCTTGTCTATTCCATATTTGGCTTAAGGAACTTTATCTGTGCTCATTTCAATCTCTGGTTTTATGCAGCACCCCAACTCACCTTTACCCTTAAGCAAGAATAAGTTGGTTTTCTAAATTTGAGACCCTGTTCTGTTCTGTAATTCAGTTCCTGTGTAGCCAAGTTTACATTCCGTGTATTACTGATATCTTATGATGTTTCTTTTTCTGTGTGACTTATTTCAGTTAGAATCATCATACCTGAATCCACTCATTGTGCTGCTAAGGGCCTGATGACACAGATTTCATTGCTGACTGATATTGCTTTGTAAGTAAATACCACAACTTCTTTATCCATTTTTCACTTTCTGCGATGTTGAACTTGTACTGTAAACGAGGTTCTTGTAAACAGAGCCGTTCCAAACTTTGGGGTGGCTGTGTCTTTTTTATTTTAATTTCCCTAAGCTATAGGACCATAAGTGGCAGTGCCCTAGGCTCTGTTGCTTTGTTTTTTAGATGTTTCAGGAAACACCATACACTTCTCCCGAGTGTCTGTTGGCAATTTACATCCCGCCCATCAGCATAACAAGGCTCCCAGTTCTCCATGGCCTGTCCTGCCTTTCTGGATTTTACACTTTTTTCAGATGGCCCTTTTGACCGGGGGGAAGTGAGACTTCATTGTAGTGCAGATTTCCTTTGCAAGCTTGCTTGGTTGGCCAAAAAGGGCGTATGCGTTTTTTCCTGAATATATTCAGGAAAAAACGCATACGCCCTTTTTGGCCAAGTGCATCATTGTGGAAGTTCTGCCTCTTTTCCTATGCTTTCAATGCAATTCCAGTCTACCTCCTGAAATCGGTTTCCTGCAATTCTGCCCCGCTTTCAAGTCCTCTTGGCAGCCTTACTTCAGTCTATTTTTGGACGATAGCTGTCATTTATAACTCTGCAGGTTTGTGAATTACAGTGCCCCTGAGCTCCTTTCTTCAACTCGCTTTCTTGTGACCTGGCCGCAACACCGCAGGATGGCTTCAGGCCCTAATCTGGTTCCGGCCCGGCATGCTGAGCCTTTGGTTAATTCCTCTTCCTGGTGGGAAATGAGAGTTAAATTTGCCCGTCCAGACACCTCCAGCTAGCCTCTCATTGGTTCTCGCTATTCCTGTTCATCTTCCGCAGAAATTGCAAACTGGGCCAAACAGGAGGTTAAAGGGACTGACTCTCCAAGTGGGGAGAGTGTTAGTAAAGCGTCTGGAATGTTGCACCCGAGTACCAGGGGAGGAAAACTGAGACATATTTGAACACGTCTCCCGATCACATGGTTGATCATACTCTAGGTTCCACATGCATGTTTTAGCTGAAGGAAGAATACCTTAAACCTGGGTAGTTGAAACCCGTGGAATGGGTACCATGCAATATGACTTCAAAGGGTCTTCATTTGCTCACCGAACCTCTCCAATCCTATCACTGCTGCGTTTATGCCCCTGTACACATGCTTGATTCTCTTTCGGAGACATAGCAATCCATAGGTTTTAAGATACTTACTAGTCAGGTACATTCTTAGGCGTTTAATATGGGGTGTTGAGTCCATTTCGTTGAGCAAGGAGTAGCTCTTGTCTATTCCATATTTGGCTTAAGGAACTTTATCTGTGCTCATTTCAATCTCTGGTTTTATGCAGCACCCCAACTCACCTTTACCCTTAAGCAAGAATAAGTTGGTTTTCTAAATTTGAGACCCTGTTCTGTTCTGTAATTCAGTTCCTGTGTAGCCAAGTTTACATTCCGTGTATTACTGATATCTTATGATGTTTCTTTTTCTGTGTGACTTATTTCAGTTAGAATCATCATACCTGAATCCACTCATTGTGCTGCTAAGGGCCTGATGACACAGATTTCATTGCTGGGTGATATTGCTTTGTAAGTAAATACCACAACTTCTTTATCCATTTTTCACTTTCTGCGATGTTGAACATGTACTGTAAACGAGGTTCTTGTAAACAGAGCCGTTCCAAACTTTGGGGTGGCTGTGTCTTTTTGATTTTAATTTCCCTAAGCTATAGGACCATAAGTGGAAGTGCCCTAGGCTCTGTTGCTTTGTTTTTTAGATGTTTCAGGAAACACCATACACTTCTCCGGAGTGTCTGTTGGCAATTTACATCCCGCCCATCAGCATAACAAGGCTCCCAGTTCTCCATGGCCTGTCCTGCCTTTCTGGATTTTACACTTTTTTCAGATGGCCCTTTTGACCGGGGGGAAGTGAGACTTCATTGTAGTGCAGATTTCCTTTGCAAGCTTGCTTGGTTGGCCAAAAAGGGCGTATGCGTTTTTTCCTGAATATATTCAGGAAAAAACGCATACGCCCTTTTTGGCCAAGTGCATCATTGTGGACGTTCTGCCTCTTTTCCTATGCTTTCAATGCAATTCCAGTCTACCTCCTGAAATCGGTTTCCTGCAATTCTGCCCCGCTTTCAAGTCCTCTTGGCAGCCTGACTTCAGTCTATTTTTGGACGATAGCTGTCATTTATAACTCTGCAGGTTTGTGAATTACAGTGCCCCTGAGCTCCTTTCTTCAACTCGCTTTCTTGTGACCTGGCCGCAACACCGCAGGATGGCTTCAGGCCCTAATCTGGTTCCGGCCCGGCATGCTGAGCCTTTGGTTAATTCCTCTTCCTGGTGGGAAATGAGAGTTAAATTTGCCCGTCCAGACACCTGCAGCTAGCCTCTCATTGGTTCTCGTTATTCCTGTTCATCTTCCGCAGAAATTGCAAACTGGGCCAAACAGGAGGTTAAAGGGACTGACTCTCCAAGTGGGGAGAGTGTTAGTAAAGCGTCTGGAATGTTGCACCCGAGTACCAGGGGAGGAAAACTGAGACATATTTGAACACGTCTCCCGATCACATGGTTGATCATACTCTAGGTTCCACATGCATGTTTTAGCTGAAGGAAGAATACCTTAAACCTGGGTAGTTGAAACCCGTGGAATGGGTACCATGCAATATGACTTCAAAGGGTCTTCATTTGCTCACCGAACCTCTCCAATCCTATCACTGCTGCGTTTATGCCCCTGTACACATGCTTGATTCTCTTTCGGAGACATAGCAATCCATAGGTTTTAAGATACTTACTAGTCAGGTACATTCTTAGGCGTTTAATATGGGGTGTTGAGTCCATTTCGTTGAGCAAGGAGTAGCTCTTGTCTATTCCATATTTGGCTTAAGGAACTTTATCTGTGCTCATTTCAATCTCTGGTTTTATGCAGCACCCCAACTCACCTTTACCCTTAAGCAAGAATAAGTTGGTTTTCTAAATTTGAGACCCTGTTCTGTTCTGTAATTCAGTTCCTGTGTAGCCAAGTTTACATTCCGTGTATTACTGATATCTTATGATGTTTCTTTTTCTGTGTGACTTATTTCAGTTAGAATCATCATACCTGAATCCACTCATTGTGCTGCTAAGGGCCTGATGACACAGATTTCATTGCTGACTGATATTGCTTTGTAAGTAAATACCACAACTTCTTTATCCATTTTTCACTTTCTGCGATGTTGAACATGTACTGTAAACGAGGTTCTTGTAAACAGAGCCGTTCCAAACTTTGGGGTGGCTGTGTCTTTTTGATTTTAATTTCCCTAAGCTATAGGACCATAAGTGGAAGTGCCCTAGGCTCTGTTGCTTTGTTTTTTAGATGTTTCAGGAAACACCATACACTTCTCCGGAGTGTCTGTTGGCAATTTACATCCCGCCCATCAGCATAACAAGGCTCCCAGTTCTCCATGGCCTGTCCTGCCTTTCTGGATTTTACACTTTTTTCAGATGGCCCTTTTGACCGGGGGGAAGTGAGACTTCATTGTAGTGCAGATTTCCTTTGCAAGCTTGCTTGGTTGGCCAAAAAGGGCGTATGCGTTTTTTCCTGAATATATTCAGGAAAAAACGCATACGCCCTTTTTGGCCAAGTGCATCATTGTGGACGTTCTGCCTCTTTTCCTATGCTTTCAATGCAATTCCAGTCTACCTCCTGAAATCGGTTTCCTGCAATTCTGCCCCGCTTTCAAGTCCTCTTGGCAGCCTGACTTCAGTCTATTTTTGGACGATAGCTGTCATTTATAACTCTGCAGGTTTGTGAATTACAGTGCCCCTGAGCTCCTTTCTTCAACTCGCTTTCTTGTGACCTGGCCGCAACACCGCAGGATGGCTTCAGGCCCTAATCTGGTTCCGGCCCGGCATGCTGAGCCTTTGGTTAATTCCTCTTCCTGGTGGGAAATGAGAGTTAAATTTGCCCGTCCAGACACCTGCAGCTAGCCTCTCATTGGTTCTCGTTATTCCTGTTCATCTTCCGCAGAAATTGCAAACTGGGCCAAACAGGAGGTTAAAGGGACTGACTCTCCAAGTGGGGAGAGTGTTAGTAAAGCGTCTGGAATGTTGCACCCGAGTACCAGGGGAGGAAAACTGAGACATATTTGAACACGTCTCCCGATCACATGGTTGATCATACTCTAGGTTCCACATGCATGTTTTAGCTGAAGGAAGAATACCTTAAACCTGGGTAGTTGAAACCCGTGGAATGGGTACCATGCAATATGACTTCAAAGGGTCTTCATTTGCTCACCGAACCTCTCCAATCCTATCACTGCTGCGTTTATGCCCCTGTACACATGCTTGATTCTCTTTTGGAGACATAGCAATCCATAGGTTTTAAGATACTTACTAGTCAGGTACATTCTTAGGCGTTTAATATGGGGTGTTGAGTCCATTTCGTTGAGCAAGGAGTAGCTCTTGTCTATTCCATATTTGGCTTAAGGAACTTTATCTGTGCTCATTTCAATCTCTGGTTTTATGCAGCACCCCAACTCACCTTTACCCTTAAGCAAGCATAAGTTGGTTTTCTAAATTTGAGACCCTGTTCTGTTCTGTAATTCAGTTCCTGTGTAGCCAAGTTTACATTCCGTGTATTACTGATATCTTATGATGTTTCTTTTTCTGTGTGACTTATTTCAGTTAGAATCATCATACCTGAATCCACTCATTGTGCTGCTAAGGGCCTGATGACACAGATTTCATTGCTGACTGATATTGCTTTGTAAGTAAATACCACAACTTCTTTATCCATTTTTCACTTTCTGCGATGTTGAACTTGTACTGTAAACGAGGTTCTTGTAAACAGAGCCGTTCCAAACTTTGGGGTGGCTGTGTCTTTTTTATTTTAATTTCCCTAAGCTATAGGACCATAAGTGGCAGTGCCCTAGGCTCTGTTGCTTTGTTTTTTAGATGTTTCAGGAAACACCATACACTTCTCCCGAGTGTCTGTTGGCAATTTACATCCCGCCCATCAGCATAACAAGGCTCCCAGTTCTCCATGGCCTGTCCTGCCTTTCTGGATTTTACACTTTTTTCAGATGGCCCTTTTGACTGGGGGGAAGTGAGACTTCATTGTAGTGCAGATTTCCTTTGCAAGCTTGCTTGGTTGGCCAAAAAGGGCGTATGCGTTTTTTCCTGAATATATTCAGGAAAAAACGCATACGCCCTTTTTGGCCAAGTGCATCATTGTGGACGTTCTGCCTCTTTTCCTATGCTTTCAATGCAATTCCAGTCTACCTCCTGAAATCGGTTTCCTGCAATTCTGCCCCGCTTTCAAGTCCTCTTGGCAGCCTTACTTCAGTCTATTTTTGGACGATAGCTGTCATTTATAACTCTGCAGGTTTGTGAATTACAGTGCCCCTGAGCTCCTTTCTTCAACTCGCTTTCTTGTGACCTGGCCGCAACACCGCAGGATGGCTTCAGGCCCTAATCTGGTTCCGGCCCGGCATGCTGAGCCTTTGGTTAATTCCTCTTCCTGGTGGGAAATGAGAGTTAAATTTGCCCGTCCAGACACCTCCAGCTAGCCTCTCATTGGTTCTCGCTATTCCTGTTCATCTTCCGCAGAAATTGCAAACTGGGCCAAACAGGAGGTTAAAGGGACTGACTCTCCAAGTGGGGAGAGTGTTAGTAAAGCGTCTGGAATGTTGCACCCGAGTACCAGGGGAGGAAAACTGAGACATATTTGAACACGTCTCCCGATCACATGGTTGATCATACTCTAGGTTCCACATGCATGTTTTAGCTGAAGGAAGAATACCTTAAACCTGGGTAGTTGAAACCCGTGGAATGGGTACCATGCAATATGACTTCAAAGGGTCTTCATTTGCTCACCGAACCTCTCCAATCCTATCACTGCTGCGTTTATGCCCCTGTACACATGCTTGATTCTCTTTCGGAGACATAGCAATCCATAGGTTTTAAGATACTTACTAGTCAGGTACATTCTTAGGCGTTTAATATGGGGTGTTGAGTCCATTTCGTTGAGCAAGGAGTAGCTCTTGTCTATTCCATATTTGGCTTAAGGAACTTTATCTGTGCTCATTTCAATCTCTGGTTTTATGCAGCACCCCAACTCACCTTTACCCTTAAGCAAGAATAAGTTGGTTTTCTAAATTTGAGACCCTGTTCTGTTCTGTAATTCAGTTCCTGTGTAGCCAAGTTTCCATTCCGTGTATTACTGATATCTTATGATGTTTCTTTTTCTGTGTGACTTATTTCAGTTAGAATCATCATACCTGAATCCACTCATTGTGCTGCTAAGGGCCTGATGACACAGATTTCATTGCTGAGTGATATTGCTTTGTAAGTAAATACCACAACTTCTTTATCCATTTTTCACTTTCTGCGATGTTGAACATGTACTGTAAACGAGGTTCTTGTAAACAGAGCCGTTCCAAACTTTGGGGTGGCTGTGTCTTTTTGATTTTAATTTCCCTAAGCTATAGGACCATAAGTGGAAGTGCCCTAGGCTCTGTTGCTTTGTTTTTTAGATGTTTCAGGAAACACCATACACTTCTCCGGAGTGTCTGTTGGCAATTTACATCCCGCCCATCAGCATAACAAGGCTCCCAGTTCTCCATGGCCTGTCCTGCCTTTCTGGATTTTACACTTTTTTCAGATGGCCCTTTTGACCGGGGGGAAGTGAGACTTCATTGTAGTGCAGATTTCCTTTGCAAGCTTGCTTGGTTGGCCAAAAAGGGCGTATGCGTTTTTTCCTGAATATATTCAGGAAAAAACGCATACGCCCTTTTTGGCCAAGTGCATCATTGTGGACGTTCTGCCTCTTTTCCTATGCTTTCAATGCAATTCCAGTCTACCTCCTGAAATCGGTTTCCTGCAATTCTGCCCCGCTTTCAAGTCCTCTTGGCAGCCTGACTTCAGTCTATTTTTGGACGATAGCTGTCATTTATAACTCTGCAGGTTTGTGAATTACAGTGCCCCTGAGCTCCTTTCTTCAACTCGCTTTCTTGTGACCTGGCCGCAACACCGCAGGATGGCTTCAGGCCCTAATCTGGTTCCGGCCCGGCATGCTGAGCCTTTGGTTAATTCCTCTTCCTGGTGGGAAATGAGAGTTAAATTTGCCCGTCCAGACACCTGCAGCTAGCCTCTCATTGGTTCTCGTTATTCCTGTTCATCTTCCGCAGAAATTGCAAACTGGGCCAAACAGGAGGTTAAAGGGACTGACTCTCCAAGTGGGGAGAGTGTTAGTAAAGCGTCTGGAATGTTGCACCCGAGTACCAGGGGAGGAAAACTGAGACATATTTGAACACGTCTCCCGATCACATGGTTGATCATACTCTAGGTTCCACATGCATGTTTTAGCTGAAGGAAGAATACCTTAAACCTGGGTAGTTGAAACCCGTGGAATGGGTACCATGCAATATGACTTCAAAGGGTCTTCATTTGCTCACCGAACCTCTCCAATCCTATCACTGCTGCGTTTATGCCCCTGTACACATGCTTGATTCTCTTTTGGAGACATAGCAATCCATAGGTTTTAAGATACTTACTAGTCAGGTACATTCTTAGGCGTTTAATATGGGGTGTTGAGTCCATTTCGTTGAGCAAGGAGTAGCTCTTGTCTATTCCATATTTGGCTTAAGGAACTTTATCTGTGCTCATTTCAATCTCTGGTTTTATGCAGCACCCCAACTCACCTTTACCCTTAAGCAAGAATAAGTTGGTTTTCTAAATTTGAGACCCTGTTCTGTTCTGTAATTCAGTTCCTGTGTAGCCAAGTTTACATTCCGTGTATTACTGATATCTTATGATGTTTCTTTTTCTGTGTGACTTATTTCAGTTAGAATCATCATACCTGAATCCACTCATTGTGCTGCTAAGGGCCTGATGACACAGATTTCATTGCTGACTGATATTGCTTTGTAAGTAAATACCACAACTTCTTTATCCATTTTTCACTTTCTGCGATGTTGAACTTGTACTGTAAACGAGGTTCTTGTAAACAGAGCCGTTCCAAACTTTGGGGTGGCTGTGTCTTTTTTATTTTAATTTCCCTAAGCTATAGGACCATAAGTGGCAGTGCCCTAGGCTCTGTTGCTTTGTTTTTTAGATGTTTCAGGAAACACCATACACTTCTCCCGAGTGTCTGTTGGCAATTTACATCCCGCCCATCAGCATAACAAGGCTCCCAGTTCTCCATGGCCTGTCCTGCCTTTCTGGATTTTACACTTTTTTCAGATGGCCCTTTTGACTGGGGGGAAGTGAGACTTCATTGTAGTGCAGATTTCCTTTGCAAGCTTGCTTGGTTGGCCAAAAAGGGCGTATGCGTTTTTTCCTGAATATATTCAGGAAAAAACGCATACGCCCTTTTTGGCCAAGTGCATCATTGTGGACGTTCTGCCTCTTTTCCTATGCTTTCAATGCAATTCCAGTCTACCTCCTGAAATCGGTTTCCTGCAATTCTGCCCCGCTTTCAAGTCCTCTTGGCAGCCTTACTTCAGTCTATTTTTGGACGATAGCTGTCATTTATAACTCTGCAGGTTTGTGAATTACAGTGCCCCTGAGCTCCTTTCTTCAACTCGCTTTCTTGTGACCTGGCCGCAACACCGCAGGATGGCTTCAGGCCCTAATCTGGTTCCGGCCCGGCATGCTGAGCCTTTGGTTAATTCCTCTTCCTGGTGGGAAATGAGAGTTAAATTTGCCCGTCCAGACACCTCCAGCTAGCCTCTCATTGGTTCTCGCTATTCCTGTTCATCTTCCGCAGAAATTGCAAACTGGGCCAAACAGGAGGTTAAAGGGACTGACTCTCCAAGTGGGGAGAGTGTTAGTAAAGCGTCTGGAATGTTGCACCCGAGTACCAGGGGAGGAAAACTGAGACATATTTGAACACGTCTCCCGATCACATGGTTGATCATACTCTAGGTTCCACATGCATGTTTTAGCTGAAGGAAGAATACCTTAAACCTGGGTAGTTGAAACCCGTGGAATGGGTACCATGCAATATGACTTCAAAGGGTCTTCATTTGCTCACCGAACCTCTCCAATCCTATCACTGCTGCGTTTATGCCCCTGTACACATGCTTGATTCTCTTTCGGAGACATAGCAATCCATAGGTTTTAAGATACTTACTAGTCAGGTACATTCTTAGGCGTTTAATATGGGGTGTTGAGTCCATTTCGTTGAGCAAGGAGTAGCTCTTGTCTATTCCATATTTGGCTTAAGGAACTTTATCTGTGCTCATTTCAATCTCTGGTTTTATGCAGCACCCCAACTCACCTTTACCCTTAAGCAAGAATAAGTTGGTTTTCTAAATTTGAGACCCTGTTCTGTTCTGTAATTCAGTTCCTGTGTAGCCAAGTTTACATTCCGTGTATTACTGATATCTTATGATGTTTCTTTTTCTGTGTGACTTATTTCAGTTAGAATCATCATACCTGAATCCACTCATTGTGCTGCTAAGGGCCTGATGACACAGATTTCATTGCTGACTGATATTGCTTTGTAAGTAAATACCACAACTTCTTTATCCATTTTTCACTTTCTGCGATGTTGAACATGTACTGTAAACGAGGTTCTTGTAAACAGAGCCGTTCCAAACTTTGGGGTGGCTGTGTCTTTTTGATTTTAATTTCCCTAAGCTATAGGACCATAAGTGGAAGTGCCCTAGGCTCTGTTGCTTTGTTTTTTAGATGTTTCAGGAAACACCATACACTTCTCCGGAGTGTCTGTTGGCAATTTACATCCCGCCCATCAGCATAACAAGGCTCCCAGTTCTCCATGGCCTGTCCTGCCTTTCTGGATTTTACACTTTTTTCAGATGGCCCTTTTGACCGGGGGTAAGTGAGACTTCATTGTAGTGCAGATTTCCTTTGCAAGCTTGCTTGGTTGGCCAAAAAGGGCGTATGCGTTTTTTCCTGAATATATTCAGGAAAAAACGCATACGCCCTTTTTGGCCAAGTGCATCATTGTGGACGTTCTGCCTCTTTTCCTATGCTTTCAATGCAATTCCAGTCTACCTCCTGAAATCGGTTTCCTGCAATTCTGCCCCGCTTTCAAGTCCTCTTGGCAGCCTGACTTCAGTCTATTTTTGGACGATAGCTGTCATTTATAACTCTGCAGGTTTGTGAATTACAGTGCCCCTGAGCTCCTTTCTTCAACTCGCTTTCTTGTGACCTGGCCGCAACACCGCAGGATGGCTTCAGGCCCTAATCTGGTTCCGGCCCGGCATGCTGAGCCTTTGGTTAATTCCTCTTCCTGGTGGGAAATGAGAGTTAAATTTGCCCGTCCAGACACCTGCAGCTAGCCTCTCATTGGTTCTCGTTATTCCTGTTCATCTTCCGCAGAAATTGCAAACTGGGCCAAACAGGAGGTTAAAGGGACTGACTCTCCAAGTGGGGAGAGTGTTAGTAAAGCGTCTGGAATGTTGCACCCGAGTACCAGGGGAGGAAAACTGAGACATATTTGAACACGTCTCCCGATCACATGGTTGATCATACTCTAGGTTCCACATGCATGTTTTAGCTGAACGAAGAATACCTTAAACCTGGGTAGTTGAAACCCGTGGAATGGGTACCATGCAATATGACTTCAAAGGGTCTTCATTTGCTCACCGAACCTCTCCAATCCTATCACTGCTGCGTTTATGCCCCTGTACACATGCTTGATTCTCTTTTGGAGACATAGCAATCCATAGGTTTTAAGATACTTACTAGTCAGGTACATTCTTAGGCGTTTAATATGGGGTGTTGAGTCCATTTCGTTGAGCAAGGAGTAGCTCTTGTCTATTCCATATTTGGCTTAAGGAACTTTATCTGTGCTCATTTCAATCTCTGGTTTTATGCAGCACCCCAACTCACCTTTACCCTTAAGCAAGAATAAGTTGGTTTTCTAAATTTGAGACCCTGTTCTGTTCTGTAATTCAGTTCCTGTGTAGCCAAGTTTACATTCCGTGTATTACTGATATCTTATGATGTTTCTTTTTCTGTGTGACTTATTTCAGTTAGAATCATCATACCTGAATCCACTCATTGTGCTGCTAAGGGCCTGATGACACAGATTTCATTGCTGACTGATATTGCTTTGTAAGTAAATACCACAACTTCTTTATCCATTTTTCACTTTCTGCGATGTTGAACTTGTACTGTAAACGAGGTTCTTGTAAACAGAGCCGTTCCAAACTTTGGGGTGGCTGTGTCTTTTTTATTTTAATTTCCCTAAGCTATAGGACCATAAGTGGCAGTGCCCTAGGCTCTGTTGCTTTGTTTTTTAGATGTTTCAGGAAACACCATACACTTCTCCCGAGTGTCTGTTGGCAATTTACATCCCGCCCATCAGCATAACAAGGCTCCCAGTTCTCCATGGCCTGTCCTGCCTTTCTGGATTTTACACTTTTTTCAGATGGCCCTTTTGACTGGGGGGAAGTGAGACTTCATTGTAGTGCAGATTTCCTTTGCAAGCTTGCTTGGTTGGCCAAAAAGGGCGTATGCGTTTTTTCCTGAATATATTCAGGAAAAAACGCATACGCCCTTTTTGGCCAAGTGCATCATTGTGGACGTTCTGCCTCTTTTCCTATGCTTTCAATGCAATTCCAGTCTACCTCCTGAAATCGGTTTCCTGCAATTCTGCCCCGCTTTCAAGTCCTCTTGGCAGCCTTACTTCAGTCTATTTTTGGACGATAGCTGTCATTTATAACTCTGCAGGTTTGTGAATTACAGTGCCCCTGAGCTCCTTTCTTCAACTCGCTTTCTTGTGACCTGGCCGCAACACCGCAGGATGGCTTCAGGCCCTAATCTGGTTCTGGCACGGCATGCTGAGCCTTTGGTTAATTCCTCTTCCTGGTGGGAAATGAGAGTTAAATTTGCCCGTCCAGACACCTCCAGCTAGTCTCTCATTGCTTCTCGCTATTCCTGTTCATCTTCCGCAGAAATTGCAAACTGGGCCAAACAGGAGGTTAAAGGGACTGACTCTCCAAGTGGGGAGAGTGTTAGTAAAGCGTCTGGAATGTTGCACCCGAGTACCAGGGGAGGAAAACTGAGACATATTTGAACACGTCTCCCGATCACATGGTTGATCATACTCTAGGTTCCACATGCATGTTTTAGCTGAAGGAAGAATACCTTAAACCTGGGTAGTTGAAACCCGTGGAATGGGTACCATGCAATATGACTTCAAAGGGTCTTCATTTGCTCACCGAACCTCTCCAATCCTATCACTGCTGCGTTTATGCCCCTGTACACATGCTTGATTCTCTTTCGGAGACATAGCAATCCATAGGTTTTAAGATACTTACTAGTCAGGTACATTCTTAGGCGTTTAATATGGGGTGTTGAGTCCATTTCGTTGAGCAAGGAGTAGCTCTTGTCTATTCCATATTTGGCTTAAGGAACTTTATCTGTGCTCATTTCAATCTCTGGTTTTATGCAGCACCCCAACTCACCTTTCCCCTTAAGCAAGCATAAGTTGGTTTTCTAAATTTGAGACCCTGTTCTGTTTTGGAATGCAGTTCCTGTGTAGCCAAGTTTACATTCCGTGTATTAGTGATATCTTATGATGTTTCTTTTTCTGTGTGACTTATTTCAGTTAGAATCATTGTACCTGAATCCACTCATTATGCTTCTACGGGCCTGATGACATAGATTTCACTGCTGAGTGATACTGCATTGTACGTAAGTACCACAAGTTCTTTATCCATTTTTCACTTTCTGCGATGTTGAACATGTACTGTAAACGAGGTTCTTGTAAACGGAGGCGTCCCAAACTTTGGGGTGGCTGTGTCTTTTTGATTTTAATTTCCCTAAGCTATAGGACCATAAGTGGAAGTGCCCTAGGCTCTGTTGCTTTGTTTTTTAGATGTTTCAGGAAACACCATACACTTCTCCTGAGTGTCTGATGGCAATTTACATCCCGCCCATCAGCATAACAAGGCTCCCAGTTCTCCATGGCCTGTCCTGCCTTTCTGGATTTTACACTTTTTTCAGATGGCCCTTTTGACCGGGGAGAAGTGAGACTTCATTGTAGTGCAGATTTCCTTTGCAAGTTTGCTTGGTTGGCCAAAAAGGGCGTATGCGTTTTTTCCTGAATATATTCAGGAAAAAACGCATACGCCCTTTTTGGCCAAGTGCATCATTGTGGACGTTCTGCCTCTTTTCCTATGCTTTCAATGCAATTCCAGTCTACCTCCTGAAATCGGTTTCCTGCAATTCTGCCCCGCTTTCAAGTCCTCTTCGCAGCCTTACTTCAGTCTATTTTTGGACGATAGCTGTCATTTATAACTCTGCAGGTTTGTGAATTACTGTGCTCCTGAGCTCCTTTCTTTAACTCGCTTTCTTGTGACCTGGCCGCAACACCGCAGGATGTCTTCAGGCCCTAATCTGGTTCTGGCACGGCACGCTGAGCCTTTGGTTAATTCCTCTTCCTGGTGGGAAATGAGAGTTAAATTTGCCCATCCAGACACCTCCAGCTAGTCTCTCATTGGTTCTCGCTATTCCTGTTCATCTTCCGCAGAAATTTCAAACTGGGCCAAACAGGAGGTTAAAGGGACTGACTCTCCAAGTGGGGAGAGTGTTAGTAAAGCGTCTGGAATGTTGCACCCGAGTACCAGGGGAGGAAAACTGAGACATATTTGAACACGTCTCCCGTTCGCATGGTTGATCATACTTGGGTTCCACATGCATGTTTTAGCTGAAGGAAGAATACCTTAAACCTGGAGAGTTAAGACCCGTGTAATGGGTACCATGCAATATGACTTCAAAGGGTCTTCATTTGCTCACCGAACCTCTCCAATCCTATCACTGCTGCGTTTATGCCCCTGTACACATGCTTGATTCTCTTTCGGAGACATAGCAATCCATAGGTTTTAAGATACTTACTAGTCAGGTACATTCTTAGGCGTTTAATATGCGGTGTTGAGTCCTTTTCGTTGAGCAAGGAGTAGCTCTTGTCTATTCCATATTTGGCTTAAGGAACTTTATCTGTGCTCATTTCAATCTCTGGTTTTATGCAGCACCCCAACTCACCTTTCCCCTTAAGCAAGCATAAGTTGGTTTTCTAAATTTGAGACCCTGTTCTGTTCTGTAATTCAGTTCCTGTGTAGCCAAGTTTACATTCCGTGTATTACTGATATCTTATGATGTTTCTTTTTCTGTGTGACTTATTTCAGTTAGAATCATCGTACCTGAATCCAGTCATTATGCTGCTACGGGCCTGATGACATAGATTTCATTGCTGAGTGATACTGCATTGTACGTAAGTACCACAAGTTCTTTATCCATTTTTCACTTTCTGCGATGTTGAACTTGTACTGTAAACGAGGTTCTTGTAAACAGAGCCGTTCCAAACTTTGGGGTGGCTGTGTCTTTTTGATTTTAATTTCCCTAAGCTATAGGACCATAAGTGGAAGTGCCCTAGGTTCTGTTGCTTTGTTTTTTAGATGTTTCAGGAAACACCATACACTTCTCCCGAGTGGTTGTTGGCAATTTACATCCCGCCCATCAGCATAACAAGGCTCCCAGTTCTCCATGGCCTGTCCTGCCTTTCTGGATTTTACACTTTTTTCAGATGGCCCTTTTGACTGGGGGGAAGTGAGACTTCATTGTAGTGCAGATTTCCTTTGCAAGCTTGCTTGGTTGGCCAAAAAGGGCGTATGCGTTTTTTCCTGAATATATTCAGGAAAAAACGCATACGCCCTTTTTGGCCAAGTGCATCATTGTGGACGTTCTGCCTCTTTTCCTATGCTTTCAATGCAATTCCAGTCTACCTCCTGAAATCGGTTTCCTGCAATTCTGCCCCGCTTTCAAGTCCTCTTGGCAGCCTTACTTCAGTCTATTTTTGGACGATAGCTGTCATTTATAACTCTGCAGGTTTGTGAATTACAGTGCCCCTGAGCTCCTTTCTTCAACTCGCTTTCTTGTGACCTGGCCGCAACACCGCAGGATGGCTTCAGGCCCTAATCTGGTTCCGGCACGGCACGCTGAGCCTTTGGTTATTTCCTCTTCCTGGTGGGAAATGAGAGTTAAATTTGCCCGTCCAGACACCTCCAGCTAGTCTCTCATTGGTTCTCGCTATTCCTGTTCATCTTCCGCAGAAATTGCAAACTGGGCCAAACAGGAGGTTAAAGGCGCTGACTCTCCAAGTGGGGAGAGTGTTAGTAAAGCGTCTGGAATGTTGCACCCGAGTACCAGGGGAGGAAAACTGAGACATATTTGAACACGTCTCCCATTCACATGGTTGATCATACTTGGGTTCCACATGCATGTTTTAGCTGAAGGAAGAATACCTAAAACCAGGGTAGTTGAAACCCGTGGAATGGGTACCATGCAATATGACTTCAAAGGGTCTTCATTTGCTCACCGAACCTCTCCAATCCTATCACTGCTGCGTTTATGCCCCTGTACACATGCTTGATTCTCTTTCGGAGACATAGCAATCCATAGGTTTTAAGATACTTACTAGTCAGGTACATTCTTAGGCGTTTAATATGGGGTGTTGAGTCCATTTCGTTGAGCAAGGAGTAGCTCTTGTCTATTCCATATTTGGCTTAAGGAACTTTATCTGTGCTCATTTCAATCTCTGGTTTTATGCAGCACCCCAACTCACCTTTACCCTTAAGCAAGCATAGGTTGGTTTTCTAAATTTGAGACCCTGTTCTGTTCTGTAATTCAGTTCCTGTGTAGCCAAGTTTACATTCCGTGTATTTCTGATATCTTATGATGTTTCTTTTTCTGTGTGACTTATTTCAGTTAGAATCATCATACCTGAATCCACTCATTGTGCTGCTAAGGGCCTGATGACACAGATTTCATTGCTGAGTGATATTGTTTTGTAAGTAAATACCACAACTACTTTATCTATTTTTCAATTTCTGCGATGTTGAACTTGTACTGTAAACGAGGTTCTTGTAAACAGAGGCGTCCCAAACTTTGGGGTGGCTGTGTCTTTTTGATTTTAATTTCCCTAAGCTATAGGACCATAAGTGGCAGTGCCCTAGGCTCTGTTGCTTTGTTTTTTAGATGTTTCAGGAAACACCATACACTTCTCCCGAGTGGTTGTTGGCAATTTACATCCCGCCCATCAGCATAACAAGGCTCCCAGTTCTCCATGGCCTGTCCTGCCTTTCTGGATTTTACACTTTATTCTGATGGCCCTTTTGACCGGGGGGAAGTGAGACTTCATTGTAGTGCAGATTTCCTTTGCAAGCTTGCTTGGTTGGCCAAAAAGGGCGTATGCGTTTTTTCCTGAATATATTCAGGAAAAAACGCATACGCCCTTTTTGGCCAAGTGCATCATTGTGGACGTTCTGCCTCTTTTCCTATGCTTTCAATGCAATTCCAGTCTACCTCCTGAAATCGGTTTCCTGCAATTCTGCCCCGCTTTCAAGTCCTCTTGGCAGCCTTACTTCAGTATATTTTTGGACGATAGCTGTCATTTATAACTCTGCAGGTTTGTGAATTACAGTGCTCCTGAGCTCCTTTCTTTAACTCGCTTTCTTGTGACCTGGCCGCAACACCACAGGATGTCTTCAAGCCCTAATCTGGTTCCGGCACGGCACGCTGAGCCTTTGGTTATTTCCTCTTCCTGGTGGGAAATGAGAGTTAAATTTGCCCATCCAGACACCTCCAGCTAGTCTCTCATTGGTTCTCGCTATTCCTGTTCATCTTCCACAGAAATTGCAAACTGGGCCAAACAGGAGGTTAAAGGGACTGACTCTCCAAGTGGGGAGAGTGTTAGTAAAGCGTCTGGAATGTTGCACCCGAGTACCAGGGTACGAAAACTGAGACATATTTGAACACGTCTCCCGATCACATGGTTGATCATACTCTAGGTTCCACATGCATGTTTTAGCTGAAGGAAGAATACCTTAAACCTGGGTAGTTGAAACCCGTTGAATGGGTACCATGCAATATGACTTCAAAGGGTCTTCATTTGCTCACCGAACCTCTCCAATCCTATCACTGCTGCGTTTATGCCCCTGTACACATGCTTGATTCTCTTTCGGAGACATAGCAATCCATAGGTTTTACGATACTTACTAGTCAGGTACATTCTTAGGCGTTTAATATGCGGTGTTGAGTCCATTTCGTTGAGCAAGGAGTAGCTCTTGTCTATTCCATATTTGACTTAAGGAACTTTATCTGTGCTCATTTCAATCTCTGGTTTTATGCAGCACCCCAACTCACCTTTCCCCTTAAGCAAGCATAAGTTGGTTTTCTAAATTTGAGACCCTGTTCTGTTCTGTAATTCAGTTCGTGTGTAGCCAAGTTTACATTCCGTGTATTACTGATATCTTATGATGTTTCTTTTTCTGTGTGACTTATTTCAGTTAGAATCATCATACCTGAATCCACTCATTGTGCTGCTAAGGGCCTGATGACACAGATTTCATTGCTGAGTGATATTGCTTTGTAAGTAAATACCACAACTTGTTTATCCATTTTTCACTTTCTGCGATGTTGAACTTGTACTGTAAACGAGGTTCTTGTAAACAGAGCCGTTCCAAACTTTGGGGTGGCTGTGTCTTTTTGATTTTAATTTCCCTAAGCTATAGGACCATAAGTGGAAGTGCCCTAGGTTCTGTTGCTTTGTTTTTTAGATGTTTCAGGAAACACCATACACTTCTCCCGAGTGGTTGTTGGCAATTTACATCCCGCCCATCAGCATAACAAGGCTCCCAGTTCTCCATGGCCTGTCCTGCCTTTCTGGATTTTACACTTTTTTCAGATGGCCCTTTTGACCGGGGGGAAGTGAGACTTCATTGTAGTGCAGATTTCCTTTGCAAGCTTGCTTGGTTGGCCAAAAAGGGCGTATGCGTTTTTTCCTGAATATATTCAGGAAAAAACGCATACGCCCTTTTTGGCCAAGTGCATCATTGTGGACGTTCTGCCTCTTTTCCTATGCTTTCAATGCAATTCCAGTCTACCTCCTGAAATCGGTTTCCTGCAATTCTGCCCCGCTTTCAAGTCCTCTTGGCAGCCTTACTTCAGTCTATTTTTGGACGATAGCTGTCATTTATAACTCTGCAGGTTTGTGAATTACAGTGCCCCTGAGCTCCTTTCTTCAACTCGCTTTCTTGTGACCTGGCCGCAACACCACAGGATGGCTTCAGGCCCTAATCTGGTTCCAGCCCGGCATGCTGAGCCTTTGGTTAATTCCTCTTCCTGGTGGGAAATGAGAGTTAAATTTGCCCGTCCAGACACCTCCAGCTAGCCTCTCATTGGTTCTCGCTATTCCTGTTCATCTTCCGCAGAAATTGCAAACTGGGCCAAACAGGAGGTTAAAGGGACTGACTCTCCAAGTCGGGAGAGTGTTAGTAAAGCGTCTGGAATGTTGCACCCGAGTACCAGGGGAGGAAAACTGAGACATATTTGAACACGTCTCCCGTTCACATGGCTGATCATACTCTGGGTTCCACATGCATGTTTTAGCTGAAGGAAGAATACCTTAAACTTGGAGAGTTAAGACCCGTGTAATGGGTACCATGCAATATGACTTCAAAGGGTCTTCATTTGCTCACCGAACCTCTCCAATCCTATCACTGCTGCGTTTATGCCCCTGTACACACGCTTGATTCTCTTTTGGAGACATAGCAATCCATAGGTTTTAAGATACTTACTAGTCAGGTACATTCTTAGGCGTTTAATATGGGGTTTTGAGTCCATTTCGTTGAGCAAGGAGTAGCTCTTGTCTATTCCATATTTGGCTTAAGGAACTTTATCTGTGCTCATTTCAATCTCTGGTTTTATGCAGCACCCCAACTCACCTTTCCCCTTAAGCAAGCATAAGTTGGTTTTCTAAATTTGAGACCCTGTTCTGTTCTGTAATTCAGTTCCTGTGTAGCCAAGTTTACATTCCGTGTATTACTGATATCTTATGATGTTTCTTTTTCTGTGTGACTTATTTCAGTTAGAATCATCGTACCTGAATCCAGTCATTATGCTGCTACGGGCCTGATGACATAGATTTCATTGCTGAGTGATACTGCATTGTACGTAAGTACCACAAGTTCTTTATCCATTTTTCACTTTCTGCGATGTTGAACTTGTACTATAAACGAGGTTCTTGTAAACAGAGCCGTTCCAAACTTTGGGGTGGCTGTGTCTTTTTGATTTTAATTTCCCTAAGCTATAGGACCATAAGTGGAAGTGCCCTAGGTTCTGTTGCTTTGTTTTTTAGATGTTTCAGGAAACACCATACACTTCTCCCGAGTGGTTGTTGGCAATTTACATCCCGCCCATCAGCATAACAAGGCTCCCAGTTCTCCATGGCCTGTCCTGCCTTTCTGGATTTTACCCTTTTTTCAGATGGCCCTTTTGACCGGGAGGAAGTGAGACTTCATTGTAGTGCAGATTTCCTTTGCAAGCTTGCTTGGTTGGCCAAAAAGGGCGTATGCGTTTTTTCCTGAATATATTCAGGAAAAAACGCATACGCCCTTTTTGGCCAAGTGCATCATTGTGGACGTTCTGCCTCTTTTCCTATGCTTTCAATGCAATTCCAGTCTACCTCCTGAAATCGGTTTCCTGCAATTCTGCCCCGCTTTCTAGTCCTCTTGGCAGCCTTACTTCAGTCTATTTTTGGACGATAGCTGTCATTTATAACTCTGCAGGTTTGTGAATTACAGTGCTCCTGAGCTCCTTTCTTTAACTCGCTTTCTTGTGACCTGGCCGCAACACCGCAGGATGTCTTCAAGCCCTAATCTGGTTCCGGCACGGCACGCTGAGCCTTTGGTTATTTCCTCTTCCTGGTGGGAAATGAGAGTTAAATTTGCCCATCCAGACACCTCCAGCTAGTCTCTCATTGGTTCTCGCTATTCCTGTTCATCTTCCACAGAAATTGCAAACTGGGCCAAACAGGAGGTTAAAGGGACTGACTCTCCAAGTGGGGAGAGTGTTAGTAAAGCGTCTGGAATGTTGCACCCGAGTACCAGGGTACGAAAACTGAGACATATTTGAACACGTCTCCCATTCACATGGTTGATCATACTTGGGTTCCACATGCATGTTTTAGCTGAAGGAAGAATACCTAAAACCTGGGTAGTTGAAACCCGTGGAATGGGTACCATGCAATATGACTTCAAAGGGTCTTCATTTGCTCACCGAACCTCTCCAATCCTATCACTGCTGCGTTTATGCCCCTGTACACATGCTTGATTCTCTTTCGGAGACATAGCAATCCATAGGTTTTAAGATACTTACTAGTCAGGTACATTCTTAGGCGTTTAATATGGGGTGTTGAGTCCATTTCGTTGAGCAAGGAGTAGCTCTTGTCTATTCCATATTTGGCTTAAGGAACTTTATCTGTGCTCATTTCAATCTCTGGTTTTATGCAGCACCCCAACTCATCTTTACCCTTAAGCAAGCATAGGTTGGTTTTCTAAATTTGAGACCCTGTTCTGTTCTGTAATTCAGTTCCTGTGTAGCCAAGTTTACATTCCGTGTATTTCTGATATCTTATGATGTTTCTTTTTCTGTGTGACTTATTTCAGTTAGAATCATCATACCTGAATCCACTCATTGTGCTGCTAAGGGCCTGATGACACAGATTTCATTGCTGAGTGATATTGTTTTGTAAGTAAATACCACAACTTCTTTATCCATTTTTCAATTTCTGCGATGTTGAACTTGTACTGTAAACGAGGTTCTTGTAAACAGAGGCGTCCCAAACTTTGGGGTGGCTGTGTCTTTTTGATTTTAATTTCCCTAAGCTATAGGACCATAAGTGGCAGTGCCCTAGGCTCTGTTGCTTTGTTTTTTAGATGTTTCAGGAAACACCATACACTTCTCCCGAGTGGTTGTTGGCAATTTACATCCCGCCCATCAGCATAACAAGGCTCCCAGTTCTCCATGGCCTGTCCTGCCTTTCTGGATTTTACCCTTTTTTCAGATGGCCCTTTTGACCGGGGGGAAGTGAGACTTCATTGTAGTGCAGATTTCCTTTGCAAGCTTGCTTGGTTGGCCAAAAAGGGCGTATGCGTTTTTTCCTGAATATATTCAGGAAAAAACGCATACGCCCTTTTTGGCCAAGTGCATCATTGTGGACGTTCTGCCTCTTTTCCTATGCTTTCAATGCAATTCCAGTCTACCTCCTGAAATCGGTTTCCTGCAATTCTGACCCGCTTTCAAGTCCTCTTGGCAGCCTTACTTCAGTCTATTTTTGGACGATAGCTGTCATTTATAACTCTGCAGGTTTGTGAATTACAGTGTCCCTGAGCTCCTTTCTTCAACTCGCTTTCTTGTGAGCTGCCTGCAACACTGCAGGATGGCTTCAGGCCCTAATCTGGATCCGGCACGGCACGCTGTGCCTTTGGTTAATTCCTCTTCCTGGTGGGAAATGAGAGTTAAATTTGCCCATCCAGACACCTCCAGCTAGTCTCTCATTGGTTCTCGCTATTCCTGTTCATCTTCCGCAGAAATTGCAAACTGGGCCAAAGAGGAGGTTAAAGGGACTGACTCTCCAAGTGGGGAGAGTGTTAGTAAAGCGTCTGGAATGTTGCACCCGAGTACCAGGGAGGAAAACTGAGACATATTTGAACACGTCTCCCGTTCGCATGGTTGATCATACTTGGGTTCCACATGCATGTTTTAGCTGAAGGAAGAATACCTTAAACCTGGAGAGTTAAGACCCGTGTAATGGGTACCATGCAATATGACTTCAAAGGGTCTTCATTTGCTCACCGAACCTCTCCAATCCTATCACTGCTGCGTTTATGCCCCTGTACACATGCTTGATTCTCTTTCGGAGACATAGCAATCCATAGGTTTTAAGATACTTACTACTCAGGTACATTCTTAGGCGTTTAATATGCGGTGTTGAGTCCATTTTGTTGAGCAAGGAGTAGCTCTTGTCTATTCCATATTTGGCTTAAGGAACTTTATCTGTGCTCATTTCAATCTCTGGTTTTATGCAGCACCCCAACTCACCTTTCCCCTTAAGCAAGCATAAGTTGGTTTTCTAAATTTGAGACCCTGTTCTGTTCTGTAATTCAGTTCCTGTGTAGCCAAGTTTACATTCCGTGTATTACTGATATTTTATGATGTTTCTTTTTCTGTGTGACTTATTTCAGTTAGAATCATCATACCTGAATCCACTCATTGTGCTGCTAAGGGCCTTGTGACACAGATTTCATTGCTGAGTGATATTGCTTTGTAAGTAAATACCACAACTTCTTTATCCATTTTTCACTTTCTGCGATGTTGAACTTGTACTGTAAACGAGGTTCTTGTAAACAGAGCCGTTCCAAACTTTGGGGTGGCTGTGTCTTTTTGATTTTAATTTCCCTAAGCTATAGGACCATAAGTGGAAGTGCCCTAGGTTCTGTTGCTTTGTTTTTTAGATGTTTCAGGAAACACCATACACTTCTCCCGAGTGGTTGTTGGCAATTTACATCCCGCCCATCAGCATAACAAGGCTCCCAGTTCTCCATGGCCTGTCCTGCCTTTCTGGATTTTATAGTTTTTTCAGATGGCCCTTTTGACCGGGGGGAAGTGAGACTTCATTGTAGTGCAGATTTCCTTTGCAAGCTTGCTTGGTTGGCCAAAAAGGGCGTATGCGTTTTTTCCTGAATATATTCAGGAAAAAACGCATACGCCCTTTTTGGCCAAGTGCATCATTGTGGACGTTCTGCCTCTTTTCCTATGCTTTCAATGCAATTCCAGTCTACCTCCTGAAATCGGTTTCCTGCAATTCTGCCCCACTTTCAAGTCCTCTTGGCAGCCTTACTTCAGTCTATTTTTGGACGATAGCTGTCATTTATAACTCTGCAGGTTTGTGAATTACAGTGCCCCTGAGCTCCTTTCTTCAACTCGCTTTCTTGTGACCTGGCCGCAACACCACAGGATGGCTTCAGGCCCTAATCTGGTTCCAGCCCGGCATGCTGAGCCTTTGGTTAATTCCTCTTCCTGGTGGGAAATGAGAGTTAAATTTGCCCGTCCAGACACCTCCAGCTAGCCTCTCATTGGTTCTCGCTATTCCTGTTCATCTTCCGCAGAAATTGCAAACTGGGCCAAACAGGAGGTTAAAAGGACTGACTCTCCAAGTCGGGAGAGTGTTAGTAAAGCGTCTGGAATGTTGCACCCGAGTACCAGGGGAGGAAAACTGAGACATATTTGAACACGTCTCCCGATCACATGGTTGATCATACTCTAGGTTCCACATGCATGTTTTAGATGAAGGAAGAATACCTTAAACCTGGGTAGTTGAAACCCGTGGAATGGGTACCATGCAATATGACTTCAAAGGGTCTTCATTTGCTCACGAACCTCTCCAATCCTATCACTGCTGCGTTTATGCCCCTGTACACATGCTTGATTCTCTTTCGGAGACATAGCAATCCATAGGTTTTAAGATACTTACTAGTCAGGTACATTCTTAGGCGTTTAATATGGGGTGTTGAGTCCATTTCGTTGAGCAAGGAGTAGCTCTTGTCTATTCCATATTTGGCTTAAGGAACTTTATCTGTGCTCATTTCAATCTCTGGTTTTATGCAGCACCCCAACTCACCTTTCCCCTTAAGCAAGCATAAGTTGGTTTTCTAAATTTGAGACCCTGTTCTGTTCTGTAATTCAGTTCCTGTGTAGCCAAGTTTCCATTCCGTGTATTACTGATATCTTATGATGTTTCTTTTTCTGTGTGACTTATTTCAGTTAGAATCATCATACCTGAATCCACTCATTGTGCTGCTAAGGGCCTGATGACACAGATTTCATTGCTGAGTGATATTGCTTTGTAAGTAAATACCACAACTTCTTTATCCATTTTTCACTTTCTGTGATGTTGAACTTGTACTGTAAACGAGGTTCTTGTAAACAGAGGCATCCCAAAGTTTGGGGTGGCTGTGTCTTTTTGATTTTAATTTCTCTAAGCTATAGGACCATAAGTGGCAGTGCCCTAGGCTCTGTTGCTTTGTTTTTTAGATGTTTCAGGAAACACCATACACTTCTCCCGAGTGTTTGTTGGCAATTTACATCCCGCCCTTCAGCATAACAAGGCTCCCAGTTCTGCATGGCCTGTCCTGCCTTTCTGCATTTTACACTTTTTTCAGATGGCCCTTTTGACCGGGGGAAGTGAGACTTCATTGTAGTGCAGATTTCCTTTGCAAGCTTGCTTGGTTGGCCAAAAAGGGCGTATGCGTTTTTTCCTGAATATATTCAGGAAAAAACGCATACGCCCTTTTTGGCCAAGTGCATCATTGTGGACCTTAGGTCTCTTTTCCTATGCTTTCAATGCAATTCCAGTCTACCTCCTGAAATCGGTTTCCTGCAATTGTGCCCTGCTTTCAAGTCCTCTTGGCAGCCTTACTTCAGTCTATTTTTGGACGATAGCTGTCATTTATAACTCTGCAGGTTTGTGAATTACAGTGCCCCTGAGCTCCTTTCTTCAACTCGCTTTCTTTTGAGCTGGGCGCAACACTGCAGGATGGCTTCAGGCCCTAATCTGGTCCGGCACGGCACACTGAGCCTTTGGTTATTTCCTCTTCCTGGTGGGAAATGAGAGTTAAATTTGCCCGTCCAGACACCTCCAGCTAGCCTCTCATTGGTTCTCGCTATTCCTGTTCATCTTCCGCAGAAATTGCAAACTGGGCCAAACAGGAGGTTAAAGGCGCTGACTTTCCAAGTGGGGAGAGTGTTAGTAAAGCGTCTGGAATGTTGCACCCGAGTACCAGGGGAGGAAAACTGAGACATATTTGAACACGTCTCCCATTCACATGGTTGATCATACTTGGGTTCCACATGCATGTTTTAGGTGAGGAAGAATACCTGAAACCTGGGTAGTTGAAACCCGTGGAATGGGTACCATGCAATATGACTTCAAAGGGTCTTCATTTGCTCACAGAACCTCTCCAATCCTATCACTGCTGCGTTTATGCCCCTGTACACATGCTTGATCTCTTTCGGAGACATAGCAATCCATAGGTTTTAAGATACTTACTAGTCAGGTACATTCTTAGGCGTTTAATATGGGGTGTTGAGTCCATTTCGTTGAGCAAGGAGTAGCTCTTGTCTATTCCATATTTGGCTTAAGGAACTTTATCTGTGCTCATTTCAATCTCTGGTTTTATGCAGCACCCCAACTCACCTTTCCCCTTAAGCAAGCATAAGTTGGTTTTCTAAATTTGAGACCGTGTTCTGTTCTGTAATTCAGTTCCTGTGTAGCCAAGTTTCCATTCCGTGTATTACTGATATCTTATGATGTTTCTTTTTCTGTGTGACTTATTTCAGTTAGAATCATCATACCTGAATCCACTCATTGTGCTGCTAAGGGCCTGATGACACAGATTTCATTGCTGAGTGATATTGCTTTGTAAGTAAATACCACAACTTCTTTATCCATTTTTCAATTTCTGCAATGTTGAACTTGTACTGTAAACGAGGTTCTTGTAAACAGAGGCGTCCCAAACTTTGGGGTGGCTGTGTCTTTTTGATTTTAATTTCCCTAAGCTATAGGACCATAAGTGGCAGTGCCCTAGGCTCTGTTGCTTTGTTTTTTAGATGTTTCAGGAAACACCATACACTTCTCCCGAGTATTTGTTGGCAATTTACATCCCGCCCTTCAGCATAACAAGGCTCCCAGTTCTGCATGGCCTGTCCTGCCTTTCTGCATTTTACACTTTTTTCAGATGGCCCTTTTGACCGGGGGAAGTGAGACTTCATTGTAGTGCAGATTTCCTTTGCAAGCTTGCTTGGTTGGCCAAAAAGTGCGTATGCGTTTTTTCCTGATTATATTCAGGAAAAAACACATACGCCCTTTTTGGCCAAGTGCATCATTGTGGACGTTCTGCCTCTTTTCCTATGCTTTCAATGCAATTCCAGTCTACCTCCTGAAATCGGTTTCCTGCAATTCTGCCCCGCTTTCAAGTCCTCTTGGCAGGCTTACTTCAGTCTATTTTTGGACGATAGCTGTCATTTATAACTCTGCAGGTTTGTGAATTACAGTGCCCCTGAGCACCTTTCTTCAACTCGCTTTCTTGTGACCTGGCCACAACACCGCAGGATGGCTTCAGGCCCTAATCTGGTTCCGGCCCGGCATGCTGAGCCTTTGGTTAATTCCTCTTCCTGGTGGGAAATGAGAGTTAAATTTGCCCGTCCAGACACCTCCAGCTAGCCTCTCATTGGTTCTCGCTATTCCTGTTCATCTTCCGCAGAAATTGCAAACTGGGCCAAACAGGAGGTTAAAGGGACTGACTCTC
The DNA here is from genome assembly GCF_949987515.2 of Delphinus delphis. Lineage (NCBI taxonomy): Eukaryota > Metazoa > Chordata > Mammalia > Artiodactyla > Delphinidae > Delphinus > Delphinus delphis. Next base: position 771,937 of record NW_027192697.1, on the reverse strand, counting down.
CAAGTCGGGAGAGTGTTAGTAAAGCGTCTGGAATGTTGCACCCGAGTACCAGGGTACGAAAACTGAGACATATTTGAACACGTCTCGTCTCCCATTCACATGGTTGATCATACTTGGGTTCCACATGCATGTTTTAGCTGAAGGAAGAATACCTAAAACCTGGGTAGTTGAAACCCGTGGAATGGGTACCATGCAATATGACTTCAAAGGGTCTTCATTTGCTCACCGAACCTCTCCAATCCTATCACTGCTGCGTTTATGCCCCTGTACACATGCTTGATTCTCTTTCGGAGACATAGCAATCCATAGGTTTTAAGATAGTTACTAGTCAGGTACATTCTTACGCGTTTAATATGGGGTGTTGAGTCCATTTCGTTGAGCAAGGAGTAGCTCTTGTCTATTCCATATTTGGCTTAAGGAACTTTATCTGTGCTCATTTCAATCTCTGGTTTTATGCAGCACCCCAACTCACCTTTACCCTTAAGCAAGCATAGGTTGGTTTTCTAAATTTGAGACCCTGTTCTGTTCTGTAATTCAGTTCCTGTGTAGCCAAGTTTCCATTCCGTGTATTACTGATATCTTATGATGTTTCTTTTTCTGTGTGACTTATTTCAGTTAGAATCATCATACCTGAATCCACTCATTGTGCTGCTAAGGGCCTGATGACATAGATTTCATTGCTGAGTGATATTGCTTTGTAAGTAAATACCAGAACTTCTTTATCCATTTTTCACTTTCTGCGATGTTGAACTTGTACTGTAAACGAGGTTCTTGTAAACAGAGCCGTTCCAAACTTTGGGGTGGCTGTGTCTTTTTGATTTTAATTTCCCTAAGCTATAGGACCATAAGTGGAAGTGCCCTAGGCTCTGTTGCTTTGTTTTTTAGATGTTTCAGGAAACACCATACACTTCTCCCGAGTGTTTGTTGGCAATTTACATCCCGCTTTCAGCATAACAAGGCTCCCAGTTCTCCATGGCCTGTCCTGCCTTTCTGGATTTTACACTTTTTTCAGATGGCCCTTTTGACCGGGGGGAGGTGAGACTTCATTGTAGTGCAGATTTCCTTTGCAAGCTTGCTTGGTTGGCCAAAAAGGGCGTATGCGTTTTTTCCTGAATATATTCAGGAAAAAACGCATACGCCCTTTTTGGCCAAGTGCATCATTGTGGACGTTCTGCCTCTTTTCCTATGCTTTCAATGCAATTCCAGTCTACCTCCTGAAATCGGTTTCCTGCAATTCTGCCCCGCTTTCAAGTCCTCTTGGCAGCCTTACTTCAGTCTATTTTTGGACGATAGCTGTCATTTATAACTCTGCAGGTTTGTGAATTACAGTGCCCCTGAGCTCCTTTCTTCAACTCGCTTTCTTTTGAGCTGGACGCAACACTGCAGGATGGCTTCAGGCCCTAATCTGGTCCGGCACGGCACACAGAGCCTTTGGTTATTTCCTCTTCCTGGTGGGAAATGAGAGTTAAATTTGCCCGTCCAGACACCTCCAGCTAGCCTCTCATTGGTTCTCGCTATTCCTGTTCATCTTCCGCAGAAATTGCAAACTGGGCCAAACAGGAGGTTAAAGGCGCTGACTTTCCAAGTGGGGAGAGTGTTAGTAAAGCGTCTGGAATGTTGCACCCGAGTACCAGGGGAGGAAAACTGAGACATATTTGAACACGTCTCCCATTCACATGGTTGATCATACTTGGGTTCCACATGCATGTTTTAGCTGAGGAAGAATACCTAAAACCTGGGTAGTTGAAACCCGTGGAATGGGTACCATGCAATATGACTTCAAAGGGTCTTCATTTGCTCACCGAACCTCTCCAATCCTATCACTGCTGCGTTTATGCCCCTGTACACATGCTTGATTCTCTTTCGGAGACATAGCAATCCATAGGTTTTAAGATACTTACTAGTCAGGTACATTCTTAGGCGTTTAATATGGGGTGTTGAGTCCATTTCGTTGAGCAAGGAGTAGCTCTTGTCTATTCCATATTTGGCTTAAGGAACTTTATCTGTGCTCATTTCAATCTCTGGTTTTATGCAGCACCCCAACTCACCTTTCCCCTTAAGCAAGCATAAGTTGGTTTTCTAAATTGAGACCCTGTTCTGTTCTGTAATTCAGTTCCTGTGTAGCCAAGGTTCCATTCCGTGTATTACTGATATCTTATGATGTTTCTTTTTCTGTGTGACTTATTTCAGTTAGAATCATCATACCTGAATCCACTCAATGTGCTGCTAAGGGCCTGATGACACAGATTTCATTGCTGAGTGATATTGATTTGTAAGTAAATACCACAACTTCTTTATCCATTTTTCACTTTCTGCGATGTTGAACTTGTACTGTAAACGAGGTTCTTGTAAACAGAGGCGTCCCAAACTTTGGGGTGGCTGTGTCTTTTTGATTTTAATTTCCCTAAGCTATAGGACCATAAGTGGCAGTGCCCTAGGCTCTGTTGCTTTGTTTTTTAGATGTTTCAGGAAATACCATACACTTCTCCTGAGTGTCTGTTGGTAATTTACATCCCGCCCATCAGCATAACAAGGCTCCCAGTTCTCCATGGCCTGTCCTGCCTTTCTGGATTTTACACTTTTTTCAGATGGCCCTTTTGACTGGGGGGAAGTGAGACTTCATTGTAGTGCAGATTTCCTTTGCAAGCTTGCTTGGTTGGCCAAAAAGGGCGTATGCGTTTTTTCCTGAATATATTCAGGAAAAAACGCATACGCCCTTTTTGGCCAAGTGCATCATTGTGGACGTTCTGCCTCTTTTCCTATGCTTTCAATGCAATTCCAGTCTACCTCCTGAAATCGGTTTCCTGCAATTCTGCCCCGCTTTCAAGTCCTCTTGGCAGCCTTACTTCAGTCTATTTTTGGACGATAGCTGTCATTTATAACTCTGCAGGTTTGTGAATTACAGTGCCCCTGAGCTCCTTTCTTCAACTCGCTTTCTTGTGACCTGGCCGCAACACCGCAGGATGGCTTCAGGCCCTAATCTGGTTCCGGCACGGCACGCTGAGCCTTTGGTTATTTCCTCTTCCTGGTGGGAAATGAGAGTTAAATTTGCCCGTCCAGACACCTCCAGCTAGTCTCTCATTGGTTCTCGCTATTCCTGTTCATCTTCCGCAGAAATTGCAAACTGGGCCAAACAGGAGGTTAAAGGCGCTGACTCTCCAAGTGGGGAGAGTGTTAGTAAAGCGTCTGGAATGTTGCACCCGAGTACCAGGGGAGGAAAACTGAGACATATTTGAACACGTCTCCCGTTCACATAGTTGATCATACTTGGGTTCCACATGCATCTTTTAGCTGAAGGAAGAATACCTTAAACCTGTGTATTTGAAACCCGTGGAATGGGTACCATGCAATATGACTTCAAAGGGTCTTCATTTGCTCACCGAACCTCTCCAATCCTATCGCTGCTGCGTTTATGCCCCTGTACACATGCTTGATTCTCTTTCGGAGACATAGCAATCCCTAGGTTTTAAGATACTTACTAGTCAGGTACATTCTTAGGCGTTTAATATGCGGTGTTGAGTCCATTTCGTTGAGCAAGGAGTAGCTCTTGTCTATTCCATATTTGGCTTAAGGAACTTTATCTGTGCTCATTTCAATCTCTGGTTTTATGCAGCACCCCAACTCACCTTTACCCTTAAGCAAGCATAAGTTGGTTTTCTAAATTTGAGACACTGTTCTGTTCTGTAATTCAGTTCCTGTGTAGCCAAGTTTACATTCTGTGTATTACTGATATCTTATGATGTTTCTTTTTCTGTGTGACTTATTTCAGTTAGAATCATCATACCTGAATCCACTCATTGTGCTGCTAAGGGCCTGATGACCCAGATTTCATTGCTGAGTGATATTGCTTTGTAAGTAAATACCACAACTTCTTTATCCATTTTTCACTTTCTGCGATGTTGAACTTGTACTGTAAACGAGGTTCTTGTAAACAGAGCCGTTCCAAACTTTGGGGTGGCTGTGTCTTTTTGATTTTAATTTCCCTAAGCTATAGGACCATAAGTGGAAGTGCCCTAGGTTCTGTTGCTTTGTTTTTTAGATGTTTCAGGAAACACCATACACTTCTCCCGAGTGGTTGTTGGCAATTTACATCCCGCCCATCAGCATAACAAGGCTCCCAGTTCTCCATGGCCTGTCCTGCCTTTCTGGATTTTACACTTTTTTCAGATGGCCCTTTTGACCGGGGGGAAGTGAGACTTCATTGTAGTGCAGATTTCCTTTGCAAGCTTGCTTGGTTGGCCAAAAAGGGCGTATGCGTTTTTTCCTGAATATATTCAGGAAAAACCACATACGCCCTTTTTGGCCAAGTGCATCATTGTGGACGTTCTGCCTCTTTTCCTATGCTTTCAATGCAATTCCAGTCTACCTCCTGAAATCGGTTTCCTGCAATTCTGCCCCGCTTTCAAGTCCTCTTGGCAGCCTTACTTCAGTCTATTTTTGGACGATAGCTGTCATTTATAACTCTGCAGGTTTGTGAATTACAGTGCCCCTGAGTTCCTTTCTTCAACTCGCTTTCTTTTGAGCTGGCCGCAACACCGCAGGATGGCTTCAGGCCCTAATCTGGTTCCGGTACGGCACGCTGAGCCTTTGGTTATTTCCTCTTTCTGGTGGGAAATGAGAGTTAAATTTGCCCGTCCAGACACCTCCAGCTAGCCTCTCATTGGTTCTCACTATTCCTGTTCATCTTCCGCAGAAATTGCAAACTGTGCCAAACAGGAGGTTAAAGGCGCTGACTCTCCAAGTGGGGAGAGTGTTAGTAAAGAGTCTGGAATGTTGCACCCGAGTACCAGGGGAGGAAAACTGAGACATATTTGAACACGTCTCCCGATCACATGGTTGATCATACTCTAGGTTACACATGCATGTTTTAGCTGAAGGAAGAATACCTAAAACCTGGGTAGTTGAAACCCGTGTAATGGGTACCATGCCATATGACTTCAAAGGGTCTTCATTTGCTCACCGAACCTCTCCAATCCTATCACTGCTGCGTTTATGCCCCTGTACACATGCTTGATTCTCCTTCGGAGACATAGCAATCCATAGGTTTTAAGATACTTACTAGTCAGGTACATTCTTAGGCGTTTAATATGCGGTGTTGAGTCCATTTCGTTGAGCAAGGAGTAGCTCTTGTCTATTCCATATTTGGCTTAAGGAACTTTATCTGTGCTCATTTCAATCTCTGGTTTTATGCAGCACCCCAACTCACCTTTCCCCTTAAGCAAGCATAAGTTGGTTTTCTAAATTTGAGACCCTGTTCTGTTCTGTAATTCAGTTCCTGTGTAGCCAAGTTTCCATTCCGTGTATTACTGATATCTTATGATGTTTCTTTTTCTGTGTGACTTATTTCAGTTAGAATCATCATACCTGAATCCACTCATTGTGCTGCTAAGGGCCTGATGACATAGATTTCATTGCTGAGTGATATTGCTTTGTAAGTGAATACCACAACTTCTTTATCCGTTTTTCACTTTCTGCGATGTTGAACTTGTACTGTAAACGAGGTTCTTGTAAACAGAGCCGTTCCAAACTTTGGGGTGGCTGTGTCTTTTTGATTTTAATTTCCCTAAGCTATAGGTCCATAAGTGGAAGTGCCCTAGGCTCTGTTGCTTTGTTTTTTAGATGTTTCAGGAAACACCATACACTTCTCCCAACTGTCTGTTGGCAATTTACATCCCGCCCATCAGCATAACAAGGCTCCCAGTTCTCAATGGCCTGTTGCCTTTCTGGATTTTACACTTTTTTCAGATGGCCCTTTTGACCGGGGGGAAGTGAGACTTCATTGTAGTGCAGATTTCCTTTGCAAGCTTGCTTGGTTGGCCAAAAAGGGCGTATGCGTTTTTTCCTGAATATATTCAGGAAAAAACGCATACGCCCTTTTTGGCCAAGTGCATCATTTTCGAGTTTCTGACTCTCTTCATATGCTTTCAATGCAATTCCAGTCTACCTCCTGAAATCGGTTTCCTGCAATTCTGCTCCGCTTTCAAGTCCTCTTGGCAGCCTTACTTCAGTCTATTTTTGGACGATAGCTGTCATTTATAACTCTGCAGCTTTGTGAATTACAGTGCCCCTGAGCTCGTTTCTTCAACTCGCTTTCTTTTGAGCTGGCCGCAACACCGCAGGATCGCTTCAGGCCCTAATCTGGTTCCGGTACGGCACGCTGAGCCTTTGGTTATTTCCTCTTCCTGGTGGGAAATGAGAGTTAAATTTGCCCGTCCAGACACCTCCAGCTAGCCTCTCATTAGTTCTCGCTATTCCTGTTCATCTTCCGCAGAAATTGCAAACTGGGCCAAACAGGAGGTTAAAGGCGCTGACTCTCCAAGTGGGGAGAGTGTTAGTAAAGCGTCTGGAATGTTGCACCCGAGTACCAGGGTAGGAAAACTGAGACATATTTGAACACGTCTCCCGTTCACATGGTTGATCATACTCTGGGTTCCACATGCATGTTTTAGCTGAAGGAAGAATACCTTAAACCTGGAGAGTTGAGACCCGTGTAATGGGTACCATGCAATATGTCTTCAAAGGGTCTTCATTTGCTCACCGAACCTCTCCAATCCTATCACTGCTGCGTTTATGCCCCTGTACACATGCTTTATTCTCTTTTGGAGGCATAGCAATGCATAGGTTTTAAGATACTTACTAGTCAAGTACATTCTTAGTCATTTAATATGGGGTGTTGAGTCCATTTCGTTGAGCAAGGAGTAGCTCTTGTCTATTCCATATTTGGCTTAAGGAACTTTATCTGTGCTCATTTCAATCTCTGGTTTTATGCAGCACCCCAACTCACCTTTCCCCTTAAGCAAGCATAAGTTGGTTTTCTAAATTTGAGACCCTGTTCTGTTCTGTAATTCAGTTTCTGTGTAGCCAAGTTTACACTCCGTGTATTAGTGATATCTTATGATGTTTCTTTTTCTGTGTGACTTATTTCAGTTAGAATCATCGTACATGAATCCACTCATTATGCTGCTACGGGCCTGATGACATAGATTTCATTGCTGAGTGATACTGCATTGTACGTAAGTACCACAAGTTCTTTATCCGTTTTTCACTTTCTGCGATGTTGAACTTGTACTGTAAACGAGGTTCTTGTAAACAGAGCCGTTCCAAACTTTGGGGTGGCTGTGTCTTTTTGATTTTAATTTCCCTAAGCTATAGGACCATAAGTGGAAGTGCCCTAGGTTCTGTTGCTTTGTTTTTTAGATGTTTCAGGAAACACCATACACTTCTCCCGAGTGTTTGTTGGCAATTTACATCCCGCCCATCAGCATAACAAGGCTCCCAGTTCTCCATGGCCTGTCCTGCCTTTCTGGATTTTACACTTTTTTCAGATGGCCCTTTTGACCGGGGGGAAGTGAGACTTCATTGTAGTGCAGATTTCCTTTGCAAGCTTGCTTGGTTGGCCAAAAAGGGCGTATGCGTTTTTTCCTGAATATATTCAGGAAAAAACGCATACGCCCTTTTTGGCCAAGTGCATCATTGTGGACGTTCTGCCTCTTTTCCTATGCTTTCAATGCAATTCCAGTCTACCTCCTGAAATCGGTTTCCTGCAATTCTGCCCCGCTTTCAAGTCCTCTTGGCAGCCTTACTTCGGTATATTTTTGGACGATACCTGTCATTTATAACTCTGCAGGTTTGTGAATTACAGTGCCCCTGAGCTCCTTTCTTCAACTCGCTTTCTTGTGACCTGGCCGCAACACCGCAGATTGGCTTCAGGCCCTAATTTGGTTCCGGCACGGCACGTTGAGCCTTTGGTTAATTCCTCTTCCTGGTGGGAAATGAGAGTTACATTTGCCCGTCCAGACACCTCCAGCTAGTCTCTCATTGGTTCTCGCTATTCCTGTTCATCTTCCGCAGAAATTGCAAACTGGGCCAAAGAGGAGGTTAAAGGGACTGACTCTCCAAGTCGGGAGAGTGTTAGTAAAGCGTCTGGAATGTTGCACCCGAGTACCAGGGTACGAAAACTGAGACATGTTTGAACATGTCTCCCGATCACATGGTTGATCATACTCTAGGTTCCACATGCATGTTTTAGCTGAAGGAAGAATACCTTAAACCTGGGTAGTAGAAACCCGTGGAATGGGTACCATGCAATATGACTTCAAAGGGTCTTCATTTGCTCACCGAACCTCTCCAATCCTATCACTGCTGCGTTTATGCCCCTGTACACATGCTTGATTCTCTTTCGGAGACATAGCAATCCATAGGTTTTAAGATACTTACTAGTCAGGTACATTCTTAGGCGTTTAATATGCGGTGTTGAGTCCATTTCGTTGAGCAAGGAGTAGCTCTTGTCTATTCCATATTTGGCTTAAGGAACTTTATCTGTGCTCATTTCAATCTCTGGTTTTATGCAGCACCCCAACTCACCTTTCCCCTTAAGGAAGCATAAGTTGGTTTTCTAAATTTGAGACCCTGTTCTGTTCTGTAATTCAGTTCCTGTGTAGCCAAGTTTACATTCCATGTATTAGTGATATCTTATGATGTTTCTTTTTCTGTGTGACTTATTTCAGTTAGAATCATCATACCTGAATCCACTCATTGTGCTGCTAAGGGCCTGATGACACAGATTTCATTGCTTGGTGATATTGCTTTGTAAGTAAATACCACAACTTCTTTATCCATTTTTCACTTTCTGCGATGTTGAACTTGTTCTGTAAACGAGGTTCTTGTAAACAGAGGCGTCCCAAACTTTGGGGTGGCTGTGTCTTTTTGATTTTAATTTCCCTAAGCTATAGGACCATAAGTGGAAGTGCCCTAGGCTCTGTTGCTTTGTTTTTTAGATGTTTCAGGAAACACCATACACTTCTCCCAAGTGTCTGTTGGCAATTTACATCCCGCCCATCTGCATAACAAGGCTCCCAGTTCTCCATGGCCTGTCCTGCCTTTCTGGATTTTACACTTTTTTCAGATGGCCCTTTTGACCGGGGGGAAGTGAGACTTCATTGTAGTGCAGATTTCCTTTGCAAGCCTCCTTGGTTGGCCAAAAAGGGCGTATGCGTTTTTTCCTGAATATATTCAGGAAAAAACGCATACGCCCTTTTTGGCCAAGTGCATCATTGTGGATGTTCTGCCTCTTTTCCTATGCTTTCAATGCAATTCCAGTCTACCTCCTGAAATCGGTTTCCTGCAATTCTGCCCCGCTTTCAAGTCCTCTTGGCAGCCTTACTTCAGTCTATTTTTGGACGATAGCTGTCATTTATAACTCTGCAGGTTTGTGAATTACAGTGCCCCTGAGCTCCTTTCTTCAACTCGCTTTCTTTTGAGCTGGCCGCAACACCGCAGGATGGCTTCAGGCCCTAATCTGGTTCCGGTACGGCACGCTGAGCCTTTGGTTATTTCCTCTTCCTGGTGGGAAATGAGAGTTAAATTTGCCCGTCCAGACACCTCCAGCTAGCCTCTCATTGGTTCTCGCTATTCCTGTTCATCTTCCGCAGTAATTGCAAACTGGGCCAAACAGGAGGTTAAAGGCGCTGACTCTCCAAGTGGGGACAGTGTTAGTAAAGCGTCTGGAATGTTGCACCCGAGTACCAGGGTACGAAAACTGAGAAATATTTGAACACGTCTCCCGATCACATGGTTGATCATACTCTAGGTTCCACATGCATGTTTTAGCTGAAGGAAGAATACCTTAAACCTGGGTAGGTGAAACCCGTGGAATGGGTACCATGCAATATGACTTCAAAGGGTCTTCATTTGCTCACCGAACCTCTCCAATCCTATCACTGCTGCGTTTATGCCCCTGTACACATGCTTGATTCTCTTTCGGAGACATAGCAATCCATAGGTTTTAAGATACTTACTAGTCAGGTACATTCTTAGGCGTTTAATATGCGGTGTTGAGTCCATTTCGTTGAGCAAGGAGTAGCTCTTGTCTATTCCATATTTGGCTTAAGGAACTTTATCTGTGCTCATTTCAATCTCTGGTTTTATGCAGCACCCCAACTCACCTTTCCCCTTAAGCAAGCATAAGTTGGTTTTCTAAATTTGAGACCCTGTTCTGTTCTGTAATTCAGTTCCTGTGTAGCCAAGTTTCCATTCCGTGTATTACTGATATCTTATGATGTTTCTTTTTCTGTGTGACTTATTTCAGTTAGAATCATCATACCTGAATCCACTCATTGTGCTGCTAAGGGCCTGATGACATAGATTTCATTGCTGAGTGATATTGCTTTGTAAGTGATTACCACAACTTCTTTATCCATTTTTCATTTTCTGCGATGTTGAACTTGTAGTGTAAATGAGGTTCTTGTAAACAGAGCCGTTCCAAACTTTGGGGTGGCTGTGTCTTTTTGATTTTAATTTCCCTAAGCTATAGGACCATAAGTGGAAGTGCCCTAGGCTCTGTTGCTTTGTTTTTTAGATGTTTCAGGAAACACCATACACTTCTCCCAAGTGTCTGTTGGCAATTTACATCCCGCCCATCTGCATAACAAGGCTCCCAGTTCTCCATGGCCTGTCCTGCCTTTCTGGATTTTACACTTTTTTCAGATGGCCCTTTTGACCGGGGGGAAGTGAGACTTCATTGTAGTGCAGATTTCCTTTGCAAGCTTGCTTGGTTGGCCAAAAAGGGCATATGCGTTTTTTCCTGAATATATTCAGGAAAAAACGCATACGCCCTTTTTGGCCAAGTGCATCATTGTGGACGTTCTGCCTCTTTTCCTATGCTTTCAATGCAATTCCAGTCTACCTCCTGAAATCGGTTTCCTGCAATTCTGCCCCGCTTTCAAGTCCTCTTGGCAGCCTTACTTCAGTCTATTTTTGGACGATAGCTGTCATTTATAACTCTGCAGGTTTGTGAATTACAGTGCCCCTGAGCTCCTTTCTTCAACTCGCTTTCTTGTGACCTGGCCGCAACACCGCAGGATGGCTTCAGGCCCTAATCTGGTTCCGGCCCGGCATGCTGAGCCTTTGGTTAATTCCTCTTCCTGGTGGGAAATGAGAGTTAAATTTGCCCGTCCAGACACCTCCAGCTAGCCTCTCATTGGTTCTCGCTATTCCTGTTCATCTTCCGCAGAAATTGCAAACTGGGCCAAACAGGAGGTTAAAGGGACTGACTCTCCAAGTCGGGAGAGTGTTAGTAAAGCGTCTGGAATGTTGCACCCGAGTACCAGGGTAGGAAAACTGAGACATATTTGAACACGTCTCCCGTTCACATGGTTGATCATACTCTGGGTTCCACATGCATGTTTTAGCTGAAGGAAGAATACCTTAAACCTGGAGAATTGAAACCCGTGGAATGGGTACCATGCAATATGACTTCAAAGGGTCTTCATTTGCTCACGAACCTCTCCAATCCTATCACTGCTGCGTTTATGCCCCTGTACACATGCTTGATTCTGTTTCGGAGACATAGCAAACCGTAGGTTTTGAGATACGTACTAGTCAGGTGCATTCTTAGGCGTTTAATATGGGGTTTTGTGTCCATTTCGTTGAGCAAGGAGTAGCTCTTGTCTATTCCATATTTGGCTTAAGGAACTTTATCTGTGCTCATTTCAATCTCTGGTTTTATGCAGCACCCCAACTCACCTTTCCCCTTAAGGAAGCATAAGTTGGTTTTCTAAATTTGAGACCCTGTTCTGTTCTGTAATTCAGTTCCTGTGTAGCCAAGTTTACATTCCATGTATTAGTGATATCTTATGATGTTTCTTTTTCTGTGTGACTTATTTCAGTTAGAATCATCATACCTGAATCCACTCATTGTGCTGCTAAGGGCCTGATGACACAGATTTCATTGCTTGGTGATATTGCTTTGTAAGTAAATACCACAACTTCTTTATCCATTTTTCACTTTCTGCGATGTTGAACTTGTTCTGTAAACGAGGTTCTTGTAAACAGAGGCGTCCCAAACTTTGGGGTGGCTGTGTCTTTTTGATTTTAATTTCCCTAAGCTATAGGACCATAAGTGGAAGTGCCCTAGGCTCTGTTGCTTTGTTTTTTAGATGTTTCAGGAAACACCATACACTTCTCCCAAGTGTCTGTTGGCAATTTACATCCCGCCCATCTGCATAACAGGGCTCCCAGTTCTCCATGGCCTGTCCTGCCTTTCTGGATTTTACACTTTTTTCAGATGGCCCTTTTGACCGGGGGGAAGTGAGACTTCATTGTAGTGCAGATTTCCTTTGCAAGCTTGCTTGGTTGGCCAAAAAGGGCGTATTCGTTTTTTCCTGAATATATTCAGGAAAAAACGCATACGCCCTTTTTGGCCAAGTGCATCATTGTGGACGTTCTGCCTCTTTTCCTATGCTTTCAATGCAATTCCAGTCTACCTCCTGAAATCGGTTTCCTGCAATTCTGCCCCGCTTTCAAGTCCTCTTGGCAGCCTTACTTCAGTCTATTTTTGGACGATAGCTGTCATTTATAACTCTGCAGGTTTGTGAATTACAGTGCCCCTGAGCTCCTTTCTTCAACTCGCTTTCTTGTGACCTGGCCGCAACACCGCAGGATGGCTTCAGGCCCTAATCTGGTTCCGGCCCGGCATGCTGAGCCTTTGGTTAATTCCTCTTCCTGGTGGGAAATGAGAGTTAAATTTGCCCGTCCAGACACCTCCAGCTAGCCTCTCATTGGTTCTCGCTATTCCTGTTCATCTTCCGCAGAAATTGCAAACTGGGCCAAACAGGAGGTTAAAGGGACTGACTCTCCAAGTCGGGAGAGTGTTAGTAAAGCGTCTGGAATGTTGCACCCGAGTACCAGGGTAGGAAAACTGAGACATATTTGAACACGTCTCCCGTTCACATGGTTGATCATACTCTGGGTTCCACATGCATGTTTTAGCTGAAGGAAGAATACCTTAAACCTGGAGAGTTGAGACCCGTGGAATGGGTACCGTGCAATATGACTTCAAAGGGTCTTCATTTGCTCACCGAACCTCTCCAATCCTATCACTGCTGCGTTTATGCCCCTGTACACACGCTTGATTCTCTTTTGGAGACATAGCAATCCATAGGTTTTAAGATACTTACTAGTCAGGTACATTCTTAGGCGTTTAATATGGGGTTTTGAGTCCATTTCGTTGAGCAAGGAGTAGCTCTTGTCTATTCCATATTTGGCTTAAGGAACTTTATCTGTGCTCATTTCAATTTCTGGTTTTATGCAGCACCCCAACTCACCTTTCCCCTTAAGCAAGCATAAGTTGGTTTTCTAAATTTGAGACCCTGTTCTGTTTTGGAATGCAGTTCCTGTGTAGCCAAGTTTACATTCCATGTATTAGTGATATCTTATGATGTTTCTTTTTCTGTGTGACTTATTTCAGTTAGAATCATCGTACCTGAATCCACTCATTATGCTGCTACGGGCCTGATGACATAGATTTCATTGCTGAGTGATACTGCATTGTACGTAAGTACCACAAGTTCTTTATCCATTTTTCACTTTCTGTGATATTGCACTTGTACGGTAAACGAGGTTCTTGTAAACGGAGGGGTCCCAAACTTTGGGGTGGCTGTGTCTTTTTGATTTTAATTTCCCTAAGCTATAGGACCATAAGTGGAAGTGCCCTAGGCTCTGTTGCTTTGTTTTTTAGATGTTTCAGGAAACACCATACACTTCTCCCGAGTGTCTGTTGGCAATTTACATCCCGCCCATCAGCATAACAAGGCTCCCAGTTCTCCATGGCCTGTCCTGCCTTTCTGGATTTTACACTTTTTTCAGATGGCCCTTTTGACCGGGGGGAAGTGAGACTTCATTGTAGTGCAGATTTCCTTTGCAAGTTTGCTTGGTTGGCCAAAAAGGGCGTATGCGTTTTTTCCTGAATATATTCAGGAAAAAACGCATACGCCCTTTTTGGCCAAGTGCATCATTGTGGACGTTCTGCCTCTTTTCCTATGCTTTCAATGCAATTCCAGTCTACCTCCTGAAATCGGTTTCCTGCAATTCTGCCCCGCTTTCAAGTCCTCTTGGCAGCCTTACTTCAGTCTATTTTTGGACGATAGCTGTCATTTATAACTCTGCAGGTTTGTGAATTACAGTGCCCCTGAGCTCCTTTCTTCAACTCGCTTTCTTGTGAGCTGGCCGCAACACCGCAGGATGGCTTCAGGCCCTAATCTGGTTCTGGCACGGCACGCTGAGCCTCTGGTTATTTCCTCTTCCTGGTGGGAAATGAGAGTTAAATTTGCCCGTCCAGACACCTCCAGCTAGTCTCTCATTGGTTCTCGCTATTCCTGTTCATCTTCCGCAGAAATTGCAAACTGGGCCAAACAGGAGGTTAAAGGCGCTGACTCTCCAAGTGGGGAGAGTGTTAGTAAAGCGTCTGGAATGTTGCACCCGAGTACCAGGGGAGGAAAACTGAGACATATTTGAACACGTCTCCCGATCACATGGTTGATCATACTCTGGGTTCCACATGCATGTTTTAGCTGAAGGAAGAATACCTAAAACCTGGGTAGTTGAAACCCGTGGAATGGGTACCATGCAATATGACTTCAAAGGGTCTTCATTTGCTCACTGATCCTCTCCAATCCTATCACTGCTGCGTTTATGCCCTGTACACATGCTTGATTCTCTTTCGGAGACATAGCAATCCCTAGGTTTTAAGATACTTACTAGTCAGGTACATTCTTAGGCGTTTAATATGCGGTGTTGAGTCTATTTCTTTGAGCAAGGAGTAGCTCTTGTCTATTCCATATTTGGCTTAAGGAACTTTATCTGTGCTCATTTCAATCTCTGGTTTTATGCAGCACCCCAACTCACCTTTCCCCTTAAGCAAGCATAAGTTGGTTTTCTAAATTTGAGACCCTGTTCTGTTCTGTAATTCAGTTCCTGTGTAGCCAAGTTTACATTCTGTGTATTACTGATATCTTATGATGTTTCTTTTTCTGTGTGACTTATTTCAGTTAGAATCATCCTACCTGAATCCACTCATTGTGCTGCTAAGGGCCTGATGACACAGATTTCATTGCTTGGTGATATTGCTTTGTAAGTAAATACCACAACTTCTTTATCCATTTTTCACTTTCTGCGATGTTGAACTTGTACTGTAAACGAGGTTCTTGTAAACAGAGCCGTTCCAAACTCTGGGGTGGCTGTTTCTTTTTCATTTTAATTTCCCTAAGCTATAGGACCATAAGTGGAAGTGCCCTAGGCTCTGTTGCTTTGTTTTTTAGATGTTTCACGAAACACCATACACTTCTCCCGAGTGTCTGTTGGAAATTTACATCCCGCCCATCAGCATAACAAGGCTCCCAGTTCTCCATGGCCTGTCCTGCCTTTCTGGATTTTACACTTTTTTCAGATGGCCCTTTTGACCGGGGGGAAGTGAGACTTCATTGTAGTGCAGATTTCCTTTGCAAGCTTGCTTGGTTGGCCAAAAAGGGCGTATGCGTTTTTTCCTGAATATATTCAGGAAAAAACGCATACGCCCTTTTTGGCCAAGTGCATCATTGTGGACGTTCTGCCTCTTTTCCTATGCTTTCAATGCAATTCCAGTCTACCTCCTGAAATCGGTTTCCTGCAATTCTGCCCCGCTTTCAAGTCCTCTTGGCAGCCTTACTTCAGTCTATTTTTGGACGATAGCTGTCATTTATAACTCTGCAGGTTTGTGAATTACAGTGCCCCTGAGCTCCTTTCTTCAACTCGCTTTCTTGTGACCTGGCCGCAACACCGCAGGATGGCTTCAGGCCCTAATCTGGTTCCGGCCCGGCATGCTGAGCCTTTGGTTAATTCCTCTTCCTGGTGGGAAATGAGAGTTAAATTTGCCCGTCCAGACACCTCCAGCTAGTCTCTCATTGGTTCTCGCTATTCCTGTTCATCTTCCGCAGAAATTGCAAACTGGGCCAAACAGGAGGTTAAAGGCGCTGACTCTCCAAGTGGGGAGAGTGTTAGTAAAGCGTCTGGAATGTTGCACCCGAGTACCAGGGGAGGAAAACTGAGACATATTTGAACACGTCTCCCGATCACATGGTTGATCATACTCTGGGTTCCACATGCATGTTTTAGCTGAAGGAAGAATACCTAAAACCTGGGTAGTTGAAACCCGTGGAATGGGTACCATGCAATATGACTTCAAAGGGTCTTCATTTGCTCACTGATCCTCTCCAATCCTATCACTGCTGCGTTTATGCCCTGTACACATGCTTGATTCTCTTTCGGAGACATAGCAATCCCTAGGTTTTAAGATACTTACTAGTCAGGTACATTCTTAGGCGTTTAATATGCGGTGTTGAGTCTATTTCTTTGAGCAAGGAGTAGCTCTTGTCTATTCCATATTTGGCTTAAGGAACTTTATCTGTGCTCATTTCAATCTCTGGTTTTATGCAGCACCCCAACTCACCTTTCCCCTTAAGCAAGCATAAGTTGGTTTTCTAAATTTGAGACCCTGTTCTGTTCTGTAATTCAGTTCCTGTGTAGCCAAGTTTACATTCTGTGTATTACTGATATCTTATGATGTTTCTTTTTCTGTGTGACTTATTTCAGTTAGAATCATCCTACCTGAATCCACTCATTGTGCTGCTAAGGGCCTGATGACACAGATTTCATTGCTTGGTGATATTGCTTTGTAAGTAAATACCACAACTTCTTTATCCATTTTTCACTTTCTGCGATGTTGAACTTGTACTGTAAACGAGGTTCTTGTAAACAGAGCCGTTCCAAACTCTGGGGTGGCTGTTTCTTTTTCATTTTAATTTCCCTAAGCTATAGGACCATAAGTGGAAGTGCCCTAGGCTCTGTTGCTTTGTTTTTTAGATGTTTCACGAAACACCATACACTTCTCCCGAGTGTCTGTTGGAAATTTACATCCCGCCCATCAGCATAACAAGGCTCCCAGTTCTCCATGGCCTGTCCTGCCTTTCTGGATTTTACACTTTTTTCAGATGGCCCTTTTGACCGGGGGGAAGTGAGACTTCATTGTAGTGCAGATTTCCTTTGCAAGCTTGCTTGGTTGGCCAAAAAGGGCGTATGCGTTTTTTCCTGAATATATTCAGGAAAAAACGCATACGCCCTTTTTGGCCAAGTGCATCATTGTGGACGTTCTGCCTCTTTTCCTATGCTTTCAATGCAATTCCAGTCTACCTCCTGAAATCGGTTTCCTGCAATTCTGCCCCGCTTTCAAGTCCTCTTGGCAGCCTTACTTCAGTCTATTTTTGGACGATAGCTGTCATTTATAACTCTGCAGGTTTGTGAATTACAGTGCCCCTGAGCTCCTTTCTTCAACTCGCTTTCTTGTGACCTGGCCGCAACACCGCAGGATGGCTTCAGGCCCTAATCTGGTTCCGGCCCGGCATGCTGAGCCTTTGGTTAATTCCTCTTCCTGGTGGGAAATGAGAGTTAAATTTGCCCGTCCACACACCTCCAGCTAGCCTCTCATTGGTTCTCGCTATTCCTGTTCATCTTCCGCAGAAATTGCAAACTGGGCCAAACAGGAGGTTAAAGGGACTGACTCTCCAAGTCGGGAGAGTGTTAGTAAAGCGTCTGGAATGTTGCACCCGAGTACCAGGGTAGGAAAACTGAGACATATTTGAACACGTCTCCCGTTCACATGGTTGATCATACTCTGGGTTCCACAAGCATGTTTTAGCTGAAGGAAGAATACCTAAAACCTGGGTAGTTGAAACCCGTGGAATGGGTACCATGCAATATGACTTTAAAGGGTCTTCATTTGCTCACCGAACCTCTCCAATCCTATCACTGCTGCGTTTATGCCCCTGTACACACGCTTGATTCTCTTTCGGAGACATAGCAATCCATAGGTTTTAAGATACTTACTAGTCAGGTACATTCTTAGGCGTTTAATATGCGGTGTTGAGTCCATTTCGTTGAGCAAGGAGTAGCTCTTGTCTATTCCATATTTGGCTTAAGGAACTTTATCTGTGCTCATTTCAATCTCTGGTTTTATGCAGCACCCCAACTCACCTTTCCCCTTAAGCAAGCATAAGTTGGTTTTCTAAATTTGAGACCCTGTTCTGTTCTGTAATTCAGTTCCTGTGTAGCCAACTTTACATTCCGTGTATTACTGATATCTTATGATGTTTCTTTTTCTGTGTGACTTATTTCAGTTAGAATCATTGTACCTGAATCCACTCATTATGCTGCTACAGGCCTGATGACATAGATTTCATTGCTGAGTGATATTGTTTTGTAAGTAAATACCACAACTTCTTTATCCATTTTTCACTTTCTGCGATGTTGAACTTGTACTGTAAACGAGGTTCTTGTAAACAGAGGCGTCCCAAACTTTGGGGTGGCTGTGTCTTTTTGATTTTAATTTCCCTAAGCTATAGGACCATAAGTGGAAGTGCCCTAGGCTCTGTTGCTTTGTTTTTTAGATGTTTCAGGAAACACCATACACTTCTCCCGAGTGTCTGTTGGCAATTTACATCCCGCCCATCAGCATAACAAGGCTCCCAGTTCTCCATGGCCTGTCCTGCCTTTCTGGATTTTACACTTTTTTCAGATGTCCCTTTTGACCGGGGGGAAGTGAGACTTCATTGTAGTGCAGATTTCCTTTGCAAGCTTGCTTGGTTGGCCAAAAAGGGCGTATGCGTTTTTTCCTGAATATATTCAGGAAAAAACGCATACGCCCTTTTTGGCCAAGTGCATCATTGTGGACGTTCTGCCTCTTTTCCTATGCTTTCAATGCAATTCCAGTCTACCTCCTGAAATCGGTTTCCTGCAATTCTGCCCCGCTTTCAAGTCCTCTTGGCAGCCTTACTTCAGTCTATTTTTGGACGAGAGCTGTCATTTTTAACTCTGCAGGTTTGTGAATTACAGTGCCCCTGAGCTCCTTTCTTCAACTCGCTTTCTTGTGACCTGGCCACAACACCGCAGGATGGCTTCAGGCCCTAATCTGGTTCTGGCACGGCACGCTGAGCCGTTGGTTAATTCCTCTTCCTGGTGGGAAATGAGAGTTAAATTTGCCCGTCCAGACACCTCCAGCTAGTCTCTCATTGGTTCTCGCTATTCCTGTTCATCTTCCGCAGAAATTGCAAACTGGGCCAAACAGGAGGTTAAAGGGACTGACTCTCGAAGTCGGGAGAGTGTTAGTAAAGCGTCTGGAATGTTGCACCCGAGTACCAGGGTACGAAAACTGAGACATATTTGAACACGTCTCCCGATCACATGGTTGATCATACTCTAGGTTCCACATGCATGTTTTAGCTGAAGGAAGAATACCTAAAACCTGGGTAGTTGAAACCCGTGGAATGGGTACCATGCAATATGACTTCAAAGGGTCTTCATTTGCTCACGAACCTCTCCAATCCTATCACTGCTGCGTTTATGTCCCTGTACACATGCTTGATTCTCTTTCAGAGACATAGCAATCCCTAGGTTTTAAGATCCTTACTAGTCAGGTACATTCTTAGGCGTTTAATATGCGGTGTTGAGTCCATTTCGTTGAGCAAGGAGTAGCTCTTGTCTATTCCATATTTGGCTTAAGGAACTTTATCTGTGCTCATTTCAATCTCTGGTTTTATGCAGCACCCCAACTCACCTTTACCCTTAAGCAAGAATAAGTTGGTTTTCTAAATTTGAGACCTTGTTCTGTTCTGTAATTCAGTTCCTGTGTAGCCAAGTTTACATTCCGTGTATTACTGATATCTTATGATGTTTCTTTTTCTGTGTGACTTATTTCAGTTAGAATCATCATACCTGAATCCACTCATTGTGCTGCTAAGGGCCTGATGACATACATTTCATTGCTTGGTGATATTGCTTTGTAAGTAAATACCACAACTTCTTTATCCATTTTTCACTTTCTGCGATGTTGAACTTGTACTGTAAATGATGTTCTTGTAAACAGAGGTGTCCCAAACTTTGGGGTGGCTGTGTCTTTTTGATTTTAATTTCCCTAAGCTATAGGACCATAAGTGGAAGTGCCCTAGGCTCTGTTGCTTTGTTTTTTAGATGTTTCAGGAAACACCATACACTTCTCCCGAGTGTCTGTTGGCAATTTACATCCCGCCCATCAGCATAACAAGGCTCCCAGTTCTCCATGGCCTGTCCTGCCTTTCTGGATTTTACACTTTTTTCAGATGTCCCTTTTGACCGGGGGGAAGTGAGACTTCATTGTAGTGCAGATTTCCTTTGCAAGCTTGCTTGGTTGGCCAAAAAGGGCGTATACGTTTTTTCCTGAATACATTCAGGAAAAAACGCATACGC
Organism: Delphinus delphis; assembly: GCF_949987515.2. Classification (NCBI taxonomy): domain Eukaryota; kingdom Metazoa; phylum Chordata; class Mammalia; order Artiodactyla; family Delphinidae; genus Delphinus; species Delphinus delphis. Next base: position 751,849 of record NW_027192697.1, on the reverse strand, counting down.
CCTTTTTGGCCAAGTGCATCATTGTGGACGTTCTGCCTCTTTTCCTATGCTTTCAATGCAATTCCAGTCTACCTCCTGAAATCGGTTTCCTGCAATTCTGCCCCGCTTTCAAGTCCTCTTGGCAGCCTTACTTCAGTCTATTTTTGGACGAGAGCTGTCATTTATAACTCTGCAGGTTTGTGAATTACAGTGCCCCTGAGCTCCTTTCTTCAACTCGCTTTCTTGTGACCTGGCCACAACACCGCAGGATGGCTTCAGGCCCTAATCTGGTTCTGGCACGGCACGCTGAGCCGTTGGTTAATTCCTCTTCCTGGTGGGAAATGAGAGTTAAATTTGCCCGTCCAGACACCTCCAGCTAGTCTCTCATTGGTTCTCGCTATTCCTGTTCATCTTCCGCAGAAATTGCAAACTGGGCCAAACAGGAGGTTAAAGGGACTGACTCTCGAAGTCGGGAGAGTGTTAGTAAAGCGTCTGGAATGTTGCACCCGAGTACCAGGGTACGAAAACTGAGACATATTTGAACACGTCTCCCGATCACATGGTTGATCATACTCTAGGTTCCACATGCATGTTTTAGCTGAAGGAAGAATACCTAAAACCTGGGTAGTTGAAACCCGTGGAATGGGTACCATGCCATATGACTTCAAAGGGTCTTCATTTGCTCACGAACCTCTCCAATCCTATCACTGCTGCGTTTATGTCCCTGTACACATGCTTGATTCTCTTTCGGAGACATAGCAATCCCTAGGTTTTAAGATACTTACTAGTCAGGTACATTCTTAGGCGTTTAATATGCGGTGTTGAGTCCATTTCGTTGAGCAAGGAGTAGCTCTTGTCTATTCCATATTTGGCTTAAGGAACTTTATCTGTGCTCATTTCAATCTCTGGTTTTATGCAGCACCCCAACTCACCTTTACCCTTAAGGAAGAATAAGTTGGTTTTCTAAATTTGAGACCCTGTTCTGTTCTGTAATTCAGTTCCTGTGTAGCCAAGTTTACATTCCGTGTATTACTGATATCTTATGATGTTTCTTTTTCTGTGTGACTTATTTCAGTTAGAATCATCATACCTGAATCCACTCATTGTGCTGCTAAGGGCCTGATGACATACATTTCATTGCTGAGTGATATTGCTTTGTAAGTAAATACCACAACTTCTTTATCCATATTTCACTTTCTGCGATGTTGAACTTGTACTGTAAATGATGTTCTTGTAAACAGAGCCGTTCCAAACTTTGGGGTGGCTGTGTCTTTTTGATTTCAATTTCCCTAAGCTATAGGACCATAAGTGGAAGTGCCCTAGGCTCTGTTGCTTTGTTTTTTAGATGTTTCAGGAAACACCATACACTTCTCCCGAGTGTCTGTTGGCAATTTACATCCCGCCCATCAGCATAACAAGGCTCCCAGTTCTCCATGGCCTGTCCTGCCTTTCTGGATTTTACACTTTTTTCAGATGGCCCTTTTGACCGGGGGGAAGTGAGACTTCATTGTAGTGCAGATTTCCTTTGCAAGCTTGCTTGGTTGGCCAAAAAGGGCGTATGTGTTTGTTCCTGAATATATTCAGGAAAAAACGCATACGCCCTTTTTGGCCAAGTGCATCATTGTGGACGTTCTGCCTCTTTTCCTATGCTTTCAATGCAATTTCTGTCTACCTCCCGAAATCGGTTTCCTGCAATTCTGCCCCGCTTTCAAGTCCTCTTGGCAGCCTTACTTCAGTCTATTTTTGGACGATAGCTGTCATTTATAACTCTGCAGGTTTGTGAATTACAGTGCCCCTGAGCTCCTTTCTTCAACTCGCTTTCTTGTGAGCTGGCCGCAACACCGCAGGATGGCTTCAGGCCCTAATCTCGTTCCGGCACGGCACGCTGAGCCTTTGGTTAATTCCTCTTCCTGGTGGGAAATGAGAGTTAAATTTGCCCGTCCAGACACCTCCAGCTGGTCTCTCATTGGTTCTCGCTATTCCTGTTCATCTTCCGCAGAAATTGCAAACTGGGCCAAACAGGAGGTTAAAGGCACTGACTCTCCAAGTCGGGAGAGTGTTAGTAAAGCGTCTGGAATGTTGCACCGGAGTACCAGGGTACGAAAACTGAGACATATTTGAACACGTCTCCCGATCACATGGTTGATCATATTCTGGGTTCCACATGCATGTTTTCGCTGAAGGAAGAATACCTAAAACCTGGGTAGTTGAAACCCGTGGAATGGGTACCATGCAATATGACTTCAAAGGGTCTTCATTTGCTCACTGAACCTCTCCAATCCTATCACTGCTGCGTTTATGCCCCTGTACACATGCTTGATTCTCTTTCGGAGACATAGCAATCCATAGGTTTTAAGATACTTACTAGTCAGGTACATTCTTAGGCGTTTAATATGCGGTGTTGAGTCCATTTCGTTGAGCAAGGAGTAGCTCTTGTCTATTCCATATTTGGCTTAAGGAACTTTATCTGTGCTCATTTCAATCTCTGGTTTTATGCAGCACCCCAACTCACCTTTACCCTTAAGCAAGAATAAGTTGGTTTTCTAAATTTGAGACCCTGTTCTGTTCTGTAATTCAGTTCCTGTGTAGCCAAGTTTACATTCCGTGTATTACTGATATCTTATGATGTTTCTTTTTCTGTGTGACTTAGTTCAGTTAGAATCATCATACCTGAATCCACTCATTGTGCTGCTAAGGGCCTGATGACATACATTTCATTGCTGAGTGATATTGCTTTGTAAGTAAATACCACAACTTCTTTATCCATTTTTCACTTTCTGCGATGTTGAACTTGTACTGTAAATGATGTTCTTGTAAACAGAGCCGTTCCAAACTTTGGGGTGGCTGTGTCTTTTTGATTTCAATTTCCCTAAGCTATAGGACCATAAGTGGAAGTGCCCTAGGCTCTGTTGCTTTGTTTTTTAGATGTTTCAGGAAACACCATACACTTCTCCCGAGTGTCTGTTGGCAATTTACATCCCGCCCATCAGCATAACAAGGCTCCCAGTTCTCCATGGCCTGTCCTGCCTTTCTGGATTTTACACTTTTTTCAGATGGCCCTTTTGACCGGGGGGAAGTGAGACTTCATTGTAGTACAGATTTCCTTTGCAAGCTTGCTTGGTTGGCCAAAAAGGGCGTATGCGTTTTTTCCTGAATATATTCAGGAAAAAACGCATACGCCCTTTTTGGCCAAGTGCATCATTGTGGACGTTCTGCCTCTTTTCCTATGCTTTCAATGCAATTCCAGTCTACCTCCTGAAATCGGTTTCCTGCAATTCTGCCCCGCTTTCAAGTCCTCTTGGCAGCCTTACTTCAGTCTATTTTTGGACGATAGCTGTCATTTATAACTCTGCAGGTTTGTGAATTACAGTGCCCCTGAGCTCCTTTCTTCAACTCGCTTTCTTGTGAGCTGGCCGCAACACCGCAGGATGTCTTCAGGCCCTAATCTGGTTCTGGCACGGCACGCTGAGCCTTTGGTTATTTCCTCTTCCTGGTGGGAAATGAGAGTTAAATTTGCCCGTCCAGACACCTCCAGCTAGCCTCTCATTGGTTTTCGCTATTCCTGTTCATCTTCCGCAGAAATTGCAAACTGGGCCAAACAGGAGGTTAAAGGTGCTGACGCTCCAAGTGGGGAGAGTGTTAGTAAAGCGTCTGGAATGTTGCACCCGAGTACTAGGGGAGGAAAACTGAGACATATTTGAACACGTCTCCCGATCACATGGTTGATCATACTCTAGGTTCCACATGCATGTTTTAGCTGAAGGAAGAATACCTTAAACCTGGAGAGTTGTAAACCATGTAATGGGTACCATGCAATATGACTTCAAAGGGTCTTCATTTGCTCACTGAACCTCTCCAATCCTATCACTGCTGCATTTATGCCCCTGTACACATGCTTGATTGTCTTTCGGAGACATAGCAATCTATAGGTTTTAAGATACTTACTAGTCAGGTATATTCTTAGGCGTTTAATATGCGGTGTTGAGTCCATTTCGTTGAGCAAGGAGTAGCTCTTGTCTATTCCATATTTGGCTTAAGAAACTTTATCTGTGCTCATTTCAATCTCTGGTTTTATGCAGCACCCCAACTCACCTTTCCCCTTAAGCAAGCATAAGTTGGTTTTCTAAATTTGAGATCCTGTTCTGTTCTGTAATTCAGTTCCTGTGTAGCCAAGTTTACATTCTGTGTATTACTGATATCTTATGATGTTTCTTTTTCTGTGTGACTTATTTCAGTTAGAATCATCATACCTGAATCCACTCATTGTGCTGCTAAGGGCCTGATGACACAGATTTCATTGCTGAGTGATATTGCTTTGTAAGTAAATACCACAATTTCTTTATCCATTTTTCACTTTCTGCGATGTTGAACTTGTACTGTAAATGAGGTTCTTGTAAACAGAGCCGTTCCAAACTTTGGGGTGGCTGTGTCTTTTTCATTTTAATTTCCCTAAGCTATAGGACCATAAGTGGAAGTGCCCTAGGCTCTGCTGCTTTGTTTTTTAGATGTTTCAGGAAACACCATACACTTCTCCCGAGTGGTTGTTGGCAATTTACATCCCGCCCATCAGCATAACAAGGCTCCCAGTTCTCCATGGCCTGTCCTGCCTTTCTGGATTTTACACTTTTTTCAGATGGCCCTTTTGACCGGGGGGAAGTGAGACTTCATTGCAGTGCAGATTTCCTTTGCAAGCTTGCTTGGTTGGCCAAAAAGGGCGTATGCGTTTTTTCCTGAATATATTCAGGAAAAAACGCATACGCCCTTTTTGGCCAAGTGCATCATTGTGGACGTTCTGCCTCTTTTCCTATGCTTTCAATGCAATTCCAGTCTACCTCCTGAAATCGGTTTCCTGCAATTCTGCCCCGCTTTCAAGTCCTCTTGGCAGCCTTACTTCAGTCTATTTTTGGACGATAGCTGTCATTTATAACTCTGCAGGTTTGTGAATTACAGTGCCCCTGAGCTCCTTTCTTCAACTCGCTTTCTTGTGACCTGGCCGCAACACCGCAGGATGGCTTCAGGCCCTAATCTGGTTCCGGCCCGGCATGCTGAGCCTTTGGTTAATTCCTCTTCCTGGTGGGAAATGAGAGTTAAATTTGCCCGTCCAGACACCTCCAGCTAGTCTCTCATTGGTTCTCGCTATTCCTGTTCATCTTCCGCAGAAATTGCAAACTGGGCCAAACAGGAGGTTAAAGGGACTGACTCTCCAAGTCGGGAGAGTGTTAGTAAAGCATCTGGAATGTTGCACCCGAGTACCAGGGAAGGAAAACTGAGACATATTTGAACACATCTCCCGTTCACATAGTTGATCATACTCTGGGTTCCACATGCATGTTTTAGCTGAAGGAAGAATACCTTAAACCTGGAGAGTTGAGACCCGTGTAATGTGTACCATGCAATATGACTTCAAAGGGTCTTCATTTGCTCACCGAACCTCACCAATCCTATCACTGCTGCGTTTATGCCCCTGTACACACGCTTGATTCTCTTTTGGAGACATAGCAATCCATAGGTTTTAAGATACTTACTAGTCAGATGCATTCTTAGGCGTTTAATATGGGGTTTTGAGTCCATTTCGTTGAGCAAGGAGTAGCTCTTGTCTATTCCATATTTGGCTTAAGGAACTTTATCTGTGCTCATTTCAATCTCTGGTTTTATGCAGCACCCCAACTCACCTTTCCCCTTAAGCAAGCATAAGTTGGTTTTCTAAATTTGAGACCCTGTTCTGTTTTGGAATGCAGTTCCTGTGTAGTCAAGTTTACATTCCGTGTATTACTGATATCTTATGATGTTTCTTTTTCTGTGTGACTTATTTCAGTTAGAATCATCATACCTGAATCCACTCATTATGCTGCTACGGACCTGATGACATAGATTTCATTGCTGAGTGATACTGCATTGTACGTAAGTACCACAAGTTCTTTATCCATTTTTCACTTTCTGTGATATTGAACTTGTACGGTAAACGAGGTTCTTGTAAATGGAGGCGTCCCAAACTTTGGGGTGGCTGTGTCTTTTTGATTTTAATTTCCCTAAGCTATAGGACCATAAGTGGAAGTGCCCTAGGTTCTGTTGCTTTGTTTTTTAGATGTTTCAGGAAACACCATACACTTCTCCCAAGTGGTTCTTGGCAATTTACATCCCGCCCATCAGCATAACAAGGCTCCCAGTTCTCCATGGCCTGTCCTGCCTTTCTGGATTTTACACTTTTTTCAGATGGCCCTTTTGACCGGGGGGAAGTGAGACTTCATTGTAGTGCAGATTTCCTTTGCAAGCTTGCTTGGTTGGCCAAAAAGGGCGTATGCGTTTTTTCCTGAATATATTCAGGAAAAAACGCATACGCCCTTTTTGGCCAAGTGCATCATTGTGGACGTTCTGCCTCTTTTCCTATGCTTTCAATGCAATTCCAGTCTACCTCCTGAAATCGGTTTCCTGCAATTCTGCCCCGCTTTCAAGTCCTCTTGGCAGCCTTACTTCAGTCTAGTTTTGGACGATAGCTGTCATTTATAACTCTGCAGGTTTGTGAATTACAGTGCCCCTGAGCTCCTTTCTTCAACTCGCTTTCTTGTGACCTGGCCGCAACACCGCAGGATGGCTTCAGGCCCTAATCTGGTTCCGGCACGGCACGCTGAGCCTTTGGTTATTTCCTCTTCGTGGTGGGAAATGAGAGTTAAATTTGCCCGTCCAGACACCTCCAGCTAGTCTCTCATTGGTTCTCGCTATTCCTGTTCATCTTCCGCAGAAATTGCAAACTGGGCCAAACAGGAGGTTAAAGGCGCTGACTTTCCAAGTGGGGAGAGTGTTAGTAAAGCGTCTGGAATGTTGCACCCGAGTGCCAGGGTACGAAAACTGAGACATATTTGAACACGTCTCCTGTTCACATGGTTGATCATACTTGGGTTCCACATGCATGTTTTAGCTGAAGGAAGAATACCTAAAACCTGGGTAGTTGAAACCCGTGGAATGGGTACCATGCAATATGACTTCAAAGGGTCTTCATTTGCTCACCGAACCTCTCCAATCCTATCACTGCTGCATTTATGCCCCTGTACACATGCTTGATTCTCTTTCGGAGACATAGCAATCCATAGGTTTTAAGATACTTACTAGTCAGGTACATTCTTAGGCGTTTAATATGCGGTGTTGAGTCCATTTCGTTGAGCAAGGAGTAGCTCTTGTCTATTCCATATTTGGCTTAAGGAACTTTATCTGTGCTCATTTCAATCTCTGGTTTTATGCAGCACCCCAACTCACCTTTCCCCTTAAGCAAGCATAAGTTGGTTTTCTAAATTTGAGACCCTGTTCTGTTCTGTAATTCAGTTCCTGTGTAGCCAAGTTTACATTCCGTGTATTACTGATATCTTATGATGTTTCTTTTTCTGTGTGACTTATTTCAGTTAGAATCATCATACCTGAATCCACTCATTGTGCTGCTAAGGGCCTGATGACACAGATTTCATTGCTGAGTGATATTGCTTTGTAAGTAAATACCACAACTTCTTTATCCATTTTTCACTTTCTGCGATGTTGAACTTGTACTGTAAACGAGGTTCTTGTAAACAGAGCCATTCCAAACTTTGGGGTGGCTGTGTCTTTTTGATTTTAAATTCCCTAAGCTATAGGACCATAAGTGGAAGTGCCCTAGGCTCTGTTGCTTTGTTTTTTAGATGTTTCAGGAAACACCATACACTTCTCCTGAGTGGTTGTTGGCAATTTACATCCCGCCCATCAGCATAACAAGGCTCCCAGTTCTCCATGGCCTGTCCTGCCTTTCTGGATTTTACGCTTTTTTCAGATGGCCCTTTTGACCGGGGGGAAGTGAGACTTCATTGTAGTGCAGATTTCCTTTGTAAGCTTGCTTGGTTGGCCAAAAAGGGCGTATGCGTTTTTTCCTGAATATATTCAGGAAAAAACGCATACGCCCTTTTTGGCCAAGTGCATCATTGTGGACGTTCTGCCTCTTTTCCTATGCTTTCAATGCAATTCCAGTCTACCTCCTGAAATCGGTTTCCTGCAATTCTGCCCCGCTTTCAAGTCCTCTTGGCAGCCTTACTTCAGTCTATTTTTGGACGATAGCTGTCATTTATAACTCTGCAGGTTTGTGAATTACAGTGCCCCTGAGCTCCTTTCTTCAACTCGCTTTCTTGTGACCTGGCCGCAACACCGCAGGATGGCTTCAGGCCCTAATCTGGTTCTGGCACGGCACGCTGAGCCTTTGGTTATTTCCTCTTCCTGGTGGGAAATGAGAGTTAAATTTGCCCGTCCAGACACCTCCAGCTAGCCTCTCATTGGTTCTCGCTATTCCTGTTCATCTTCCGCAGAAATTGCAAACTGGGCCAAACAGGAGGTTAAAGGCGCTGACTCTCCAAGTGGGGAGAGTGTTAGTAAAGCGTCTGGAATGTTGCACCCGAGTACCAGGGGAGGAAAACTGAGACATATTTCAACACGTCTCCCGATCACATGGTTGATCATACTCTTGGTTCCACATGCATGTTTTAGCTGAAGGAAGAATACCTAAAATCTGGGTAGGTGAAACCCGTGGAATGGGTACCATGCAATATGACTTCAAAGGGTCTTCATTTGCTCACTGAACCTCTCCAATCCTATCACTGCTGCATTTATGCCCCTGTACACATGCTTGATTCTCTTTCGGAGACATAGCAATCTATAGGTTTTAAGATACTTACTAGTCAGGTACATTCTTAGGCGTTTAATATGCGGTGTTGAGTCCATTTCGTTGAGCAAGGAGTAGCTCTTGTCTATTCCATATTTGGCTTAAGGAAATTTATCTGTGCTCATTTCAATCTCTGGTTTTATGCAGCACCCCAACTCACCTTTCCCCTTAAGCAAGCATAAGTTGGTTTTCTAAATTTGAGACCCTGTTCTGTTCTGTAATTCAGTTCCTGTGTAGCCAAGTTTACATTCCGTGTATTAGTGATATCTTATGATGTTTCTTTTTCTGTGTGACTTATTTCAGTTAGAATCATCATACCTGAATCCACTCATTGTGCTGCTAAGGCCCTGATGGCACAGATTTCATTGCTGAGTGATATTGCTTTGTAAGTAAATACCACAACTTCTTTATCCATTTTTCACTTTCTGTGATGTTGAACTTGTACTGTAAACGAGGTTCTTGTAAACAGAGCCGTTCCAAACTTTGGGGTGGCTGTGTCTTTTTGATTTTAATTTCCCTAAGCTATAGGACCATAAGTGGAAGTGCCCTAGGTTCTGTTGCTTTGTTTTTTAGATATTTCAGGAAACACCATACACTTCTCCTGAGTGTCTGTTGGCAATTTACATCCCGCCCATCAGCATAACAAGGCTCCCAGTTCTCCATGGCCTGTCCTGCCTTTCTGGATTTTACACTTTTTTCAGATGGCCCTTTTGACCGGGGGGAAGTGAGACTTCATTGTAGTGCAGATTTCCTTTGCAAGCTTGCTTGGTTGGCCAAAAAGGGCGTATGCGTTTTTTCCTGAATATATTCAGGAAAAAACGCATACGCCCTTTTTGGCCAAGTGCATCATTGTGGACGTTCTGCCTCTTTTCCTATGCTTTCAATGCAATTCCAGTCTACCTCCTGAAATCAGTTTCCTGCAATTCTGCCCCGCGTTCAAATCCTCTTGGCAGCCTTACTTCAGTCTATTTTTGGACGATAGCTGTCATTTATAACTCTGCAGGTTTGTGAATTACAGTGCCCCTGAGCTCCTTTCTTCAACTCGCTTTCTTGTGACCTGGCCGCAACACCGCAGGATGGCTTCAGGCCCTAATCTGGTTCCGGCCCGGCATGCTGAGCCTTTGGTTAATTCCTCTTCCTGGTGGGAAATGAGAGTTAAATTTGCCCGTCCAGACACCTCCAGCTAGCCTCTCATTGGTTCTCGCTATTCCTGTTCATCTTCCGCAGAAATTGCAAACTGGGCCAAACAGGAGGTTAAAGGCGCTGACTCTCCAAGTGGGGAGAGTGTTAGTAAAGCGTCTGGAATGTTGCACCCGAGTACCAGGGTAGGAAAACTGAGACATATTTGAACACGTCTCCCGTTCACATGGTTGATCATACTCTGGGTTCCACATGCATGTTTTAGCTGAAGGAAGAATACCTTAAACCTGGAGAGTTGAGACCCGTGTAATGGGTACCATGCAATATGACTTCAAAGGGTCTTCATTTGCTCACCGAACCTCTCCAATCCTATCACTGCTGCGTTTATGCCCCTGTACACACGCTTGATTCTCTTTTGGAGACATAGCAATCCATAGGTTTTAAGATACTTACTAGTCAGGTACATTCTTAGGCGTTTAATATGGGGTTTTGAGTCCATTTCGTTGAGCAAGGAGTAGCTCTTGTCTATTCCATATTTGGCTTAAGGAACTTTATCTGTGCTCATTTCAATCTCTGGTTTTATGCAGCACCCCAACTCACCTTTCCCCTTAAGCAAGCATAAGTTGGTTTTCTAAATTTGAGACCCTGTTCTGTTTTGGAATGAAGTTCCTGTGTAGCCAAGTATACATTCCGTGTATTAGTGATATCTTATGATGTTTCTTTTTCTGTGTGACTTATTTCAGTTAGAATCATCGTACCTGAATCCACTCATTATGCTGCTACGGGCCTGATGACATAGATTTCATTGCTGAGTGATACTGCATTGTACGTAAGTACCACAAGTTCTTTATCCACTTTTCACTTTCTGTGATATTGAACTTCTACTGTAAACGAGGTTCTTGTAAATGGAGGCGTCCCAAACTTTGGGGTTGCTGTGTCTTTTTGATTTTAATTTCCCTAAGCTATAGGACCATAAGTGGAAGTGCCCTAGGCTCTGTTGCTTTGTTTTTTAGATGTTTCAGGAAACACCATACACTTCTCCTGAGTGTCTGTTGGCAATTTACATCCCGCCCATCAGCATAACAAGGCTCCCAGTTCTCCATGGCCTGTCCTGCCTTTCTGGATTTTACACTTTTTTCAGATGGCCCTTTTGACCGGGGGGAAGTGAGACTTCATTGTAGTGCAGATTTCCTTTGCAAGCTTGCTTGGTTGGCCAAAAAGGGCGTATGCGTTTTTTCCTGAATATATTCAGGAAAAAACGCATACGCCCTTTTTGGCCAAGTGCATCATTGTGGACGTTCTGCCTCTTTTCCTATGCTTTCAATGCAATTCCAGTCTACCTCCTGAAATCGGTTTCCTGTAATTCTGCCCCGCTTTCATGTCCTCTTGGCAGCCTTATTTCAGTCTATTTTTGGACGATAGCTGTCATTTATAACTCTGCAGGTTTGTGAATTACAGTGCCCCTGAGCTCCTTTCTTCAACTCGCTTTCTTGTGAGCTGGCCGCAACACCGCAGGATGTCTTCAGGCCCTAATCTGGTTCTGGCACGGCACGCTGAGCCTTTGTTTAATTCCTCTTCCTGGTGGGAAATGAGAGTTAAATTTGCCCATCCAGACACCTCCAGCTAGTCTCTCATTGGTTCTCGCTATTCCTGTTCATCTTGCACAGAAATTGCAAACTGGGCCAAACAGGAGGTTAAAGGGACTGACTCTCCAAGTCGGGAGAGTGTTAGTAAAGCGTCTGGAATGTTGCACCCGAGTACCAGGGGAGGAAAACTGAGACATATTTGAACACATCTCCCGATCACATGGTTGATCATACTCTGGGTTCCACATGCATGTTTTAGCTGAAGGAAGAATACCTAAAATCTGCGTAGTTGAAACCCGTGGAATGGGTACAATGCAATATGACTTCAAAGGGTCTTCATTTGCTCACCGAACATCTCCAATCCTATCACTGCTGCGTTTATGCCCCTGTACACATGTTTGATTCTCTTTCGGAGACATAGCAATCCATAGGTTTTAAGATACTTACTAGTCAGGTACATTCTTAGGCGTTTAATATGCGGTGTTGAGTCCATTTCGTTGAGCAAGGAGTAGCTCTTGTCTATTCCATATTTGGCTTAAGGAACTTTATCTGTGCTCATTTCAATCTCTGGTTTTATGAAGCACCCCAACTCACCTTTCCCCTTAAGCAAGCATAAGTTGGTTTTCTAAATTTGAGAACCTGTTCTGTTCTGTAATTCAGTTCCTGTGTAGCCAAGTTTACATTCCATGTATTACTGATATCTTATGATGTTTCTTTTTCTGTGTGACTTATTTCAGTTAGAATCATCATACCTGAATCCACTCATTGTGCTGCTAAGGGCCTGATGACACAGATTTCATTGCTGAGTGATATTGCTTTGTAAGTAAATACCACAACTTCTTTATCCATTTTTCACTTTCTGCGATGTTGAACTTGTACTGTAAACGAGGTTCTTGTAAACAGAGCCGTTCCAAACTTTGGGGTGGCTGTGTCTTTTTGATTTTAATTTCCCTAAGCTATAGGTCCATAAGTGGAAGTGCCCTAGGTTCTGTTGCTTTGTTTTTTAGATATTTCAGGAAACACCATACACTTCTCCCGAGTGTCTGTTGGCAATTTACATCCCGCCCATCAGCATAACAAGGCTCCCAGTTCTCCATGGCCTGTCCTGCCTTTCTGGATTTTACACTTTTTTCAGATGGCCCTTTTGACTGGGGGGAAGTGAGACTTCATTGTAGTGCAGATTTCCTTTGCAAGCTTGCTTGGTTGGCCAAAAAGGGCGTATGCGTTTTTTCCTGAATATATTCAGGAAAAAACGCATACGCCCTTTTTGGCCAAGTGCATCATTGTGGACGTTCTGCCTCTTTTCCTATGCTTTCAATGCAATTCCAGTCTACCTCCTGAAATCGGTTTCCTGCAATTCTGCCCCGCTTTCAAGTCCTCTTGGCAGCCTTACTTCAGTCTATTTTTGGACGATAGCTGTCATTTATAACTCTGCAGGTTTGTGAATTACAGTGCCCCTGAGCTCCTTTCTTCAACTCGCTTTCTTGTGACCTGGCCGCAACACCGCAGGATGGCTTCAGGCCCTAATCTGGTTCTGGCACGGCACGCTGAGCCTTTGGTTATTTCCTCTTCCTGGTGGGAAATGAGAGTTAAATTTGCCCGTCCAGACACCTCCAGCTAGCCTCTCATTGGTTCTCGCTATTCCTGTTCATCTTCCGCAGAAATTGCAAACTGGGCCAAACAGGAGGTTAAAGGCGCTGACTCTCCAAGTGGGGAGAGTGTTAGTAAAGCGTCTGGAATGTTGCACCCGAGTACCAGGGGAGGAAAACTGAGACATATTTCAACACGTCTCCCGATCACATGGTTGATCATACTCTTGGTTCCACATGCATGTTTTAGCTGAAGGAAGAATACCTAAAATCTGGGTAGGTGAAACCCGTGGAATGGGTACCATGCAATATGACTTCAAAGGGTCTTCATTTGCTCACTGAACCTCTCCAATCCTATCACTGCTGCATTTATGCCCCTGTACACATGCTTGATTCTCTTTCGGAGACATAGCAATCTATAGGTTTTAAGATACTTACTAGTCAGGTACATTCTTAGGCGTTTAATATGCGGTGTTGAGTCCATTTCGTTGAGCAAGGAGTAGCTCTTGTCTATTCCATATTTGGCTTAAGGAAATTTATCTGTGCTCATTTCAATCTCTGGTTTTATGCAGCACCCCAACTCACCTTTCCCCTTAAGCAAGCATAAGTTGGTTTTCTAAATTTGAGACCCTGTTCTGTTTTGGAATGAAGTTCCTGTGTAGCCAAGTATACATTCCGTGTATTAGTGATATCTTATGATGTTTCTTTTTCTGTGTGACTTATTTCAGTTAGAATCATCGTACCTGAATCCACTCATTATGCTGCTACGGGCCTGATGACATAGATTTCATTGCTGAGTGATACTGCATTGTACGTAAGTACCACAAGTTCTTTATCCACTTTTCACTTTCTGTGATATTGAACTTCTACTGTAAAGGAGGTTCTTGTAAATGGAGGCATCCCAAACTTTGGGGTTGCTGTGTCTTTTTGATTTTAATTTCCCTAAGCTATAGGACCATAAGTGGAAGTGCCCTAGGCTCTGTTGCTTTGTTTTTTAGATGTTTCAGGAAACACCATACACTTCTCCTGAGTGTCTGTTGGCAATTTACATCCCGCCCTACAGCATAACAAGGCTCCCAGTTCTCCATGGCCTGTCCTGCCTTTCTGGATTTTACACTTTTTTCAGATGGCCCTTTTGACCGGGGGGAAGTGAGACTTCATTGTAGTGCAGATTTCCTTTGCAAGCTTGCTTGGTTGGCCAAAAAGGGCGTATGCGTTTTTTCCTGAATATATTCAGGAAAAAACGCATACGCCCTTTTTGGCCAAGTGCATCATTGTGGACGTTCTGCCTCTTTTCCTATGCTTTCAATGCAATTCCAGTCTACCTCCTGAAATCGGTTTCCTGTAATTCTGCCCCGCTTTCATGTCCTCTTGGCAGCCTTATTTCAGTCTATTTTTGGACGATAGCTGTCATTTATAACTCTGCAGGTTTGTGAATTACAGTGCCCCTGAGCTCCTTTCTTCAACTCGCTTTCTTGTGAGCTGGCCGCAACACCGCAGGATGTCTTCAGGCCCTAATCTGGTTCTGGCACGGCACGCTGAGCCTTTGGTTAATTCCTCTTCCTGGTGGGAAATGAGAGTTAAATTTGCCCATCCAGACACCTCCAGCTAGTCTCTCATTGGTTCTCGCTATTCCTGTTCATCTTGCACAGAAATTGCAAACTGGGCCAAACAGGAGGTTAAAGGGACTGACTCTCCAAGTCGGGAGAGTGTTAGTAAAGCGTCTGGAATGTTGCACCCGAGTACCAGGGGAGGAAAACTGAGACATATTTGAACACATCTCCCGATCACATGGTTGATCATACTCTGGGTTCCACATGCATGTTTTAGCTGAAGGAAGAATACCTAAAACCTGGGTAGTTGAAACCCGTGGAATGGGTACCATGCAATATGACTTCAAAGGGTCTTCATTTGCTCACCGAACCTCTCCAATCCTATCACTGCTGCGTTTATGCCCCTGTACACATGCTTGATTCTCTTTCGGAGACATAGCAATCCATAGGTTTTAAGATACTTACTAGTCAGGTACATTCTTAGGCGTTTAATATGCGGTGTTGAGTCCATTTCGTTGAGCAAGGAGTAGCTCTTGTCTATTCCATATTTGGCTTAAGGAACTTTATCTGTGCTCATTTCAATCTCTGGTTTTATGCAGCACCCCAACTCACCTTTCCCCTTAAGCAAGCATAAGTTGGTTTTCTAAATTTGAGACCCTGTTCTGTTCTGTAATTCAGTTCCTGTGTAGCCAAGTTTACATTCCGTGTATTAGTGATATCTTATGATGTTTCTTTTTCTGTGTGACTTATTTCAGTTAGAATCATCATACCTGAATCCACTCATTGTGCTGTTAAGGGCCTGATGACACAGATTTCATTGCTGAGTGATATTGCTTTGTAAGTAAATACCACAACTTCTTTATCCATTTTTCACTTTCTGCGATGTTGAACTTGTACTGTAAACGAGGTTCTTGTAAACAGAGCCGTTCGAAACTTTGGGGTGGCTGTGTCTTTTTGATTTTAAATTCCCTAAGCTATAGGACCATAAGTGGAAGTGCCCTAGGCTCTGTTGCTTTGTTTTTTAGATGTTTCAGGAAACACCATACACTTCTCCCCAGTGTTTGTTGGCAATTTACATCCCGCCCATCAGCATAACAAGGCTCCCTGTTCTCCATGGCCTGTCCTGCCTTTCTGGATTTTACCCTTTTTTCAGATGGCCCTTTTGACCGGGGGGAAGTGAGACTTCATTGTAGTGCAGATTTCCTTTGCAAGCTTGCTTGGTTGGCCAAAAAGGGCGTATGCGTTTTTTCCTGAATATATTCAGGAAAAAACGCATACGCCCTTTTTGGCCAAGTGCATCATTGTGGACGTTCTGCCTCTTTTCCTATGCTTTCAATGCAATTCCAGTCTACCTCCTGAAATCGGTTTCCTGCAATTCTGCCCCGCTTTCAAGTCCTCTTGGCAGCCTTACTTCAGTCTATTTTTGGACGATAGCTGTCATTTATAACTCTGCAGGTTTGTGAATTACAGTGCCCCTGAGCTCTTTCTTCAACTCGCTTTCTTGTGAGCTGGCCGCAACACCGCAGGATGGCTTCAGGCCCTAATCTGGTTCCGGCACGGCACGCTGAGCCTTTGGTTATTTCCTCTTCCTGGTGGGAAATGAGAGTTAAATTTGCCCGTCCAGACACCTCCAGCTAGCCTCTCATTGGTTCTCGCTATTCCTGTTCATCTTCCACAGAAATTGCAAACTGGGCCAAACAGGAGGTTAAAGGCGCTGACTCTCCAAGTCGGGAGAGTGTTAGTAAAGCGTCTGGAATGTTGCACCCGAGTACCAGGGGAGGAAAACTGAGACATATTTGAACACGTCTCCCGATCACATGGTTGATCATATTCTGGGTTCCACATGCATGTTTTAGCTGAAGGAAGAATACCTAAAACCTGGGTAGTTGAAACCCGTGGAATGGGTACCAGCAATATGACTTCAAAGGTTCTTCATTTGCTCACCGAACCTCTCCAATCCTATCACTGCTGCGTTTATGCCCCTGTACACATGCTTGATTCTCTTTCGGAGACATAGCAATCCATAGGTTTTAAGATACTTACTAGTCAGGTACATTCTTAGGCGTTTAATATGCGGTGTTGAGTCCATTTCGTTGAGCAAGGAGTAGCTCTTGTCTATTCCATATTTGGCTTAAGGAACTTTATCTGTGCTCATTTCAATCTCTGGTTTGATGCAGCACCCCAACTCACCTTTACCCTTAAGCAAGCATAAGTTGGTTTTCTAAATTTGAGACCCTGTTCTGTTCTGTAATTCAGTTCCTGTGTAGCCAAGTTTACATTCCGTGTATTACTGATATTTTATGATGTTTCTTTTTCTGTGTGACTTATTTCAGTTAGAATCATCATACCTGAATCCACTCATTGTGCTGCTAAGGGCCTGATGACACAGATTTCATTACTGAGTGATATTGCTTTGTAAGTAAATACCACAACTTCTTTATCCATTTTTCACTTTCTGCAATGTTGAACTTGTACTGTAAATGAGGTTCTTGTAAACAGAGCCGTTCGAAACTTTGGGGTGGCTGTGTCTTTTTGATTTTAATTTCCCTAAGCTATAGGACCATAAGTGGAAGTGCCCTAGGTTCTGTTGCTTTGTTTTTCAGATGTTTCAGGAAACACCATACACTTCTCCCGAGTGGTTGTTGGCAATTTACATCCCGCCCATCAGCATAACAAGGCTCCCAGTTCTCCATGGCCTGTCCTGCCTTTCTGGATTTTACACTTTTTTCAGATGGCTCTTTTGACCGGGGGGAAGTGAGACTTCATTGTAGTGCAGATTTCCTTTGCAAGCTTGCTTGGTTGGCCAAAAAGGGCGTATGCGTTTTTTCCTGAATATATTCAGGAAAAAACGCATACGCCCTTTTTGGCCAAGTGCATCATTGTGGACGTTCTGCCTCTTTTCCTATGCTTTCAATGCAATTCCAGTCTACCTCCTGAAATCGGTTTCCTGCAATTCTGCCCCGCTTTCAAGTCCTCTTGGCAGCCTTACTTCAGTCTATTTTTGGACGATAGCTGTCATTTATAACTCTGCAGGTTTGTGAATTACAGTGCCCCTGAGCTCCTTTCTTCAACTCGCTTTCTTGTGACCTGGCCGCAACTCCGCAGGATGTCTTAAGGCCCTAATCTGGTTCCGGCACGGCACGCTGAGCCTTTGGTTATTTCCTCTTCCTGGTGGGAAATGAGAGTTAAATTTGCCCGTCCAGACACCTCCAGCTAGTCTCTCATTGGTTCTCGCTATTCCTGTTCATCTTCCAAGAAATTGCAAACTGGGCCAAACAGGAGGTTAAAGGCGCTGACTCTCCAATTGGGGAGAGTGTTAGTAAAGCATCTGGAATGTTGCACTCGAGTACCAGGGGAGGAAAACTGAGACATATTTGAACACGTCTCCCGTTCACATGGTTGATCATACTTGGGTTCTACATGCATCTTTAGCTGAAGGAAGAATACCTTAAACCTGGGTATTTGAAACCCGTGGAATGGGTACCATGCAATATGACTTCAAAGGGTCTTCATTTGCTCACCGAACCTCTCCAATCCTATCACTGCTGCGTTTATGCCCCTGTACACATGCTTGATTCTCTTTCAGAGACATAGCAATCCATAGGTTTTAAGATACTTACTAGTCAGGTACATTCTTAGGCGTTTAATATGCGGTGTTGAGTCCATTTCGTTGAGCAAGGAGTAGCTCTTGTCTATTCCATATTTGGCTTAAGGAACTTTATCTGTGCTCATTTCAATCTCTGGTTTTATGCAGCACCCCAACTCACCTTTCCCCTTAAGCAAGCATAAGTTGGTTTTCTAAATTTGAGACCCTGTTCTGTTCTGTAATTCAGTTCCTGTGTAGCCAAGTTTACATTCCGTGTATTACTGATATCTTATGATGTTTCTTTTTCTGTGTGACTTATTTCAGTTAGAATCATCATACCTGAATCCACTCATTGTGCTGTTAAGGGCCTGATGACACAGATTTCATTGCTGAGTGATATTGCTTTGTAAGTAAATACCACAACTTCTTTATCCATTTTTCACTTTCTGCGATGTTGAACTTGTACTGTAAACGAGGTTCTTGTAAACAGAGCCGTTCGAAACTTTGGGGTGGCTGTGTCTTTTTGATTTTAAATTCCCTAAGCTATAGGACCATAAGTGGAAGTGCCCTAGGCTCTGTTGCTTTGTTTTTTAGATGTTTCAGGAAACACCATACACTTCTCCCCAGTGTTTGTTGGCAATTTACATCCCGCCCATCAGCATAACAAGGCTCCCTGTTCTCCATGGCCTGTCCTGCCTTTCTGGATTTTACCCTTTTTTCAGATGGCCCTTTTGACCGGGGGGAAGTGAGACTTCATTGTAGTGCAGATTTCCTTTGCAAGCTTGCTTGGTTGGCCAAAAAGGGCGTATGCGTTTTTTCCTGAATATATTCAGGAAAAAACGCATACGCCCTTTTTGGCCAAGTGCATCATTGTGGACGTTCTGCCTCTTTTCCTATGCTTTCAATGCAATTCCAGTCTACCTCCTGAAATCGGTTTCCTGCAATTCTGCCCCGCTTTCAAGTCCTCTTGGCAGCCTTACTTCAGTCTATTTTTGGACGATAGCTGTCATTTATAACTCTGCAGGTTTGTGAATTACAGTGCCCCTGAGCTCTTTCTTCAACTCGCTTTCTTGTGAGCTGGCCGCAACACCGCAGGATGGCTTCAGGCCCTAATCTGGTTCCGGCACGGCACGCTGAGCCTTTGGTTATTTCCTCTTCCTGGTGGGAAATGAGAGTTAAATTTGCCCGTCCAGACACCTCCAGCTAGCCTCTCATTGGTTCTCGCTATTCCTGTTCATCTTCCACAGAAATTGCAAACTGGGCCAAACAGGAGGTTAAAGGCGCTGACTCTCCAAGTCGGGAGAGTGTTAGTAAAGCGTCTGGAATGTTGCACCCGAGTACCAGGGGAGGAAAACTGAGACATATTTGAACACGTCTCCCGATCACATGGTTGATCATATTCTGGGTTCCACATGCATGTTTTAGCTGAAGGAAGAATACCTAAAACCTGGGTAGTTGAAACCCGTGGAATGGGTACCAGCAATATGACTTCAAAGGTTCTTCATTTGCTCACCGAACCTCTCCAATCCTATCACTGCTGCGTTTATGCCCCTGTACACATGCTTGATTCTCTTTCGGAGACATAGCAATCCATAGGTTTTAAGATACTTACTAGTCAGGTACATTCTTAGGCGTTTAATATGCGGTGTTGAGTCCATTTCGTTGAGCAAGGAGTAGCTCTTGTCTATTCCATATTTGGCTTAAGGAACTTTATCTGTGCTCATTTCAATCTCTGGTTTGATGCAGCACCCCAACTCACCTTTACCCTTAAGCAAGCATAAGTTGGTTTTCTAAATTTGAGACCCTGTTCTGTTCTGTAATTCAGTTCCTGTGTAGCCAAGTTTACATTCCGTGTATTACTGATATTTTATGATGTTTCTTTTTCTGTGTGACTTATTTCAGTTAGAATCATCATACCTGAATCCACTCATTGTGCTGCTAAGGGCCTGATGACACAGATTTCATTACTGAGTGATATTGCTTTGTAAGTAAATACCACAACTTCTTTATCCATTTTTCACTTTCTGCAATGTTGAACTTGTACTGTAAATGAGGTTCTTGTAAACAGAGCCGTTCGAAACTTTGGGGTGGCTGTGTCTTTTTGATTTTAATTTCCCTAAGCTATAGGACCATAAGTGGAAGTGCCCTAGGTTCTGTTGCTTTGTTTTTCAGATGTTTCAGGAAACACCATACACTTCTCCCGAGTGGTTGTTGGCAATTTACATCCCGCCCATCAGCATAACAAGGCTCCCAGTTCTCCATGGCCTGTCCTGCCTTTCTGGATTTTACACTTTTTTCAGATGGCTCTTTTGACCGGGGGGAAGTGAGACTTCATTGTAGTGCAGATTTCCTTTGCAAGCTTGCTTGGTTGGCCAAAAAGGGCGTATGCGTTTTTTCCTGAATATATTCAGGAAAAAACGCATACGCCCTTTTTGGCCAAGTGCATCATTGTGGACGTTCTGCCTCTTTTCCTATGCTTTCAATGCAATTCCAGTCTACCTCCTGAAATCGGTTTCCTGCAATTCTGCCCCGCTTTCAAGTCCTCTTGGCAGCCTTACTTCAGTCTATTTTTGGACGATAGCTGTCATTTATAACTCTGCAGGTTTGTGAATTACAGTGCCCCTGAGCTCCTTTCTTCAACTCGCTTTCTTGTGACCTGGCCGCAACTCCGCAGGATGTCTTAAGGCCCTAATCTGGTTCCGGCACGGCACGCTGAGCCTTTGGTTATTTCCTCTTCCTGGTGGGAAATGAGAGTTAAATTTGCCCGTCCAGACACCTCCAGCTAGTCTCTCATTGGTTCTCGCTATTCCTGTTCATCTTCCAAGAAATTGCAAACTGGGCCAAACAGGAGGTTAAAGGCGCTGACTCTCCAATTGGGGAGAGTGTTAGTAAAGCATCTGGAATGTTGCACTCGAGTACCAGGGGAGGAAAACTGAGACATATTTGAACACGTCTCCCGTTCACATGGTTGATCATACTTGGGTTCTACATGCATCTTTAGCTGAAGGAAGAATACCTTAAACCTGGGTATTTGAAACCCGTGGAATGGGTACCATGCAATATGACTTCAAAGGGTCTTCATTTGCTCACCGAACCTCTCCAATCCTATCACTGCTGCGTTTATGCCCCTGTACACATGCTTGATTCTCTTTCAGAGACATAGCAATCCATAGGTTTTAAGATACTTACTAGTCAGGTACATTCTTAGGCGTTTAATATGCGGTGTTGAGTCCATTTCGTTGAGCAAGGAGTAGCTCTTGTCTATTCCATATTTGGCTTAAGGAACTTTATCTGTGCTCATTTCAATCTCTGGTTTTATGCAGCACCCCAACTCACCTTTCCCCTTAAGCAAGCATAAGTTGGTTTTCTAAATTTGAGACCCTGTTCTGTTCTGTAATTCAGTTCCTGTGTAGCCAAGTTTACATTCCGTGTATTACTGATATCTTATGATGTTTCTTTTTCTGTGTGACTTATTTCAGTTAGAATCATCATACCTGAATCCACTCATTGTGCTGCTAAGGGCCTGATGACACAGATTTCATTGCTGAGTGATATTGCTTTGTAAGTAAATACCACAACTTCTTTATCCATTTTTCACTTTCTGCGATGTTGAACTTGTACTGTAAACGAGGTTCTTGTAAACAGAGGCGTCCCAAACTTTGGGGTGGCTGTGTCTTTTTGATTTTAATTTCCCTAAGCTATAGGACCATAAGTGGCAGTGCCCTAGGCTCTGTTGCTTTGTTTTTTAGATGTTTCAGGAAACACCATACACTTCTCCTGAGTGTCTGTTGGCAATTTACATCCCGCCCATCAGCATAACAAGGCTCCCAGTTCTCCATGGCCTGTCCTGCCTTTCTGGATTTTACACTTTTTTCAGATGGCCCTTTTGACCGGGGGGAAGTGAGACTTCATTGTAGTGCAGATTTCCTTTGCAAGCTTGCTTGGTTCGCCAAAAAGGGCGTATGCGTTTTTTCCTGAATATATTCAGGAAAAAACGCATACGCCCTTTTTGGCCAAGTGCATCATTGTGGACGTTCTGCCTCTTTTCCTATGCTTTCAATGCAATTCCAGTCTACCTCCTGAAATCGGTTTCCTGCAATTCTGCCCCGCTTTCAAGTCCTCTTGGCAGCCTTACTTCAGTCTATTTTTGGACGATAGCTGTCATTTATAACTCTGCAGGTTTGTGAATTACAGTGCCCCTGAGCTCCTTTCTTCAACTCGCTTTCTTGTGACCTGGCCGCAACACCGCAGGATGGCTTCAGGCCCTAATCTGGTTCCGGCCTGGCATGCTGAGCCTTTGGTTAATTCCTCTTCCTGGTGGGAAATGAGAGTTAAATTTGCCCGTCCAGACACCTCCAGCTAGCCTCTCATTGGTTCTCGCTATTCCTGTTCATCTTCCGCAGAAATTGCAAACTGGGCCAAACAGGAGGTTAAAGGCGCTGACTTTCCAAGTGGGGAGAGTGTTAGTAAAGCGTCTGGAATGTTGCACCCGAGTACCAGGGGAGGAAAACTGAGACATATTTGAACACGTCTCCCATTCACATGGTTGATCATACTTGGGTTCCACATGCATGTTTTAGCTGAAGGAAGAATACCTAAAACCTGGGTAGTTGAAACCCGTGGAATGGGTACCATGCAATATGACTTCAAAGGGTCTTCATTTGCTCACCGAACCTCTCCAATCCTATCACTGCTGCGTTTATGCCCCTGTACACATGCTTGATTCTCTTTCGGAGACATAGCAATCCATAGGTTTTAAGATACTTACTAGTCAGGTACATTCTTAGGCGTTTAATATGGGGTGTTGAGTCCATTTCGTTGAGCAAGGAGTAGCTCTTGTCTATTCCATATTTGGCTTAAGGAACTTTATCTGTGCTCATTTCAATCTCTGGTTTTATGCAGCACCCCAACTCACCTTTCCCCTTAAGCAAGCATAAGTTGGTTTTCTAAATTTGAGACCTTGTTCTGTTCTGTAATTCAGTTCCTGTGTAGCCAAGTTTACATTCCGTGTATTACTGATATCTTATGATGTTTCTTTTTCTGTGTGACTTATTTCAGTTAGAATCATCATACCTGAATCCACTCATTGTGCTGCTAAGGGCCTGATGACACAGATTTCATTGCTGAGTGATATTGCTTTGTAAGTAAATACCACAAGTTCTTTATCCATTTTTCAATTTCTGCGATGTTGAACTTGTACTGTAAACGAGGTTCTTGTAAACAGAGGCGTCCCAATCTTTGGGGTGGCTGTGTCTTTTTGATTTTAATTTCCCTAAGCTATAGGACCATAAGTGGCAGTGCCGTAGGCTCTGTTGCTTTGTTTTTTAGATGTTTCAGGAAACACCATACACTTCTCCCGAGTGGTTGTTGGCAATTTACATCCCGCCCATCAGCATAACAAGGCTCCCAGTTCTCCATGGCCTGTCCTGCCTTTCTGGATTTTACACTTTTATCAGATGGCCCTTTTGACCGGGGGGAAGTGAGACTTCATTGTAGTGCAGATTTCCTTTGCAAGCTTGCTTGGTTGGCCAAAAAGGGCGTATGCGTTTTTTCCTGAATA
Source organism: Delphinus delphis (assembly GCF_949987515.2). NCBI lineage: Eukaryota > Metazoa > Chordata > Mammalia > Artiodactyla > Delphinidae > Delphinus > Delphinus delphis. The sequence continues at coordinate 728,185 of NW_027192697.1, read as the reverse complement.
TATTCAGGAAAAATCGCATACGCCCTTTTTGGCCAAGTGCATCATTGTGGACGTTCTGCCTCTTTTCCTATGCTTTCAATGCAATTCCAGTCTACCTCCTGAAATCGGTTTCCTGCAATTCTGCCCCGCTTTCAAGTCCTCTTGGCAGCCTTACTTCAGTCTATTTTTGGACGATAGCTGTCATTTATAACTCTGCAGGTTTGTGAATTACAGTGCTCCTGAGCTCCTTTCTTCAACTCGCTTTCTTGTGACCTGGCCGCAACACCGCAGGATGTCTTCAGGCCCTAATCTGGTTCTGGCATGGCACGTTGAGCCTTTGGTTAATTCCTCTTCCTGGTGGGAAATAAGAGTTAAATTTGCCCGTCCCGACACCTCCAGCTAGTCTCTCATTGGTTCTCGCTATTCCTGTTCATCTTCCAAGAAATTGGAAACTGGGCCAAACAGGAGGTTAAAGGCGCTGACTCTCCAAGTGGGGAGAGTGTTAGTAAAGCATCTGGAATGTTGCACCCGAGTACCAGGGGAGGAAAACTGAGACATATTTGAACACGTCTCCCATTCACATGGTTGATCATACTTGGGTTCCACATGCATGTTTTAGCTGAAGGAAGAATACCTAAAACCTGGGTAGTTGAAACCCGTGGAATGGGTACCATGCAATATGACTTCAAAGGGTCTTCATTTGCTCACCGAACCTCTCCAATCCTATCACTGCTGCGTTTATGCCCCTGTACACATGCTTGATTCTCTTTCGGAGACATAGCAATCCATAGGTTTTAAGATACTTACTAGTCAGGTACATTCTTAGGCGTTTAATATGGGGTGTTGAGTCCATTTCGTTGAGCAAGGAGTAGCTCTTGTCTATTCCATATTTGGCTTAAGGAACTTTATCTGTGCTCATTTCAATCTCTGGTTTTATGCAGCACCCCAACTCACCTTTCCCCTTAAGCAAGCATAAGTTGGTTTTCTAAATTTGAGACCTTGTTCTGTTCTGTAATTCAGTTCCTGTGTAGCCAAGTTTACATTCCGTGTATTACTGATATCTTATGATGTTTCTTTTTCTGTGTGACTTATTTCAGTTAGAATCATCATACCTGAATCCACTCATTGTGCTGCTAAGGGCCTGATGACACAGATTTCATTGCTGAGTGATATTGCTTTGTAAGTAAATACCACAACTTCTTTATCCATTTTTCACTTTCTGCGATGTTGAACTTGTACTGTAAACGAGGTTCTTGTAAACAGAGGCGTCCCAAACTTTGGGGTGGCTGTGTCTTTTTGACTTTAATTTCCCTAAGCTATAGGACCATAAGTGGCAGTGCCCTAGGCTCTGTTGCTTTGTTTTTTAGATGTTTCAGGAAACACCATACACTTCTCCTGAGTGTCTGTTGGTAATTTACATCCCGCCCATCAGCATAACAAGGCTCCCAGTTCTCCATGGCCTGTCCTGCCTTTCTGGATTTTACACTTTTTTCAGATGGCCCTTTTGACCGGGGGGAAGTGAGACTTCATTGTAGTGCAGATTTCCTTTGCAAGCTTGCTTGGTTGGCCAAAAAGGGCGTATGCGTTTTTTCCTGAATATATTCAGGAAAAAACGCATACGCCCTTTTTGGCCAAGTGCATCATTGTGGACGTTCTGCCTCTTTTCCTATGCTTTCAATGCAATTACAGTCTACCTCCTGAAATCGGTTTCCTGCAATTCTGCCCCGCTTTCAAGTCCTCTTGGCAGCCTTACTTCAGTCTATTTTTGGACGATAGCTGTCATTTATAACTCTGCAGGTTTGTGAATTACAGTGCCCCTGAGCTCCTTTCTTCAACTCGCTTTCTTGTGAGCTGGCCGCAACACCGCAGGATGGCTTCAGGCCCTAATCTGGTTCCGGCACGGCACACTGAGCCTTTGGTTATTTCCTCTTCCTGGTGGGAAATGAGAGTTAAATTTGCCCGTCCAGACACCTCCAGCTAGCCTCTCATTGGTTCTCGCTATTCCTGTTCATCTTCCGCAGAAATTGCAAACTGGGCCAAACAGGAGGTTAAAGGCGCTGACTTTCCAAGTGGGGAGAGTGTTAGTAAAGCGTCTGGAATGTTGCACCCGAGTACCAGGGGAGGAAAACTGAGACATATTTGAACACGTCTCCCATTCACATGGTTGATCATACTTGGGTTCCACATGCATGTTTTAGCTGAAGGAAGAATACCTAAAACCTGGGTAGTTGAAACCCGTGGAATGGGTACCATGCAATATGACTTCAAAGGGTCTTCATTTGCTCACCGAACCTCTCCAATCCTATCACTGCTGCGTTTATGCCCCTGTACACATGCTTGATTCTCTTTCGGAGACATAGCAATCCATAGGTTTTAAGATACTTACTAGTCAGGTACATTCTTAGGCGTTTAATATGGGGTGTTGAGTCCATTTCGTTGAGCAAGGAGTAGCTCTTGTCTATTCCATATTTGGCTTAAGGAACTTTATCTGTGCTCATTTCAATCTCTGGTTTTATGCAGCACCCCAACTCACCTTTCCCCTTAAGCAAGCATAAGTTGGTTTTCTAAATTTGAGACCTTGTTCTGTTCTGTAATTCAGTTCCTGTGTAGCCAAGTTTACATTCCGTGTATTACTGATATCTTATGATGTTTCTTTTTCTGTGTGACTTATTTCAGTTAGAATCATCATACCTGAATCCACTCATTGTGCTGCTAAGGGCCTGATGACACAGATTTCATTGCTGAGTGATATTGCTTTGTAAGTAAATACCACAAGTTCTTTATCCATTTTTCAATTTCTGCGATGTTGAACTTGTACTGTAAACGAGGTTCTTGTAAACAGAGGCGTCCCAATCTTTGGGGTGGCTGTGTCTTTTTGATTTTAATTTCCCTAAGCTATAGGACCATAAGTGGCAGTGCCCTAGGCTCTGTTGCTTTGTTTTTTAGATGTTTCAGGAAACACCATACACTTCTCCCGAGTGGTTGTTGGCAATTTACATCCCGCCCATCAGCATAACAAGGCTCCCAGTTCTCCATGGCCTGTCCTGCCTTTCTGGATTTTACACTTTTATCAGATGGCCCTTTTGACCGGGGGGAAGTGAGACTTCATTGTAGTGCAGATTTCCTTTGCAAGCTTGCTTGGTTGGCCAAAAAGGGCGTATGCGTTTTTTCCTGAATATATTCAGGAAAAAACGCATACGCCCTTTTTGGCCAAGTGCATCATTGTGGACGTTCTGCCTCTTTTCCTATGCTTTCAATGCAATTCCAGTCTACCTCCTGAAATCGGTTTCCTGCAATTCTGCCCCGCTTTCAAGTCCTCTTGGCAGCCTTACTTCAGTCTATTTTTGGACGATAGCTGTCATTTATAACTCTGCAGGTTTGTGAATTACAGTGCTCCTGAGCTCCTTTCTTCAACTCGCTTTCTTGTGACCTGGCCGCAACACCGCAGGATGTCTTCAGGCCCTAATCTGGTTCTGGCACGGCACGTTGAGCCTTTGGTTAATTCCTCTTCCTGGTGGGAAATGAGAGTTAAATTTGCCCGTCCCGACACCTCCAGCTAGTCTCTCATTGGTTCTCGCTATTCCTGTTCATCTTCCAAGAAATTGGAAACTGGGCCAAACAGGAGGTTAAAGGCACTGACTCTCCAAGTGGGGAGAGTGTTAGTAAAGCATCTGGAATGTTGCACTCGAGTACCAGGGGAGGAAAACTGAGATATATTTGAACACGTCTCCCGTTCACATGGTTGATCATACTTCGGTTCCACATGCATCTTTTAGCTGAAGGAAGAATACCTTAAACCTGGGTATTTGAAACCCGTGGAATGGGTACCATGCAATATGACTTCAAAGGGTCTTCATTTGCTCACCGAACCTCTCCAATCCTATCACTGCTGCGTTTATGCCCCTGTACACATGCTTGATTCTCTTTCGGAGACATAGCAATCCATAGGTTTTAAGATACTTACTAGTCAGGTACATTCTTAGGCGTTTAATATGCGGTGTTGAGTCCATTTCGTTGAGCAAGGAGTAGCTCTTGTCTATTCCATATTTGGCTTAAGGAACTTTATCTGTGCTCATTTCAATCTCTGGTTTTATGCAGCACCCCAACTCACCTTTACCCTTAAGCAAGCATAAGTTGGTTTTCTAAATTTGAGACCCTGTTCTGTTCTGTAATTCAGTTCCTGTGTAGCCAAGTTTACATTCCGTGTATTACTGATATCTTATGATGTTTCTTTTTCTGTGTGACTTATTTCAGTTAGAATCATCATACCTGAATCCACTCATTGTGCTGCTAAGGGCCTGATGACACAGATTTCATTGCTGAGTGATATTGCTTTGTAAGTAAATACCACAACTTTTTTATCCATTTTTCACTTTCTGCGATGTTGAACTTGTACTGTAAACGAAGTTCTTGTAAACAGAGCCATTCGAAACTTTGGGGTGGCTGTGTCTTTTTGATTTTAAATTCCCTAAGCTATAGGACCATAAGTGGAAGTGCCCTAGGCTCTGTTGCTTTGTTTTTTAGATGTTTCAGGAAACACCATACACTTCTCCCCAGTGTTTGTTGGCAATTTACATCCCGCCCTTCAGCATAACAAGGCTCCCAGTTCTCCATGGCCTGTCCTGCCTTTCTGGATTTTACCCTTTTTTCAGATGGCCCTTTTGACCGGGGGGAAGTGAGACTTCATTGTAGTGCAGATTTCCTTTGCAAGCTTGCTTGGTTGGCCAAAAAGGGCGTATGCGTTTTTTCCTGAATATATTCAGGAAAAAACGCATACGCCCTTTTTGGCCAAGTGCATCATTGTGGACGTTCTGCCTCTTTTCCTATGCTTTCAATGCAATTACAGTCTACCTCCTGAAATCGGTTTCCTGCAATTCTGCCCCGCTTTCAAGTCCTCTTGGCAGCCTTACTTCAGTCTATTTTTGGACGATAGCTGTCATTTATAACTCTGCAGGTTTGTGAATTACAGTGCCCCTGAGCTCCTTTCTTCAACTCGCTTTCTTGTGACCTGGCCGCAACACCGCAGGATGGCTTCAGGCCCTAATCTGGTTCCGGCACGGCATGCTGAGCCTTTGCTTATTTCCTCTTCCTGGTGGGAAATGAGAGTTAAATTTGCCCGTCCAGACACCTCCAGCTAGCCTCTCATTGGTTCTCGCTATTCCTGTTCATCTTCCGCAGAAATTGCAAACTGGGCCAAACAGGAGGTTAAAGGCGCTGACTTTCCAAGTGGGGAGAGTGTTAGTAAAGCATCTGGAATGTTGCACCCGAGTACCAGGGGAGGAAAACTGAGACATATTTGAACACGTCTCCCATTCACATGGTTGATCATACTTGGGTTCCACATGCATGTTTTAGCTGAAGGAAGAATACCTAAAACCTGGGTAGTTGAAACCCGTGGAATGGGTACCATGCAATATGACTTCAAAGGGTCTTCATTTGCTCACCGAACCTCTCCAATCCTATCACTGCTGCGTTTATGCCCCTGTACACATGCTTGATTCTCTTTCGGAGACATAGCAATCCATAGGTTTTAAGATACTTACTAGTCAGGTACATTCTTAGGCGTTTAATATGGGGTGTTGAGTCCATTTCGTTGAGCAAGGAGTAGCTCTTGTCTATTCCATATTTGGCTTAAGGAACTTTATCTGTGCTCATTTCAATCTCTGGTTTTATGCAGCACCCCAACTCACCTTTCCCCTTAAGCAAGCATAAGTTGGTTTTCTAAATTTGAGACCTTGTTCTGTTCTGTAATTCAGTTCCTGTGTAGCCAAGTTTACATTCCGTGTATTACTGATATCTTATGATGTTTCTTTTTCTGTGTGACTTATTTCAGTTAGAATCATCATACCTGAATCCACTCATTGTGCTGCTAAGGGCCTGATGACACAGATTTCATTGCTGAGTGATATTGCTTTGTAAGTAAATACCACAACTTCTTTATCCATTTTTCACTTTCTGCGATGTTGAACTTGTACTGTAAACGAGGTTCTTGTAAACAGAGGCGTCCCAAACTTTGGGGTGGCTGTGTCTTTTTGACTTTAATTTCCCTAAGCTATAGGACCATAAGTGGCAGTGCCCTAGGCTCTGTTGCTTTGTTTTTTAGATGTTTCAGGAAACACCATACACTTCTCCTGAGTGTCTGTTGGTAATTTACATCCCGCCCATCAGCATAACAAGGCTCCCAGTTCTCCATGGCCTGTCCTGCCTTTCTGGATTTTACACTTTTTTCAGATGGCCCTTTTGACCGGGGGGAAGTGAGACTTCATTGTAGTGCAGATTTCCTTTGCAAGCTTGCTTGGTTGGCCAAAAAGGGCGTATGCGTTTTTTCCTGAATATATTCAGGAAAAAACGCATACGCCCTTTTTGGCCAAGTGCATCATTGTGGACGTTCTGCCTCTTTTCCTATGCTTTCAATGCAATTCCAGTCTACCTCCTGAAATCGGTTTCCTGCAATTCTGCCCCGCTTTCAAGTCCTCTTGGCAGCCTTACTTCAGTATATTTTTGGACGATAGCTGTCATTTATAACTCTGCAGGTTTGTGAATTACAGTGCCCCTGAGCTCCTTTCTTCAACTCGCTTTCTTGTGACCTGGCCGCAACACCGCAGGATGTCTTCAGGCCCTAATCTGGTTCTGGCAGGGCACGCTGAGCCTTTGGTTAATTCCTCTTCCTGGTGGGAAATGAGAGTTAAATTTGCCCATCCAGACACCTCCAGCTAGTCTCTCATTGGTTCTCGCTATTCCTGTTCATCTTCCACAGAAATTGAAAACTGGGCCAAACAGGAGGTTAAAGGGACTGACTCTCCAAGTGGGGAGAGTGTTAGTAAAGTGTCTGGAATGTTGCACCCGAGTACCAGGGTACGAAAACTGAGACATATTTGAACACGTCTCCCGATCACATGGTTGATCATACTCTAGGTTCCACATGCATGTTTTAGCTGAACGAAGAATACCTTAAACCTGGAGAGTTGAAACCCGTGGAATGGGTACCATGCAATATGACTTCAAAGGGTCTTCATTTGCTCACCGAACCTCTCCAATCCTATCACTGCTGCGTTTATGCCCCTGTACACATGCTTGATTCTCTTTCGGAGACATAGCAATCCATAGGTTTTAAGATACTTACTAGTCAGGTACATTCTTAGGCGTTTAATATGCGGTGTTGAGTCCATTTCGTTGAGCAAGGAGTAGCTCTTGTCTATTCCATATTTGGCTTAAGGAACTTTATCTGTGCTCATTTCAATCTCTGGTTTTATGCAGCACCCCAACTCACCTTTCCCCTTAAGCAAGCATAAGTTGGTTTTCTAAATTTGAGACCCTGTTCTGTTCTGTAATTCAGTTCCTGTGTAGCCAAGTTTACATTCCGTGTATTACTGATATCTTATGATGTTTCTTTTTCTGTATGACTTATTTCAGTTAGAATCATCATACCTGAATCCACTCATTGTGCTGCTAAGGGCCTGATGACACAGATTTCATTGCTGAGTGATATTGCTTTGTAAGTAAATACCACAACTTCTTTATCCATTTTTCACTTTCTGCGATGTTGAACTTGTACTGTAAACGAGGTTCTTGTAAACAGAGCCGTTCCAAACTTTGGGGTGGCTGTGTCTTTTTGATTTTAATTTCCCTAAGCTATAGGACCATAAGTGGAAGTGCCCTAGGTTCTGTTGCTTTGTTTTTTAGATGTTTCAGGAAACACCATACACTTCTCCCGAGTGGTTGTTGGCAATTTACATCCCGCCCATCAGCATAACAAGGCTCCCAGTTCTCCATGGCCTGTCCTGCCTTTCTGGACTTTACACTTTTTTCAGATGGCCCTTTTGACCGGGGGGAAGTGAGACTTCATTGTAGTGCAGATTTCCTTTGCAAGCTTGCTTGGTTGGCCAAAAAGGGCGTATGCGTTTTTTCCTGAATATATTCAGGAAAAAACGCATACGCCCTTTTTGGCCAAGTGCATCATTGTGGACGTTCTGCCTCTTTTCCTATGCTTTCAATGCAATTCCAGTCTACCTCCTGAAATCGGTTTCCTGCAATTCTGCCCCGCTTTCAAGTCCTCTTGGCAGCCTTACTTCAGTCTATTTTTGGACGATAGCTGTCATTTATAACTCTGCAGGTTTGTGAATTACAGTGCCCCTGAGCTCCTTTCTTCAACTCGCTTTCTTGTGAGCTGGCCGCAACACCGCAGGATGGCTTCAGGCCCTAATCTGGTTCCGGCACGGCACGCTGAGCCTTTGGTTAATTCCTCTTCCTGGAGGGAAATGAGAGTTAAATTTGCCCGTCCAGACACCTCCAGCTAGTCTCTCATTGGTCCTCGCTATTCCTGTTCATCTTCCGCAGAAATTGCAAACTGGGCCAAACAGGAGGTTAAAGGCGCTGACTCTCCAAGTGGGGAGAGTGTTAGTAAAGCGTCTGGAATGTTGCACCCGAGTACCAGGGTACGAAAACTGAGACATATTTGAACACGTCTCCCGATCACATGGTTGATCATACTCTAGGTTCCACATGCATGTTTTAGCTGAAGGAAGAATACCTTAAACCTGGGTATTTGAAACCCGTGGAATGGGTACCATGCAATATGACTTCAAAGGGTCTTCATTTGCTCACCGAACCTCTCCAATCCTATCACTGCTGCGTTTATGCCCCTGTACACATGCTTGATTCTCTTTCGGAGACATAGCAATCCATAGGTTTTAAGATACTTACTAGTCAGGTACATTCTTAGGCATTTAATATGCGGTGTTGAGTCCATTTCGTTGAGCAAGGAGTAGCTCTTGCCTATTCCATATTTGGCTTAAGGAACTTTATCTGTGCTCATTTCAATCTCTGGTTTTATGCAGCACCCCAACTCACCTTTCCCCTTAAGCAAGCATAAGTTGGTTTTCTATATTTGAGACCCTGTTCTGTTTTGGAATGCAGTTCCTGTGTAGCCAAGTTTACATTCCGTGTATTAGTGATATCTTATGATGTTTCTTTTTCTGTGTGACTTATTTCAGTTAGAATCATCGTACCTGAATCCACTCATTATGCTGCTACGGGTCTGATGACATAGATTTCATTGCTGACTGATACTGCATTGTACGTAAGTACCACAAGTTCTTTATCCATTTTTCACTTTCTGTGATATTGAACTTGTACGGTAAACGAGGTTCTTGTAAACGGAGGCGTCCCAAACTTTGGGGTGGCTGTGTCTTTTTCATTTTAATTTCCCTAAGCTATAGGACCATAAGTGGAAGTGCCCTAGGTTCTGTTGCTTTGTTTTTTAGATGTTTCAGGAAACACCATACACTTCTCCTGAGTGTCTGTTGGCAATTTACATCCCGCCCATCAGCATAACAAGGCTCCCAGTTCTCAATGGCCTGTTGCCTTTCTGGATTTTACACTTTTTTCAGATGGCCCTTTTGACCGGGGGGAAGTGAGACTTCATTGTAGTGCAGGTTGACTTTGCAAGCTTGCTTGGTTGGCCAAAAAGTGCGTATGCGTTTTTTCCTGAGTATATTCAGGAAAAAACGCATATGCCCTTTTTGGCCAAGTGCATCATTGTGGACGTTCTGCCTCTTTTCCTATGCTTTCAATGCAATTCCAGTCTACCTCCTGAAATCGGTTTCCTGCAATTCTGCCCCGCTTTCAAGTCCTCTTGGCAGCCTTACTTCAGTCTATTTTTGGACGATAGCTGTCATTTATAACTCTGCAGGTTTGTGAATTACAGTGCCCCTGAGCTCCTTTCTTCAACTCGCTTTCTTGTGAGCTGGCCGCAACACCGCAGGATGGCTTCAGGCCCTAATCTGGTTCCGGCCCGGCATGCTGAGCCTTTGGTTAATTCCTCTTCCTGGTGGGAAATGAGAGTTAAATTTGCCCGTCCAGACACCTCCAGCTAGCCTCTCATTGGTTCTCACTATTCCTGTTCATCTTCCGCAGAAATTGCAAACTGGGCCAAACAGGAGGTTAAAGGGACTGACTCTCCAAGTCGGGAGAGTGTTAGTAAAGCGTCTGGAATGTTGCACCCGAGTACCAGGGGAGGAAAACTGAGACATATTTGAACACGTCTCCCGTTCACATGGTTGATCATACTCTGGGTTCCACATGCATGTTTTAGCTGAAGGAAGAATACCTTAAACCTGGAGAGTTGAGACCCGTGTAATGGGTACCATGCAATATGACTTCAAAGGGTCTTCATATGCTCACCCAACCTCTCCAATCCTATCACTGCTGCGTTTATGCCCCTGTACACATGCTTGATTCTCTTTCGGAGACATAGCAATCCATAGGTTTTAAGATACTTACTAGTCAGGTACATTCTTAGGCGTTTAATATGGGGTGTTGAGTCCATTTCGTTGAGCAAGGAGTAGCTCTTGTCTATTCCATATTTGGCTTAAGGAACTTTATCTGTGCTCATTTCAATCTCTGGTTTTATGCAGCACCCCAACTCACCTTTCCCCTTAAGCAAGCATAAGTTGGTTTTCTAAATTTGAGACCCTGTTCTGTTCTGTAATTCAGTTCCTGTGTAGCCAAGTTTACATTCCATGTATTACTGATATGTTATGATGTTTCTTTTTCTGTGTGACTTATTTCAGTTAGAATCATCATACCTGAATCCACTCATTGTGCTGCTAAGGGCCTGATGACACAGATTTCATTGCTGAGTGATATTGCTTTGTAAGTAAATACCACAACTTCTTTATCCATTTTTCACTTTCTGCGATGTTGAACTTGTACTGTAAACGAGGTTCTTGTAAACAGAGCCAATCCAAACTTTGGGGTGGGTGTGTCTTTTTGATTTTAATTTCCCTAAGCTATAGGACCATAAGTGGAAGTGCCCTAGGTTCTGTTGCTTTGTTTTTTAGATGTTTCAGGAAACACCATACACTTCTCCTGAGTGTCTGTTGGCAATTTACATCCCGCCCATCAGCATAACAAGGCTCCCAGTTCTCCATGGCCTGTCCTGCCTTTCTGGATTTTACACTTTTTTCAGATGGCCCTTTTGACCGGGGGGAAGTGAGACTTCATTGTAGTGCAGATTTCCTTTGCAAGCTTGCTTGGTTGGCCAAAAAGGGCGTATGCGTTTTTTCCTGAATATATTCAGGAAAAAACGCATACGCCCTTTTTGGCCAAGTGCATCATTGTGGACGTTCTGCCTCTTTTCCTATGCTTTCAATGCAATTCCAGTCTACCTCCTGAAATCGGTTTCCTGCAATTCTGCCCCGCTTTCAAGTCCTCTTGGCAGCCTTACTTCAGTCTATTTTTGGACGATAGCTGTCATTTATAACTCTGCAGGTTTGTGAATTACAGTGCCCCTGAGCTCCTTTCTTCAACTCGCTTTCTTGTGACCTGGCCGCAACACCGCAGGATGGCTTCAGGCCCTAATCTGGTTCCGGCACGGCACGCTGAGCCTTTGGTTATTTCCTCTTCCTGGTGGGAAATGAGAGTTAAATTTGCCTGTCCAGACACCTCCAGCTAGCCTCTCATTGGTTCTCGCTATTCCTGTTCATCTTCCACAGAAATTGCAAACTGGGCCAAACAGGAGGTTAAAGGCGCTGACTCTCCAAGTGGGGAGAGTGTTAGTAAAGCGTCTGGAATGTTGCACCCGAGTACCAGGGGAGGAAAACTGAGACATATTTGAACACGTCTCCCGTTCACATGGTTGATCATACTTGGGTTCCACATGCATGTTTTAGCTGAAGGAAGAATACCTTAAACCTGGAGAGTTGAGACCCGTGTAATGGGTACCATGCAATATGACTTCAAAGGGTCTTCATTTGCTCACCGAACCTGTCCAATCCTATCACTGCTGCGTTTATGCCCCTGTACACATGCTTGATTCTATTTTGGAGACATAGCAATCCATAGGTTTTACGATAATTACTAGTCAGGTACATTCTTAGGCGTTTAATGTGCGGTGTTGAGTCCATTTCGTTGAGCAAGGAGTAGCTCTTGTCTATTCCATATTTGACTTAAGGAACTTTATCTGTGCTCATTTCAATCTCTGGTTTTATGCAGCACCCCAACTCACCTTTACCCTTAAGCAAGCATAAGTTGGTTTTCTAAATTTGAGACCCTGTTCTGTTCTGTAATTCAGTTCCTGTGTAGCCAAGTTTACATTCCGTGTATTAGTGATAACTTATGATGTTTCTTTTTCTGTGTGACTTACTTCAGTTAGAATCATCATACCTGAATCCACTCATTGTGCTGCTAAGGGCCTGATGACACAGATTTCATTGCTGAGTGATATTGCTTTGTAAGTAAATACCACAACTTCTTTATCCATTTTTCACTTTCTGCGATGTTGAACTTGTATATATTGAATATATTCAATATATACAATATTTCCTGAATATATTCAATATTTCCTGAATATATTCAATGAACTTGAATATATTCAGGAAAAAACGCATACGCCCTTTTTGGCCAAGTGCATCATTGTGGACGTTCTGCCTCTTTTCCTATGCTTTCAATGCAATTCCAGTCTACCTCCTGAAATCGGTTTCCTGCAATTCTGCCCCGCTTTCAAGTCCTCTTGGCAGCCTTACTTCAGTCTATTTTTGGACGATAGCTGTCATTTATAACTCTGCAGGTTTGTGAATTACAGTGCCCCTGAGCTCCTTTCTTCAACTCGCTTTCTTGTGACCTGGCCGCAACACCGCAGGATGGCTTCAGGCCCTAATCTGGTTCCGGCACGGCACGCTGAGCCTTTGGTTATTTCCTCTTCCTGGTGGGAAATGAGAGTTAAATTTGCCTGTCCAGACACCTCCAGCTAGCCTCTCATTGGTTCTCGCTATTCCTGTTCATCTTCCACAGAAATTGCAAACTGGGCCAAACAGGAGGTTAAAGGCGCTGACTCTCCAAGTGGGGAGAGTGTTAGTAAAGCGTCTGGAATGTTGCACCCGAGTACCAGGGGAGGAAAACTGAGACATATTTGAACACGTCTCCCGTTCACATGGTTGATCATACTTGGGTTCCACATGCATGTTTTAGCTGAAGGAAGAATACCTTAAACCTGGAGAGTTGAGACCCGTGTAATGGGTACCATGCAATATGACTTCAAAGGGTCTTCATTTGCTCACCGAACCTCTCCAATCCTATCACTGCTGCGTTTATGCCCCTGTACACATGCTTGATTCTATTTTGGAGACATAGCAATCCATAGGTTTTACGATAATTACTAGTCAGGTACATTCTTAGGCGTTTAATGTGCGGTGTTGAGTCCATTTCGTTGAGCAAGGAGTAGCTCTTGTCTATTCCATATTTGACTTAAGGAACTTTATCTGTGCTCATTTCAATCTCTGGTTTTATGCAGCACCCCAACTCACCTTTACCCTTAAGCAAGCATAAGTTGGTTTTCTAAATTTGAGACCCTGTTCTGTTCTGTAATTCAGTTCCTGTGTAGCCAAGTTTACATTCCGTGTATTAGTGATATCTTATGATGTTTCTTTTTCTGTGTGACTTACTTCAGTTAGAATCATCATACCTGAATCCACTCATTGTGCTGCTAAGGGCCTGATGACACAGATTTCATTGCTGAGTGATATTGCTTTGTAAGTAAATACCACAACTTCTTTATCCATTTTTCACTTTCTGCGATGTTGAACTTGTACTGTAAACGAGGTTCTTGTAAACAGAGCCGTTTCAAACTTTGGGGTGGCTGTGTCTTTTTGATTTTAATTTCCCTAAGCTATAGGACCATAAGTGGAAGTGCCCTAGGTTCTGTTGCTTTGTTTTTTAGATGTTTCAGGAAACACCATACACTTCTCCCGAGTGGTTGTTGGCAATTTACATCCCGCCCATCAGCATAACAAGGCTCCCAGTTCTGCATGGCCTGTCCTGCCTTTCTGGATTTTACACTTTTTTCAGATGGCCCTTTTGACCGGGGGGAAGTGAGACTTCATTGTAGTGCAGATTTCCTTTGCAAGCTTGCTTGGTTGGCCAAAAAGGGCGTATGCGTTTTTTCCTGAATATATTCAGGAAAAAACGCATACGCCCTTTTTGGCCAAGTGCATCATTGTGGACGTTCTGCCTCTTTTCCTATGCTTTCAATGCAATTCCAGTCTACCTCCTGAAATCGGTTTCCTGCAATTCTGCCCCGCTTTCAAGTCCTCTTGGCAGCCTTACTTCAGTCTATTTTTGGACGATAGCTGTCATTTATAACTCTGCAGGTTTGTGAATTACAGTGCCCCTGAGCTCCTTTCTTCAACTCGCTTTCTTTTCAGCTGGCCGCAACACCGCAGGATGGCTTCAGGCCCTAATCTGGTTCCGGCCCGGCATGCTGAGCCTTTGGTTAATTCCTCTTCCTGGTGGGAAATGAGAGTTAAATTTGCCCGTCCAGACACCTCCAGCTAGCCTCTCATTGGTTCTCGCTATTCCTGTTCATCTTCCGCAGAAATTGCAAACTGGGCCAAACAGGAGGTTAAAGGGACTGACTCTCCAAGTGGAGAGAGTGTTAGTAAAGCGTCTGGAATGTTGCACCCGAGTACCAGGGGAGGAAAACTGAGACATATTTGAACACGTCTCCCGTTCACATGGTTGATTATACTTGGGTTCCACATGCATGTTTTAGCTGAAGGAAGAATACCTTAAACCTGTAGAGTTAAGACCCGTGTAATGGGTACCATGCAATATGACTTCAAAGGGTCTTCATTTGCTCACCGAACCTCTCCAATCCTATCACTGCTGCGTTTATGCCCCTGTACACATGCTTGATTCTCTTTCGGAGACATAGCAATCCATAGGTTTTAAGATACTTACTAGTCAGGTACATTCTTAGGCATTTAATATGCGGTGTTGAGTCCATTTCGTTGAGCAAGGAGTAGCTCTTGTCTATTCCATATTTGACTTAAGGAACTTTATCTGTGCTCATTTCAATCTCTGGTTTTATGCAGCACCCCAACTCACCTTTACCCTTAAGCAAGCATAAGTTGGTTTTCTAAATTTGAGACCCTGTTCTGTTCTGTAATTCAGTTCCTGTTTAGCCAAGTTTACATTCCGTGTATTACTGATATCTTATGATGTTTCTTTTTCTGTGTGACTTACTTCAGTTAGAATCATCATACCTGAATCCACTCATTGTGCTGCTAAGGGCCTGATGACACAGATTTCATTGCTGAGTGATATTGCTTTGTAAGTAAATACCACAACTTCTTTATCCATTTTTCACTTTCTGCGATGTTGAACTTGTACTGTAAACGAGGTTCTTGTAAACCGAGCCGTTCCAAACTTTGGGGTGGCTGTGTTTTTTTGATTTTAATTTCCCTAAGCTATAGGACCATAAGTGGCAGTGCCCTAGGCTCTGTTGCTTTGTTTTTTAGATGTTTCAGGAAACACCATACACTTCTCCCGAGTGTCTGTTGGCAATTTACATCCCGCCCATCAGCATAACAAGGCTCCCAGTTCTCCATGGCCTGTCCTGCCTTTCTGGATTTTACACTTTTTTCAGATGGCCCTTTTGACCGGGGGGAAGTGAGACTTCATTGTAGTGCAGATTTCCTTTGCAAGCTTGCTTGGTTGGCCAAAAAGGGCGTATGCGTTTTTTCCTGAATATATTCAGGAAAAAACGCATACGCCCTTTTTGGCCAAGTGCATCATTGTGGACGTTCTGCCTCTTTTCCTATGCTTTCAATGCAATTACAGTCTACCTCCTGAAATCGGTTTCCTGCAATTCTGCCCCGCTTTCAAGTCCTCTTGGCAGCCTTACTTCAGTCTATTTTTGGACGATAGCTGTCATTTATAACTCTGCAGGTTTGTGAATTACAGTGCCCCTGAGCTCCTTTCTTCAACTCGCTTTCTTGTGACCTGGCCGCAACACCGCAGGATGGCTTCAGGCCCTAATCTGGTTCCGGCACGGCACGCTGAGCCTTTGGTTATTTCCTCTTCCTGGTGGGAAATGAGAGTTAAATTTGCCCGTCCAGACACCTCCAGCTAGCCTCTCATTGGTTCTCGCTATTCCTGTTCATCTTCCGCAGAAATTGCAAACTGGGCCAAACAGGAGGTTAAAGGCGCTGACTCTCCAAGTGGGGAGAGTGTTAGTAAAGCGTCTGGAATGTTGCACCCGAGTACCAGGGGAGGAAAACTGAGACATATTTGAACACGTCTCCCGTTCACATGGTTGATCATACTTGGGTTCCACATGCATGTTTTAGCTGAAGGAAGAATACCTTAAACCTGGAGAGTTGAGACCCGTGTAATGGGTACCATGCAATATGACTTCAAAGGGTCTTCATTTGCTCACCGAACCTCTCCAATCCTATCACTGCTGCGTTTATGCCCCTGTACACATGCTTGATTCTCTTTTGGAGACATAGCAATCCATAGGTTTTACGATAATTACTAGTCAGGTACATTCTTAGGCGTTTAATATGCGGTGTTGAGTCCATTTCGTTGAGCAAGCAGTAGCTCTTGTCTATTCCATATTTGACTTAAGGAACTTTATCTGTGCTCATTTCAATCTCTGGTTTTATGCAGCACCCCAACTCACCTTTACCCTTAAGCAAGCATAAGTTGGTTTTCTAAATTTGAGACCCTGTTCTGTTCTGTAATTCAGTTCCTGTGTAGCCAAGTTTACATTCCGTGTATTAGTGATATCTTATGATGTTTCTTTTTCTGTGTGACTTACTTCAGTTAGAATCATCATACCTGAATCCACTCATTGTGCTGCTAAGGGCCTGATGACACAGATTTCATTGCTGAGTGATATTGCTTTGTAAGTAAATACCACAACTTCTTTATCCATTTTTCACTTTCTGCGATGTTGAACTTGTATATATTGAATATATTCAATATATACAATATTTCCTGAATATATTCAATATTTCCTGAATATATTCAATGAACTTGAATATATTCAGGAAAAAACGCATACGCCCTTTTTGGCCAAGTGCATCATTGTGGACGTTCTGCCTCTTTTCCTATGCTTTCAATGCAATTCCAGTCTACCTCCTGAAATCGGTTTCCTGCAATTCTGCCCCACTTTCAAGTCCTCTTGGCAGCCTTACTTCAGTCTAGTTTTGGACGATAGCTGTCATTTATAACTCTGCAGGTTTGTGAATTACAGTGCCCCTGAGCTCCTTTCTTCAACTCGCTTTCTTGTGACCTGGCCGCAACACCGCAGGATGGCTTCAGGCCCTAATCTGGTTCCGGCCCGGCATGCTGAGCCTTTGGTTAATTCCTCTTCCTGGTGGGAAATGAGAGTTAAATTTGCCCGTCCAGACACCTCCAGCTAGCCTCTCATTGGTTCTCGCTATTCCTGTTCATCTTCCGCAGAAATTGCAAACTGGGCCAAACAGGAGGTTAAAGGGTCTGACTCTCCAAGTGGGGAGAGTGTAAGTAAAGCGTCTGGAATGTTGCACCCGACTACCAGGGGAGGAAAACTGAGACATATTTGAACACGTCTCCCGATCACATGGTTGATCATACTCTAGGTTCCACATGCATGTTTTAGCTGAAGGAAGAATACCTTAAACCTGGGTAGTTGAAACCCGTGTAATGGGTACCATGCAATATGACTTCAAAGGGTCTTCATTTGCTCACCGAACCTCTCCAATCCTATCACTGCTGCGTTTATGCCCCTGTACACATGCTTGATTCTCTTTCGGAGACATAGCAATCCATAGGTTTTAAGATACTTACTAGTCAGGTACATTCTTAGGCGTTTAATATGGGGTGTTGAGTCCATTTCGTTGAGCAAGGAGTAGCTCTTGTCTATTCCATATTTGGCTTAAGGAACTTTATCTGTGCTCATTTCAATCTCTGGTTTTATGCAGCACCCCAACTCACCTTTACCCTTAAGCAAGCATAAGTTGGTTTTCTAAATTTGAGACCCTGTTCTGTTCTGTAATTCAGTTCCTGTGTAGCCAAGTTTACATTCCGTGTATTACTGATATCTTATGATGTTTCTTTTTCTGTGTGACTTACTTCAGTTAGAATCATCATACCTGAATCCACTCATTGTGCTGCTAAGGGCCTGATGACACAGATTTCATTGCTGAGTGATATTGCTTTGTAAGTAAATACCACAACTTCTTTATCCATTTTTCACTTTCTGCGATGTTGAACTTGTACTGTAAACGAGGTTCTTGTAAACCGAGCCGTTCCAAACTTTGGGGTGGCTGTGTTTTTTTGATTTTAATTTCCCTAAGCTATAGGACCATAAGTGGCAGTGCCCTAGGCTCTGTTGCTTTGTTTTTTAGATGTTTCAGGAAACACCATACACTTCTCCCGAGTGTCTGTTGGCAATTTACATCCCGCCCATCAGCATAACAAGGCTCCCAGTTCTCCATGGCCTGTCCTGCCTTTCTGGATTTTACACTTTTTTCAGATGGCCCTTTTGACCGGGGGGAAGTGAGACTTCATTGTAGTGCAGATTTCCTTTGCAAGCTTGCTTGGTTGGCCAAAAAGGGCGTATGCGTTTTTTCCTGAATATATTCAGGAAAAACCGCATACGCCCTTTTTGGCCAAGTGCATCATTGTGGACGTTCTGCCTCTTTTCCTATGCTTTCAATGCAATTCCAGTCTACCTCCTGAAATCGGTTTCCTGCAATTCTGCCCCGCTTTCAAGTCCTCTTGGCAGCCTTACTTCAGTCTATTTTTGGACGATAGCTGTCATTTATAACTCTGCAGGTTTGTGAATTACAGTGCCCCTGAGCTCCTTTCTTCAACTCGCTTTCTTGTGACCTGGCCGCAACACCGCAGGATGGCTTCAGGCCCTAATCTGGTTCCGGCACGGCACGCTGAGCCTTTGGTTATTTCCTCTTCCTGGTGGGAAATGAGAGTTAAATTTGCCCGTCCAGACACCTCCAGCTAGTCTCTCATTGGTTCTCGCTATTCCTGTTCATCTTCCGCAGAAATTGCAAACTGGGCCAAACAGGAGGTTAAAGGCGCTGACTCTCCAAGTGGGGAGAGTGTTAGTAAAGCGTCTGGAATGTTGCACCCGAGTACCAGGGGAGGAAAACTGAGACATATTTGAACACGTCTCCCGTTCACATGGTTGATCATACTTGGGTTCCACATGCATGTTTTAGCTGAAGGAAGAATACCTTAAACCTGGAGAGTTAAGACCCGTGTAATGGGTACCATGCAATATGACTTCAAAGGGTCTTCATTTGCTCACCGAACCTCTCCAATCCTATCACTGCTGCGTTTATGCCCCTGTACACATGCTTGATTCTCTTTCGGAGACATAGCAATCCATAGGTTTTAAGATACTTACTAGTCAGGTACATTCTTAGGCGTTTAATATGGGGTGTTGAGTCCATTTCGTTGAGCAAGGTGTAGCTCTTGTCTATTCCATATTTGGCTTAAGGAACTTTATCAGTGCTCATTTCAATCTCTGGTTTTATGCAGCACCCCAACTCACCTTTAACCTTAAGCAAGCATAAGTTGTTTTTCTAAATTTGAGACCCTGTTCTGTTCTGTAATTCAGTTCCTGTGTAGCCAAGTTTACATTCCGTGTATTACTGATATCTTATGATGTTTCTTTTTCTGTGTGACTTATTTCAGTTAGAATCATCATACCTGAATCCTCTCATTGTGCTGCTAAGGGCCTGATGACACAGATTTCATTGCTGAGTGATATTGCTTTGTAAGTAAATACCACAAGTTCTTTATCCATTTTTCACTTTCTGCGATGTTGAACTTGTACTGTAAACGAGGTTCTTGTAAACAGAGCCGTTCCAAACTTTGGGGTGGCTGTGTCTTTTTGATTTTAATTTCCCTAAGCTATAGGACCATAAGTGGAAGTGCCCTAGGTTCTGTTGCTTTGTTTTTTAGATGTTTCAGGAAACACCATACACTTCTCCCCAGTGGTTGTTGGCAATTTACATCCCGCCCATCAGCATAACAAGGCTCCCAGTTCTCCATGGCCTGTCCTGCCTTTCTGGATTTTACACTTTTTTCAGATGGCCCTTTTGACCGGGGGATAGTGAGACTTCATTGTAGTTCAGATTTCCTTTGCAAGCTTGCTTGGTTGGCCAAAAAGGGCGTATGCGTTTTTTCCTGAATATATTCAGGAAAAAACCCATACGCCCTTTTTGGCCAAGTGCATCATTGTGGACGTTCTGCCTCTTTTCCTATGCTTTCAATGCAATTCCAGTCTACCTCCTGAAATCGGTTTCCTGCAATTCTGCCCCGCTTTCAAGTCCTCTTGGCAGCCTTACTTCAGTCTATTTTTGGACGATAGCTGTCATTTATAACTCTGCAGGTTTGTGAATTACAGTGCCCCTGAGCTCCTTTCTTCAACTCGCTTTCTTGTGACCTGGCCGCAACACCACAGGATGGCTTCAGGCCGTAATCTGGTTCCGGCACGGCATGCTGAGCCTTTGGTTAATTCCTCTTCCTGGTGGGAAATGAGAGTTAAATTTGCCCGTCCAGACACCTCCAGCTAGTCTCTCATTGGTTCTCGCTATTCCTGTTCATCTTCCGCAGAAATTGCAAACTGTGCCAAACAGGAGGTTAAAGGGACTGACTCTCCAAGTCGGAAGAGTGTTAGTAAAGCGTCTGGAATGTTGCACCCGAGTACCAGGGGAGGAAAACTGAGACATATTTGAACACGTCTCCCGTTCACATGGTTGATCATACTCTGGGTTCCACATGCATGTTTTAGCTGAAGGAAGAATACCTTAAACCTGGAGAGTTGAGACCCGTGGAATGGGTACCATGCAATATGACTTCAAAGGGTCTTCATTTGCTCACCGAACCTCTCCAATCCTATCACTGCTGCGTTTATTACCCTGTACACACGCTTGATTCTCTTTTGGAGACATAGCAATCCATAGGTTTTAAGATACTTACAAGTCAGGTACATTCTTAGGCGTTTAATATGGGGTGTTGAGTCCATTTCGTTGAGCAAGGAGTAGCTCTTGTCTATTCCATATTTGGCTTAAGGAACTTTATCTGTGCTCATTTCAATCTCTGGTTTTATGCAGCACCCCAACTCACCTTTCCCCTTAAGCAAGCATAAGTTGGTTTTCTAAATTTGAGACTCTGTTCTGTTCTGTAATTCAGTTCCTGTGTAGCCATGTTTACATTCCGTGTATTACTGATATCTTATGATGTTTCTTTTTCTGTGTGACTTATTTCAGTTAGAATCATCGTACCTGAATCCACTCATTATGCTGCTATGGGCCTGATGACATAGATTTCATTGCTGAGTGATACTGTATTGTACGTAAGTACCACAAGTTCTTTATCCATTTTTCACTTTCTGTGATATTGAACTTGTATTGTAAACGAGGTTCTTGTAAACGGAGGCGTCCCAAACTTTGGGGTGGCTGTGTCTTTTTGATTTTAATTTCCCTAAGCTATAGGACCATAAGTGGAAGTGCCCTAGGCTCTGTTGCTTTGTTTTTAGTTGTTTCAGGAAACACCATACACTTCTCCCGAGTGGTTGTTGGCAATTTACATCCCGCCCATCAGCATAACAAGGCTCCCAGTTCTCCATGGCCTGTCCTGCCTTTCTGGATTTTACACTTTTTTCAGATGGCCATTTTGGCCGGGGGGAAGTGAGACTTCATTGTAGTGCAGATTTCCTTTGCAAGCTTGCTTGGTTGGCCAAAAAGGGCGTATGCGTTTTTTCCTGAATATATTCAGGAAAAAACGCATACGCCCTTTTTGGCCAAGTGCATCATTGTGGACGTTCTGCCTCTTTTCCTATGCTTTCAATGCAATTCCAGTCTACCTCCTGAAATCGGTTTCCTGCAATTCTGCCCCGCTTTCAAGTCCTCTTGGCAGCCTTACTTCAGTCTATTTTTGGACGATAGCTGTCATTTATAACTCTGCAGGTTTGTGAATTACAGTGCCCCTGAGCTCCTTTCTTCAACTCGCTTTCTTGTGACCTGGCCGCAACACCGCAGGATGGCTTCAGGCCCTAATCTGGTTCCGGTACGGCATGCTGAGCCTTTGGTTATTTCCTCTTCCTGGTGGGAAATGAGAGTTAAATTTGCCCGTCCAGACACCTCCAGCTAGCCTCTCATTGGTTCTCGCTATTCCTGTTCATCTTCCGCAGAAATTGCAAACTGGGCCAAACAGTAGGTTAAAGGCGCTGACTCTCCAAGTGGGGAGAGTGTTAGTAAAGCGTCTGGAATGTTGCACCCGAGTACCAGGGGAGGAAAACTGAGACATATTTGAACACGTCTCCCGTTCACATGGTTGATCATACTTGGGTTCCACATGCATGTTTTAGCTGAAGGAAGAATACCTTAAACCTGGAGAGTTGAGACCCGTGTAATGGGTACCATGCAATATGACTTCAAAGGGTCTTCATTTGCTCACCGAACCTCTCCAATCCTATCACTGCTGCGTTTATGCCCCTGCACACATGCTTGATTCTCTTTTGGAGACATAGCAATCCATAGGTTTTACAATACTTACTAGTCAGGTACATTCTTAGGCGTTTAATATGGGGTGTTGAGTCCATTTCGTTGAGCAAGGAGTAGCTCTTGTCTATTCCATATTTGGCTTAAGGAACTTTATCTGTGCTCATTTCAATCTCTGGTTTTATGCAGCACCCCAACTCTCCTTTACCCTTAAGCAAGAATAAGTTGGTTTTCTAAATTTGAGACCCTGTTCTGTTCTGTAATTCAGTTCCTGTGTAGCCAAGTTTACATTCCGTGTATTACTGATATCTTATGATGTTTCTTTTTCTGTGTGACTTATTTCAGTTAGAATCATCATACCTGAATCCACTCATTGTGCTGCTAAGGGCCTGATGACACAGATTTCATTGCTGAGTGATCTTGCTTTGTAAGTAAATACCACAACTTCTTTATCCATTTTTCACTTTCTGCGATGTTGAACTTGTACTGTAAATGAGGTTCTTGTAAACAGAGGCGTCCCAAACTTTGGGGTGGCTGTGTCTTTTTGATTTTAATTTCCCTAATCTATAGGACCATAAGTGGAAGTGCCCTAGGCTCTGTTGCTTTGTTTTTTAGATGTTTCAGGAAACACCATACACTTCTACCGAGTGTCTGTTGGCAATTTACATCCCGCCCATCAGCATAACAAGGCTCCCAGTTCTCCATGGCCTGTCCTGCCTTTCTGGATTTTACACTTTTTTCAGATGGCCCTTTTGACCGGGGGGAAGTGAGACTTCATTGTAGTGCAGATTTCCTTTGCAAGCTTGCTTGGTTGGCCAAAAAGGGCGTATGCGTTTTTTCCTGAATATATTCAGGAAAAAACGCATACGCCCTTTTTGGCCAAGTGCATCATTGTGGACGTTCTGCCTCTTTTCCTATGCTTTCAATGCAATTCCACTCTACCTCCTGAAATCGGGTTCCTGCAATTCTGCCCCGCTTTCAAGTCCTCTTGGCAGCCTTACTTCAGTCTATTTTTGGACGATAGCTGTCATTTATAACTCTGCAGGTTTGTGAATTACAGTGCCCCTGAGCTCCTTTCTTCAACTCGCTTTCTTGTGACCTGGCCGCAACACCACAGGATGGCTTCAGGCCCTAATCTGGTTCCGGCATGGCACGCTGAGCCTTTGGTTATTTCCTCTTCCTGGTGGGAAATGATAGTTAAATTTGCCCGTCCAGACACCTCCAGCTAGTCTCTCATTGGTTCTCGCTATTCCTGTTCATCTTCCGCAGAAATTGCAAACTGGGCCAAACAGGAGGTTAAAGGCGCTGACTCTCCAAGTGGGGAGAGTGTTAGTAAAGTGTCTGGAATGTTGCACCTGAGTAGCAGGGGAGGAAAACTGAGACATATTTGAACACGTCTCCCGTTCACATGGTTGATCATACTTGGGTTCCACATGCATGTTTTAGCTGAAGGAAGAATACCTTAAACCTGGAGAGTTAAGACCCGTGTAATGGGTACCATGCAATATGACTTCAAAGGGTCTTCATTTGCTCACCGAACCTCTCCAATCCTATCACTGCTGCGTTTATGCCCCTGTACACATGCTTGATTCTCTTTCGGAGACATAGCAATCCATAGGTTTTAAGATACTTACTAGTCAGGTACATTCTTAGGCGTTTAATATGCGGTGTTGAGTCCATTTCGTTGAGCAAGGAGTAGCTCTTGTCTATTCCATATTTGACTTAAGGAACTTTATCTGTGCTCATTTCAATCTCTGGTTTTATGCAGCACCCCAACTCACCTTTACCCTTAAGCAAGCATAAGTTGGTTTTCTAAATTTGAGACCCTGTTCTGTTCTCTAATTCAGTTCCTGTGTAGCCAAGTTTACATTCCGTGTATTACTGATATCTTATGATGTTTCTTTTTCTGTGTGACTTACTTCAGTTAGAATCATCATACCTGAATCCACTCATTGTGTTGTTAAGGGCCTGATGACATAGATTTCATTGCTGAGTGATATTGCTTTGTAAGAAAATACCACAACTTCTTTATCCATTTTTCACTTTCTGCGATGTTGAACTTGTACTGTAAACGAGGTTCTTGTAAACAGAGGCGTCCCAAACTTTGGGGTGGCTGTGTCTTTTTGATTTTAATTTCCCTAAGCTATAGGACCATAAGTGGCAGTGCCCTAGGCTCTGTTGCTTTGTTTTTTAGATGTTTCAGGAAACACCATACACTTCTCCCGAGTGTCTGTTGGCAATTTACATCCCGCCCATCAGCATAACAAGGCTCCCAGTTCTCCATGGCCTGTCCTGCCTTTCTGGATTTTACACTTTTTTCAGATGGCCCTTTTGACCGGGGGGAAGTGAGACTTCATTGTACTGCAGATTTCCTTTGCAAGCTTGCTTGGTTGGCCAAAAAGGGCGTATGCGTTTTTTCCTGAATATATTCAGGAAAAAACGCATACGCCCTTTTTGGCCAAGTGCATCATTGTGGACGTTCTGCCTCTTTTCCTATGCTTTCAATGCAATTCCAGTCTACCTCCTGAAATCGGTTTCCTGCAATTCTGCCCCGCTTTCAAGTCCTCTTGGCAGCCTTACTTCAGTCTATTTTTGGACGATAGCTGTCATTTATAACTCTGCAGGTTTGTGAATTACAGTGCCCCTGAGCTCCTTTCTTCAACTCGCTTTCTTGTGACCTGGCCGCAACACCGCAGGATGGCTTCAGGCCCTAATCTGGTTCCGGCCCGGCATGCTGAGCCTTTGGTTAATTCCTCTTCCTGGTGGGAAATGAGAGTTAAATTTGCCCGTCCAGACACCTCCAGCTAGCCTCTCATTGGTTCTCGCTATTCCTGTTCATCTTCCGCAGAAATTGCAAACTGGGCCAAACAGGAGGTTAAAGGGACTGACTCTCCAAGTGGGGAGAGTGTTAGTAAAGCGTCTGGAATGTTGCACCCGAGTGCCAGGGGAGGAAAACTGAGACATATTTGAACACGTCTCCCGTTCACATGGTTGATCATTCTTAGGTTCCACATGCATGTTTTAGCAGAAGGAAGAATACCTTAAACCTGGAGAGTTGAGACCCGTGTAATGGGTACCATGCAATATGACTTCAAAGGGTCTTCATTTGCTCACCGAACCTCTCCAATCCTATCACTGCTGCGTTTATGCCCCTGTACACATGCTTGATTCTCTTTTGGAGACATAGCAATCCATAGGTTTTACGATACTTACTAGTCAGGTACATTCTTAGGCGTTTAATATGGGGTGTTGAGTCCATTTTGTTGAGCAAGGAGTAGCTCTTGTCTATTCCATATTTGACTTAAGGAACTTTATCTGTGCTCATTTCAATCTCTGGTTTTATGCAGCACCCCAACTCACCTTTCCCCTTAAGCAAGCATAAGTTGGTTTTCTAAATTTGAGACCCTGTTCTGTTCTGTAATTCAGTTCCTGTGTAGCCAAGTTTACATTCCGTGTATTACTGATATCTTATGATGTTTCTTTTTCTGTGTGACTTATTTCAGTTAGAATCATCATACCTGAATCCACTCATTGTGATGCTAAGAGCCTGATGACATAGATTTCATTGCTGAGTGATATTGCTTTGTAAGTAAATACCACAACTTCTTTATCCATTTTTCACTTTCTGCGATGTTGAACTTGTACTGTAAACGAGGTGTTTGTAAACAGAGGCGTCCCAAACTTTGGGGTGGCTGTGTCTTTTTGATTTTAATTTCCCTAAGCTATAGGACCATAAGTGGCAGTGCCCTAGGCTCTGTTGCTTTGTTTTTTAGATGTTTCAGGAAACACCATACACTTCTCCCGAGTGTCTGTTGGCAATTTACATCCCGCCCATCAGCATAACAAGGCTCCCAGTTCTCCATGGCCTGTCCTGCCTTTCTGGATTTTACACTTTTTTCAGATGGCCCTTTTGACCGGGGGGAAGTGAGACTTCATTGTAGTGCAGATTTCCTTTGCAAGCTTGCTTGGTTGGCCAAAAAGGGCGTATGCGTTTTTTCCTGAATATATTCAGGAAAAAACGCATACGCCCTTTTTGGCCAAGTGCATCATTGTGGACGTTCTGCCTCTTTTCCTATGTTTTCAATGCAATTCCAGTCTACCTCCTGAAATCGGTTTCCTGCAATTCTGCCCCGCTTTCAAGTCCTCTTGGCAGCCTTACTTCAGTCTATTTTTGGACGATAGCTGTCATTTATAACTCTGCAGGTTTGTGAATTACAGTGCCCCTGAGCTCCTTTCTTCAACTCGCTTTCTTGTGACCTGGCCGCAACACCGCAGGATGGCTTCAGGCCCTAATCTGGTTCCGGCACGGCACGCTGAGCCTTTGGTTATTTCCTCTTCCTGGTGGGAAATGAGAGTTAAATTTGCCCGTCCAGACACCTCCAGCTAGCCTCTCATTGGTTCTCGCTATTCCTGTTCATCTTCCACAGAAATTGCAAACTGGGCCAAACAGGAGGTTAAAGGCGCTGACTCTCCAAGTGGGGAGAGTGTTAGTAAAGCGTCTGGAATGTTGCACCCGAGTACCAGGGGAGGAAAACTGAGACATATTTGAACACGTCTCCCGTTCACATGGTTGATCATACTTGGGTTCCACATGCATGTTTTAGCTGAAGGAAGAATACCTTAAACCTGGAGAGTTGAGACCCGTGTAATGGGTACCATGCAATATGACTTCAAAGGGTCTTCATTTGCTCACCGAACCTCTCCAATCCTATCACTGCTGCGTTTATGCCCCTGTACACATGCTTGATTCTCTTTTGGAGACATAGCAATCCATAGGTTTTACGATAATTACTAGTCAGGTACATTCTTAGGCGTTTAATATGCGGTGTTGAGTCCATTTCGTTGAGCAAGGAGTAGCTCTTGTCTATTCCATATTTGACTTAAGGAACTTTATCTGTGCTCATTTCAATCTCTGGTTTTATGCAGCACCCCAACTCACCTTTACCCTTAAGCAAGCATAAGTTGGTTTTCTAAATTTGAGACCCTGTTCTGTTCTGTAATTCAGTTCCTGTGTAGCCAAGTTTACATTCCGTGTATTAGTGATATCTTATGATGTTTCTTTTTCTGTGTGACTTACTTCAGTTAGAATCATCATACCTGAATCCACTCATTGTGCTGCTAAGGGCCTGATGACACAGATTTCATTGCTGAGTGATATTGCTTTGTAAGTAAATACCACAACTTCTTTATCCATTTTTCACTTTCTGCGATGTTGAACTTGTACTGTAAACGAGGTTCTTGTAAACAGAGGCGTCCCAAACTTTGGGGTGGCTGTGTCTTTTTGATTTTAATTTCCCTAAGCTATAGGACCATAAGTGGCAGTGCCCTAGGCTCTGTTGCTTTGTTTTTTAGATGTTTCAGGAAACACCATACACTTCTCCTGAGTGTCTGTTGGTAATTTACATCCCGCCCATCAGCATAACAAGGCTCCCAGTTCTCCATGGCCTGTCCTGCCTTTCTGGATTTTACACTTTTTTCAGATGGCCCTTTTGACCGGGGGGAAGTGAGACTTCATTGTAGTGCAGATTTCCTTTGCAAGCTTGCTTGGTTGGCCAAAAAGGGCGTATGCGTTTTTTCCTGAATATATTCAGGAAAAAACGCATACGCCCTTTTTGGCCAAGTGCATCATTGTGGACGTTCTGCCTCTTTTCCTATGCTTTCAATGCAATTCCAGTCTACCTCCTGAAATCGGTTTCCTGCAATTCTGCCCCGCTTTCAAGTCCTCTTGGCAGCCTTACTTCAGTCTAGTTTTGGACGATAGCTGTCATTTATAACTCTGCAGGTTTGTGAATTACAGTGCCCCTGAGCTCCTTTCTTCAACTCGCTTTCTTTTGAGCTGGCCGCAACACCGCAGGATGGCTTCAGGCCCTAATCTGGTTCCGGCCCGGCACGCTGAGCCTTTGGTTAATTCCTCTTCCTGGTGGGAAATGAGAGTTAAATTTGCCCGTCCAGACACCTCCAGCTAGTCTCTCATTGGTTCTCGCTATTCCTGTTCATCTTCCACAGAAATTGCAAACTGGGCCAAACAGGAGGTTAAAGGGACTGACTCTCCTAGTGGGGAGAGTGTTAGTTAAGTGTCTGGAATGTTGCACCCGAGTACCAGGGGAGGAAAACTGAGACATATTTGAACACATCTCCCGTTCACATGGTTGATCATACTTGGGTTCCACATGCATGTTTTAGCTGAAGGAAGAATACCTTAAACCTGTGTATTTGAAACCCGTGGAATGGGTACCATGCAATATGACTACAAAGGGTCTTCATTTGCTCACGAACCTCTCCAATCCAATCACTGCTGCGTTTATGCCCCTGTACACATGCTTGATTCTCTTTCGGAGACATAGCAATCCATAGGTTTTAAGATACTTACTAGTCAGGTACATTCTTAGGCGTTTAATATGCGGTGTTGAGTCCATTTCGTTGAGCAAGGAGTAGCTCTTGTCTATTCCATATTTGGCTTAAGGAACTTTATCTGTGCTCATTTCAATCTCTGGGTTTATGCAGCACCCCAACTCACCTTTCCCCTTAAGCAAGCATAAGTTGGTTTTCTAAATTTGAGACCCTGTTCTGTTCTGTAATTCAGTTCCTGTGTAGCCAAGTTTACATTCCGTGTATTACTGATATCTTATGATGTTTCTTTTTCTGTGTGACTTATTTCAGTTAGAATCATCATACCTGAATCCACTCATTGTGATGCTCAGGGCCTGATGACACAGATTTCATTGCTGAGTGATATTGCTTTGTAAGTAAATACCACAACTTCTTTATCCATTTTTCACTTTCTGCGATGTTGAACTTGTACTGTAAACGAGGTTCTTGTAAACGGAGGCGTCCCAAACTTTGGGGTGGCTGTGTCTTTTTGATTTTAATTTCCCTAAGCTATAGGACCATAAGTGGCAGTGCCCTAGGCTCTGTTGCTTTGTTTTTCACATGTTTCAGGAAACACCATACACTTCTCCCGAGTGGTTGTTGGCAATTTACATCCCGCCCATCAGCATAACAAGGCTCCCAGTTCTCCATGGCCTGTCCTGCCTTTCTGGATTTTACACTTTTTTCAGATGGCCCTTTTGACCGGGGGGAAGTGAGACTTCATTGTAGTGCAGATTTCCTTTGCAAGCTTGCTTGGTTGGCCAAAAAGGGCGTATGCGTTTTTTCCTGAATATATTCAGGAAAAAACGCATACGCCCTTTTTGGCCAAGTGCATCATTGTGGACGTTCTGCCTCTTTTCCTATGCTTGCAATGCAATTCCAGTCTACCTCCTGAAATCGGTTTCCTGCAATTCTGCCCCGCTTTCAAGTCCTCTTGGCAGCCTTACTTCAGTCTATTTTTGGACGATAGCTGTCATTTATAACTCTGCAGGTTTGTGAATTACAGTGCCCCTGAGCTCCTTTCTTCAACTCGCTTTCTTGAGACCTGGCCGCAACACCGCAGGATGTCTTCAGGCCCTAATCTGGTTCCGGCATGGCATGCTGAGCCTTTGGTTAATTCCTCTTCCTGGTGGGAAATGAGAGTTAAATTTGCCCATCCAGACACCTGCAGCTAGTCTCTCATTGGTTCTCGCTATTCCTGTTCATCTTCCACAGAAATTGCAAACTGGGCCAAACAGGAGGTTAAAGGGACTGACTCTCCAAGTGAGGAGAGTGTTAGTAAAGCGTCTGGAATGTTGCACCCGAGTACCAGGGTACGAAAACTGAGACATATTTGAACACGTCTCCCGATCACATGGTTGATCATACTCTAGGTTCCACATGCATGTTTTAGCTGAAGGAAGAATACCTTAAACCTGGGTAGTTGAAACCCGTGGAATGGGTACCATGCAATATGACTTCAAAGGGTCTTCATTTGCTCACGAACCTCTCCAATCCTATCACTGCTGCGTTTATGCCCCTGTACGCATGCTTGATTCTCTTTCGGAGACATAGCAATCCATAGGTTTTAAGATACTTACTAGTCAGGTACATTCTTAGGCGTTTAATATGCGGTGTTGAGTCCATTTCGTTGAGCAAGGAGTAGCTCTTGTCTATTCCATATTTGGCTTAAGGAACTTTATCTGTGCTCATTTCAATCTCTGGTTTTATGCAGCACCCCAACTCACCTTTCCCCTTAAGCAAGCATAAGTTGGTTTTCTAAATTTGAGACCCTGTTCTGTTCTGTAATTCAGTTCCTGTGTAGCCAAGTTTACATTCCGTGTATTACTGATATCTTATGATGTTTCTTTTTCTGTGTGACTTATTTCAGTTAGAATCATCATACCTGAATCCACTCATTGTGCTGCTAAGGGCCTGATGACATAGATTTCATTGCTGAGTGATATTGCTTTGTAAGTAAATACCACAACTTCTTTATCCATTTTTCACTTTCTGCGATGTTGAACTTGTACTGTAAACGAGGTTCTTGTAAACAGAGGCGTCCCAAACTTTGGGGTGGCTGTGTCTTTTTGATTTTAATTTCCCTAAGCTATAGGACCATAAGTGGCAGTGCCCTAGGCTCTGTTGCTTTGTTTTTTAGATGTTTCAGGAAACACCATACACTTCTCCTGAGTGTCTGTTGGTAATTTACATCCCGCCCATCAGCATAACAAGGCTCCCAGTTCTCCATGGCCTGTCCTGCCTTTCTGGATTTTACACTTTTTTCAGATGGCCCTTTTGACCGGGGGGAAGTGAGACTTCATTGTAGTGCAGATTTCCTTTGCAAGCTTGCTTGGTTGGCCAAAAAGGGCGTATGCGTTTTTTCCTGAATATATTCAGGAAAAAACGCATACGCCCTTTTTGGCCAAGTGCATCATTGTGGACGTTCTGCCTCTTTTCCTATGCTTTCAATGCAATTCCAGTCTACCTCCTGAAATCGGTTTCCTGCAATTCTGCCCCGCTTTCAAGTCCTCTTGGCAGCCTTACTTCAGTCTATTTTTGGACGATAGCTGTCATTTATAACTCTGCAGGTTTGTGAATTACAGTGCCCCTGAGCTCCTTTCTTCAACTCGCTTTCTTTTGAGCTGGCCGCAACACCGCAGGATGGCTTCAGGCCCTAATCTGGTTCCGGCCCGGCACGCTGAGCCTTTGGTTAATTCCTCTTCCTGGTGGGAAATGAGAGTTAAATTTGCCCGTCCAGACACCTCCAGCTAGTCTCTCATTGGTTCTCGCTATTCCTGTTCATCTTCCACAGAAATTGCAAACTGGGCCAAACAGGAGGTTAAAGGGACTGACTCTCCTAGTGGGGAGAGTGTTAGTTAAGTGTCTGGAATGTTGCACCCGAGTACCAGGGGAGGAAAACTGAGACATATTTGAACACATCTCCCGTTCACATGGTTGATCATACTTGGGTTCCACATGCATGTTTTAGCTGAAGGAAGAATACCTTAAACCTGTGTATTTGAAACCCGTGGAATGGGTACCATGCAATATGACTTCAAAGGGTCTTCATTTGCTCACGAACCTCTCCAATCCAATCACTGCTGCGTTTATGCCCCTGTACACATGCTTGATTCTCTTTCGGAGACATAGCAATCCATAGGTTTTAAGATACTTACTAGTCAGGTACATTCTTAGGCGTTTAATATGCGGTGTTGAGTCCATTTCGTTGAGCAAGGAGTAGCTCTTGTCTATTCCATATTTGGCTTAAGGAACTTTATCTGTGCTCATTTCAATCTCTGGGTTTATGCAGCACCCCAACTCACCTTTCCCCTTAAGCAAGCATAAGTTGGTTTTCTAAATTTGAGACCCTGTTCTGTTCTGTAATTCAGTTCCTGTGTAGCCAAGTTTACATTCCGTGTATTACTGATATCTTATGATGTTTCTTTTTCTGTGTGACTTATTTCAGTTAGAATCATCATACCTGAATCCACTCATTGTGCTGCTAAGGGCCTGATGACACAGATTTCATTGCTGAGTGATATTGCTTTGTAAGTAAATACCACAACTTCTTTATCCATTTTTCACTTTCTGCGATGTTGAACTTGTACTGTAAACGAGGTTCTTGTAAACAGAGGCGTCCCAAACTTTGGGGTGGCTGTGTCTTTTTGATTTTAATTTCCCTAAGCTATAGGACCATAAGTGGCAGTGCCCTAGGCTCTGTTGCTTTGTTTTTTAGATGTTTCAGGAAACACCATACACTTCTCCTGAGTGTCTGTTGGTAATTTACATCCCGCCCATCAGCATAACAAGGCTCCCAGTTCTCCATGGCCTGTCCTGCCTTTCTGGATTTTACACTTTTTTCAGATGGCCCTTTTGACCGGGGGGAAGTGAGACTTCATTGTAGTGCAGATTTCCTTTGCAAGCTTGCTTGGTTGGCCAAAAAGGGCGTATGCGTTTTTTCCTGAATATATTCAGGAAAAAACGCATACGCCCTTTTTGGCCAAGTGCATCATTGTGGACGTTCTGCCTCTTTTCCTATGCTTTCAATGCAATTCCAGTC